>NC_065449.1:193076838-194276838 GCF_917563875.1 Diabrotica virgifera virgifera
GAATCTCATTCTACTTGAAAATGTCATCATTAACTTAAAGAAATGGCTTTTGAATGTTCTTGGATAACTGTTGTTTGTATACTTACAAATTAATAATTCAGTTAATAAATTTAATAATTTTTTCACTAACTATGTATTCAGTGATTGTAATAATTTATATGTACAACGTACAACAAAAACTAATACTCAATCGAGAAAAGAGGAAAAGTGTGAAAGCTTGGATCACAGAATATATTATCCTGATGTATTCTCTGCTTGGATCTTCCACAAATAATACACAATAAATAACTTTTTATTAAGTTCACTCCTTAAATCAATTATTTATCAAATACTCTATATATCAATATTATTTAATCAACAACTCAAAATATTCCCGATGCCATGTCAAATATTTAAAATTTTCGCTGATTCTCACAGTCTGACTGACAATATGCTGACAATATTCTATTCGACTAAGTGCGTTAGGACAAAGATAGATTTGGAAAATATTACCACCGACATTGTGTTCATTTTTTTCGAATCCTGAAAAAACCAATAAATATTTTTGAAAAATTTAAACGCTGAATGAAAGAATAAATTATTACCGAGGGCCGAAAGTCCCATAGAATAAATAAAAAGTTTATTTTGAATAAGATATTTGAAATTAAAAATCACACTAAATTTTCTCTTAGTTTTTCACCCCTGTAACTTATTAAAATAAACATTATAGAAGTTCTCAGGGACTTTCGGCCCTCGATAATAACGTAATATTTAATTCTGCGTTTAAATTTTTTAAAAATACCTATTAGTTTTTTCAGGATTCGAAAAAAACGAATCCCTATTTGAATAACATTGCAGCCGAAAATACGTACCCATCCTCTTAAATATATTATGCAATACATATTCTTATATTTTTTGAAAGTACGTTTTACCCTATCATGCTTTTTTTAAAGAACTTTATTT
The DNA here is from genome assembly GCF_917563875.1 of Diabrotica virgifera virgifera. Lineage (NCBI taxonomy): Eukaryota > Metazoa > Arthropoda > Insecta > Coleoptera > Chrysomelidae > Diabrotica > Diabrotica virgifera. The sequence goes on from NC_065449.1 coordinate 193,077,781, forward strand.
TTGATTTTATTTTAATATGTTTTACCGACTTTTTTTTGGGATACGACCCTTAAACTTATCCTCGATCAGTCTATAATCACCTTCGATTAATATAGGCATCAAATTTAACCCTTTGCTTTCATCCGTAGTCAGCACTCAATCATCCTAATGACTTGCAGCGGGACGTGGGATCGACTAGACGCTGGACTCTGCTGCTTCCACATTTGAATGTTCTGACCCGAGCAGATGATGCGATTTACGGTGACACGAAATCACATCACATGCCAATTAACCGCCACCAGCCAGTGCTATTACTGCCATCGAACGTTTTTAAAAAAACTCGTTTCACTTACGTTATAGTCAGGTGGAAAGAGAAGGTTTTAGCTGTTACCTACGAACAAAACAAACGTACCATTCTGTTAGTATTATCTACTTATATTATTATATCTATGTACACTTAGTGCAGAATACATACATACATAATCGATTGCCTCATTTACCATTAGGTTTCGAAGATTCGTCCTTTACATGATACTCTCTGCAAATTTACGCCACTTCTTCCTATCTGCTGCCAAAACTTTTGCTTCTTTTCTTAAGTATTTCGTTTACACTGGTGTTCCAGCTTTTCCTCGTGCTTTTACCCACTGCTTTGGCCTCATTTTAACTTCCAGCCCATCCTGTGTCCAGCCCATTTTAACTTCTTTTCTTCAACTTTTTCGTTGAGTGGTTTTACCTGTATTTCACGTTTATATCTTCGTTTCTTCTTTTGTCTAATCTTCGTACTTCCACCACTTTTTTTTAGTATCTCATTTTTGTAGCTTGTAGTCTTTTTCTTTGTCTGTCATTGAGTACCCCGTTTTCGGTGTATACGGTTTAATATATACGGTTTTGTAAATATACTGTCATTTTGGTTTTTCTCGATTTTCCTTTTTGTTATGGAAATTTTTATACAGTGAATAATAAGTTCTCTTTGCCAATTTTATTCTGTTCTGTAAATACTTAAAGAGGTCTACTTGCTCGATTTTTTGCCCTTCGATTTTAATATTTACAGTTGCTTCTTTGTTGGCTATCGTCATTACTTTAGTTTTCTCCACATTTATTGTTGTAGTTCTTCTTCTGCCCAGATTCTTATATTATCTGCGAGAGCCTTTTCAGTTCTTCCAAGTAAAACAATGCCATCAGCAAATGTCACCAATTCTTATTTGTTGCAGATTTCTATAACCTTTAGCGCATTTTTTAGTTTTTTTCAGCACTTTTTTAATAACTTCATCTATAACAGAAATAAATATCAGTGGGCTCAGCACTTCGCCTTGTCTAACCCCGTCGTTATTAGAAAATTTGTCTGAGATTAGGTTACTTGTCCTGACCTGGTTTTTTGTGTTGACATACAAACTCTTTATTACACTTACAAGTTCTTCATTTACTTCCTTGTTTATCAGGCTTTGCCATATTTCTTCTCTATTGACCATGTCAAACGCCTTTTTCATTTTATAAAAACGCCAGGTACAGTGTATCGTTTTTAACAGTGTCTTGATTTCCTGTAGTGCAAAATAATCGGCTCAAAATTATTTTGGAAAAGTACGTCTCCTGTTTCAAGTTAAAAAAGTGGAAATTTAAAATTTGTGTACAACCATTAACCCCATTATTGAGTTTTCCAAAAGTTTTGTTTTTGAGTGAATTGGATGACGTATTACATATATAAAGAATGGGAGGTAGAGAGAGGATCAGAATTTGACTCAACAAAGTCGACATGCACCGATGTACTTGTTTCGGTTATAGGGCTGGGGCACGCTTTTAGCAGCTTACGGCGTATATTGGATATTGGATACCACCGGCTAAGTCGGTGGTTACTTCAGTTCACCCCGTAATTTGAATTTGTTTTAGAATTACTCTTTTTTTAACTATTTTCGGTTGTAAGATAGTGTATGTGCTTAAAAGTTTATTAAAAGTAACGAAAATGAACAATTTTCCTACGGGCGGCGTGACGTTGTACGCAGCCTACAGCTTCTATTGGAGACCACCAGCTAAATGTGGTATGCATAAATTTTCACTAGTAATACCACTAGAGGTCAAATTATTTCCGGAAATTTTTTTGAGATCATGAATATTTTGAAAATTTCCCGAGTCGCAGACGAGGGAAATTTTCTAAAAATATTCATGACCAAAAAAAAATTTCCGGATATTAATTTGACTTCGCGTGGTATTCGGTAAGAAAATTCCACACCAAATTTGCATTTGAAAATCCAAAGCTGCATGAACAGATTAATAGCGCGCCATAGCTTTGTCAGCAATTATTTAGGCTTTCAAATTCGTAATTTCTACTCATTGTAGTTGCATGGGAATACCATTTCAAGATAGAAAATAGTATATTCTTCAATTTTACATAAGTTTTGAGTAACTACAAGTGATAGAAAATGAATCAAAACTAAATTATGTAAACAAATAAAAACCAGTCTGTCAAAAATGTTCTGTTATTGTAAACGTCAAAAAATTTCCACTATAATTCGCTGTTGGGTACCCCACGAGCAAAAAATTTCCGATAAAATACCTCCGTTGCCATGGTGATCTGTCAAAATAACGTATTTTGATTGGTTCAAAATTACAGGTGTGGAATATGTAATGTAATGTATACTAATGTAACATATACGAAGTTCGCAAGTGGATTACAAAAATGGATACTACACCGTCAAAGCAGCTTAAGCTTTATTGAAAGAAGACCTGAGCCAGAGGACCGTGGCAGATCGACTAAACTAAAGCCAATCAGCCGTGTCCAAAGTATATCGTCGGTACTATGATACTGGTGATTATGTCCGCCGACAAGGAGAAGGCCGTAAACGAATAACAACGGAGCGAGATCATCAATTTCTTGTATCGAAATCTTTGAGTCATTTGATTGCTTTTCATATCAAAGAAGAGCTTAGCGAGGTTCGAGGTGTGGTTACCAACATTTGGAGAGTCAGAAGGAGACTGAAGGCAGCCAAGCTGACACCAAATAGGACAGCTACGGGTCCCAAGCTAATTGCAGTCCAGAAGCAAAGGCGATTAGAATTTGGTCGCCAACATCTGGATTGGGATGAGTATTAATGAAGTCAGGTATTATTCTCATGTAAGGATCCGCTTACACGGCAACAACAAGAGGCTTCGAGTCTATAGAAGGCCAGGAGAGCGATTTGTTCAATGTTGTATGCGAGAAACTGTATTATATATGTATGTATATACGAGAAACTGTATCATATGGACGTGGTTCTTGTATGTTTTGAACAGGCATTTCCATGGATCGGTAAACCGAGTTGGTTTTCATGACTAGTGGAGGATGGAGGAGGTTTAACGGCGGATCGTTACATGTAAGATATTTTGGAGCAACATCTGGTTCCATACGCGCGATTTATTAGTGATGCTTTTATTGTAATGCACGATGCTATACCGGGCTAGTCACCACAAACTATTTGACTGAGATCGTTATACCTACACTAAATTGGCCTATGTTTGAGATGAGCTTAAACGAAGAATCCGGGACAGAAATTATGCACCATGGTGAATGGGAAGCAATGCCTCAAGAATATTATTAAAAAATCATCCGATCCATGCGAAATCGATTGGAAAAGTGTAAATAGGAGTTGGGTGGTAATATTAGATACTGAAAAATAAAGAAGTTCATGACATAAGGTGAATAGAATTTTTTTCGAGGAGAATGTCTCATCCAACTTTCACAGCCTCCACTAATATACCGTATTCTCCGGGTGCTTTCCTATCGTGCGTCGTTTCGGGCGTATATTTTATTTCGTCCTTGACAATCTCTAATGTGTCTTCGCAACCCTGGTTAACCACTCCTCCGCTTTTTTCTCTTCCGGTCTGCTCTGTAGATTTTGTTGGCTGTTATAAAGTTATCGGTAGAATTCTTCGATTGTTGTAAACGTTTCATTTCTGTTAGATGTTGTTTCACTCTTTATGGTTTTCAGCTTTATACCTTCTTTTCTACAAATGCTTAACTTTCTTCCACAACCTTCATGATCTTATTTTGTTTGATTGTTTGTTGTATCTGCTCTTTATTTTAGAGTCTAATGTAATTTTGGATGTTTCTGCAGCTCTCTCTGTTTATGTAACATATTTCTTGAGGTACTAGGTCAGTGATACTCAACCTGCGGCCCACGGGCCGCATGTGGCCCTCTAGCGTTTTTATGCGGCCCGAAGGCTAACTAAAGGGCCCTGTGATCAAATTATTTTTCAAATTTCACGTGTTTTCTCTAATTATTTGGTAGTGTGCCGATATGTTTGAGGCATGTTTGGGAGTAAGGCAGACAATTTTGACTTTAATATTATTAACTTTAATTAAAAGCAAGGTATTATTAACTTTTAATAATAAATTATTAAAGTTAAGAGCAAATACTCATTTTAAAAATAATCAAAACTTGTTTACTACATTGCTACGACCCATTTAATAATTACAAGAAAAATTCAGGTCCGGATTAACAAAATTTTTTTTTAAATAATTGTGACCTTGAAACAACACCCTGTATATTAAAATTTTCAAAATTTGTCTGCACATTTTAAAAGAGCATAAAAGCTAAATTTAATTGCTCGCTTCAATTTTTTGCGCAGACAATTTAATGACGTTAATTTTGAAATAATTATATCGAAATAATTGTTTTGAAAGTACGAGTTCTTAAAAATTTCGACATAATTTCAAATATAAAGTCATTGAATTGTCTGCGCAAAAAGTGGAAGCTCTATTAAAGCTCTTTTCAAATATGCAAACTGGTTTTGAAAATTTCAATATACAGGATGTTGTTTCAAGTTCACAATGGATTTATAATTTTTTTTAATCCGGACAATTCAAGAAATGGGCAAAATTGATAAAACATCCTGTAACTCGGTTATAAAGTCGGTGGAGCAATAAATTTAGTATGTCTAGAACCGCCTCATTTACCTCTATTCACCATTCAAGTATTTACGTTTCTCAATGAAACACCCTGTGTACTACTTTTTCTTGATTGCGGCCCGCAAGCTGTGGTAATAGCTACTATGTGGCCCAGGAAAGAAATAGGTTGAGTATCGCTGTACTAGGTCGTTGCTAGGACATAACAACAAAAGTTGCCAAACTTAAATGGAGCTTTGCAGGCCACACTGTTAGACAAAAAGACCAACGTTGGAATGCCACGATACAACATTGGAGACCTTACCAAAGTAAACGACCGAGAGGAAGACCACAGATGAGATGGGTTGATGATATTAAAAGAGTAGCCGGAACGAATTGGAAATATGTTGCTCAGGATAGAGACCGATGGAAGGAGTTGGGAGAGGCCTATGTCCAAACGTGGACGATAGAAGGCTAAGAAGAAGAAGGTCGTTGCTATTCACCTCTCTTCGTTGTCCCATTGATGCTTGGGTGTGGAAACTGATTTTATTCTCTTTGTCCCGCATTAGGCAATGTTTAGAAAGAAAAAGAAAAAAAATGCTAACGGAAAATGTAATTCAATAGATGTTATCTTGAAAGTGCCTGGAGGTACATAAAAAATTTATATAAACATGATGATTTCTGATGTAATTGTAAAGTAAATATAACATTAACAACATGCAACAAATAAGAGCGAAGAAAACTCAATGTTTTAGGTTATAAAGAAATAGTAAGGTAAGCTAGAAAATCTACGTACGTGGTTCAACACAACAACCACAAATCTTTTAGGTACTACAAGAAGAACTATACTATACACTATAGTGACGATGCTAAAATACAAATTTGATATTATTTGAGGCCATGAGAGCCAGAGTGGCCTAACTGATTTTAACATTACTTTACATAATCAAACAAAATGATCAGAAGCTAAAAATATCCGATTGTTTTGGTAGTTTTATGTTGACCAAGAATCATTATTGGTCAACATACAATTACATAATATTACAATAGGCCTAATATTATTATCTATGATTACTATTTAAATTTAGAGTATTTTGTGTAGATGGCAGTAATTGCTGAATAAATAATTTTTTATGTGAGTAATAGCTTCCGCACTACTAACATGATAGACCTTTTTGAAAACGACACATCTCGATCTAACGTTCCATTACGTCTAAACGAGACAAAAATTGAATTCCGTTCGGTCGGAGCAACAAAATCAATCCCTTTTGGTAGCGCTCTGGCTGTTCGTGTTCACTTTACAGCGGAGTATGCCGAAATGGCGCTCACCGATAAATGTCGGCATTAAATCGGCCGGAATTGATTTTTTTATTGCGATACAATTTTCGGATCGTTCATGATCCATTTATTTGCTTAATCCGTATGTCGAAATGTTAATACGGATATTCAGGCATAGAAGAGATGACGAGGATTTCACCAAATCTAAATATTACGAGGATGGTGCTACATCATGTTATAAAAAGTGTTTAAAACAGTTTTCATTTTTTAGTACAACCTCTCAAACCTGCTGTTACAGGTTTAAAAGGTTGTACGTATTATTACATTTATTGTATTCATTGATTTATACAGGGTGTATGCTTCTATGAAAACTGTATTTGTTTTCGCACAAACAATCTTATACCTAAACAAAAAATTTCTTCTGTCTCTTTTTCTGTTTCAGTTGTTGTTGACTGTATATTGTCTTTCCACCGTTTCGGCTTTATGACATGTTGTTTTAGATGTTTGCTAATCTATCTAGTCCCATTAGGTTTATGTTCGTTTCAGTTTTTTTCTTGTTTTTATCTACCTGTTAATATTTTGAATTTTTCATTGCTCGCGTATACTTCTGTTGTTTTGTATGTCTCTTTATGATATGCCTGCTACTGATATTAATACTTTAATTTCGATATTGTTGATTTGTTATTTCGTCTGCCTTGTATCGGTCCTTGTCTCCGCTGCATATGTTAGGATTGGTCTTACTGTTACCTTGTATACTTGTATTTTGCTTTCCGTGGTCAGATATTTGTTTCTCCATATGGTTTCTCGGAGGCAACCACTGACTCTTACTGCTTTTGCTGCTTGCCTTGTGGTCTCTGTTCTTATATGCCTGTCACTAGTGATCTCTACTCCTAGGTAATTGAATATCATTACTTGTTCTACAATTTTTCCGTATACTTCTAGTTTGCATCTATGCGGCTCTTTACTGATCACTATACATTTAGTTTGTTCTACTGATATTCGCATATTAAGTTTGTTTGCTGTGATGTGATGTCATATTGAAGGTGTCGAGCTGCTATTGTAGGTCATCCTCGTTATCAGCAATTAGTACTGCATCATCGGCATAGCCTACTAGAATACATAATGATTTTATGCGCGCCCATGTGGTATCCATGTCGTTTTCTTACTTAGTGAATTATTTGATTCATCACCATATTGATCAACAATGGACAGAGCGAGTGTCCTTGGGAGATTCATCCTTTTAGTTCTATGCATTCTGTTTCTCCTGTTGACATTATAACTCTGGTTTTGTTGTTCTTGTTAATTTTATTAATTGTCCTTATTATCTGGTCTATTTCTTCAGCTTGTAATATATTTAAGATGTAATTTAGCCGCACCCTGTCAAAAACACTTTTTAAATCTACAAGCACATGTATTCTGGTTTTCCATCAATTTTTCTATTATTTGTCTGATAATAAAATTGCGTCTATTGTACTGCGGTTCTTCCGGAAGCCTTGTTCATCTTTCGTGTTCGCTTTTTTCTCCATTTTATCTTTTATGACTGCCGTCAATAACTCGATATATGGATTTGCAAAATATTGAAAAAGTAGTCTCAATTGGGGAAAAAAGTACCTTTCCGCACACATAATGTGGATGCGGCTAAAACACAGAAATTAATTAAGAAACAGAAAGTGGATAGGAAGAGAAACAAATAAACTACCGTGCATATCACTAATCATGATTTTTCAAAAATACATCTGCTTCTAAGACGTACGTCTCAGTGGTTTTACAAAATTTCATAAGGTGGCTGCCCATTTTTCTATCTTATAGCAGTGTGACGTGACGGACGTAATAATATTGTTCGCACCACAAAATGATTAAATTGTCTACTTTGCCTTTAGCTATTTTGTATTCAGATTCTCCACATTGTTGACATTATGAACATCCATAAAACACATACTTTTATTCCTATATTAAATATGTGTGTCGCATGTATTAGACATTTTTAAGAGCTCAATTTTTGCGATGCAATTTGCCGACGTCGCTCAATAGTCTGTGTTGTGTGATAGAATGCCTTCACTGCCAATGCATATCACTCGTTTTAAAGGTTTACCTCCAATGGAAAAGAGGGATTTTGTAATAAACTTTAAAATGAGTGCATAATACGGGAGGTAAATTCAGACATAGAACAATTTCGTGGAACATTTTATTACTCGAAACGACGAGCCGGCTATTGGCAAAGTATTAGGGATAATCCTGGAAGAGAGTTGTTCTCTTTTAACCATGCGATCGTTTGAACTTTTATTAACTAGAAATAAAACTTTAATATGAAGTATAAACAAAAACTAACAAGCATAATGATCTCTGCATCATAAACAAAGGAGAGATCTTCAATCTCGCTTTATTGCATAAACTCGTTTTATGTTTGTAGGTGATTAAATAATGTTCTTTTATCTATTCTATCCCAAGTTATGTATAAGCTTTTAGTTTGTGAAAACTGTCATTATAGATAGCAGTAGGTGAAGGGTTTAAAGTGTGCGTGAACTAACAGTGTATTTTAAATGAGATTATTGGATTTACTTTTTCGCACTGTTTTTTGGTACACTTTCATATAATCAAATATCCCTAGCTTTCGCATTGTCATGGTGATGACATGTGAGCCATAAAATACTACAAAAGTTTTGACAGTTTTGTAGTTTGAAATAATTTTGAATTTTTGAAGTTGTAAAAATTGTAGAATAGAAATATATAATAGTTGCAGTTTTTTATTTGTTCATCGTAGATAAAATATTGTATAAAACTGTGCGTGAAGTACTTTTTGCGCACGCGATGTACAGCACTCGAGCCGCTCGTGCTCTAAACATCGCGTGCGTGCCCAAAAAGCATACTTCACGGACTGTTTCATAAATAACTATTATTAGTTTTATTTAAATCTATTTTTTATAACGACCTACGCTTTGGAAACCAATATATTAATAAAAATAAGAAAAAAGAACTAATATTAACAAGGTCTTTTGACATTTGGTTACTAAGATTAGATATGTATTGTATATTGCTGTAAATAGGAAGTTGTTTGATAGATAGGTACTTACAGAACCTAATGTTATCGTCCACAATATGGACTATTACTTAATTTAACATACTTATATACTAAAGCATTGACACTAACATTAGGTTACTACGATGATAGGTATTATAAGCATTACAGGCCATTATAGGTATTACAGGCAATTATACGTTTTTAGACGTAATTAAAATACATATGTTTGATAGATACTTACAGAACGTAATGGTATCGTGTTTATTAGAGGACTGATAAAGAAACCATAAAAAAACATGAAAATCCAGGTAAATTTTTATCATTTTTCCGTAAATTTTTTGGATTATTCGCATTTTTCGTTAATTTTTCGTATTTTTCTAATTTTCTAGATATTTTTTCGCATTTTTTGTATTTACCGGGTAATTTAAGAATTTTTTGTATTCACCGTGTACTTTTCGTTTTTTCGGATTTCCCGGGTATTTTTCGCATTTTTCGCATTTTGTGTATTTTTCGTATTAACCAGATATTTTTCGCATGTTTCGTAGTTTTCGGATTTTCTGGGTATTTTTCGTATTTTCCGTGTATTTTTCGTACTTATTTTTCGTATTTTTCGAGTATTTTTTTGCATTTCTAGTATTGTCTGTGTATTTTTCGTATTTCCAGGTATTTTTGGTATACTTATTTCGTATTTTCCGTGCATTTGTCAATTTTCTGTGAATTTTTCGTATATTTTGTATTTTCTTTGTATTTTTCGTGTCTTCCGGTACTCTTTGTATTTTTAGTAATTTCCGTGTATTTTTCATATTTTTCGAATATTTTTCGCATTTTTTGTAATTTCTGTGTATCTTAAGCACTTTTTTGTTTGTAATGCCATCTTCTTCACTGAAAGATTGCTACACCGGTCCAATCTCTTACACTTTTGATGTACGAACATTGTGCAGGGAGATCTTATTATGCACGCCTAAAATCTGGTTGTTTGTGTTCACTATAATGTATCACCCAAAAAACTTCTCTTTCAACGATTTTCAACATTTCTCAGTTTATACCTATTCTTTTACAAATTCGTTGTAAACGCAATGCGTCCATAAGATTCTGAGCATCCTACACACTATCCATATTTTAAGGGCCTACTATAACTGCTTCATATTGCAGGATCCCAATATCCAAGTTCCAGTTTCATACAACAAGATTGCACAATGTGTTTTTAGAGTCTGAACTCCTAAGGTTCCTTGGGTTTTCTCTACATTACTACTCTCTGTCTCTACATTACATTGTCTACTTCTACATTAATTTCATCTATAGTATTTTTATTACAAAAGCGATATTACGTAGGTCAAAATTTTTGACGTAAGATAACTGTCAAAACATTAGAATGTGACTTTTCGTTATTGCCATGTTTATTATAAACATGGCAATAATGAAAAGTCACAATCTAATGTTTTGACAGTTCTCTTACGTCAACAATTTTGACCTACGTAATATCGCTTTTGTAGTAAAAATACTATATTTCTACATCTACTTTAGCTACTTTTTTAGCATTTTACTTTGGACTATTTTACTATTTTATTAAAATATTTTTAATACAAATATCACCATTTAAGGCCATGGGTACATAATTCGCAAATATTTTATGGCTATCCCTACGTTTTCTGTCTTTACACGACAAATTACGTGTAGTAAAATTCACACTGGTATGGATATGTAAACATTACTAGAATCTCATTCTACTTGAAAACGTCATCATTAACTTAAAGAAATGGCTTTTCAATGTTCTTGGATAACTGTTGTTTGTATACTTACAAATTAATAATTCAGTTAATAAATGTAATAATTTTTTCACTAACTATATATTCAGTGATTGTAATAATTTATATGTACAACGTACAACAAAAACTAATACTCAATCGAGAAAAGAGGAAAAGTGTGAAAGCTTGGATCACAGAATATATTATCCTGATTTATTCTCTGCTTGGATCTTCCACAAATAATACACAATAAATAACTTTTTATTAAGTTCACTCCTGAAATCAATTATTTATCAAATACTCTATATATCAATATTATCTAATCAACAACTCAAAATATTCCCGATGCCATGCCAAATATTTAAAATTTTCACTGATTCTCACTGTCTAACTGACAATATGCTGACAATATTCTATTCGACTAAGTGCGTTAGGACAAAGATAGATTTGGAAAATATTACCACCGACATTGTGTTCATTTTTTTCGAATCCTGAAAAAACCAATAAATATTTTTGAAAAATTTAAACGCTGAATGAAAGAATAAATTATTACCGAGGGCTGAAAGTCCCATAGAATAAATTAAAAGTTTATTTTGAATAAGATATTTGAAATTAAAAATCACACTAAATTTTCTCTTAGTTTTTCACCCCTGTAACTTATTAAAATAAACATTATAGAAGTTCTCAGGGACTTTCGGCCCTCGCTAATAACGTAATATTTAATTCTGCGTTTAAATTTTTTTAAAATACCTATTAGTTTTTTCAGGATTCGAAAAAAACGAATCCCTATTTGAATAGCATTGCAGCCGAAAATACGTACCCATCCTCTTAAATATATTATGCAATACATATTCTTATATTTTTTGAAAGTATGTTTTACCCTATCACGCTTTTTTTAAAGAACTTTATTTTTGATTTTATTTTAATATGTTTTACCGACTTTTTTTTTGGGATACGACCCTTAAACCTACGCTTTGGAAACCAATATATTAATAAAAATAAGAAAAAAGAACTAATATTAACAAGGTCTTACTACAAAGTGTCAATTTTCCAAAATATTCTACAATTTTTACTACTCGTATTGTCTGAATAGCATTGTTTTACATGCTAGTACATGGTAGGGTTGATAGATGTACTCACGCAGTCTTAAATTTTAATATTGATAAATAAACAAATTAAGAATTTTTAAAGTTGAAATGCTGTCTCGGTAAAAAATGACCATAAAAACTGTTCTTTTTTTAAAATATGTGTAAAATTATCAGGAATATGAATATACAAACACTATTTCAAAATTTGTATCCCCGCGACGTTATTTCTCCAAAATTGTCATTTTGCGACGGGAGTTTAATAGACATTTTGAGTTCTCAGGGCATTTGTCGAAAATGCATATAAAAACAAAAAAATTAAACCTTTCAAAAGTGTATACCCTATTGACAACACACGCGTTTTTGTAATTGAATTGTAAACACTTACAATAAACAAATTAAATATTTCATAAACTATTAAATATTTTTTAACAAATCTTTTTTGCTTTATACTGGTAATATAACGCAACTTTTCCTGCAAAATAATAGTTATTTATGTACCGAGTCGGTAAAGTGACTCTTTATCGAACGAGTCTGATATTACGAGAAGAGCGAGCGAGGCGAGTAACAGACGAGTTCGATACAGAGTCTTTACTGACGTGGTGCATACAAAATTTTATCGCCAACATAATTTGATATTGGTTTTAACACTTACTTGAAATTTCCAATTCAAGAACTTTTTAAATTTTAGACGTAATAATAATTTCATGACAGTGATGACAGATAAATTTTTCAAGATGGCTGCTTTCGATTTTTAATCGATAGTTGTCAATATTGAATAATTACTAAATCGGTAAAGTAAAATACCAGCTTCTCGAATATGTGAAAATATTTTTTCTACGGAAAATATTTTTATATGAATATAATTACAAAATACTACAGAATTTCACTTTTTGACATAAATGTAATTATTGATTATATCGCCAATTTTATACAATATTTTTAATAAATAAAGTAAATAAATGTTAAGTTAATTCAAATAAATAATTTGAATACTGCCATCGACCACTTTACATTCAATCTCGATTAATTTGATTAAAAATCGCGGCAGGTAAAGTAAAATTCTTCTTTCAGTACAATAAAGTGTTACCTTACTGCCTCAAATGAGGGCAAATGAGTACAATAATGAATGACTTTAGTGAGGGTTGGCGATAAAATATTTTTCTATTCTCATACTATAATATATTATCAATTATGATTTCACAACCTGTATCATAATGAACTTCATTATGATACAAATTTTCATTACGATACATATTTTTAACCAATAGAATCGCGATATGGCATTCGCGATAAAGCCCACACACGCGCATTGATCAATGGCGAGTCAAATACATACGCTTTGACAGTTCTCATTACGTAAACAAACTGTCAAACTGACAAACTACTTAATTTGTTTGCGTTATAAAATTAACAAATTTGAATGTATTTTTTGTTGTGAATGATCATAGAAAAAATCGTGTATACAACTTGGATTTAATTATCATTATGAAGCTCGTACTCTATACGAAACTCGCCGCTAGGCGACTCGTTTCGTGTCCCTCATACTCGCTTCGTAATGACCATCATTAAATTCTCGTTGCATAATATACTATTATAGTGCTTCTTTATAATGTAAATATTATTTTTTTGCTAATTTGTTTTTCAATCTTAATTTATAATTTCTTAAATAAATAAAGTATCAAATTTAATTTAGTAAGTTTCAAAATAAAGATTTTTCCTTGAGCTATACAGAAAAAAATCGCAAAAACCTTGATAAAAGCATGAATTACAGCAACAGTTAAAATAGTAAATTTTGTGCAAGAGTGACCCACTTTTCATTATTTAAACATTGATCCCCTTATATGAATCATACACTATCTAGAATCTAAAAAATAGCTTTTGTTTTCACGTAAACTTTGATAAGTATACAATTTCTTCCAAACTGATTGGACTAACTAATTTTTCCTTCTGGTATACTCTTTTTTTTTATACAAAATTAATTAAATATTATTGTTCTGAAGCTATTTCTTTGTGGCATTTTTATAATTAAATATTTTCTTGGTGAATAATTTGTAATTTTTTTTTCAGGTATGTGAAAATATATTCAGATAAAAGAAATGCAGATCAAATCAACTCGTAAGTAAACTAGTCGTATTATTAGTAATTTTTTTTTTATATTATGTAGGTATATTATTTTATACTTATTACAATACGGTGTCAGATAAATGTAGATGTATGTACATAGAATGGTCATAATTGATGGATTCGACCGTTACGTGATGGAAGTTCATTTTATATATAAATAAAACACTGAAAACGTTTGTTTTCTATACTTTCACAAAATTTGATATAACTATGTGACTACAGCTGTTTCGGCAGAATGCCTTTCTCAAGTGATTTAGTTTACAATGTGTTTGGCTTTTTAAGGTCTTTAACTGAAGAGGTTGAGGAGAGGAGTTTGTCTCGAGTTGGTCATTCAGAATTATATCTGTATTTTTTAATTTATTAATTTCCATGGATTTTAATAAAGATAGCTTGTTACGAGTTATTAAAAACAGATTTAGTACAACATAGTGCAACAGACTTTCTTTTGACCTAATTTTATGGTAGTTTGACATAAAAATAGAAAAATAACACAAATATTTTGTGTTATTAAGTAATATCTCAAAAATCGATTTTTTACACTGATGCCGGTTTGATTTTACAGCGACGATTTGTTTGTCTTGGTATTGGTCTTGAAATGTGTAGGTTCTTTTGATTATAAAGAATATTTATCAAAATCCGAGTTTTAATTACCTCTAGAAAACTTACAAAAATGTATGTTTTATTCTACTTCACTATGCATATTTATATTGTACCTGAAATATGTAAAATATGTAAAACAAATAGCAATATACGTAACCCATAAACGGTCTGAATATCGATTCAGTGCGAATAAGCACCCACGTCGGTATTTACGTTATCCATACCAGCTTGTATTTGGAAACAACAGCTGAGAAACAAACAAAATACTTTTTTTCGCATCACATATTTTCCATTTTCTTTTATCATCAATAGAGATTGGAAATAAACTTTCGGCGATATTGCTTTTTATATTTCTGTTTTAGATTTATTTTTATCGTCACTTACACAAATACAAAAACCTACAAAAACATATTGATTTTAAAATAATAAATAAATATATTGTTATTGTTACTATTCTGTCTTAGAGATCCGTGGCAGATTTATTAATATGTATTAGTAACACTTAATGCTTAAATAAGCATAGTTTTTTACTAAATACTAAAGTAAAATAAACTGCTCTTCAAACGTTAGGGATATTATCAGGAACTGCTATAAAAACAAAATTTTTGTATTATAAAATCAATTAAGATTACTGCATATCTTTTGTCTCAAAACGGACCAACTCAAACGTTTCTTAAAAAAAACTAAAATTATCAAAATTTCTTGTAACAGGCAAGTCATTTTCAGAATCCAACCAAAAATTGTTTAGTAGGTGGTATGTCCTTCATGAGCCTCAATAATTGCTTGGCAACGTATCGGTTTTAGGGTGGCAGTGAATAAAATTAAGATAGCTATGATGGTAATCAACGTTCTGGAAGGACATGGTAAATGAAGAAGAAAAACATATTGGCATACTTTTCATTAAATTGTTAAGCACATCTTGCCTGATTTGCATTTAAAGTTGTGGCAACAGGTTTCTTAATAACTACTGAAAAGTTTCAGGGTGTGACTCGTGTGCTGGAATTGATCCCAAGCATGTTCAATGCATTTGAGATCAGGAGACCTTGGTGATAATGGCAAATGAGGAAAACCTTGATTTCCTCGAATATCAGCTACAGTGGCAGACCGGTGCGTCACCTCAAACTTCAAGTTGCAATCATCAAGAAAAAGGAAGTCTTGACCGATAGCAGCGTGAAAATGTGGAATCATATTGTTGATGACTTCATCTCTGTAAATCACACTGATCATATTCTTGTTCAAAACTATTCGGTCTATTCGACCATCAAAAGAAATTCCACCCCACACAGTTACAGTACTTCCTCGAAATGACCGAATTTCCTGGACAGGTCGACGATTTCTCGACGCTAACGGATTGGTCCAAACACGTAAGCGGCGACTATCGGAATACCTTCTATATGGCTAAGGACTCGTCGGTGAAGAGTAGGTACAACACAGATTTCAATTCTTCCTGCCAGTTTCGATGTTCCAGTGCCCAAGCTAGTCTTTGGCGTCTCTGCTCTGCGGGAGTGGAACTCTTATTAAAAGACACCTTATATTTTACTCTGCAACACTTAACTTTCTTCTTTCCATACCTCTACACCAAAAACTTCGAAATGCTGAGAGACACATGCCCAAATGTGCAGACTGAACACATGCTCTCTAAATTATTGTGATAAAAATGTACCTACTGATATTTTCTTGTGAATAAAAAAATGATTTAATGGGACTGTTTACTTTTATTAGATATGAAAGTAACCAAAATTTTTCGGTAGCAAAAGATTTATTTAAATAACATCTACCAATAGTCTTAACTTTTGACGAGCAGTTTATTAGGGTTATATCAATGGGATTAAGCCACAATTGATTGTAATAAACATTATACAGTGCGCTGGAATAAGTGTTACCGCCCCCCTTAGTAACTTATTTATTTTTAGCACATAAGCAAAATGCTGGGACAGGTCGATTGTTAAAATAATCGTACAGTGATTTAATAGTATATTATATCATCAATGTTTCGAACTTTTCGCTGTCCTTCTTCAGGTGACAGTGAGAACTTTGATTTTTTTTTTAATGGGAAAGTACATCATGTGACACCTCATTTAAAAGCTTTTGAAAGACTGATTACAAAAATGTATAATCACTTTAATCCTTTTTGAGACCCTAGGCGCAAAATTTCGGTCGAATTATTTTAAAATGTATTCATTTTTTTTTCGAATCCTGAGAAAACTAATAAGTATTTTTGAAAAATTTAAACGCAGAACGAAATATTACAGTATTATCGAGGATAAAAAGTTCCTGAGAACTTCTATAATGATTATTTTAATAAGTCACAGGGGTGAAAAAAAAAAGAAAATTTAGTCGTATTTTAATTTTAAATATATCATCAAAAATAATTTTTTGTTTATTCTAAGAGACTTTCAGCCCTCTTACTTTGATTATTTTCAATATCGACGGGTCCGAGCGTTTTGCTTATGTGCTCGAAATAAATAAGTTATTAAGGGGGGGGGGGGGGGGGGGTGACACTTATTCCAGCGCACTGTAAGTTTTATTAGAAGTTCCGATTCCACTCCGAAAATCGTTTTCAAAAAAGATTATTTTAAAAATAGTAAAATGTTGTTACAACCAAAAGTTAGTTCACTACGTAACAATACCGCTGCATCTAATCCTAATGTAAAAAAAATAAACAGGTATATGTGCCTACATACCATTACAGAAATTGTTTGATAAGAAACATGTGTATTGTATCGGATTGCGATGATTATATAAAAACAATGCACTTACACGACACACACACGTCAGGTGAT
This sequence comes from Diabrotica virgifera virgifera, assembly GCF_917563875.1. Lineage (NCBI taxonomy): Eukaryota > Metazoa > Arthropoda > Insecta > Coleoptera > Chrysomelidae > Diabrotica > Diabrotica virgifera. The sequence continues at coordinate 193,095,252 of NC_065449.1, forward strand.
TTTTTTTATAATCAAATATGCACAGCTGTTGGCAACTGAACTTATTTATCTTATGCAACAGAGGAGATGAAAAAACTATAAATAAACAGGAAGCAAACATTTTATTGTTGCAAAAGTTATCTAAAGCAAATAGTATGATTCTTTGCATTATTTGCATTGCTTTTGCATATTATTACGTTTACATAAAATGCATCTAAACTACAATTGATTGTAATAAAAATCCGGTCTCGATTGCAGGCATATAGTTTTGAGGTGTTTCATCTTGGGGTTGATATCATATTCTGATTTTTTGTCTGAGTATGTGTTGGGCATTTCTGTATTATGTGTTTATGTATCATGTATTATAGGTCTGGATCCCTCGTATGAAAAAAAGTTGATTAATAGCAAGCTGAAAATTTGTTAATAGCTTAAGGGTGTCTAGTCGGATAAACTTTGATATATGGGAACACTGGAACAGGGGCAGTGGGGCAGTTTTAATTGTGGAACAGGTTAAACATTTGTAACGGTCAGATCACGAAAACGGCACATTTATTTTGTCTGACAGAACAGACTTAAACTCTCCGAACAGAGGTTAAACTCTCATGCAAAAATCAGACCGCTATTTATCACCTGTCATAATTCCTGTCATTTGGCATATTCTACATGTTCCACTCATTAAAACACCCATTTGGTGATAAATAGCAGTCTGATTTTTGCATGAGAGTTTAAGCTCTGTTCGGAGAGTTTAAGTCTGTTCTGTCGGACAAAATAAATGTGCCGTTTTCGTGGTCTGACCGTTCCAAATTTTTAACCTGTTCCACAATTAAAACTGCCATTGTTCCAGTGTTCCCATATATCAAAGTTTGTCCGACGAGACACCCTTAAGCTATTAACAAACTTCCAGCTTGCTATTAATCAACTTTTTTTTCATACGCGGGATCCAGACTTATAATAGATGAATAGATGATGTGTCTAATGTGGATGTGGACGTGGATAACCACGGCCCGATACATTCTCCTGACAGTATTTTTCTTTATGAACGTAAAACGGGCTCCACACTCTCGGCGAAGTTACTTCGCCAAAGTTGACCGAAGTCCTAAGTCCCTCACTACACACTCGTTCTACTTCGCGAGGAACACATTCAAGCGGTGCGATACCGACAAAGATCCCTTTGACTCGGACGCGCCAGACCGACAGATTTCGGAAGTAGAACGAAGTAAGGCAAAGTTACACAAGGTGGCCGTCTACACTCTCGTACTGGTTGAACCTCGATCGACTGCGGCGAGAGTGTGGACGGCGTTTAAGATGAAAGCTGCTTCTTTGATTTTTCTCTCTTCTATGTTTAATTATTTCGTAACTGTTAATGTATATTATCCTGGGATAATATTTGAGATGCCTAAGTTTTATAAATTCAGTTCTTTGATCTCTCTGGTGTATTGCTAAGCTTGGTTTTGGACAGAATATATCTCAGTGTATTGGTTCACAACAACCAACCAACTATCCTATGATAGTTTTTGTTTATTATTTGCTTTTTAATTGTTATTGTCCATTTTGTCGATAAATTATTTCCATTAGGCTCAGTGTCCGCTAGGTTGAATGTTTTCCGATTCCGATCAGTACGTCCCTGTCATTTCCAACTATCGAATGTGAAAAGTGGTACTTTTCAGGAGAGCAAAGTAACTCTTTTTTAGAGACTCCTAAATCAGCGTATTGACATATGGGAAAATTTTTATATTTTTTGAATGTAATGTTTAATCCTTGTTAGATTGATAACAAAGGCTATAGCGGGATAAGATGGTCAAAATTGCACCAGGCTCGATTCAGTTTTGGGTTTAGCCATTCGAAAATATATAATTAAAAACTCACTCAGCCAAATTTTCAAGTCCCTAGGTGCACCGAGGGATCGAATTTCATCTGATCCAGGGCTACAGTTTTTAAGTCCTTGTAGTGCTTCATTTAGCTCTTGCATACTTATTGCAACATTTAGCGGGCTGACGGAATCTGTAATCTTGACCTCCTTTTCTATTTTCTTTTTGTTTTTGACAAATAATGGGTCATGCACGGAATCACTTGAATATGTCTGGAATGAGTTCGCTAAAGCATTGGCTATTTGACTGTTATTTGTAATTAGGTTACAATGTCAAGAGAGTTAATTTTGTTGCTGTATGAAATTCCTTTAATTCTACGGATTTTATTCCAGATCTCTGATGCCGGAGTATCGTCGGTTATCGTGGAAACATAATTTTGCCATGATTCACGTTTACTTTTCTTAATTATGTACCTTGCGTAGGCTCTGTGTTTTTTAAAATTAGATAAGTTTTCCGGTGTATGATATTTTTTTAATACATTAAATGCATGCTTACTTTGTTTAAGTGCTTTTTCACATTGTTTGTTCCACCAAGGTACTGAATGTTTACGTTTTGATTTTGCTGTTTTGCCTATAATAATTGTGGCTACTTCTGTTAACATTGAGGTAAATTTGTCTGTAACGGAATTTATGTTATCTCCTATTGTTCCAAAATTAGGCAGGTAGTCTTCAATAAGTTGTTGGTAAGCTATCCAATTTGCATCTTTAGTTTTCCATGTTTCTGAAAAATTTATGTTTGTTTTTGTGGTATTATTGTTTCTTATTATTATAGGCCAGTGGTCGCTATCGTAGGTATGATTTAATACTTCCCAGTTTAGACTAGGAGCTAGGGAACTTTCACATATAGTCAGATCAATAGCAGAATGGTTGCCTGTAACAGAGTTAAACCGAGTTTTTTCTCCTGTATTTAATAGTACAAAATCTGTTTCATTAAGAAATTTTTCTATTTGTTCTCCTTTTTTATCTGTGGAATGGCATCCCCAGGAAATGCTGTGAGAGTTGAAGTCACCTAGAATAAGTCTAGGTTTTGGAATTTGCTCTATTAAATGCTCCAGATCTCTCGAGGCAAAATCCACATCCGATGGGATATAAACATTGCACACAAAGAGCTGTGTTGGACATTGAACTTTTATTGCTACGGCTTCTAAAGCAGAATGTAAGGGAAACTCCTCTGATTCTAAATTAGAATTAACATATATTGATACTCCACCGCTTGCTTTGTTGGCGTAGTTTCTGATTTTGTGGTAGGAATCGAAATGTTTTAGGTTATATTTTTTGTTGTTTTTAAAATTTGTTTCTTGTAGGCATATAATTTGTGGGTTTGTTTCTTTTATTAGGAGTTGAAGTGTTTCGATGTGTGTAAATAATCCTTGTATATTCCACTGAATAATATCCATTTATTGTTAATATTTATTTTATTGATTTTTGTTTTTAATTGAGGTTTTCTTGGGAAACATCTGTATCTTCGGAGTTATCATTTTCAGTTTGGTCTAGATTTAGTTGACGACGTATTTTCTTCCTTATTCGTGTAATTCTAGATTTAATGCGTCTGTCTTCGAGTTTGGGGTAGATTTCTGTTAGCATTACTAATAGTCCTGTTATGTTTTTCGTGTATTCTTGTGCGATACTTAATGGATTGGGGGAACCATGTGCATCATCCAGAAAGCTTACTAACTCTGTATAGTTTAATTCAAACTGGGTTGAAGCTTCATCAATAAATTCCTTTGCAGGTTGGATAAGTGATTCAGTAGAAACTGTTTCTCCACTTTTTGTATCAGATTTAGTGACTCTTGGCTTTTTTGTTGATCTTGCTTTAGGTTTTGGAAAATCTATTTCTGTGTTTTCACTAAGTGGAGACGATATTTCAGAATGATAACGTTTCGGTATAGTAGTTTCTGTAGGGAGTTCTTGGGAATCCATTACTTCACGAGTGTTTTCTGTTTGATTCTGAACAGAGTCATTGTTGTTTTCAGCTGTTTCATTAAAGGAAGAAATAGAGTCTTGGTCAGTTTGGGATGTAGGTATGGACGGGTTTGGTTGGATGGCCATATTGGTAGATGTTGAGGCGATATGACCAGATTGATGACAGAGATAGCAGGTGAGTCCATCAGCAAGATAGATTCGGTACGATGTATTATCGAAGTCAATGAGAATTGATTCAGGAATAACAAGATTGTCGTCAGGTGTATAGTACACCTGTCTACGGAAGCTTAATACGTGACTATATTGAGGGTCTTGAATTCCCGCTCTTAAGAAAGTCATCGGTGAAATAAGATGAAAGCCATTTTCAGCAAGATATTTTTCAACGATGTGATGAGGAATAGACGGACAGACACTAGATAACAGTAACCTTTTAGCAGGAGTGACTAGTCTTCTCGCTCTAATAACATTATCTCCTATTTTTATACCTCCGTGGTCTGTTAAAAAAGTATCAACAACTTCTTTGCTGGAGAGGTAGATGCAGATTCTGGCGTTAGAAATTCTTGACGAAAAAAGTACATTTTTGGGCTGTACTAGTGATCCTACTGCTGTAACGTAGTCTTCTAATTTTAGTGTGTCTACTGCTGGGATAATAACGGCTTGGTCTTTCAAAGGGAATGTAGCTGCTTTTTGTTTGGTAATTGTAGAATAAGATGGTGTTTGTTGATCGGGTAACATTGGAGGACCCCTGTAGTCAGAAGTACCAGCCATCGGTAAAATTGTTAAATACTTTTAATTTTTAATTTTCTTGTTTCGTTTCATTATATTTTAATGGGTCAGTACGACTCTGTTAATTACAAAGTCTTTAACTTATCGAAGATATTAAAGGCAAAAACAAGTTTTTGTTAATCACCTTTGAATTTACAAAACTGTATGGCTGTATTGAAATTTGTTATTCTGTAAGATTTTGATGAAACCGTAAAAATATTGATAAAAGTACTTACGGCAATCAAATCACCACTAATAACCAAACTACTGATTATGTTTCTTATAATTAATTTAAAGATTTACTATAGTAAAACAATGGAAAACTTCGAGACTAAATTTCGGTGTGCTTAATCTACTAAGTTCAGGACCGCACCTCCTCTGCACGGATTTCATGTTCCTCTTTTGTTGACTTCATAATATGATGACGATTTTTAGTCTGTTTTTTCAATGCTCCTCCAGTAAGTTGTCGTTCCATCTATTGGAGAACCATCTCTCGCTGTCCTTATTACTCTATTTGTAGTTAGCATCTGTTTATGGTAATCCTGCCATTCTTGTTCTCTGATTTGCCCAATTTGTATTCTCTCCGTTAGCTTTTTGGAGAAACTTCAAATATGACTAGAGTCAAGGACTAAACTATGGTATATCACAAGGTCTCTTGGTGATTTTGGTGTATGAAAAATATTTTATACGAATTTATTTTTATTTCTTTATACGTTTCAACGTGCCCTTACTCAGTTTGTTATTTTTATCGGTGCATCGTTGTCTTTTCCAAAAGCTTCTTCGACAATTTTCTGCATGCAGGTTTATGTGTTCATGTTTGTTTGAAAGTTTTATACCTGATATTGTTTAGTTTTGGTCTAGCAGTCTAGCCTAAGTCCTCGATCGAGTCTTGCTATAACAGACATCTAGAATATCTATAAATATATCTGGTGGAATATCTCTAAACGAATGGATGAACTCAAAAGTATGAATTAATGTATCCAAAGGAAAATTCGGTGGCCAGCAGTTTTCTCCGTTTTATGTCAATACGATTGAATAGACCAGGGGTGGCGAACCTTTTTATATTAGAAGGCCAATTTTCATTTTACCATTTTTGAGAAGGCCGCATCCATACATATAAGTATACGATTTAATTAAAGGAATTTATAGGCAAAATTAAAATACATAAATTTCTTTACAATTAAATAGTTTTTTTTTAAATGACATACAATTAATAAATTCCAAAAAATTTGACATTTAATTTTACGATCCAGAAAATTTAATGGGATTTCTGTGGTTGTTTATTGGATGACAAAAAAGAAATATTTGGTTCAATTGACGTGGTACGTAATTTAAGTTGATCTTAGTTTTAATTTGAGTCATGTATGAAAATGTTGCCTAGCAACAATATGTACTTCCAAAACATGAAAGAATTCTTCGTGCGTGTTGTCTTAGACGAGGATAAATAACTGCAGTCTTCCATATTTCAATAGGATCTTTTTTTGAATCGAATTGTGATTTAAAGATATTAGCTTCTCCTATCTCAAATAATTGCATTTGATATTCTTTGGGCGCTACGTCGATATCAACAAGGTGTGGTTCGAAAGTGAATTTAAGTGTGACAAAAAGTTTTTCAAAATCTGAGAACCTTTTATTATATTCTTCAATTAATATATCCAGAACAGAAACATACTCATCCAAATTTTGAGGGGAATAATTTTGCTCCATCGTAATTTCCGATAACTGTCGGAAATGTTCCTTAGAAATTTCTAATCGACTTAGTAATGATTTAAAGAATAAAAGTTTTTTTCGAAAAACTTGAATTTTTTGCCACATTTCGTATATATATTTAGTTTTTCCCTGCAAGTTTAAATTCAATTTATTTTGCTTCATTGGCATGTCACATAAAAAGGCAGCAATTCTACAAAATCCTTTATCTGATAAATCGCAATATTTCTTTTGTTCTTCAAAAAATTTAATTATTTGTTGACGCAGGGTGAATATTTTTAGCAAAATTTTCCTCTTGATAGCCATGGTATTTTTAGTATCGTAAACTTTTTTTTTATCGTTTAGTATCGTAAAATTTTTATAATTTTTAATTTATGAAAAGGCCACAACTTGGGCAAGAAAAGGCCACATGCGGCCTTAAGGCCGCACGTTCGCCACCCCTGGAATAGACACTGTTTTTTATATCTATTTGAAGCAATGTAACTTTTTGCCAAGTTACTAGCATCCCAATTTATTTGTGAACATTGTCCTGCGAATGCTGATATGATTGTGATTAAATATTAAACAGTCTAGTCCATAGTCTATAGTCTATGTAATAGAGAGTAAGATACGGTTTTTTATGTGTAATTTATATGTGTAAATTTAATGCAAGAGTAAAAATGATTAATTTAACAATTTTCACAAACTTTCTGAACATACTACTATTATTTTTATATATAACTAGCTGACCCGGTGAACTTCGTTGCACCTTAGATAATGTGTCATAATTAGATAATGTGTCATAATTTTAATTCTAGATCAATTGGTCGAACGCAATTGCTAGAGATCAATAACTCAAAATCAACTGCTCGAAAATGAATTGCTCGATATAAAAATTGATCGAAATAAAAATTGCTCGAATAAAAAAGAAAATTATATGTCCAAATATTTATTCACAATAATGCAAAATTTGTAGGTATATAAGAGAGGTACATTTAATAGGACAAATTATTTAATATTCTACCTATATAATCACAGATATTAATTTGTGGTTCATAATATGTAATTGTTTATTAAACGCAATAACCTATCAACACTATCTCTATATCTTCTATGATCATTTTGAGGTTGTTTGCCACTTATGGATACTCGTTCTCAGAGGCATCTTTCAGTGCATCACAGGTTTTCGATTTCTTTCTAACGCATTAAGTTGGAAATGACAGAAAAAATGGTACGTCCGTGATCACAGTTTGTTATAACATTTATTCTAGTTGTTGATAGATGGCGCTATAATCGAACAAAAAATGATTTAGGAATTATATATACGACTATAATCTGTACAATTTATAAGACTATACAAATCAAAGAAAATAACATTTTATAAATGCAATAAACACAATTGATTTGTTTTTATACCAAATTGCAAATTAGAGGGTTAAACTGCAATACCCTTTTCATATTTGGCTGATTACGATTCTGACAACTGTCACAATTAACTTAAATGTCAGATTATAATAAATGTTATAAATGTGTATTACCACGGACTTACCTTTTTTGCGGTTACTTGTGACATACTGAAAAATGCCTCTGAGAAGGACCACACTGTTCAATTTTTAGTTCATTTAAACTTTGTTCTTGTTCTAGAGCGGAAATAAATTTGTGCCGTTATTTTTCTTATATTTCCAAAGCTCAAACATATTTAAGATTTATAATAAAGATGTTTTCAGCATAAATTAATATACGATTATATATGTGGAATATCATATAATTTGTTCTATTATACTATCTTTCTTATGTCTATATTTTGTACTATTGTGAATAAATATTTTAGATATACAATTTTCTTTTTCATTCGAGCAATTAACTTTGAGTAAATGTGACCTTTCGGCAGTTGCTTTTCTCTGTAATAACTGTATAAACTCTAAAAAACGTAGGTGTTATACAAAATATTTTATAGAAAAATTTTTTGATCAACAATAGAGTTTGATTTTATGCTTCTGTTTTTGGTAAAATTTTAAAAGCATTAAAAAGAGTAAACTGACGGACGGACCTATTGAGACAGAGAGCGAAGTGTTCTTGCGCTAGTTTTTTGGGGAAAAATTATTATTGTAGTAGAGATACACGCCTTCGCCAAAATTTTGATTATTATACCAGAGATGCGCCTCTATAAAAGCATCTGCCAAAATTTTGATTATTATACCAGAGACATGGTCCTTCGACAAAATTTTGAAATATTTTTGGTACATTAAAAATAGTTATCGATAAATTAAAAACTTCATAATTTCACGGATGTTAGCACAATTTTCGCCCGTTCTTCTCGTGTGCTTAATGTCGTCTCTCGTGCTCTCGTGTTGTCCTACGGGCTCGTGTTGTTATCTCGGAAACTAATTGAGCTAGAGAGACGATTTATATACCGTTGGATAGCGAACATCAGGGAGTATAACTGCCAAATTTCATAAAAATCGGTCTAGTAGTTTCGGAGGAGTATGGCAACAAATACTGAGAAAGAGAATTTTTTTATATATATATAGATGTTAAATATTTAAATGGCTATTAAAAAATAACGGTTGAAGATAAAAAAGTGAAAATTTAGGATTGTGTGTATATTTTGGTACTACATTGTATAAAATTAAGAAAAAAAATTTGGCCAAAAAAATTTAAAATAATTTTGGGAGGCAAGCCCCCTTTTCACTTAGGTAGAACGTTCCACTTCAGAAACCATCCCGGGTTCATGCACAACAACTTTGATTAAGATCATCATACGATCAAATGTATAGTTTGCGAGTCTATACGGAACATACATACATACAAACATTCATTTTTATTTATATAGAAGAGGTAATATTTAGATGGCTATTAAAAATTAACGGTTGGAGATAAAAAAGTGAAAATTTAGGATTGTATGTATATTTTGGTTCTACATCGTATAAAATTAAGAAAAAAAAATTGGCCAAAAAAATTTAAAATAATTTTGGGGGGGCAAGCCCCCTTTTCACTTAGGTAGAAGACCGTTCCACTTCAGAAACCATCCCGGGTTCATGCACAACAACTTTGATTAAGGTCATCATACGATCAAATGCATAGTTTGCGAGTCTATACGGAACATACATACATACAAACATTCATTTTTATTTATATAGAAAAGGTAATATTTAGATGGCTATTAAAAATTAACGGTTGGAGATAAAAAAGTGAAAATTTAGGATTGTATGTATATTTTGGTTCTACATCGTATAAAATTAAGAAAAAAAAATTGGCCAAAAAAATTTAAAATAATTTTGGGGGGCCAGCCCCATTTTCACTTAGGTAGACCGTTCCACTTCAGAAACCATCCCGGGTTCATGCACAACAACTTTGATTAAGGTCATCATACGATCAACTGCATAGTTTGCGAGTCTATACGGAACATACATACATACAAACATTCATTTTTATTTATATAGAAGAGGTAATATTTAGATGGCTATTAAAAATTAACGGTTGGAAATAAAAAAGTGAAAATTTAGGATTGTATGTATATTTTGGTTCTACATCGTATAAAATTAAGAAAAAAAAATTTGCCCAAAAAAATTTAAAATAATTTTGGGGGTCAAGCCCCCTTTTCACTTAGGTAGACCGTTCCACTTCAGAAACCATCCCGGGTTCATGCACAACAACTTTGATTAAGGTCATCATACGATCAAATACATAGTTTGCGAGTCTATACGGAACATACATACATACAAACATTCATTTTTATTTATATAGAAGAGGTAATATTTAGATGGCTATTAAAAATTAACGGTTGGAGATAAAAAAGTGAAAATTTAGGATTGTATGTATATTTTGGTTCTACATCGTATAAAATAAAGAAAAAAAAATTTGGCCAAAAAAATTTAAAATAATTTTGGGGGGGCAAGCCCCCTTTTCACTTAGGTAGACCGTTCCACTTCAGAAACCATCCCGGGTTCATGCACAACAACTTTGATTAAGGTCATCATACGATCAAATGTATAGTTTGCGAGTCTATACGGAACATACATACATACAAATATTCATTTTTATTTATATAGATGAAGTGTAAAAGCATCATTACAAATAATCATTTAATAAACTTCAAATAATCCACTTAATTCTCAAGTATTTTCTCATCACATAAATACGCCAGTTAACTCTCACTTCTAATCTGTTAAATATGTGTACAAAAAAAGATGAACATAATGCTGCATTTATCTATAAATACTTAGCGTCAGATCGTCAGCGCAGAAACATCCTCTCTGAATCACTTTACTAAAAAGTATTCACATAAAACAACGATTTTGTGAATATAATACGGTTTGCGTAAATGAACACCAGCGTAATGTGTCTCTTCAAGTCTAAAAACCAGGGATGCACTCTAGACAAATCTCAAAAAGGGAAATAAAAAATAGTTCAAGCTATAAATCATTCTTAATATATTTGTTCCGTGGGTGATTTACGGAATCAATTAAATGAAATTAAAATAAGTGGAGGAACAAAGCAAGGAACAGAACAGAATGGCGGAAAATCCTAGAACAAGCCAGGACCCAAAAAGGGTTGTCGAGCTATAGGCTATTGATTATGTACTATAGAAAGGAACTACAACGTTAACGGGGTTTTATTACTTCATATGGTCAATGAATCTCTATATATGAAAAAAGCGCGGAGTGCTACCATTTAAAGGGGTGCGTTTTTGAGAAATGGGTGAATTAGTCCCTGGGCACAGGTTACATTAGGGAGAGTTCTATGAACTTTTGGTACAAACACGTCTACATAAAAATTGTTCTTGGTTTAATTTCCTATCTAAATATAACTTTTTAAAGTCAAGGATGCTTTTTTTTACAAAAATATATTGAAAAGAAAAAGCACAAAGAAACCCAAAAGAAAGAAATTTTGTTTTTTGTCCCATAACTTTTGTCCACGGAGATATAAGTATAGACATTGCTTCACAGAAAAAAAACTTACATATTTTCTCTTTAAAATGGTGTTTAGTAGAGGCCATTAGGATTTATAGTTTTCGAAATATGATTTTTCAAATTTTGTCACTCACAGCAATTTTGAGCAATTTTCCTTGTTATTTCGCAAATATTGTTCTGTAACTTTTTTCTACGAAACTTTAGTCATATGCAATGCTACATGTAAGAGGAATAGAAATCAATTGCCTTTAAAATGTTCTACTCTATAATGTTGTACGACTTCTTTTAAAGAGTTTATCTTTTCCAAGATTTTATACTTTTAGCGAGTTTTTATATTTTTTACGATTATTTTTTAAATTTCCCATTATGACTTTTTTTACATTTAGGTATATATTATAATAAAAAAGAAAGCTTATTCTGTTTACTTTAAAATGGTGTATTATAAAAAATTCTAGGATTATTTTTGAATAAGATATGGTTTTTCAAAATGTAATAAGTACTTGCATCGATTTTTGATTTTAGGATTATTTTTTAAATTTCTCATTACAACTTTTTTATGTGATTGTGTGTTATGATTGAATCTTATTTTTTATAGGTACCTAATACTTTGGATCCACTTGACTCGGCCGGGCAAACTTCAAAGTATGGATTAATTCCAATATTTACTGTCAAAGCTCCTGCACCACAAGCTTTGCTTGAAAAAATAGCATGTAAATGTACCAAAGGATATACAAAAAACTGCGGTTGTAGGAAGATAGGAATTAGTTGTTCAATATTCTGCAAAGGGTGCATGTGCATGGGTACTAATTGTGGGAACTCTAAGATAACTGAGGTGTCAGAGGAAGATATTGAAGCTAATGCTAACGAAGAGATGGAATTTGGTTTTGAAAATTTTTTAAATGTCAACGTTTAAATAATTTTAACTAAAGTGATGTTTTCTAAGACTAATGTTTATGTGATTTTTGTAAAAGAAATAATTTTAAATAACACAGGTAAAAAAATATCAAAGAATCACTCGGTTTCCATTATTTAAATATAGATGACACACCATTAAAAAAAAAAAGAAAATAAGCCCTCTTTATTGAGAAATTTATATTATATTCACTTACAAGAAAAAAAAATTATAATGAGAAATTTAAAAAATAATCCTAAAATCAAAAATCATTGCAAGTACTTATTACATTTTGAAAAATAATATCTTATTAAAAAATAATCCTAGAATTTTTTGTATTACACCATTTTAAAGTAAACAAAAAACCTAAGCTTTTTTATTATAAAATATAATATATACCTAAATGTAGAAGAAAAAAAGTTATAATGGGAAATTTCAAAAATAATCGTAAAAAATGTAAAAAATAATATTTGTTATATTAGGTATTGTATAATATATGATATAATATTATATTATATATACTATATATAATATAATATTATATAATATATAATATATTATATAATAATATTATTTTATTTTTATATTATATTACAAAAAATCGTTAAAAGTATAAAACCTTGAAAAACCATAATCTCTTTCGAAAAGAAAAAGTCGTACAACGTTATACAGTAGACCATTTTAAAGGTAATTCGTTTCTGTTCCTATTGTGTGTACCATTGCATATACCTAAAGTTACGTAGAAAAAAGTTACAGAACAATATTTGCGAAATAACAAGGAAAATTGCCCAAAATTGCTGTAAGTGGCGAACTTTGAAAAATCATATTTCAAAAACTATAAATCCTAATGACCTCTACTAAACAACATTCTAAAGAAGAAATATCTAGGTTTTTTTTCTGTAAAGCAATGTCTATACCTATATCCTCGTAGACAAAAGTTATGGGACAAAAAACAAAATTTCTTTCTTTTGGGTTTCTTTGTGCTTTTTCTTTTGAATATATTTTTGTAAAAAAAAGTATCATTGACTTTAAAAAGTGATATGTAGATAGGAAATTTAACCAGGAACAATTTTTATGTAGACGTGTTTGTACCAAAAGTTCATAGAACTCACCCTAATGTAACCTGTGCCCAGGGATTAATTCACCCATTTCTCAAAAACGCACCCCTTTAAATGGTAGCACTCCGCGGTTTTTTCATATATAGATGTCCATTGACCATATGAAATAATAAAACCCCGTTAACGTTTTAGTTCCTTTTAGCTATCTTATTTTGAATATAATCAATAGCCTACTACTGATGATGATGATGATGAAAATAAGTGTTAGACAACGAACAATAATATATATAAAAGACTAAGTTTTGACAAATCACTGACTTATTTTAATACTTTTCTTGTCTCATACTCTTTTTATGTTTACGTTTTGCTAATATTGTCACTGTCACTCATTTTTTTTATCGGATGTTGTTTTTTTAGATAAATTTCAACTTTCAAAGCCGAGATACAAGTGAGTTGTTGTAATACACTACGACATGGGTTACTGCGACATTTGTGTTTTCTGTGACAAGTATTCTTCGACTGTCTTCTACTAGAGATAAGACACTGCGAATACTCTTGTCTTATCCGCGGTCTATTTTTCGACATCAGCAGATATTGGTATTAGATTTTAGATCTTCAAAATATAAGGGTCAGCGTACTTCCCTGAAATTGGCGGCTGGCATTTCCTAGGTGAAAGTATACATATATCCCAGGTAATAGTAAACACTGAATGTTAGTTGTCATTAACAAAGAGTTCGTTTTAACATTAAATTTCTTTTCTGTTCGTTTTTGAGGTTTGGTTTTAGATAAAATACCTAGATAAAATGTTTTTAAAATGATGAATTGATTTCCTATCTTTTTAAGTTTTTCTGATCATCATTTTTCGCATGGTATTCATATTTCCTTCTAATTATGTTTTGTTAATTTTTTGATAAGATCCCGTTCAATGTTGTCGTGTTTTATTTTCTCTATTCTGTGAAATTTCTTATTTATGAATGACACCTTGAAAAGTCGAAAGTAAAGATGATTCAGATTTGATTACAGGATAGGGCCTCTACTATGTGCTTATATGTATTTCGGCTTTAACTTAGCCTCATCGGAGCACCTGTGTAGAGGTTCCTGCCACTGTTAATTAACTGTAATATATTATAATGTTAAAATTTTTGATGTTAAAACACCATGAAAAAGCAATAAAAAGTTATATTGATAAATTTTATCCTTTCCTTGAAAAATTTTACTTCATGACTAAAGAAAGTTGTGGATATCTACGTACACGATCATTTGTGATTCAGTTCAGGTGGACGCAAATTAGGTCACATGGCCAAAATATACTATTTTACAAAAGTGCATCAAAATATTCTCATTTTATTCTTTAGTCCAGTCCCTTGCAAGCTCCTTTCGAACGGGTCATAAAATGCCCAAATGCCTTTAGACGAACTTAAATCATTTTAAACTGCATACAATTTTTAAACCCACTCCTGTACAGATAGCTTTAGGATTTATTTTAAAATTGTGAACACATACGGCTTCTATAAATTCACCGGAAATTGTAGCAGTATTTTGAAAGCTTTTATTATTTTGGTGCAGAGTTTATACTAAACTGATTCTTTTCTATTTGTTGTATTGGACCATTAGTTGCAAATGTCATTATGGACAGTATAATCTTTTAGTTAATACTAAAAGAAAATAGCTTTTTGGAAGTTACGGACAAGAATTACTTGGACTGTAAATATAAATTAATTTGATCCATATAGGTATAAGAATATGTCACAAATTCTATAAGGAGGCTTAAAGCTCTTTTATTTTTTAATTTTCTGTTCCTTGGCCTCTAACATTGACTTTTCTTGCTTGACTTTAGGCCCACTTAATACAATCATGAATTGTTGTGTTAAAAAAATTCCGTTTAAAATTTGGATAATCCAGCGCTTCCCAAACCTATGTGTAGTGTAATACCCTCAGAAATTTATCTATTTTTCTGATGCCCCTCAACACAGCCTCCAAAAATTCTTACAAATTTGAATACTAACAAAATCCCAATATAAGCATAAAAATAAAAAGAGATATTTATTTATCTGGCTGTCTAATGATAGGAACGTGCTGCTTACTTTTCGGAGGATATCTTCGGAAACCCGAGCTCCATTTTGGTAATTGCCACTCTTTTTTCTTTTTCTACATCTATATAACATTTTACTTTACGTAAAAAATTAGACAAACTTTAATTTAGTTTTAGTCAGCACTTTTGACCAAGAAACGCATAAGCGTCCAATACTCCTCAAGGAGGATTTTAATTCATAATTCAGGCAGAGTTGGTATGCTTAATACGGTTAATACGGTATTGCTTTTTAAATATATCTTTGTGGGCTTGGAAAACAGTTCTTTGGTATAGTATTTCTCTGTTCAACTTTGTAAATTGCTCAAGTGATAATAATAAAATAAGTTTTACATGTAAACATTTCGAATTTACATAGTAAATGTAACTGTACTGTTTAAGTATTATCTTCATTCATGTGTCTCATCCTTTAAGGACATTGGCGATCATCATGTTTTTCACTCTATCCACTCCACGCTTTAAATTTTACAACCAGGTATAACCAATCACAACAAATCATATTTTTTTTCTTAGTATGTGACCAAAGTAGCTCATTTTTCTTTCCTTCATATTATTGAGTATTTCTTTTCCTTTTTTCATCTTTTCTAATCTTTCCGTGTTTGTTACGTCCTGTGTACATGATATTTTCCACATTTTTCGATAACAACACATCTTAAAACTGGAAAGTTTTTTTCAGTTGCTTCCGTAATTGTCCAGGCTTCAACTCCATATAAGATAACAGAGAATGCGTAACAGCTTATTACTGTAGTTCTATCCCATTCTTCATTTAGCTCATATCCCAAGTAATTGTATCTGGATACTTTCTCTAAAGCTTTTCCTTTCACGTAGATTGTTTTGTCTTCAATCTTGTTTCTTTGTCAATCATGATTTTTTTTGTGTTCAGAGTCATTCCATATGGAAAAAATCCATAGAATTTAAAAAACCTTCATATAAGTGTTTCGTCGATATGACCAAGGCTTTTGACAGAGTACCATTAAAGGACGCGTTAGAAATAATGGGAGAAAAAGGGCTAAACCACAGACTAATTAACCTAGTTCACGATATTAGCAAACAATGATTAATATTTGACAAACAAAAATTTAACAGTAACTGAATTAGTGAGAAGAGGGGATCAAAATTTGAAGACAGATGGGCGAAAAAGACTATATTAAATAGAGTCTTTTTCGCTTTAGTGAGAATTAGTGAGAAGAGGAGATCAAAATTTGAAGACAGATGAGCGAAAAAGACTATAGTCTTTTTCGCTCATCTGTCTTCAAATATTGATCTCTTCTTCTCACTAATTCAGTTACTGTTAAATTTTGTTTGTCAAATATTAATTATTGTTTGCTAATATCGTAAACTTGGTTAATTAGTCTGTGGTTTAGCCCTTTTTCTCCCGTTATTTCTATCAAATCTATTTCTATCAAAATCAAATTTTGATTACTTTTTGTAAACTGTAAGATAAATTAATGTTGTTTAATATAATCAAAATCTAACCCTCACGCACAAGTTGTAGTCCATGTGACAAACAACTTCAGTGAGAAACTGGGTTTATTAAATATAATTAGTTGCTACAAATAAACTCTATTGCCATTACCATTACCAATGTAAAACTAAAATAAGAGTACGACATTTGACAACAGAAAACATAGTTATAAACACAGGAATCTGTCAAGGCGATTCACTGAGCCCTTTCATTTTTAATTTAATAATGGACAAAATAATGGAAAACCTTCCCAGAACAGCTGGATATAAGATGGGGAACACATTCTTTAGAGTCGTTTACGCTGACGATGCTGTCCTTATCGCCGATTCTGAAGAAAATATCTAAAAGCTACTGCATGCATTTAATACTAAAGCTAAAGAAGTAAATCATGCTCATCGACACCGAGAAGACTAAGTGCCTAGTAATTTCCAAAGGACAATAAGATGCAAATTGGAAATTTACTCCAAAACTGCGGAACAAGTGAATCATTTCAAATATCTTGGTGAGAAAATAAAAAGCTATGGAAATCTCTCAAAAGAGGTCAGAGAAAAAGCAATAAAAGCAGCTAGAATCTCGGGATGCCTGAAAGAAATGGTATGGAAGAACAAATATCTAAATACTGAAAGCAAATCAAAATATATAGAACAACAATAAGACCTATTATAACATATGCGGCAGATACAAGACCAGACACAAATAGAACGTTACAAATGATGACAACAGTTGAAATGAGTATACTAAGAAGTATACATGGCAAAACTATACGTGACAGAATAAGAAGTGAAGACATCAGACAAAACTGTGGAATACAGGACATAGGAAGGTGGGTCGGACCGAGATAATATTGGAACAAACATATAAAGAGAATGGAGGACAGCAGATTTATTAAAAGCGCAACAACGAATAAACATGTAGGTAAAAGACCACAGGACACCAAAACTGCGAGAATACTTTCACTCAACGAAAAAGGTACGTAACATCAATAAAAATGTTAATTCAGACAACAAACGCAATACTTCAAATTTGTCCAATTTTTGGTTTTATTGGAACAACACAGCGATGTTCATCAATTCATTATTTTCGTTAGTTGAGCCAATGTATTACGTTTATTGAATGGATGAACATTCATTATGTATACCATAATATCACTTTATTGATATTACGAACTCTGTTCATTGAGTCAACGAACACTATTCATTGAAACAACAACGTCGTTAATTGACCGACGAAGACTATTCGTTGTGTCAATAACAGTGTTATTTCTCCTAACGTATTTCGTTTATTTCTACAATTATTTCCGTTTATTCTTACAATTAATTCCGTTCATTCCCACAATAAATACGGTTATTCTTATTACAAGCAATTCTATTCATTCTTACAATCATTTCGTTCATTCCTACTATGAACGTATTTTATATTAATAATTACTCAATGTATGATATTGATTTTTTTGTCCTTTTTGACTTTTTTGTCCTAAACCTAATGGACTTTACACTGTGTGATTTCTCATAATATGAGAAATCATATATTATGATTTCACTTATACAGTGCGCTGGAATAAGTGTTACACTCCCCCCCCCCCTTATTATCTTATTTATTTTTAGCACATAAGCAAAACGCTCAGACAGGTCGATTTTTAAAATAATCAAAGTATATTATCACATCAATGTTTCGAACTTTACACGATCCCTCTTCAGGTGACAGGCATAACTTTGATTTTTTTAAATGGGAAAGGACATCATGTGACAACTCATTTAAAAGCATTTGAAATAGTGATTCCAAAAATGTATATGACTTTAATCCTTTTTGAGAGCGCAGGTGCAAAATTTCGATCGAATTCTTTTTAAACGCATTCATTTTTTTTGAATCCTGAGAAAGCTAATAAGTATTTTTGAAAAATTTAAACGCATAATAAAAGATTACATTATAGCCGAGGGCTGAAAGTCCCTTAGAATAAACAAAAAGTTTATTTTGAATGGTATATTTGAAATTAAAAATAATACTAAATTTTCTCTTTTTCACCCCTGTGACTTATTAAAATAATCAGTATAGAAGTTCTCAGGGACTTCAGACCCTCGATAATACTGTAATATTTTATTCTGCGTTCAAATTTTCAAAAATATTAATTAGTTTTCTCGGGATTTGAAAAAGATTTAAAAAGAATTCGACCGAAATTTCACGAAAATACGACACACGAAAACTTCCTTCTACTACGGACTACACTTGAAACGAAATAAAATTATTATTCGGCACTTCGGCAGAGGTAACAGCATTGTTTAACAAAGAATTCTTTTATAAACAATGGTAAGACAGAGAAGCTAGGGGTATCACGATAAGGAAAAGCCATTACATTTCAAATGGTCAAGCAAAACATTTATTGTCTCAACAAATACGTTTATTGTCAGCATGAACGCATTGATTGTAGTTATTAAACGCAGTAGTAGATTGATTAATGCATTCGTTGTCACAACAATCAGTTTACATCTATACAATAATCATATATTACTCTATTTTAACATTTGTACATTGTTTGAATGAAATCTGTACGTACAGATCGATAATAAAATCTGTACGATAAACCAAGGTAATTGCTTGTCATCTACGAAATCAAGAAAGTGAGTTGCTGCCAGAATTAACGTTATTTAATAAATATACGAAACTAAGTTATTGGCTGAATAAATTGAGTGTTATTGATTAATGTACTCTATTTATTTTCACCATTATTATTCAATCATTGTGACAATAACCAATTACATTCGTCAATGTCTAAAAGTTCGTTGAAACAAAAAATTAAATTGTTGTTACAACAAAATACTATTCAATAATCGCTGTTAATCAATATTACGAACTAAATTTTTTTGAGTGTTACCTCATCGTCCGGGGAAGACTTGATGGCAATGAACAGGAAGTAGCCTACTAGCATGATCGATGATGCTAGAAAGAACAAAAAGAAGAAGAAACCATTCCATACCTCTCGCAATACTGCATTGTGCGATCAACCAAAATTTGCAGCCCTTCTGTGCTGTCCGTAAGGAGTGTTCTATCGTCTGCATATCTGAGATTATTCACTAGTCTTCCGTTAATTGATATGTCTTCATTAAGTGTTATTGTGTTATAAGTGTTAAACGTTACCTATTAAGTTAACCTTACTATGATATCATGTATAACATAATACACTACGTTAAAATGTGTAACCATCCCGTGAAACAATGATATTACCGTCCGCTCAAGACCTGCTCGTTAACCAGTCAACGCACACCGCTAAAATAGCTGAGAGTTAGTCGGGACATTTTGCTAGAAACGGAAGCGCCGTTTTGTGCAACTTGTGATTAAGTTAATTGGTTAAATAAAGCAGTGCCAACGGCGTCCTCTGCCGCCCTCGTACAGCTACTGCTGTAATAAATTATGGAAATGCGCCTTGTGCCCCGACGCCACTACAAAGTTGCCAGTTCTGAAGTGGACGTGTATATTATTATGATGACCGTGCTCGGCCGTTTTCAATTACACTCCAAATTATACATTCCTTCGCTCAGTGTACAACAACTTCAAAGTTACCAGTAGTGTGTGTGTGTTTTGTAAACACTTTACTTAATGCGTGATTTTTAGAACTAAAGAAAATGTACCAATTTCTGTTTTTGTTGAACTTTATTCTATTTATGTACGTATTTTGCTTATTTAGAGCTAGTTCTCTGACCCTGAAAGGCACCTGAAACGAAAGTTTTTTGTTTACAATCCCAGTGTGTTTTTGAATCTGATCTATTGCAGTTTTCTAACTTTAATTTATTTAAACCTTCTCTTTCTTTTCTTATTCCTCTTAACATCTCGTTATTAGTGACTATCCACCCAACTTATTCTTAATATAGGCCCTTATAGGCCCAATTCTATAGGCCGTTAACTCGCATCATGTATTAGCTTCGTTTAATTGACATATTTTAGGTTGTCTCTTATTATGTGAGTTCCAAAACATCTCTGTATATAAATGAGCAGAAATTGGCAAGCAAAGCTTCGTTCCAATAGTCTAAGAGCTAGAGGCGAGAAATCATCGTCATAAGTAATATGGAGTTTGGCATGTGAAATGTGTCTATTGTATGTTGATAATTATGACCCCTTTCAGGCTGACACCTCAGTGGATACAGGGAGTAGCAATAAGGGATGAAAGGGGAAAGTTAACGCAGTCATTAAAGGTTTTCACCTCCTATTTTGTTAAACCTCCATCGATTTACATGAAAATTGGTGAGTAGTTAGAGCATACCTCAAGAAATAAAACTGATATGGTGGCAACGTGCACTTTTACCCTGGGGGTGGATGCCACCCCTTCTCAGAGGTGAAAACTATTTTATTAAAAATAACCCCACTAATAGATAGAGGGACAAATTTTAAGCAAAAGCGGTTTTTCGTAAATAATTCAAAACTGTAAGTTTTATCAAAATAGTTATAATTATCAAAATTGAAGATAATAAAAAATAAAAGAGATTTCTTATTCGAAAAAGCTTTGAGAATTAATAAAAAGTGAGTTATAGGTGATGGAATGTATATTTTTTTTCGGCTAGTACCCAAATCTACACTATTCAAGCTCAAATAACGGGAAAACGGTGCATTTTATAAAATATATTTACTGACACTTGTCAAAGTACTTGGAAATGGCTCCAAAAATTTGGAGCTTAATTATTATATTATTTATATAAGTTTTTAAAATTGTTTTAAGACATTTATATAAAATATAGCAAAAATGTATTTGAATATTATGTCAAATGTGACCATTATTGGACACCCTCAGTTTCTGTACATATTCAGTTTATACAGGGGCGGTTCTAGACCAAAAAAAATGGGGGGCAAGGGAACACAACCGGTGAATAAACAAGATAACCTGCCTTTTTAACAAAAATTATAGTACAAAAGTACTGTAAAAACTGAAGGGGGGGGGCAGCTGCCCCTGCCCCTGGCTAGAACCGCCACTAAGTTTATATCGATAGAAAAAATTCAATTAAATATCGAAATAATATAAAAATAATATTTTAATAACATACATTTAATTAATAATAATATGTTCTTTTTATCATTCGTAACTTCACGCATGTGCTCTTAAATTGACGGATTGATGATATTTGATCAATAGTTCCAACCGTCAATTAAAGACTATGAAAGATCTACAAGAGGTAACAAAGAAGCTGATCGCGTTTTCTGTATATCAGGACCCAATCAAAAGAGACCAGTCGATTTTATTAAAGAGTTAAGAAATAACAAATTCAAAGAGGCTTTGGTTCGATTTTTTTTTTGACTTATTGGGCTGATAACGAAATAGCACCTTTTCTGTGAGAAGTGCAGAAAGACTAAGCTCCACATTTTAGTTGTCCAGCTCATGAGGAGGCAGACACTAAAATAATATACCACGTATGTATGTCAACTACAGAAAGATGCCAATGTAATCATAAAGTGCTCAGATACAGATATTCTGGTTATTATGTTAAGTAATATGCATCACTTGAAGAGTAATTTACACATTTGGATACAGTCTGGAACCGCAGGAAAAAAACATTTTATTGATATCTGTAAAATTTACGAACATTTTGGAGATTCAATATGCAAAGCTTTAGCTGGTTTCCACGCTCTAACTGGCTGTGACTATAATCCATGTTTTCATAGAAAGGGAAAAAAGAGACCATTCAATATTATGAAATCATTTGAGCAATATAAGGAAGCATTTTATGCTCTTGGAGATATCGATTTTGACGAAGACACGGTTTTTGAAATTCTAGAAACATATATTTGTCACATATACGGTACAGGGATTACAAAAAGAATTCTCCAAAGAAAAGTCAATGACATACGGCTTACAATATTTAATCGTCGATATAAGCTAAAAGACGTAAATTAACCATTTTTTAAAAAATATCTGAAAAATTTTGATGCATCAACTTTACCACCATCTCAATCTGAGCTATATCAACATCTTTTACGAGCACGATACATTACAAGTATTTGGTTGAACGCCTATAAAAAAATCCAACAGATCTGGTTATTGAACAAAATGGTTGGGAACTTGCTGAAGATAACACATATAAATTCAAATGGTTTGAAGGGCCTCAAATGCCAGAGATTGTTAGAGATATTATTTTTGAGAATGAAATAGACGATGAGATGGATGATGAGCAAGCTGATGATGACATTCATAATAGCAAAAGTGATGAAAATAATTATGATAGCGATTTTAGTGAATGTGACAGCGGAAGTGAAAAATAAATAGTATTTTCAACGAAAATTTTGATTTCGTTTATAAATTCGCAAAGTCCGTTCGTTCGTTCCTGCGTTGCCACTCCTGCAATATCTGGAGCTTATGTACCGATGTCAATGTAGTTTTGTCTCCTGAATCCAAATCTGAAAACGGCATTTCGATATCTCAAACCATCTTCGAGATAACCGACCTCAAAGACAAGTTGCATCTCGGGACAGCAATTTATGATTTTTTAGCAATTTTAGATAGCGAGATAATTCTACAATGGAGACACTGTACGTAAAAATGTTAATGAAAATTTCATATTATTTCAAAAATATATTACTTCATATAAACTGTAAAAGAATTGAAATATCAAATAAATAAATATTACTTATTAATTTTAATGTAAGTAATGTTAAATGGCAGGTTACAAATTTTTGGTGCTGTCTACCCAATGATTTATGTATTATGTATATTATATTGTATAATATACAGTGTGTCTACTTAAGTTGGACACATATATTACGGGACACTTTTTTATTTTTAATTTTACGAAATAAAGTTATAATTCATAAAAAGTTCTGCATCGTCAAAAACCTACGAGTCAATTATCAGATAGCAAATTTTATCTATATTATAGGAGGTATTTTAAAAAATATGAATTTCGCTCAAGATTAAAGTACCTTTTTTTCACACTGTTGTAAATTATTTTTACTACGAAAAATTTTTTGGAATTAAAAACTGTGTTCAAATATATGCAGTAGTTGTTATTATTATAATTAAATAATTATTAATTATTATAATAATGTAACTATTATCTACATTCTTCTAATAAATAGAAAATATTTAATTTTTTTCTCAAATTAGAGATACCTACCAATCACCATTTTCATTTATAACTCTTTTATTATTAATTTTACGAACAAAAATTATTCTTCATAAAAATATCTGCACGGTCTAAAACCCAAGATGCAATCATAAACATAAGATTATATAAAATTGTATCGATTTTAGTCGATGTGTAAAAAATATGAATTTCGCTCAGTAAAGTGCCTTTATAGCTCACAATATTTAAGTAGTCGGATTTAATTGCACATTAAACATAATTTTTAATTCTAAACAACTTTTCATAATACCAATTTTCCATATTAGGAATTTAAATACATAAAAAAAAAGTTTTCGTATATAATATCACAAGAGAGAAAATTTTGCCGGCAATATTTTCGACTGGTATGAAAGTTTGTTGCCTGGCAATTTTCGCGAATTAAATTTTGACTTAAATCACGAGACGTCAGTCGAGTGATTTTGTCAAAATTTCATAAGCGAAAATTACCAAAAGGCAACGAACTTAAATGAAACCAGGAGAAAATTTTGCCGGTAAATAATTTTCTCTCGAATGATATTCGACAAGACTATTTCACGAGACAATTAATGCACCATATCAACGAAATATACTGTTTATTTATTTGTTATTACCGGACACTTTCGGGACGTATCTGCCATAATTTTGTCGCTGAGAAATCACGTCGCTAAGAAGTTTTGTCAGTAGAAAACGATGCGTTGCTATGAAGTTTTATCAGTTAAAAACAGTCTAGTGAAATAGTCGTTATAATAATGCTCGCATTTTTAACTTGTTATATTCAAATTGTAATAAAACGAACTTGATAATAAATTATAATCCTAACTTCATTCCCGAAATTCCTTTAAAAACTATTCTGTTAATAAATTTCAAAATAAATATGTAAATAGCGTATGTTTTAATTTTCACTTTTTTCCTAAAAACTCGAAAGGGTTCTCTTATTTTCATCATCACTTGCTTAGCTTTGATGTTATAAACTTCATCTGGAGCTCACTTGATAGGTATTCTTGAGTACTTTGACAAGTGTTCAGTAAATATATTTTATAAAATCCACCGTTTTCCAGTTATTTGAGCTTGAACTTAGATTTGGGTACTAGCCGAAAAAAATATACATTCCATCACCTATAACTCACATTTTATTAACTTTTTCGAATAATAAATCTCTTTTATTTTTTAGTATCTTCAATTTTGGTAATTATAACTATTTTGATAAAACTTACAGTTTTTGAATTATTCACAAAAACCGCTTTACATCATGCATTTATTTCACGAAAAATTAAAATTTTTGATCTTTAATAACTCAAAAAGTATTGATTTATTTTAATAATTAGAAGTAACAAATTTTGCTTAAAATTTGTCCCTCTATCGATTAGTGGGGTTATTTTTAATAAAATAGTTTTCACCCCCGAGAAGGGGTGGCATCCACCCCCAGGGTAAAAGCGCACGTGGGCACCATATCAGTTTTGTTTCTTGAGTTATGCTCTAACTACTCACCAATTTTCATTCAAATCGATGGAGGTTTAACAAAATAGAAGGTGAAAACATTTAATGACTGCACCAACTTTCCTCTTTCATCCCTTATTGCTACTTCCTGTATCCACTGAGGTGTCAGCCTGAAATGGGTCATAGTTATCAATATATAATAGACACATTTCACATGCCAAACTCCATATTACTTATGACGATGATTTCTCGCCTCTAGCTCTCCGTCTACAACAAAGGTGTCTTTTCGTCGATTACTGAAATATCCTATTGGAATATTTCTTCGCCAGTCATAGCTCCAGACCTAGAGGAAAAAGCCCAGGTAAGACAGGAGAAAGTTTACAGCTCTGAAGAGGACGTGCACATTATTATGAGGGCAGTGTTCGGCCGTTTTCAATTACGCTCCAAATTATACATTCCTTTGCTCAGTGTACAACAACTTCAAAGTTACCAGAGGAGTGTGTGTTTTGTAAATACTTTACTTAATGTGTGATTTTTAGAAGTGAAGAAAATGTACCAATTTCTGTTTTTGTTGAACATTGTTCAATTTATGTTCTTATTTTGGTTATTTAGAGCAAGCTCTCTAACCCTGAAAGGCGCCTGAAACGAAAATTTTTCGATTCCAGTGACTTTTTGAGAAAAATGAAGAGAAGAAAAATCATTTTGTTGGCCCTAGTTTTTATGATAGGTATGGCATGTTATATTTAAATATAGAGAGATAAAAATAAATATAAAAACATGGACTAATTAGTTTGATGAGTCATTTACTTGTTCCTTGGTATCATTGACTGCGCATATACACCAAATAAAAAAACACTTGAGTGAAGTTTGATTTGGATTCAGAACAAAACTCGGAACGAGGGAAACACATTTCAATTTGTAACAGAGAGCCAGTGATGTTAACTATGCTATGTTTACAGGCCATGTTTTATTGATTTCGAGAAAGCATTTGAGAAAGTCCCACGTGAGAGACTAATCGATATCCTAAAACATCAGGACTTGATGGTAGGGATATAAGACTAATCTGAAACGCAAATCTCCAACAAATAGCAACAGTGTGATTTGAAAATGAACTGCCTGAGATCTCCGGTCACCAGCACTATTTAACATATGTTCTGAAAAGATGTTTAGAGAAGCCCGGGACAAATCAGAAGAAGGTATTACACTAAATAGCTAACTCATAAATATATTAGATATGCACACGATACCACGATACCGTATTGTTGGTAGATAGTTCGCAGGGGCTCTAAAGGATGATGTATATTATTATTACACAAACATGTTGCAAATACGGCTTTGAAACTAAATTGTAAGAGAACAAACATAATAGTTTATCAAGTTCTAATTTGATCAGTTGGTCGTCACGTCTCACCAGATTGGTTTTCGTGTATATCTCCTTAACATTAGCAATATGTAATCTTTCAACATCGACTCTAACATCGATTTCAAAATCATTATAATTATTTAAGTATACAGGGTGGTGTATCTTATTCGCCTCGGTGTCTGTACCGATAACCACTTAATATTAAAAAAAATTCTTCACAGAAATATACAGGGCCGTTAATACTATAATCTAAAAATAATATGAATTATACAGGGTGCTTAAAAAAAGAGTGGTATATCAAAGATATATTTTTTTTATAGAATGTCCTATATCTGATGACATTATTGAACTGACCTTAAAAAATAAACTATACTTTCATAAGGGTTTCCTATACCTAAATACAGGGTGTTTTGATTTATTTCGATTTTTATAAAAATGTAACGTTTTAGAAAAAAATAAATATCTAGGAATCTAAGAATCAGTAACAAATTCTTCCTTAGATCTTAATAATAGACTATTTAGCATACTTAAACATATGCTTATTGCAACACAGTTTCTTACAGGGTGGTCAAAATATGATATTGTTCTATTAACAAATTCAAGCTATAATAACTTACTTATTTTAAATATAACACCCTGTATCTTACTGGTCTATCGCGTAAAAACTTTACCTAGCTTTCAATTTGTATTAGGGTTTCCTATACCTATCTTTTTACAGGGTGGTCAAAATATTAGATTGTTCTATTAACAAATTCAAGCTGTAATAACTTACTTATTTTAAGTGGAACACCCTGTATCTTACTAGTCTATCGCGTAGAAAATTTATTTAGCTTTCAATTCTTATTAGGGTTTCCTATACCCATCTCCCTTCGTTTTTTAAATATTTAAGGGTTTCCTAATTTGTAACCTTTAAAAATTAGAATTAAGTACCTATGTCGTGGTTATGTACAACACATCACCAACACCGGCAATATACTTAGACAAGATACTGTCATTAATAAAATTTTTATTGTTATCATGTAATCACACAGAGTTTTGTACTATTTTAGTTGATTTTGGCCTACATTGTGACATTGAATAATATGTTTATATTAAACTGCATACCGTATATTGGATGCCGTATTCTGGAAGATATTTAAATTATATTTCATTCCGTATAAGTATTTTCCATATCTTAAACCGACGGTTATTAAGTAAATTTAAGAACACCACTTTTTGTTTAAATCTTTGAATCGCAATTCCACACAATTAAATGCAATGGCTACTATGACGAAAACGAGCCTATTGTACAAAAATATGTAAAAATGGGTATTTACAGAATAGCATCGGAATTTATATTTACAGAATAACATGTGTATTGAGAATGTTTACATGGAATTGAAGAGATGTTAAATATCTTCCATTATAAAGAATAGAATATCAAGTATGTCATTTAAAATAAGAACACTCTGTTTGATTAAATAATGAAAATGTGAATTTTATTAACGAATGTATCTTGACTAAGATATTTAAGTATGTTGCCGGTGTTGGTGATGTGTTTTACATAACCACGACATAAGTACTTAATTCTAATTTCTAAAGCTTACAAATTAGGAAATCTGTAAATATTTGAAAAATGAAGGGAGATAGGTATAGAAAACTCTAATAAGAATTGAAAGCTGAGTAAATTTTCTACGCGATGGACTAGTAAGATTCAGGGTGTTCCATTTAAAATAAGTAAGTTATTACAGCTTGAATTTGTTAATAGAACAATCTAATATTTTGACCACCCTGTAAGAAATTTTGTTGCAGTAAGCATCTGTTTAAGTATGCTTAATAGTCTATTATTAAGATCTAAGAAAGAATTTGTTACTGATTCTTAGATTCGTAGATATTTATTTTTTTTCTAAAACCTTACATTTCCATAAAAGTCGAAATAAATCAAAACACCGTGTATTTAGGTATACGGAAACCTTATGAAATTACAGCTTTTTTTTAAAGGCCAATTCAGTAATGTCATCAGATATAGGACATTCCATAAGAAAAAATATAACTTTGATATACCACTCTTTTTTGGAGCACCCTGTATAATTCACATTATTTTAGATTGTAGTATTAGAGGCCCTGTATATTTCTGTGAAGAATTTTTTTTTAAATATCTAGTGGTTTTCCGTACAGAGACCTAGGCGAATAAGATGAACCACCCTGTATAATTTAAACATCTTTTGACTCAATTCTGTCGCTAGTTTCATCGTTTAGGCGTTCTCACTGATGATGGTCTGAGAGGACCGAAAACGTTTTGATGAGTTTTATAAATTTATTTGGCTAATATTTAAAAAAATATTCAACATTTTACAATCGAAGATTTTAATTCAATCGTAAGATTTTATATTCTTTGATAATTGTTTGACCTGAAACTTATATCATTGACTTCTTCCTCGTTTGTGTAAGAGACATTAGAAATTATAGTGTTTTCTACATTAAGTTTTACATATTTTTTCTATAGTGTTAATAGAATAAAACTGCTTAAATCGGTATACCACATAATCCAAATAACGCTATCTGTCCCTCACGTACCACGTTTTCTCACAAAAAATCTTCTTATTTTCGCAGGAACGCTTCTAAAACAAAAACCTTAATAAGATTTTCGTTTGATGAGTTCTTTTTTCCGTCAACTCTCTCTCCCAAGATGATTTATCAACCCAGAAGAAGGTAACTAACTGTCCTGTAGCGTGAGTATATCACATAACGATTATAGCGTGCGCGCTGGACCCATCAATCATGTTTCTTGCGAAGAGGCTACCAGTCTTTACGTTGTGTCTCGCCTCGAAAAAACAACTAATTTCAATTGTGTTTTTAGGCCTTACTTGAGAGGTTTACTAATTACTTTCATAATGCTGTTAAGATAAAAATGTATGCAGATTGTATTTTGCCGTCACGCTCACGCACACCAATTTGGGAATGGTCAAGTTTCATTTTATAGGGTACAATTTATACAGGGTGTCCCGAAAAGATTGGTCGTAAATTATACCACACATTCTGGGTCAAAAATAGTTCGGTTGAAGCTAACTTACCTTAGTACAAATGTGCTCATAAAAAAGTTAGAGCACTTTGAAGTTACAAAATGAAAATCGATTTTTTTCAATATATCGAAAACTATTAGAGATTTTTTATTGAAAATGGACATGTATCATTCTTATGGCAGGAACATCTTAAAACAAAATTATAGTAAAATTTGTCCACCCCATAGAATTTTATGGGGGTTTTGTTCCCCTAAACCCCCCCAAACTTTTGTGGACCTTCCAATTAATTCATTATTGTGGTACCATTAGTTAAACACAACGTTTTTAAAACTTTTTGCCTCTTAGTATTTTTTAGATATAGTATAGTTGATCCAAAAGATGGCATAACCCAGACATCCAAAGTAAAAGTTATCCTTCAATACCAAATTGTTCTATATGGTCCACACAATATCCAGAAAAAGTCACACCATTTTGAGCGTCGGGTTTGGGGGGGAGAGGGGGGAAAAATCGGTAAATTCGTAGTTTTTTAAGTTTTTCGCCAATATTTCTAAAACTATGCGGTTTAGCATGAACAACCCTCTATACAAAATTGTTCTACATTAAATTTGAAATAAAAAAGGTCCTATGCATAATCTTTCTAAAATGAATGGTTCCAAAGTTAAGGAGGTAGTATAGTATAACTGGTCCAAAAAAAAAGCCTAACCCAAACATCCAAAGTAAAAGTTTTCCTCCAACACCAAAATGTTCTATATTGTCCACATATTGTTCAGTAAAAAGTTACACCATTTTGAGCGTCCGGTTTGGGAGGGAGATGGGAGAGAAACCGGTAAATTAGTAGTATTTTTAGGTTTTTCGTCAATATTTCTAAAACTATGCTTTAGCGTAAACAATGTTATATACAGAAATGTTCTACATGAAATTTAAAACAAAATATGTTCATACATAATTGTTATAAAATCAACGGTTCCAGAGTTACGGAGGGTGAAAGTCGAGATTTTCGATACCTTTTATATTTTTTGGGCAATATTTATGATATAACTATACCAAAAACCCAGACATCCAAAGTGAAAGTTATCCGCTAACACCAAATTGTTCTATATGGTCCATATAATGTTCAGAAAAAAGTCACACCATTTTGAGCGTCGGGTTTGGGGGGAGAGGGGGGAGAAATCGGTAAATATAAAAAGTATCGAAAACCTCCACTTTTCACCCTCCGTAACTCTGGAACCGTTGATTTTATAACATTTATGTATAGAATATTTTTTGTTTTAAATTTTATGTAGAACATTTTTATATAGAACGTTCCTTACGCTAAAGCATAGTTTCAGAAATATTGACGAAAAACCTAAGAAAACTACTAATTTACCTACTTCTCCCCCATCTCCCCCCCAAACCGGACGCTCAAAATGGTGTAACTTTTTACTGAACAATAGTGGACAATATAGAACAATTTGGTGTTGAAGGAAAACTTTTACTTTGGATGTCTGGATTAGGCCTTTTTTTCGACCAATATACTATACTACCTCCGTAACTTTGTAACCGTTCATTTTAGAAGGGTTATGCATCGGGCCTTTTTTATTTTAATTTTAATGTAGAACAATTTTGTGTGGAGGGTTGTTCATGCTAAACCACTTAGTTTTAGAAATATTGACGAAAAACCTAAAAAACTACGAATTTGCAGATTTCTCCCCCTCTCCCCGCAAACCCGACGCTCAAAATGGTGTGACTTTTTTCTGAACATTATGTGGACCATGTAAAACAATTTGGTGTTGGAGAATAACTTTCACTTTGGATGTCTGGGTTTGGGTCTAATTATACCATACTAATAAGCCTTTACTTAATTTTTCTTGTGTGACTGTAGGTCTTAGTACATCAGGTAGTATGTTTGTGTTTTCACCTTCTAGTAGATATTTTGAAGAAAGCCTTGTTATCGTATGCTCTGTTTTATTGTAGGCTGCAACTTTGTTTTTTGTTTCATTTATTTTACATCTTATTTTATTTACGAGCGTTTGGTTTACTCTTTCATTCAGCCCATTAGAAAATGGTGCATCAACAGCAGTAAATACTAGTTTTGTATTATTATCCTTAAGAAATTGTTTGTATTCTTTCGAGTTTATTCTAGGGTATTGATCTGCCAACACTATGTCGACTTGGTAATTGTCTGTTACCATTTTTGTCAATTTTATAGTCCATTGCACTTTGATTCTGAGATGTTAAAATATAAACGTTCCTTGTAAAATGGTCAATTAATATATGGAGGTACTTCTTTGTTGACCGACATCCACCAAATCCTCCAACTGTGTCTATAGAAACTATTTCAAATGGTCGTTTTGCTGGACCTAAATGTGCCATCCATCCATATTTGGGTTTTCTTCTGGATTTGTTTTTCAAAGAAATTTCACAGTTATTGCATATTTTTCTTATGATTTTTAACAAGTTTTTTGCTGTATAAAATGGAGTTACCTTGTTTATCATCTGTGTTTGTCCTAAATGGCAGTAGGTGTAATGTGTCCTTTTTATTAGATGTATACTAAATTTTTCTGATATTACAATTTTGTCTCTTTTTCTTATTTTTCTATAATAGATTCCATTCTTAAATGTCAAATTACTATTGTGTAAATCTCTTTGATCTTGTTTTATCTCTGCAATATCTATTAAGTTAATTTTTCTATTGATTCACTCATTTGTTTATTACTAATAGGTTTACAAACTTAAGAATACCGTCCAAGTTTTCCTCTGCTTCTAATACTGGATTTCTGCTCAGACAGTCCGCTTCTTGGTTTGTTGTCCCTGGATTATATTTAACTCTAAAGTTGTACTGTGATAAGTAGTAAGCCAAATCACCTAATTCTTCCTCAGTTCTAGTTTTAAAATTCATATTTGCTAAGGGTTTATGGTCGGAATATACCTTAAATTCTTTGCCCATTAGCCAATGTTGCCAATATTTTACAGCTTCTTTTATGGCTAAGCATTCTAAATATACCGCTTTTTTCTTCTTTTGTGCTTCTGTTAATTTTTTTGAAAAATATGCCACTGGTCTACTATTACCATTTTCATCGTTTTGTTTTAGCACAGCTCCCACACCAATCATGCATGCATCTGTCTAGATTTTAATTGGGACATTTGGGTCAAATATCTTCAGAATTTCATATTATTCAGATATTAAATTTAAAAGCAAATCTTGCTTAAAGCTTTACAAAAATATAAAAAGATTCATATGGAATTTGTTAATTTTTTATACAAATATCAAATTTTAGTATCTACCAACTATATGAAAGCAAAACCCTTCGTCTTCTCGAAAGCACAACCCGAGGTGGGTCTTCGTTGCCTGCACAACCCACTTCTATCTAGAACGGTCGTCCATGATATTTCACTCATTGGGTAGCCTCATTGTTCTTAAATCTTACCATACGTCATCACTCCATCACTTTCGTGAACCTTAGTATCCTAATGGTCTTGTCCCTGTGGGGGCTTCCTCCTGGTTTAACTTGGTAAGCCGTTTATTAGGGAGTCTACGGACATCGTCAGTCCATATTAGACGTTGGGGTTAAATCTTTTTGACTATGTCACCACCTAGTCATTCGTTACTGGTTAGTATTTGAGGTCATTGATCCTTCTGAAGGTTTTTCTCTCAAAATATTTGAGTTTTCTTCCAATTGCTTTTGGCAGCGTCAACGTCTCAAACCAGTACATGAGTACCGGTATACTCAGTGTTTTATTATATCCTGATTTTTATCTAAAAATTATTATTAGTAATATTTTGTATTTTGTCAACGACATCCGATTTGGGCGTCGAAATGTTAATAAAATTATTTTTTCAATTTAATTGTGGCTTATTTACCAATCAAAATAGTTAATTATAAACATGCCAAAAGGAAATAGCTTCAGAACATTATTATTAGTTTGTTGCACGAGGTAGAGGAAGAAAAATTGTAAAGAGCAACACACGAAAAGTGAATTTGCTACTTTAGCTCCTGATTTTATCAATCACCAAGACAAATTTTATCAATACTTTAGAATACCACTCTCTCCTCAGTCGTTTCCTCATTGTTGAGTGTCGTGATTCCCTATATAATACAAGCAACTATCTCTTTCCATCGGCTTCTGTCCTGAGCTTCCCTCATGGATTCAGAGAATGTTTTTCCACTTGCTTTCTGTACTTGATCCGTCCATCGAGTAGGTGAGCGACCTCTACTTCT
The DNA here is from genome assembly GCF_917563875.1 of Diabrotica virgifera virgifera. Classification (NCBI taxonomy): domain Eukaryota; kingdom Metazoa; phylum Arthropoda; class Insecta; order Coleoptera; family Chrysomelidae; genus Diabrotica; species Diabrotica virgifera. Next base: position 193,128,969 of record NC_065449.1, read on the forward strand.
GCGCCCTTCAACGTTTCCCGAAATTATGTCTCTCAAGATTATCATCACTTCTTCTTGCAATATGGCCGAAAAATTTTAAGACGTGGAGAGGCAAATAGAGGAAAGTCGAGTCTGAATATTAAGCTCTTGGAGGATTGAGTGATTTGTTCTGTGTTCCGTTCATGAGATCCGAAGCATTCTTCTCCAGCACCACATTTCAAAGGCGTCAATCCTTTTTCTGTCGTCCGATTTCATTGTCCATGTTTCGGATCCGTAATTAAATATGGGAAAAATTAAGGCACGTACTAATCTTATTTTGGTGTTCTTCGACAAGGAGCGATCTTTCCAGATTTTCGATAATCGACTCATAGCGGTTTTAACCATGCCTATTCTCCTACGTATTTCTGTTTCACAAGATCCTGTATTACTGATGTAGGATCCTAGATAATTGAACTCGTTAACCACTTCAAACTGGTCCAAGGCTCCTGTTGTCTGAATACCACAACTTTTATCTATTGTAAAAACTTATCTCAAAAAATATGCGGCCAACTGGTGGAAACCAAGGTTATAAATCTAAACACACATACACACACATAACAAATTCTTATTAACATTTTATACTTTTAAAATTTTTTTACAAATTGTTTCAATTTTTTACAAAATTTTTAAAGTAAAATTGTGGCTCATACATCGTAAAAATAATAAATTGTATAAGAGGCTACAAAAAAACTTCAAAACAATTTAAAAAAATTAAAAACTATATTTCGTCGAACCCACTATCCGCGAGAATATTCCACTCCAAGGCGCGTTTCGATGTGAATCGATGTGTTCCGTTTCGGTCAAGTGCGCGGATTCATTTGAATGGCGCTTACATTAAGAAGAAGATTCTCTTGTTCGAAATCTATGAGGAACTTATAGATAGTTGGATTGAATTTCCATCTTTGTTCAAGCAACTGCCTTATAGTAAAAATCTGGTCGATCTTTTTTCTGAATCCGGCTTGGTGTTCCGCTGTGAAATTTTCTACAAAAGAAAAGAAAAATTGCTTTGCAATATTTCTTCACTCTATACTCTATACCACTTCGTCTAATACAAACAAAACTTTAAAATCCTCTTAAACCTCTGCTCACTACTCGCGTAAGTGGCAAAAGGCGGCGAACCGTCCAAAATTTGATAAAAAGTGTTTTGAAAACGGGGGCGGCTGCGTGTCGCCTTTACCAGCCCGCCGCCCTTTTACTTAGAACTCGCGACGCTCATTGCCGCCGATTAAACGTAGGAAAACACTTCTTATAATTCGATTAAGCATTTTACGCGGATCCGTAAGGGCTCCAAATAGGGTATCTTGTTAAATTAGTTAGTGTGATAAGGGAACAGAGTCGGATTTGAGGTCGTTACAATGACAATAAGTGTTGGTATAAGGCGTGTATTTTCATTTAATTATTCACCAGAGTGTATAATAAAAGTAGGACCCTAGTAGCTCTAAAGCACTTAAAATACAACAATAATAAAATCATAAATTAACGTAAATTCTATTTATGGTTTGGAAAAGTACATGAGGAAAACTCCTTCAAACTGAACAACTGATGCATTAATGTATATAGAGACAGATGTTTAAGACCTGAATATTTCCAATCAAAATTCTTCCATAAGCTATTTCCCTGGTACTTTTCATCCTTCTATTTTTTTAATAGATTATTACTTCTTTACAGAGTCCGTACAGGGTTTCTTCAATAGAGGGCAGATAAGTAGATGTGCTGGATCTTGTAGTTCACTATATTGTAGCATATACTTATTCCGGTGGTGATGTTGACTGAATTAATTGAAAACAATAAACATAAATGTAACAAAACGAACGGTAAATATTTTATTTATTTTGGTAACAAAAAGGTGTTTTGTTTAGTTCACGAAAGGGTATGTTGTTAGCGACGACCAGGGGTGTGTCTACCTCGTGCGGATGCTGGGAATGAACTGCCTCCTTCGAACCCCACTTATCATGTCGACTCATTTTGCGGTTTTAGATAATGACCAGAAAAACCATAAATTCTGCCTCTGCGTTTTAAGGATGAGAAACTTTTATGGATTTCAAGAAATTGACATGACGAGTGTGGCACTCTGGGGGCATCGAAATCAATTAAGTGTTTCTTTGAAAGAAACATTAATCTTATACTCTGCTCTGTATTTACATGTGAATTTTGAATGACTAATGTTGTTTCGTTTTTGAGAAAAAATAATTAAAAATTAAGAAAATAAAATTAGCAGAAATAGTAATTATAGCGTATCGCTATATACTCTACACTGTAGCATATTCTGCAGCATAAACGGACGAGTGCAAGTTTACCTAAAAAAGTCTGCAACTGGAAAACATATGTAGTTTTCTTTTCTTATAAATAAATTAATCTATTATAACAAAAAAAGCAAGTTTGACATTTAATAATGCGTTAGTTAGATGGCTCTACTCGAGATACTTGGAAAAGAAAAGAATGAAGAAAATTGCTCTATGGGAAGCCGAGAAAAATCATTTTTTTTAACGTATACCGATTTTGAACTTCGAGATTACATTTTCTCCAACCTAATTTTTAATTGAAATTTTGCTATTTTTGGCAATTTTCACACGTAATATCGATAGTTTTTATTATAATAATATATGTTATGAATACTTTAAAGATATGAAAATTGGTATGATGAAAGAGGACAAAACTAAAAAGGTGATGGTTTGAAAATTATGATCCTATTTTTTATATTTTTGCCGTAAATGCCGGTCAACTTTGACCGGTTGTATCTCAGGAACCACTCATCACAATTAAACGTTTTTTCTTTTAAAAGAAGCATCCTGCCGCTTTTTTTCCAATACCGTTTTTATGATTTAATTTAATTGAATATTTACCGAGATATTCTAATTGTTTATAAGCCAAAAAATTGTTTAAAATTTTAAAATATTCCTGAGGCCGCATAAATATTCCAATTTCAATTCTGTAAAGTATATTAGATAGGTACAGTGTTTTTTTTATACAAAACCATAGTTATTTTTATGTATCATAATTATTGTGGTTATTATAGCGACCGTAAATTTTTAATTAACAATTCAAATGTTGCTAAACTGTTTATTCAATTTTCATCGGCTTCTGTCATTTTTATCTATACGAAAAGAGCTTTTATACTACCAAGTTATTTAATTATTGATGAACAATTACTTATCTAAAATTTTAGTTGAAAATTAAAGATTTTGTTGAAAAACCCTCATTTTCCGGGGAAAATATTCGTCGAAGTAAATCGGGAAAAACACATCTCTATGCAGAATTTAATTACGGTGATTTTTTTATTTGGTTGTTTTTGGTGTAAAATTAAAATCTTTGGAGTTATAGAAAAAAAATTGAAAGAAACACGATTTTAGGGCGCCATTTTGTTTATAAAAAATGTAGCACACTATCTGCGGACTTTGCATACCTATATTATTAATACATACAATCATAAGATTCGATTCCAGCAATAAAATTGCTGGTAAATAACTTTTCCTTGTATTTTGCTAATTAGCCCAGAGTATATATATTTTTCATTATTGATTATACAATGAAATTCTTCAGTTGGTATAAACTAATCCCTACCCTAAATAAACAATATCTAGTTTGTTAATTTAATTCGCTATGGGCATAATTTGTCAAACAGGCCGTACAGGGACTTAAATATCTTTGTCACTTGGGATCATCTCTCCTCAAAACAATCAGTATTTAGAATATTTTAACATGCCATTACACGCAGCCTCCTAAGATTATAAACTCTTCTTAGATCTCACTCTAACTGGATACAAATCCCTCCCTGGTGAAAGGGGCGGTTCGAACTTGGGCGAAATCTGATCGGAGGGTCGCGATCTGATTTGGATTCGTTAGCTGATGAGTTTTTCCACAGCGTTGGTCAAAGTGAAAAAAGAAACCCTGATAAAGATTAAAGAAGTTAAAAAGTTTTAATTTCGTTATTGATGGCTACTTGGACTTAATTTGGTAATGTTACGAAGCGTTGAACGAGATTAGGATATCATGTCTTTTGATTAAAATTGTGAATGAGCGTAGAATGTGCTTAAAAATTAGTAATTTAATAAAAGAATAAAAAAGAATGTGTGTGTACTTTGTACGCACGTAAGAAGTTATACTTCTATTATGTAATTTCAACGAAATTGATATACATATGTACTTTAAACAGTTTATTTATATTTTATTTAAATATTAAACTTATTTTAATACTTATTACTTTGCAAAAATTTTTCTTAAAACAATACCAAAAATTAAAAAAATAAAAGAATAAAACACACACACAAACACGTTAAAAAATTCCACAAGAAATGATTTCTGAAGAATAATTGTTTGCAAAATTTTTAACTAAATACGCATTTTCTGAAAAAGAAATTATATAACAAAAAATATACTTACAATCATCGTAAAATGTATAAAAAAATAAAAAATAAAAACTCGCATTGGGATTCGAACCCGCGCATTTTAGCTTGCTTAGATTTGTAACCGAAGTCTCTACTCATTTACCCATCTACACCATATCCGTTATGTGGGTAGATAGGCGAACTGAACGTTTTACTGTTTGGCAGTTCTGAATTTAATTAAAGTAGTTTGATTTTTGTGGAATTAAAATATTAAAATGCAACAAAACATAGCGAAAGAAAACAATATATTAGATGAAGATTGGTAGAAATTTTGTTGGTAATCAAATTTTGTCAATCAAAGCATTACCTACTAGGTAGGTAATACGGTAAAACGTATTTTCAATTTTCCAAGTAGGTAAGTACCTGTGTAATTTTTTATTACAACACTGAAACATTTACATTACGTACCTGTGGCTTTTAAAAACTATTTAAAAAGTCTGCTATACACAACATTTGTTTACCCATAACCATTGACGTATTAATAAAATAACCGACCTATTGAACAATTATTGTTGACAGGTCATTGTAATTAACCAATCGGAGCACATATAACGTTTCAGCTGCGCCCAGAACCAAGACTTTTGATGAATTTGCGCACATATAAAGGGTTTTGATCCAAATATCTTGGTGGCCCAGGTATGTGATTTAACCTGTAAGTATAATATTACTTGCATTTTAACCGTAGTCAAAATTTCAACTCACGTTTGTCTTAATTAAACAGGTTATACTTATTTTAGGAAATAAGCAGTGATGATGGAATTGTAATTCCGAAAACTTTCTGTGATGTTGCCCTTTTTAGGGTTTTTTTTTATAAATATACTTTAACAAATAAATTTAACCACTTTTTAATACAAGAATATTTATTTCACCAAAAGTTGGTATCTTATTTTGAATACATCAAACATAATCTAACGAAACAATTGGAATCATACCATAATCAATATACCGGGTGTGCCAAAGCAAGCGAGATGGTCAAAGATTTCGTGGATCATTGGATAGAAAAACTAAAAAACATAAGTGTCTAAAATTTTTCAAAAATATGTGGAAATAGATCAAACACATAGACTTTAAAATCTTAAATGGGAGATTTTTTTTATGTGAGATTTGAATTGAGAAAAAAACAAGCAACTTTTATTGGGAACACTTGTTTCGAATTGTTGATAGATGGCCCTACAATCGGAAAAATGATCAGGATACCCCAGGAAAATTATGCAAACACATTTGCAAATGAAAAGCCAAAAAAACACATGTGGTCAATATTTTTCAAAAATCTATCGAATGGTAGCAAACACGGCAAAACGAGTTTTATAGGTATATTACATATATTTTTTTTATTCGCTATAGATGGCGCAGCAATAAATACAGTTCTTGACGATTTTTGAAGTTATACTTCTTTACGATCGAGAGTGAAATTTTATCACATGCCGGGCGCATGCGCACACAGACAGTATGTATTTCGTTGCTAATCTTTCAAGATATGTATGTGTCAGCTCTGTCAGCGCAAATAAGTCATATTATATCATATAAAAGGATATATTAGTGTTCTTAGTAAATGTATTATTTATTATAATTTTTGTGTCTTTGGATTTGTCTTCCTCGGGAATAAGATATTTTATAATAATAGTAAGTGTATTTAAAGTATTTTTGTATATTTCACTTGGTCAGTATGTATGAGAAATCTTGTAACCTGTCAAAGCAAAAGAGATATAGCTCAGTGGTAGAGCGTGTGACCAGAGATCAAGAGGTCCCGGGTTCAAATCCCGGACGATTCATATTCTTTTTTTATATTTTTGGTATCGTTTTAATAAAAAAATTTTAAAAGTGGTAGGTAAAGAAAGTTTGTTTAATATTTAAATAAAATACAAATAACCTGTTAAGTATATTAATTTCGTTGAAATCATAATAATACACACACATTCTAATACATAAGTACACACACATTCTTTTTTGGTAGAATCTGAATCTGCCATAAAAATGGTGGTCCTTATTTAATATTTCAATATTGACCCCTACCGCAACCCAGGGTGTGAAGTGAGTGGTCGTGTCTGGTACATATGACCAAATTTAATGGTAACCGATCAAGGTGAAGAATATCTGTTTTATATGCTTCGAAAACTAGAAGGGGAATACACAAAAACCTAGGACTGGAAACTGGAAGTACGAAGACAACCCTAGAAATAACCTACCAAAAAGTCTAGAAAAGAATGGAAAGAAAGTCAAGATAGAAAGGACTAGATAATTGGCTGGAAGAAAGAAAGCGGCGACAGCCGTAGAAAACCTTGTAAATATACTATTGTGTGTATTTTTTATACATATTTGTATATTATAGTATAGTATAGCTAAACAAAGTATATTGTTGGAAAAGGAGTATAAAGCTGTATAATATATACTATATCCTAAAATGTTGCAGATTTTATATTACATAGAGTGTTAAGAGGCAACCAGTATTGCCACAGGTCTTGGACAAAATTTCGGGAGACTGCTCCTATTTTTTCGGTAGAAATCGTCAAATTTTAGTAGATTTAATTTTTGCTTCTTTTGCTATCACATTGCAAAAAAAATGATACTTTAGGTACCAGTATTCAAAAATAAACTACATTCATCATCATATAATGATCAATAATCACCATTCATCATAAAAATCATTCAAAGTTCAAAATCGGTATACTTTAAAAAAATGTATTTTCTCGGCTTTCTAGGTATTATAGAGCAATTTTCTTCATTTTTGTTTAATACAAAGTAACTCGACTAGAGCCGTCTTACTAACGCAATACTAAATATCAAGGATGCTTTAGTTTTGTTATAAGGAATTAATTTATTTATAATAAAATAAAACTGCATATTTTTTCCTGTTGTAGACTTTTTAAAAAACCTTACCACACGTGTACCTATTAACGTTCAAAATACAAAAATATTCTTATTTGAAAGCTGTATAATTGTTTAAACGAGTTAAAAATTTTTGTTATAATAAATAATAGTTATAAGTTATTAACATTTATAAATTACTGCAAAAATAAGGGTTTTTTGCAATTATCTCCAATTGTGTATGTATTTCAAATTAGAAACTATTAAGATCTAGAATATTTATTTGAAACATTTTTCTCTAAAATCTACAAGGAATGTTTTATAGGCAAAAACATGATTTTTTTTTACACTTTATAGTCGTTTAAAAACAAAACATTGTTGGATATTAAAGCAATTGAGGACGAGAAAAATTTTCTTTAGTTATGTCGAAATACTGTAAGTTAAAAAGGTGCAAAATAAATTTCTCCTGTTTCAAGATTTTAATATAAATACTATTTTTAGTTTGGAATTATCTTATCTATATCAAAATAAGCCACAATCCTTCAGTATTCACTATTCAGATTCAGGTAGATACATTTTACTTTTACTCCCAAAATCATAATATAAAAGAACAAAGGACTGGTCATAAAATTGATATCGGTAAATCTGTATATGCTGGTTCGCACATTGTGTCACAAGCTAGTAAAACCAATTCAAGAATTCTTGAAAATTGACTCAACTCTGTTGCCAAATCTATCCGCTAAAAAAAATTCTAATAATTTTGATTTTTTGGTAGAAAAAAAAGTCGGCAGGTATTCGGTACATCTACCGAAAAATCGGTAGCTGTGGCATAACTGGCGGCAACACAAGCGCGTGGAAAACGCTTTCCAAGATTGCAGCTTTAGTTTTGAATATTTTGTCGAGATATTTGGCACATATATTCGAAATATAATAAAGGATGGCGGTGCAGATTCCAATTTGAGAAATATGTTAGTATGCGGAAATTACTCTATGATTAACCTTCCGTAACTAACATTGGGTCTGTGGGACGGACCAGTTAGAGTTTTTACAATTATATCCAAATTGTTTGTTATGTGTCTTCACCGCCACCAGTAGCTGCCTGATCTAGGTTCCTGTTGTTAGTGTTGAAGTTTGAGTCTTTAGTGTCAAGTGATTATGCAATTATCGGCAATTTTATATAAAATTTATTCTCAGAGACCGATGTTGGACGTGACATATTTAATGAAAAAATATGTATATTAACGAAAAAATATGCGAACAAATGCTGGTAATTTAGAAACCCAATTGCCAGAAGTAAAAGGTGAAGCTAGGTACAAAAAAACGGCAGTGGAAAAATTGAGCTTGTTTTTCACAAATGAGATGTTGTATAATTGTTTTTATTTTCTTTGGTATTTTGCTAATGTTTAAGAGGCTTAATAAATTAAAAATAGGTATCAATCTTGTTTAATTTCACTCCTTCAAGGAGTAAACACAACCCTACACTTGAAAGTGTGCCAATGGAAACATTTTTTATGTCGGTCTCTGAGACGGATGTTAGCTTTAATGTTCAGAAAACCTATGTTTGTTGCGGAAGGTTAAATAAAATATTGCGAACATTAAGAAGAACAAAAAATATAATTTCCTTAAAATAAACTTTTTTATCCCATGGCTAGATTTTGTGTCACGTTGGAATTACCAAAAATCGATTATCTACTACAATAAATAGAATTTGACTGACGCGGCAACATTTAACGCGCCTATAATTATTGTTATTTTTTTTTTATCACAACATTGTGCCTTCGCTTTTGATCGTATAGTGTCACTGTCGTACTGCCGACTAGGGATGGCGGTTTTTGACAAAACACCGGTTTTCGGTTATACCGGTTTTTTTTGCTTACGGTTTAACCTGGCGGTTATAACAGTCCAAAAAAAAACGGTTTTTCCAAAAACCGGTTCTCGGTTTTTTTAATCCAATAGGTTACAATGTTACATTTTCTGCATTTTAGTTTGCGATACTCCACTCGACTCGATACTCGATATCAATATATCAAAATTAGTACTATCGAAAGAACATCAATATCAATATAAATAAAATACAATTTTTAATAAAACCATTTTATTCTATTAATTATTATATTTATTTATTATTTTATTATTATTATACAGGGTGTCCAGAAACTCTACCGACAAACGAGGACAGGAGATTCCTCAGATAATTTTAAGACAATTTATTCCAATTCACCTAGTTCGAAAATTCTTCTGAAGGGAGCTAGAGCTCTTTGAAGATGGCGTCATGAAATTAGTTTTTCTTAAATACCTCCAGAAGGCTTCTATATAGAAAACGAAAATTGGTATGCCTATTCACTTTTCAGAGATGAATCGATTCCATCGATTGCAAATTTCTAGTACCGCTCATAGGCGTCCGTTTTGGGTAGAGCAACGGGTATTTTATCGTATAACTTTTCTGTCCTTAACTTTTATGCATTTTTGACACCGTATTATTAAATTGTGAGGTATTCTAGTACTAAAAGGTACTCTTGCTTTAAGTCGGTAGGATGCACCGTTTTCTATAAAAATCGATTTGAAAGTTTTTCGTTTTTGGAATTCGAAAAAAAATTGAAAGAACTTTTCAACAAAAAACGAAGTATTTTACCAACATAAAGTAAGATTAACTTTTAGTACTCGAATACCTCATAATTTAATAATCTAGTGTCAAAAATGCTCGAAAATTCAAGACAAAAACATTATGCTATAAAATAACTGTTGACCTACCCAAAACGGACGCCTATGACCAGTACTAGAAATTCGAAATTAATGAAATCGATTTATCTCTGGAATATAAATAAATGTACCAGTTTTCGTCTTTCTAAACAGTTTTTTTTTTAATTTTTTTTTGTAATTCAGAAAGTGAAAAATTTTCAAATCGATTTTTCTAGAGAACGGTGTGTCCTACCGATTTAAAACAAGAGTACCTTTTAGTACTAGAATACTTCACAATTTAATAATCCAGTGTCAGAAATGCATAAAAGTTAAAGATAAAAAAGTTATGCGATAAAATAACCGTTGCCCTACCCAAAACGGGCGCCTATGATCGGTACTAGAAATTTGCAATGTATGGATTAGATTTATATCTTGAAGATAAATACGCGTACCAATTTTTCTTTTTCTAAATGGAAGCGTTCTGGAGGTATTTAAGAAAAACTAATTACAAGACGCCATCTTCAAAGAGCTCTAGCTCCCTTAAGAAGCATTTTCGGACTAAGTGAATTGGGTTAAATTATCATAAATTTACCTGAGGAATCTCCTGTCTTCGTTTGTCGGTAGAGTTTCTGGACACCCTGTATATTTATTGATTATTATTAAATATAATATAGCGTAATATGTATTAATATATACATATTGCAATAATATACAATTTAACCCGACCATTTCTACTTAGAAAAATTACCCAGACTCTTTCAAATGGGATTTAAAAAAAAATAAAATCAACATAAATATTTTACTTAAAAATAAATTGGATAATACAATTTATCTTTCATTTTTACTACCATCAAAAAAATTTATCAAGCATTTCTTTTAACACGTTTGTATATTTGTAAAATAGGTACATTTTAACTCATTTAATACTTCCTGTATGGGTGTATCGTTTTGAAAACGTAGGGAAATCCTTAAAGATTCGTATTCGTAATCGGTAATTCGATATTTATAGTCAGAACATTATTTTTGGTAATCAGAAAAAGTCATTCACCCACTTTCAATGTCAAGAGTCAAGTGTGAAAAATGGATGATGTTTGCTTCTACTTCAACCAGATCACTTCTTATGTAAATACGTTTACAAATACCTTTTCAACGAAATATTATAATAAAACTTAATTATTGTTTCTGGCTGATGTGAGTTTGCACTTTCAGTTTGCTTCTGTATTTATAAAATAAAATTTGAATTATGGTTTTATTTTGGAATAATTACTTGAGAATAATAATTATGATTGGGATCCAAAATAATACCTAACCTAATCCCTAATCCTAATCACCGTAAAAACCTAATAACCGGTTTTTACTTTAAAAATAAAAAACCGGTTATAGTCGGGACAAAAAAACAACCGGTAAAACCGGTTATTGCGAAGTAAATACCGGTTTTAGGTCAAAACCGGTAGGTTTTTCCCATCCCTACTGCCGACGCACTGTTGCCGCATTGTTGAAAGTTCGCAAAACATTCGAAAAAAAATATTGATGACTCGCTGATGTATCCTCTTAATAGGAAGGTTTCCCCTCAAAGTTAAATGCTAACAAATCCACTTCCACCCTTTATCATCGTCCTTACAGTCCTGTCCTGCTAAAAGAAGCGGAAACTGTGTTTCGTCATTATCCAGTTAATAGGGAATGCTTCGTATCGAAGAGACCGAAATGCGATCCTCAGAATTACTCAAGGATCAGAACTTGAAACGACAGAGGGGCTTAATCGAGAAAAGCTTGTAAAAGTTCATTGAAGCTCTTCTACGGACTCTGGATGCCTACAGTTAAAAATTAAGTAGAAACTTTTTGCTTTGCATTATTTGTAACTGATTGAAACTTCAAAATGAAATGAATTCGATGAGTTCAACGAAATAATTTTATTTTGAAAGTTGGATTTAAGGGCTTCTACCTTACGGCGATGGTACAATATTGGATCTTGAAGCTCTATAATATAAAACTTTTAAGGATTCTCTAGTTATAATGAATTTTTATTGGGGTTTTTTATATTCATAGATAAATCGGTATAGGTCTGGATCCCGCGTATAAAAAAAAAGTTGATTAATAGCAAGCTGAAAATTTTTTAATAGCTTAAGGGTGTCTAGTCGGATAAACTTTGATATATGGGAACACTGTAACAGGGGAAGTTTTAATTGTGGAACAGGTTAAAAATTTGGAACGGTCAGACCACGAAAAAATCACATGTATTTTGTCCGACAGAACTTCAAATTGATTTGTTACCCTTTCATTAAACTACCATGCAAAAATCAGACTGGTATTTATCATCTGTCATAATTTCTGTCATTTGACATATTCTACGTGTTCCACTCATTATAATTCCCATTTGGTGATAAATAGCAGTCTGATTTTTGAATGAGAGTTTAATCTCTGTTCGGAGAGTTTAGGTCTGTTCTGTCGGACAAAACAAATGTGCCGTTTTCGTGGTCTGACCGTTCCAAATTTTTAACCTGTTCCACAATTAAAACTTCCCCTGTTTCACTGTTCCCATATATCAAAGTTTATTCGACTAGACACTCTTAAGCTATTAACAAATTTTCAGCTTGCTATTAATTAACTTTTTTTTCATACGCGGGATCCTGATCTAGTATAACTAGAGCATATTTTCTAATTCGATTGGTTGTAGTGAACCCAAAACTTAGATGTTGGTTAAAATTGCATTGAAAATTTGGAATTGCAATACGCTTCGACTAAAACAATTGATCAGAGAAAAATCAGGAAAGATTTTACAACGAAAAATGGTCGTAATACGACAAAGTGAAAAAAAGTAAAATTTTTAAAATAAAACACTTTTCCGTGGACTTGAAATTTGACATTTTAGCAATTGTAATTATTTTTTTTTAACTAAATATAAGAAGTTTTGATTATTATTACAGTCCATTCTATCGAATTTGTCCATAAAAGTTGGTTATAAATTTTGGTTATTTGTCCAAAAATATACTATTCAAAATAACTATCTGATAAATGAAATTTCAAGTTTTAATACATCAATCCCAAATTAATAATAATAGATCTTAATAAAGTATGTATAAACAAGCGAGATAAAATAAAGATGGAAATGAGAAAAAACTGATATATCTGACTTTTTTTCGATATATACGTGGACAGCATAATTCGGAATTTGGAAGTGAAATATGACAAGGGGATATCTTGATAAAGATACCATCTTCAATTTTCTCCAGACGGTTTGGTGTTAGTTGCCAAGAATAGAAAAAATAAACTATAAAAATGAATATCTAATTAATAAAACAAATTTTCGTTAGGTGAATTATTTTTATGCCACAAAAAAAATAAAATTATCGGCAGTTGTAGTAATGTATGGACCCAGTGAACAAGAAAATACAAGAAGAACACATATTTCAATGGACGCTGGGGAAAAAGATGCGATTTTCCAACGGTATTAGGTAAATGCGGATTGATAGACGAAACGATAATGGAAGACGACTATTGGAATATTTCTAAAGCAAGGTATCCACTACGTTGGTGCTCCCGCTCCATTTTTTTGCTACACTCCTGGCCAAAAAATCGGGACACCTTAAAAATTGGTCATTTTTAATGTGTCGAATCTCCTTAACCTGTTGCCCGATTTTAGTGATTTTTTTAACATGTTATAGCCTTATTCTCTAAGAATATCTTTGTAGTAATAGTGTTGCTGAACAGGTAAATGCCATTGTATACCGGGTGTAACAATAATACTGTGTTTTTTCCTCAAAGTTCGGAACACCATGTGGAATATTCTAGCATATCAAAAATATTGAAATTAAAACTCAATTGTAGCCTTAAGCTTTCTTAATATTTTGTTTTTGACTCATTCACTTATGTTGGATAATAAAAAAGATAGGTGATTTAACAACTAGCCATGCTCTTTATCAATAAAGGGTGTTTTTAAATAAGTGCAACAAACTTTAAGGGTTAATTCTGCATGAAAAAATAATGGCAGTTTGCTTTATAAACATATGTCCGCAAATGCTTCGTTTCCGAGGTACGGCATGTTGAATTTTTTCTTACAAACTGACGATTTAGTTATTGCTCTAAAACCGGTTGAGATATGCAAATGAAATTTGGTAGGTTTTAAGAGGTAGTTATTTCACATTTCTTGACATACAACTAAAAATTTTATATTCACCATTGGCGTGCATACAGCTAATATGACTGGGTAATGTGACCCGTATGCACGCCAATGGTGAATATAAAATACATAATTATATGTCAAAAAATGCGCAATAACTACCTCTCAAAACCAACCAAATTTCATTTGCATATCTCAACCGGTTTTAGAACAATAAATAAATCGTCAGTGTGTAAGAAAAAATTCAACATCCTGTATCTCGGATACGAAGCATTTGCAGATATATGTTTATAAATCAAACGGTCATTATTTTTTCAAGCATAATTACCCCTTAAAGTTTGTCGCACTTATTTAGAAACAACCCGTATTGATGAAGAACATGGCTAGTTGTGAAAGTATCTAACTTTGTCATTATCCAACATAAGTGAATGAGTCAAAAAGCAGAATCTTAAGAAAGGCTAAGGCTACAATTGAGCTCTAATTTCAATATTTTTTAAATGCTAGAATATTCCACGAGGTGTTAAGAACCTTCAGGAAAAAACACAGTATTATTGTTACACCCGGTATACAATGGCATTTACCTGTTCAGCAACACTATTACTATAACGATATTCTTAGAGAATAAGGCTATAACATATTAAAAACATTACTAAAATCGGACAACAGATTTAGGAGATTCGCGACATTAAAAATGACCCGTTTTTAAGGTGTCCCGATTTTTTTGGCCAAGAGTGTATATAATGCAAAATGTAATTTTCATTACAATCAATTATGGCTTAATCCAATAGAAACTATTTAACTTCTAGGGAAACCAGGGATCATCTTCTTCTTCTTTACGTGCTATCTCCGGGATGGAGGTTGGCAATCATCATGGCTATTCTGATCTTAGATGCTGCTGTTCTGAATCTTTCGATGGGTGTGCATCCGTACCATTCCCTCAAGTTACGCAACCATGAGATTATATTCCTTCCTACACTATTCTTACCCTGGATTTTCTCTTGTATAATTAATTAACGTATGTTGTATTACATCTCATGTAATTCATAACATGCGTACAACATGTCCCAGGTATTGCAGCTTTCGTGTCTTGGTCAGGGATCGTACCAGGGATCTTTAGATCTTCAGTCGAACGCTCTCCCAACTGAGCTACTTCGAGCAAAAAAATACTATTATTTTATTATAATCTGGTAAAACAGAGACCACAAATATACAGAAGAAAAGTACTGACAATAATAATTGAGTAAGGTTAAAAGTAATGATAATATGGGATGACGTGAATTTTGAAAATATTTACTGTCATTATGGTAGGGGGCCTAAGCGGGGATTTTTGCAGTTACTCGAGCGCGTCAGATTATCATATGGAGAGAAATCTGGTACCCTGCAGATGTACTTCTACCATATATTGGCTCTTAACACAGGGGGTTCATTAAGGACCCGAAAAAAAATCTATCCCTAAAAAAACTCGAAATTGTCAGATAAAGATAGGGTAAGTTAAGTACATGCAAAAGAGTGTATATTTCAAAAATCTGACCATTTGAGCCGGGCGTAAGGAAATAATAATAATAATAATAATAATAATAGCGTTTACCTGTGGGTGTTACCTGTGGGAGTTTTTGTCAGTTCTTCTATCAGGCGCGGCCCCCTGCGAATGGGGGATGCTTTCTGGGTATTCGTAGCGCCAGTACCCAGAGAGTAGCAGGGATACTTGCCGTGGAACAAAAACTGACACCTGGCAGTAGGTATAAAATGCACACCCATGAGAATGGAGAATAATAATGTATGTTTAGGATCGCTGCCTGGGGATCGCCAGGGCACGTCTGGAGCCGGCGCTGGACGTGACAGCATGCGGGACGTCGGTGGCAGGGTGTTGAGGAGGCGGGCCCCTGTCATACAATCAGCTACAGCCCAACCACAACCACAACCACAAGCGAGCCAAACAACAACAAGAGCTCCACCCGCCGAAGGTGCTGCGCTGGATCATCAGCCGGCGCTCACTCAAGCGGGACGGCCGAGGCAGCGCATGAAATGGACTGTGTCCATTAATGAAAACATTTTGCGCTTCTACTACAAGGTGACAAACCTCGGCCAAGAAACAATCGGCTACCGACAACAGCTGTATGCCGAATTTTGCAGGACGTACCCAGATATTCAAGTATCGGAGCAACGAGTATCAGACCAATACCGGGTAATTATAAGAAACAACCTTATCCCAGAGACTAGACGCAATATCATCAGAAGCGAAGTCGAACGGGAGATTCATAACGATGTTTTAATTGAAGATCAAGTCCCCAATGAAGTTCATGAGCAGATTCCTGAGCTTGCCATACAAGAAACTCAACCTGACAATACAGAGCAGGAAAACAACGAGCTACATGATAACCTAGTAAGCGAAATGGCACGTGCTGTACAGGAGTTTAATGGAACGAACCCACTTAGCAGACCACCGCTACCACGAATAAACTCTTGTAAGAAACTAGGGGCGCTGTTACAAATTGTGAACACTGAAGTCCTACCCAATTATGTCGTAGAAGCCCACACATTAGAATATTTGCACATGCTAATCTACTGTGCAGCAACAGCAATTGCTAATGTAATGGGCGTTAAGATCAGAACACGACGGGGTACTAACAACGGAAGGACTGGTAACAGAATTGCGCCCTGGGAAAAAAGACTGCTCGGAAAGATTGAATTGCTGCGTAGGGATATTGGTCAAGTCACAGAATATATACGAGGTGTAAGAAGTACAAGAGTCATCAGGAGAGCTGAAGAAATAATACGGAATACTGCAAGACACTCAAGATACGATCCAGAAAACAACACAGCCCAACAGTGCCTGGATACATTAAAACAAAGACTCTCAGTTTATTCAGGACGACTAAGAAGGTACAAAGTGAGTAACAACCGAAAATCCGACAATGCCCTTTTTGAGACTGCTGAGAAGGCGTTCTATCGGAAACTCAATTCCACCGTAGAAAATCTCGATAAGTCTTACCCAAGCCAAGAAGAAATTCATGAGTTTTGGGGAAATCAACTTTCCACACCAGCTGCTCTTAACAACAATGCTGGATGGATAGAAGATGCGGCACAGAACTGCCAACACTACACTACTACTCTCTACGAACCCTTCACCACTGAAGAAGTCTCAAATATCATCAAAGAGCTTCATAACTGGAAATCTCCTGGACCAGACGGAGTTCAAAACTTTTGGCTCAAGAAGTTCTCGAGTGCTCATGAATGCTTATCAACACTAATTAATCATGTTATTTCTAATCCGCAGGATATACCATCATTCCTAACTCAGGGAACCACTTATTTAATACCGAAGGATCAAAATAACACCCAAGATCCAGCAAAATACCGCCCAATTACTTGCCTTCCAACTTTGTATAAATTGGTCACATCCTGTGTAGCCCGGCGTATCTACCAACACTGTGCTCTGAACAATATCATAGAGCCTCAACAGAAAGGATGCGCTAAGGGTTCCATGGGTTGCAAAGAACAACTTATCATCGACTCAGTCATTTCTAATCAAGCATATTCCAAAAAGAGGAATCTATTTACTGCTTTTATTGATTACAAGAAGGCCTTTGATTCAGTGCCGCATGAATGGCTTATAGATATATTGAGAATATATAAAGTCGATGATAATATAGTGACCTTTTTACAACATATAATGACAGAGTGGAAAACTAGAATTCACCTACAAATACCTGGTGAAAGTAACATCGAAACTGAAAATATCGTAATCAGCCGGGGCCTGTTTCAAGGAGATTCGTTGAGTCCTCTGTGGTTCTGTCTAGCTATGAACCCACTATCTCAGCTATTGAACTCCTCAGATGCAGGTTTTAGCATCAAAAATAACAACAATGTGGTGGCGAAGCTTAATCATTTATTGTACATGGATGATTTGAAATTAATGGCTTCCACTCGAAACCAACTCGACGAGATGCTAAAAACTGTAGAAACTTTTTCTAATGATATTAATATGCACTTCGGACTAGATAAGTGTCGTATTTTAAATATAGTCAGAGGAAAAGTACAGCCCGGAGGATTCGATATGCAAAGTGGCCAGAACATCGAGGCCATGGGTGAAAACGATATGTATAAATATCTTGGAGTAAAGCAGGCGCGGAAAATTGACCATAAACAAATGAAAACAGAGATAACTACTGAGTTTATACGAAGGGTAAAACAGCTGCTTCGCTCACACCTTAACAGTAGAAATTTGTTTAAGGCACTAAACACCTACGCATGTTCCGCGCTTAGCTACTCATTTGGTATTGTAAAGTGGACAAAAACAGATATAGAAGCTCTCCAGCGAAAAGTACGAACACACCTCACAAAGGCACAAAAACACCATCCTAAAAGTGCAGTAGAAAGAACAACATTACCACGGAATCTAGGAGGAAGAGGACTTATGGATATAGGTGAGCAATTAGATAAACAAATTGCTAATTTAAGAACTTATTTTCAGATGCAGGCTGAGACATCTACTCTACATCGCGCTATCTGCGCAGTAGATGACACAACACCGATCAAACTGAGGGAACCAGAAATGCGCATAAACCACCTTACTAAGGACGAAAAAGTGCGCGCCTGGATGGGTAAACCTCTGCACGGGCGACATCCCAATGAAGTCAGCCAAGATTATGTCGACAATATAGCGTCGAACTACTGGTTGACATCAGGAAAGATGTTCCCTGAGACGGAGGGTTCATTACTGGCCATTCAGGATCAGGTTATACCAACCAGAAATTACCTGAAATATATCATCAAAGACCCTCAGGTTCAAAACGACAGATGCCGATATGGATGTCAAGCCCAAGAAACCATCCAACATCTTACAGGGGGCTGCCAGGCATTTGCTGCAACTGAATACAAGGAACGGCATGACGCAGTGGGAAAAATCCTTCATCAAGAGATAGCTATCAAGCTGGGACTTCTCCAAACAGAGCATCTCCCGTATTATCAATACGTCCCTGAGAGTATGCTTGAGGATGGCAACTACAAGCTATACTGGGACCGCACTGTGCTCACAGACCAAACAGTGGCACATAATAGACCAGATCTCGTACTAGTTAATAAATTAACAAGACAAACAACACTAATTGATGTGGCGATACCTAACAACAATAATCTACGTAGTAAATTTACTGAAAAGATCGCCAAGTACAGAGATCTAGAAATTCAAATACGGAGGCAATGGAGAATGCAAAGTACCCAGACGATACCGATTATTATGTCTACTACTGGAGTCATTCCGAAGACCCTCCTCGAAAGCATAAAAAAGCTGGGTCTGAATGAACATCTTTATAAGACCATGCAGAAAGCTGTACTACTCGCGACGGCCAGATGCGTACGAACATTTCTGGGAGATACACCTGCATTCCAAGTCACCTAGGGCTCGATAACACGGAAAGAGTCCCACCAGAGCTCAATCCTTTTGATACCGTAGGTATCTGGGATGAGTCAATTTTCCCCTTAGAGGGAGTGTGAGCCGTATGGCTAAATCTGGATAGCGTTTATTCTCCAACAGAATCCATTTACAGGACAAAATATTACACAAATAAAAAATTAAATAAAATATTAGTAATTCATAGGTATCGATAATATAACAAAAATTTTACAAAACTAAATTTGAACCTAAAGAAATAAATTATTAATCACCTAGGTAGATCTTGGCCATAGAAATCAGTTGATTTAAACTGCAGTTAAATATATCGCAGTAAATACTTAAGGCATTATAATAGCTGCACATGACGAATAGAGGAGAATTTAACATAAGGTTAGTTCTAGCTTGTGTATTTCTGAACGTAATCGAATTTCTTACTGGATAAGACGGAACGTTAAAATTTATTTGTCGAAGGATATCAGGGCAGTCAATGAGATTATGTAGTAGCTTGTACAGGAATACCAGGGAGGCATTAATTCGTCTAGATTCTAATGAAACTACGTCCAAACCGCTACATAACTCATTATTGCTGATACCCCTCGTAGGATATATACCATTAATTTTATAAGACAAAAATTTTAAAAATTTACGCTGAACCCGTTCTATAATTTGGATGTGTACATCATAAAACGGTGACCAAATGATAGAGGCATATTCCAGTTTACAGCGTACAAAAGTGTAAAACAGTAATTTAATGGCCTTAGTATTAGTGAGATTTCGACTATTTCTAATTATAAATCCATAAGATTTAAGTGCTTCTCTAACCTTTATATTAACATGTTCAACAAAAGTGAGTTTGTGATCAAATATAACTCCAAGGTCTTTAATTTTAGTCAAACGTTCCAGTTCATTGCCATCAATAATATAAGGATGGTATATAGTAGACTGTTTCCTGGAATAACTAACCACCTTGCACTTATTGGCATTAAGATTCAGATGATTTTCCTTACACCATTCATGTACGAGATTCAGTTCACTCTGCAGAAAATGACAATCGTTAAGGTCGCTTATCAATGAATAAATCTTTAAGTCATCAGCATAACATAAACATGGTGCAGAAATAGATTCACACAGATCGTTAATAAATAACAAGAACAATAATGGACCTAGATTAGAACCTTGTGGAACCCCTGAAGAAGCAAGGTACTTTTCCGATTTGTAACCATTGTAAGAAACAAACTGCGTTCTATTTGACAAGTAAGACCTCATAAAAGTAACAGCATCCTCAGAAAGACCAAAGTAGTATAATTTAGAAAGCAATACTCCGTGGTGAATTCTATCGAACGCCTTCGAAAAATTGGTATAGACGACGTCAACTTGACTTCTATTATCTAGGGCCTCTGATATATATTGTGTGACCACTAATAAGTTTGTTACAGTGGACCGACTGGAGACAAAACCATGTTGGTATTGAGACAGCTGATTACGAGTTCTTGAATAAATACGATTATACAAAATTATTTCAAAAACCTTCGACAGATTGCAAATTATGGAAATTGGTCTATAGTTTTCTACCTGATCCCTTTCACCAGTTTTGAATACTGGGCACACTTTTGACTCCTTCCAGAGACTTGGATATTCTTTATTCAGAAGACATAAATTAAAAATTTTTAATAGTGGCACAGTTAAGGCGCCTATGCAATCCTTAACCAGAAAAGATGGTATATTGTCAGGTCCACACGTCATTTTGTCTTTCAATTTCTTACTAGCAGAAATTATCTCAGATTCTACAATAGGATAAAAATTTAAGTAATCTGCGTTAACTGATGAAGAGTTAGCTTTAAAATTAATATCAGATGACAGAAAAACACTATTGAAAAATTCTGCAAAAACATTCACAATATTTTGTGGTTCGGAGGTAGTAATGCCATTATATTTCATTACACCAGGAATTCTTGAACTGTGATTTTTCGCATTAACATACGACCAAAACTTCTTGGGATTGATGGATAGAGATATTTGAATGTTATCGACATACACATTGTATGCCAAACTGATTTTTGATTTGACAAGGTGTCTTAACCGTTGAAACTCAAGCAAATCACAATGATTTTTGAATCTTTTAAATTTTTTTCGAAACTTTGCTTTTAATTTGATGTTCTGAATGATGTCAGCATCAAACCAGGGTGGATATTTATGACTAAAATTTTTATAAACTGGAATATACGTATTAAACAAAGAAACCATTTTACCATAAAAATTACTTAAAATTACGTTAACGTCACTAGTAGTATCCAGAAAATTCCAATCCGTTTCGTGCAGTTCTCGATATAAAGCAGGAAAATTTGCTTTTTTAAAGTTATAAGTTATTTGCTCAGAACCATACCTAAATATAGGCTCTTTCACAAATATATCCGTAAATGTAATTTGAAGAGCTGGGTGATGAGAGTCTTCATAGAGCAAAGGTGAGTCATCATGCTTCACTTCACAACTGAAATGCGATAAGACTAAATCTAGCAGTCTACCCAAATGATTAACAACATTGTTAAATTGTCTAAGTCCAGAAGAGCCCGTAAAACTTAAAACTACAGAAGTTTGGAAATCAGACATATCATTATCAATGAACTTTGGAACATTAAAATCGCCTAGTAATATGGAGTTATTATATAAATAATCAAGTTGCCCTAAGCAATCGAAAAAATATTCAAAGTCAACTAAACTTAACCTATCCGGTAAATAAACAACAACTGTATAAAAATGTTTGTAACCAATCTGGCACTTGACAATGATTAAATCAATTAATGGAAATTGAGCATCGAAAGCCGTAATATCCAATATTTCGGATTTTATGAAGTCTTTTACCGCAAGCACTACACCACCACCCTTCACCTTATCCACCACATGGAATTTTCGGTCCTTTCTATAAACTACATAATTATTCGGAAAGAGTTCCATGCTCGAAACATCACCGTGCAACCACGTTTCACTTAATGCTATGATGTCGAATTCACAATCACTAATGTTAGCATTAAATAATGCAACTTTGCTATTTAGACCACGTACATTTTGGTAGTAACATGTAAGTTCAACGGGTTGGGATTTACTTGATTTGGAACTGCTGGACACGTTTAGTTTAAAGAACCATCAGTTTTACTGACTAGAGTAGGTCTGCCCCTTACATACTTAATCGTCAAATTCTGTTCTCCATGATCTGTTCGCCGTTTCAGTTCTGTCCGAAGTTTATTCATGTATTCTCTCTGCCGAGGTGTTTTATCATCAGAGATTGAAATGGTAGAGAAAGTAGATGTGGCTAATTTATTCTTGGCACGCAAAAAGGACTTAGCCTGTGCGGGTGTGGAAAAGGTTACTTTGATTGGACGAGCCTTATTTGAACGTTTACCAATTCTGTGCACATGTCTTGAAGAAATCGGATTTACATTATCACCCTGTACTGTAATTAGAATCTCGTTTACTTTATTATTGTCCTCCACAGCAGAATTAGTTTCTGGGACGTTATACAAAATGATATTATGTGATCGATTAATACGGTCCATGGCTTCTTCAATTATATCTTCCTGATGTTCGGAATGTATAGTAGTGTTAATATTAGCGATCTTTCTTTCCAACTCTTGCAATTTCATTTCCACAAGATTGGTTAAAAATTGCTTCAATTGATCGAGCTTGTCCTCTCCATTACTACAAGTATTACATAGTACTTTTACATTTTTACTACGCATTCGTGTGATCCGACTAGCATCATCGCCCTGTAAGCCAATGCAAGAAGTATGCAAAGAATTTATACATCCCGAATGGGCGGGAAATGGGCGGATCCCAAAGTTTAACAAGAAAAAAGTGAATATTTCGCGAAATGAATGACAGATCGAAAAACTAAAAAATATGTGCTCAATATTTTTTAAAAATCTATCGAATGATACCAAACACGACTTCACACGGAGAGGGGTGGGGGTAAATTTAATATTTTAAATACCAATCATGCGATATTTCGCGAAATAAACATCAGATCGAAAAACTGTAAAATACACTTATTCATTATTTTTGAAAAATCTATCGAATGGCACCAAGCACGACCACCCAGGGAGGTGGGGTGGGGGTTACTTTAAAATCTGAAATAGGAGCCCCTATTTTTTATTGCAGATTTGGATTTCTTACGTGAAAATAAGTAACTTTTATTCGAAACACTTTTTCGAATTATGGATAGATGGCGTTATAATCGGAAAAAGCGATTGTTGGAAATGGAAAATTAAATTAAAAAATGGCAAGCGCCCACTAAAATGGAAAACTTTACTTAACTTTTTTTGGTTTTAGGACCTACTCTTCACAACCCAATAGGTTACCATAACGCTCGAGTGACTGCATATTTAGCATACTTTGCTCCCCTACTATTACTGATAATGTCATTATTAATGATCGTTTACGGGCCGTATAAGATAAATGCTAAAGTAACTGATAAATTAAAAATACAACGGCAGATTTCCATCCCAGAGTCAAGTATTCGGTTACAATAAAGTACAAAAACTTTTCTAGCGATTCTGAGGACTCCTGGACTATTAGATCTTTATACACAAAAAAAATAAATTTGATCCGGCAGTAATTATTACCAGCGGACTTTTTGTATTCTCAATCAATCTCCATTTCTATTCTTTTCCGAATTCACTTCGATCTTATCTCCCAAAGTCAATATTAGTTATGAATAACTTTTCTCTCTGTTCCGAGCTGAATCAAACAAAGAAAACTTCTGTTTCGATTGCAAGAACCGTGCGGAGATCAAACGCAATTAACGTCGGCCATTACAATAATGAAGCCGTTAACAATGAGCAACGTTAATGCTTTTGCTCCTTGGGGTCTCTAAAATGAGAACGAATTAACAGTTGTTTCTATTAATGGGAAACTGATGGAAATTCTCGTGCTGTTCCGGTTTTAAAACTTTGTTTCCGTTTTTTCCTATCAAATATTTACGTTCGATTGCGGTTGGTCCAGTAAAAGCATCGGGAAGATTTTCCTATTTTTAGTGCAAACATGGGAATTAGGAATCTATAATGGTTTTTCACGTGGTGTAAATATACACTTAATTTGACAAAATAAATAGCAGCATCACTTAAAGGGCAACATTCAAGCACGTATAAAGAAAATAAATTTACTAGTCTGATCATCAGTGGCGTTACAGCTCTTTATGAGCCAAAGCCTTCTGCAGAACAATCCTCCATTCGCCCGTGTTTCTAGCAACTCTTCCCCATGCTCTAAATCTAATATATTTTAAATCTTTCTCTAAGTTGTCTTGGTACTCTAAGCCTCGATGTTCCTCTTGCTCGTTGTCCTGTCGGCCCTCTTCGGTCAAAAACTTTTCTGATTATGGCATCTTTCTCTCGCAATTTTACAACGTTAGGTTCGGGAGTCCGGTCCTGAACATGGTAACACAAACTGTGTTTACATTTCAGTCCCGAAAAATCATCTTTTTCATAGTAATTTACATCCAAATAAACTTGAAAATAAGCAAAAAGTAATAGTATATAGTGCAGTTACCTTATGGAATAAAACAGTGAGTTAATATTATTTTATTTATTCAAAACACTACAAAGCATACCGTTTGTAAGGTTAAGTGACGGCCGAAAGGCCAGTTATCAGAACCAGTTTTGGTTCTACAACTGATTCATAATTACTAATGAGTTTAACAAATGATACCAGATCCAACCTAAAAAATTTGTCAACAATCATGACTGACAATCAACAACCTCAAAACAAAGTCTTCCACTTGCAGTATTTACTCTGGAGACCGTGCTCTGGAGAACTATATTCAATTATGCAAGTCCTCATTCATATTCGTACTCAAAAATTTACAAAATATGTCATAATTACCGATTCTCTCAGGGCATTACATACGATAGAACAGTTATATCCAAGTATTCCTGTATGCATTAATAAAAGAACAATTACATTTCCTAAAGAACACAATGAGGCAGCAAATAGGCTTTATATGGGTTCCATTACACATTGGACTTCAAGGAAACGAAAAACAGTCTTTCATACCAGAGAAGCAATACACAGTGCATTTTCAGTGTTAGTGAACTTAGTGTCTGTTTCCGACAATAAATCGTTCAAAAGAAAAAAGATAAACAAATAGGAAAACTCTCAATACCTAACAGTATAAAAGCAGTCTTAAGACCACACTGTAAGCTTACAAATTATTTGAAAAACATTAATGATTTAAACAAACTGTAACCATTGTTAACATTTTGTAGATCCCATTTATAACTGGTAAATTATGATATTGTTACTTAACTGTAAACATAATAATATATGTAATAATCAAAAATACTATGTATTAGGTTTAAGCATTGATTATAAATATTCTTCCTGTAGTTATTAATCAATGGTTTAAGTAACCATGTATTAATTACAGTACAATTAATAACCCACAGTGGTTGATGCTGTTCAATAAAAATAAAAAAAAAACGTCAGGTTCTCCAAAACTTCTATACAACTCAAACTTGTTGCGCCTGCGCTACAAACCTTGTTATTTTGTCCCTCCCTATATTCCTCTTAGGATTTTTCGCTCAAAAGGTTTGAGCAGTTCTTGGTCATTATGTGTAAGTGACTAAGTTTCTGAACCATATGTTTGCACTGGTCCTATTGGTGTTGTGTAGACAGTCCATTTAATTTTTCTAGGTATTTTTACATTATGCGAAATGAATACAGATATTCCCTCATACAAGCCATCTTGCAAGGAAAAATATTTGGAAAGCGAGGTCCAGGAAGAAGAAGAACATCCTGGTTAAAGAACCTCAGAACCTGGTTCAACACAACATCTGCGCAGCTTTTCCGCGTTGCTCTGCAGATAAAGTGAAGATTGCCATGATGATCGCCAACATTCGTCACGGATAGGCACATCAAGAAGGTATTTTTAAGACCATCTGTCTTCTTAAGCCATAGTAACACTTATTAATCTGGGACTCTCGAATTATTTTTTCTAATCCCAGGTTAAATAAGTGACACGATAGTCCATCACCCTCTCTTAGTTCATTTTTGCAATGGAAGGATCTTGAGAAATCGTTTTGGATTTTTACCATGTTCTCTGCTCCTGTAGTGTAAGTTCAGTTAATAGGGCTTTTCATTCACAGTCATTTGTTTCGAGCTTCCGTCATGTGTCACATAATATTAATATATCTACGCCATACGTTACTGGTATAATACAATAATACACACCAAAGACGTATGGCGTAGATATATTATTATTATGTGACACATGACAGAAGCTCGAAACAAATGACAATCAATGAAAAGCCCTATTGGACGAGATGATTAATTTTAGATCAATCGCAATTGCCAACGCATTAACGGTATTCATGAAATAATCTTACCAAATTACACTCGAGCTCTTAAAAATTACCGATTTATTTTGCCCTCGTGACAATTTGACATATTTTTTTAGAAATTAAAACTGACAAATTGTCACTCGGGATACAAATCGGTAATTTTAGGGCTTTTATGTAATTACTATTGATTATTTCATTCATAGGAGATTCTGACCAATAGAAAGCTACATAAATCTAAATTAAACTGATAATTTTTGATAATTTCCCGTCGTCAATTATATTACGTCAGATGCCCTTCGTTGCTACGAAAAAATACATTCAGTGACATTAATGACAATTAATGTTTTAAAAATTATAAAAGTAATGACTTTTAACCGTCAAATTAATATTTATAACAACTGTGTGTTTAATTGTACTAGTTTGTACTTACATAAATAAATTACAATCAAATTTTGGTTTTGAACAGTTTTATTCATGAAATAATCGCAAGAAATTGCACTCGATCTCTAAAATTAATACAGAATTTTAGAGTTCTTGTGCAATTACTACTGATAATAATTTAAGCTCCTCATAATATACATAACTCTAATAATTAATTATGGCCGGTTTCACCAACAACAAATAGTAGTTTATTCTATGAATAAAGTTATCGACCAATAAACTGGCATTTCTTCAGTTTACTAACGTCAAATACGACTTCTTTTACTTATTTATAAAATAAATACTTACTTTTCGAATAAATTGGCAAATTAACCTCGCTATAAATATTTTAAGAAAGTAAATTCGTCAGTTTAACTTTAAATTATCAAAATTATATTGAAACAAAATATTAAATACAGGGTGTCCCAAAAGTAGTGGAACGGTCGAATATCTCGCGAACTAAACATCGGATCAAAAAACTGAAAAATACGTTTTCAATCATTTTCAAAAATCTATCCAATGACACCAAACACCAACCCCCACTACACCCCTTGGAGGTGGGGTGGAGGGTAACTGTAAAATCTCAAATGGAAACCCCTAGTTTTTCTTGCAGATTTGGATTCGTTACGTAAAAGTAAGCAACTTTATTCAAGACTTTTTTCTAACTGTGGATAGATGGCGCTATAATTGAGAAAAACCATTTATCCTGATACCATAGGTAAATTATAGAAAGGGTCTAATATCTCGAGAAATACACTTCCAAATGAGAAAACAAAAAAAAAAGGTTTTTAATACTTTTCGAAAACCTATCGAATAACACT
Organism: Diabrotica virgifera virgifera; assembly: GCF_917563875.1. Classification (NCBI taxonomy): domain Eukaryota; kingdom Metazoa; phylum Arthropoda; class Insecta; order Coleoptera; family Chrysomelidae; genus Diabrotica; species Diabrotica virgifera. The sequence goes on from NC_065449.1 coordinate 193,156,937, forward strand.
AAACATGACCCTCCAACCCACCCCCTGGAGGTGGGGTGGGGGGTAACTTTAAAATCTTAAATGGCAACCCCCACTTTTTAACTACAGATTCGGATTCGTCATGAAAAATTAAGCAACATTTATTCGAAACATTTTTTAGAATTGTTGATAGATGGCGCTTTAATTGGAAAAATACGATTTATTAGCGCCATCTATCAGCAATTTTAAAAAATGTTTCGAATAAATGTAGCTTAATTTTTCATGACGAATTCGAATCTGCAATAAAAAGTGGGGGTGGCTGTTTAAGATTTTAAATTTACCCCCCACCCCGTCTTCAGGGGGTGGGCTGGAGCGTCATTTTTGGTGTTTATCGATAGGTTTTCGAAAAATATTAAAAACCTGTTTTTTGGTTTCTCATTTGGAAGTGTATTTTTCGAGATACCGTTTCTATAATTTATCTATGGTATCAGGATAAATCGTTTTTCCCAATTATAGCGCCATCTATCCACAGTTCGAAAAAATGTCTTGAATGAAAGTTGCTTACTTTTACGTAACGAATCTAAATCTGCAAGAAAAACTAGGGGTTTCTATTTGAGATTTTAAAGTTACCCCCCACCCCACCTCCAGGGGGTGTAGTGGGTGTTGGTGTTTGATGTCATTGGATAGATTTTTGAAAATGATTGAACATGTATTTTTCAGTTTTTCGATCCGATGTTTAGTTCGCGAAATATTCGACCGTTGCACTACTTTTGGGACACCCTATATAAACGTCTAATAAATTTTATTCGATGAATAGCTATTGATTTATTTGTTGTTGGTGAAAACGGACCTTTAGACATATTAAATATAATAATTAATAAGTGGTCGAAACGAGTATATCCCATAATGATAGATTTGATACTTCTAGAAAAAGATGATAGGTTGAAATGTTTTGATATTTGCCGTGAGCATATAATATTGAAAAAGTGATAAAAAAGTTTTATTACAATAATGAAATAAGTAGATAGTTAAACTTGTATACTTATTGGCGAATTTAACAACCTCTCAAAATAATTAGAAATTGGGGTCAATCCCATTAAGATAAAAGTACCACACCGAAGGCTCGTTGAAATGGGTTTTTTGTAACCGAAATTCTTATCACGACCTTAACACGCTCATAACAACACTAATTCATCTCCAAATATTGACAGTTTACACAGATTAACCATTTGTGGAAAATGTATTGTACAGGAACCAACTGACCTGACAGCCATGGTAAATTTCCGTACATACACAATATCTACATATATGCCGTGTTTGGCGTACATTGGCCTTTTAAGGGTATATGTTAATATTCTAGTTGTAGTTCAGCACTCAGATCCTCCAGATACAAAAATGTATAATGTCGCCGCGTTGAAGATAAGACAAAAAGTTGAATATTTAAATTTTAAACACATCTTTGTTTTTATATGCGATTTTAACTAAATGGGACTTAGCTTCTTAGTTATCTGTTACAACAATAGCGTTGTTTGTCTGAGGACAGATAGGTATGATATGCAAAAAATCCGAGAGGTTCACGTCACCTTTAAATCTTGGATCTTGGTATAATGGTACTGCATTTCTGCATTATATGACAACCAAATTTTGTTAGGAAAGTATTTTTCAAATACATAATATATATTTTTAGGAAAAAAATACAAATTGTCAAATACTTCTCTTTCTTCTTTACAATTTTAAATTGAGACTTTTAAATTTGAAGCTAATAGATTAAACAGACTTTCCTGTTTTGTTAATAACAATACAAATTTACATAGGTAGGTATTTAATAGTAGGTACATTTGAAGACTGTAATGGTAAATGTACATGCCGCTCTTTTACATGATTCCTCACTATACTAAATTTAAATTCAAGATTCAGTAGAAATAAACAAACCAAGATACGTTAAATGCTACTAGGAGCACTTCCGAATCATAATTTACAATGTATATACATACATTGTAAATCCCACATCATGATTTCCAAAGTTTATACATTGTAAATTATGATTCAGGAGTGCTCCTAGTAGCATTTAACGTGTCTTGGTTTGTTTATTTCTTCTGCATCTTGAATTTAAATTTAGTGTAAACTGTTGAAGCAATAAAAGCAAGGAAGTATTACAGAGGGACCGCAAACGTCAGCAAGAAAAAATCAAGCAAAACACAATTAATTTATAACACTTATTTATCTAACCGATAAAATTTATATTTTAGACTTACTGACTCCTTAGACTCTAAATTGCTCTTATGTATTTCGCCTAGCACTTCCGAAACCTCGTGGAAATTTTCTCGGTGGCTTTAGAACAGGTGTGGATCGAATTCTCGTATAGTATACTTGATCAGGGGCGTAGCCAGGGACTGAAATTTACAAAAAATACATCAATTTTCATCATTACATCATATATAATGTATTGTATATATAATGCTTGTCCCCCCCCCCCAATCAAAATTTCAAATGACGCTCCTGGGCGTAGCAAGGACTTGGCGTAACAATATCTCATTCTCTAAATGTATTTAACAATTTTATTTAAAAACTGTTATTCAAGATGCTCTGATTTCATCACTCCACCGCATTTCATTATTGGCTATAAAACGCAAAAATGTGACCAATACTCCATTAGGATGCACATCACGATAGGAAGAGTATGCAGATGTTATACTCGCTTCCGTCAAGTAAAATCGATTAAAACACTTCAAGAAAACCCAAATCGCATATAGCGGTAAGATAACAGCATAAGTTTTTGCCAAATACCTTGTTAATATTTTTAGAATGGTCAACAACGATCCTGATGATGAAGTAAAGACCCATCTGTTCAATGTCCCAATAAATAAGAGGTGATTCATTAATTCGTTAAAAGAAATTCGAAAGCTCAACATTCGAAAAGTATCAAGTATCGATAAAGCTCAACAAACAATCAGAGAGCACAGATTAGAATATCTTTGAGAAATCAACAGAGACAAGAGACATAGCTTGCTGCAACTTATTTCTCAGTGCAAGGTACACGTATTTTGCAAAGAAATGACGAGGGAATAGAAGAATATCTTGGCCTTGAGAAAGTGGATTAATAGGTTAGAAGTAGGCAAAACTTTCTTCTAAGCCAATACTAAGATTACAAAATATTGTAAGTTTAATAATTTTAAATCAAGAAAGCATTAAAAGCAATATCCTATGACCTACTATTCCACTAAAATTGCAGAATTCTTATTTCCAACGTGCTGAAAAATATTGATTACTGCTACCTTGACGGAACCTTTCCTTTTTAAACCACTCGAACATTATTATTTGTGTTGTCTCGCAAATTTTCAACTTTCTTAATAAACTCCTTCAAGTTCAAACTTAAAAGTTAAATAAAACATAAGAGCTGCCTTAATGAGAAGCTCTCAGTTGACCCTCAGCGAAGAAGCAAGGAATGGAAGGACTTTCCAGTTTAAATATTCTGACTTGAAAGCCAATATTATCCTATGCATAATACATACACCGCTGTAGCTCTCTTGTCGAATCCATCGAACGAAATTTAACAAAGAGAAACTTCTGTTTCGATCAGAAAACTCCTCGAAGGCAGAATGCAATTATACTGTGCCCATTATAATAATAAATCATCAAAACGGATTTAAAGAATCCGTTCAACTTGAAAAAATTTTTGAGCCAGACATGTAAAATTACTTTTTCAGTAGAATTTCCACAAAGAGTCGTATTCTTTACCTTGTTCCTAATCACTTTGCTTCCCATTCTCGTAGATTCAAGACTACGCAGTTACAATTGACGTAGGCCCAATAAGGAAATACAGTTCTTAAAAAATGAAGCAGACTGTTAAAATATAACTATTAAAAAATAATAGGACTATTAAAAAATAATATTCATTTGAAATGATTGGAATCCTAAGGAGATGCCTATTATTCATCTCTGATTTTCAGCTCTTTTTTTTGTGTTGTTAGCAATGTTCCAGTATGATCTTTTTTATTTTTCTTTCGCTATTATCCGAGGACGTTCTTTTTGATGATTCTTTGTGTATCATTATCTATTGTCATCTCTATTGCCTGACTTTTTCTTTGGTCTAACATTTTCTTCTTAAGTCTGTTTTAGACTACTATAAAATGATATAAGAAAATGTAATTTTGTCACAATGTAAAACAGAAAACAAAATCTGTTAACAGAAAATGTTATACAAATTAGAACATGTCCTATTTGATACCAATTATTAGTACACAGGCATGCGCAGTTAGGCTATTTTCGTTATACTGTCATTTAGGTTTTTTAAGGTTACCTTTTCTTTTAAGAAATGTTGCAATGGAAGCAGCAGATAAGAATAGAGTTTTCTTATATTACTCTGGGCTAATTAGCAAAATTCATGGAAAAGTTATTTACCAGCAATTTTATTGCTGGAATCGAATTATAAGATCCTATAAATTAATAATATAGGTATGCAAAGTCCGCAGATAGTGTGCTACTTTTTTTATAAACAAAATGGCGCCGACAAATCGTATTTTTTCAATTATAGCTCTATAACTCCGAAGATTATAACTTTACAACCAAAACACCTTAATAAAAATTCACCGCAATTAAATTCTGCATAGAGATATGTTTTTCACGATTTGCTCCGACGAAAATTTTCCTCGGAAAATGCGGGTTTTCCTAACAAAAACTCTAATTTTCAAATAAAGTTTTAGGTAAGTAATTATTAATCAATAATTAAATAACTTAGCAACATCAAAGCTTTCTTGGTATAAATTGTAATTCCAGAAGCCGGTGAAAATTAAACGAATATTTTAGCAACAATTCAATTGTTAATTAACAAATTACGATCGCAATAATAACCAAAATAATCATGATACATTGATCAAACTTATAAAGATGATAAAGATGAGATGCTTATTTAATATTTTATTGACAAAATATAAATTTTTCTTTTTTTTGCATAATCTTTCAATTTTGAAAAAAAAATAATACGCTGGTCTAATTAGTAAAGTACAAAGAAAGGTTATTTACCAGCAATTTTATTGCTGGAATCGAATTATAAGATCCTATATATTATTAATATAGGTATTAATATAGGTGTGCTACTTTTTTTGTAAACAAAATGGCGCCGACAAATCGTATTTTTTTCAATTATTGCCCTATAACTCCGAAGATTTTAACTTTACACCAAAAACACTCAAATAAAAATTCACCCCAATTTAATTCTGCATAGAGTCATGTTTTTCCCGATTTGCTCCGACGAAAATTTTCCTCGGAAAACGTGGGTTTTCCCAACAAAATTTCGAATTTTCAAATAAATTTTTTGGGCCAGTAATTATTTATTAATAATTATATAGCTTGGTGAAATAAAAGATTTCTTGTTATAGATTATAAATTCAGAAGGCGGTGAAAATAAAACGAATATTTTAGCAACAATTCAATTGTTAATTAACAATTTACAGTCGCAATAACAACCAAAATAATCATGAGACATTGATCAAACTTAGAAAGATTATAAAGGTGTCATGCCTATTTATTATTTTGTCGACAAAATATAAATTTTTCATTTTTTTGCATAATCTTTAAATGTTTAAAAAAAAATTGTTATAAACAAATTAAGATTTCTCAGAAATTGTTTATTATATTCTAATTTAAAAAAATACTTAAAATGCGTATTTCATAGGTCTTGAAAATGAATGCTTTAAAAAAATTTTCCAACCATTTGCAAAAAAGTTATGAAACAGCAAAGTAAATATACCAAATCTCCGTTGTTTATAATTTGTTTTAATTGTTTCAAAGCTTAAAAGTTAGTCTATGGTACAACCTAATTACTCACAAAGAATGTCGAAAATTAGTGCAATGGTTATATTTTAATCAAAGATTAAAAATACTTTTTTTGTAATTTTTAGCGCAAACGTAGGCCTGATACAGAGTCGGAGCTAAAATGTTCACTCGAAGCGACTAACACGCAGCATGCATTATTTATTAAAAGTGTACATCACGCGGCCGGTCGTCGCTCCGAGTGAAAATTTTAGCTACAGTACTGTGTTACTGTACTTTCGCGCGTGTAAATTACAAAAAAATATATTTATAATCTTTAATTAAAATATAACTATTAAACTGATAATCGATATTTTTTTGTAAATAATTAGCTTGTACTTTAAACTCACTTCTACGCTTTGAAAGAATTAAAAAATATTATAAACACAGTAGTAATCGTATGTTTACTTTGCTGTTTCATAACTTTTTTACAAATGGTTGCAAAAAAGTTTTAAAGCATTTATTTTAAAGATATTTAAAATGCGCATTTTAGCTATTTTTTAAAATTATAATATAATAAAAACTTTCTGAGAAACGTTAATTTGTTTATAATTATTTTTTTAGACATTTAAAGATTATGCAAAAAAATAAAAAATTCATATTTTGTCGACAAAATATTAAATAGGCATCTCATCTTTATAAGATTTCAAAGCTTGATCAGTGTGTCATAATTATTTTGGTTATTATTGCGACCGTAAATTATTAATTAACAATTGAATTGTTGCTAAAATGTTCGTTTGATTTTCATCAGCTTCTGTAACTATAATCTAAACCAAAAAGGCTTTTAAGTCACCAAATTATTTAATTATTGGTAGATAATTACTTATCTAAAACTTTATTTGAAAATTAAAGATTTTGTTGGGAAAACCCGCATTTTCCGAGGAAAATTTTCGTCGGAGCAGATCGGGAGAAACACGTCTCTATGCAGAATTTAATCACGGTGAATTTTTATTTTGGTGTTTTTGTTGTAAAGTTAAAATCTTCAGAGTTATAGAGCAATAATTGAAAAAAACACGATTTTCGTGCGCCATTTTGTTTATAAAAAAAGTAGCACACTATCTGAGGACTTTGCATACCTATATTATTAATATATAGGATCTTATAATTCGATCCCAGCAATAAAATTGCTGGTAAATAACTTTTCCCAAAAATGGCCTATTCTCCGATAATCAGCCCAGACTATATATCATATAATCTTTATATCTTTGTAATATACAATATCTACAGATAAACAACCAAAACAAGAAAAAGATCTACATATAACGTCGTAGTGAAAATCATTATAACATACAGCTGCGAAGTATGGCATATGAAGGAAAAATCAAAACGAATGTTAGAGGTCACCGAAATGGATTTCTGGAGAAGAGCTGCAGGAAGATCAAGAAGAGAACATGTCACCAATGAACGGATACGAGAAATAATGAAGGTCGCACATACAATAAATGACGAAATCAACGAAATACAAATACGATGGTTTGGTCACGTACAAAGAATGCACGAAGACAGAATCCCAAAACAAGTACAAAACTGGAGACCGCAAGGTAGAAGAAGAAGAGGTAGACCGAGGAAAAGTTGGCATGTAGCAAAAAACACAGCCATGGATGAAAGAGGTCTGCAAGTAGATCAAGGTGCGGACAGAGAGGAATGGCGAACGGGTATCGGAAGACGGAGAACGTTGTAGTAAGCCGATAATATATAATATACAATATCTAACTAGGTTAAATGTTGAGAAAAATGAGATTAACACATTATTAAAAGAAAAAGAAGAAGAACATTAAGGTTAACAGTACATGAACCTCCATAAAATTATAAAATAGTTATTTTCCTAACTAGTGCGGAAAGTGATACTTTCACGCGCGAGACTGCCGTTGACCCGAACTACGCGATAGCGGAGTTCGGGCAAGCAGTCGAGTGCGGGAAAGACACTTTCCGCATGAGTTAGGAATAATATTTTTTCTAGGGCCGTACGTTTGGAAAAAACCCACAAAAAATAGAGTTATATCAATTTTTATTTAGAAGTGAAAATACACAAATTAATTATTTGGCAAGGTTGTCAAAATCAAACTTTCAATATAATGGGGTTACCACGACGACGATATTGGTTTCCATGACGACTATTCAAAACCATTGTAATTTATTACTGATCTGACTTTTAAATATCATGTCAAAATGATTTTATTTCATCGAATTATCAGTAGTAATTGCACAAGAGCTCTAAAATTCTATATTAATTTTAGAGATCGAGTGCAATTTGTTGCGATTATTTCATGAAGAAAACTGTTCAAAACCAAAATTTTATTGTAATTTATTTATGAAGTAAAAATTAGTACAATTAAACACACAGTTGTTATAAATATTTTACAGTTGAAAGTCATCACTTTTATAATTTTTAAAACATTAATTGTCATTAATGTCACTGTATGTATTTTTTCATAGCAACGAAGGGCATCTGGCGTAATATACTTGACGACGGGAAATTATCAAAAATTATCAGTTTAATTTAGATTTCTGTAGCTTTCTATTGGTCAGAATCTCCTATGAATGAAATAATCGCGCTAATTTCATTAAAACGTGAACACAATAAGATAAATTTGAAATAAATTATTAAATAATATCTAAATATTAGTTTATTGCATGTATTATAACATATTGGGGTGTATTCTGTAACACATCAGCTAAATTTTAGAGGCCTCTAAAATTTTAGCGCCCGTTAAAAATATTTTGGTATTCTGTAAATCATACATCCGTTAAAATCATAGCCTAAACCGTTAAAACTCCCTCTAAATAAAAATATTTTAGAGGATGTCAAAACGTACCCGCTAAATTTTTAGCAGTCCGTTAAATGTGGTTTAATTATTTTTGTTGGGTTATGTTTGTATGAATAGTAGTTTATTCTTGTATTATACTGGAGATAAATATTTAAAAATGGCAAATGGCTTTCTATAATGTATTTGGTGAAGAAGTACTTAATAAATAATAATGAAAAGTAAGTCTCATTTTACTTTACAATCGACACAGTACACCTATAAGCAACAAAATTCAAATTTTTGTTTCTTTTTGTAGAGCTGATTTTAGATTACAACAAAAACAAAAAGTAATTGACCTAAAAGTAACTACAATTACCATTTCAAAGGAAGGAGGTACCTATCTACCTAGAAATGTGATTGAAAAAGTGGTGGAAGTCAAAGATGTTTGTCAAAGCAATTAAATCCTTTTAATTCAGGTAAAATTATTTAAAGTTATTGTGGAACATTACAAAACGTACCAAATGTTTATAAAGGTGACGTTTCAGAAGGTTTGTAACCAGATACAGATTAATAAGATGACCTTACTGTTATTGAAAATAGACCATTTGACCAAAATTAGTGTCGAAGGGGAGAAGAAATAAGATATGCAATTTTTCAGCAATATTTTAATGTAGGTATAACTTTATAAATAAAAATGTTTAATTGGAAAATATGAGTTTTACTAAAAAATAATTAAATCCAAAATCCAATAAATATAATTTTCTAGGAAACTGTCAATTTCTTCTTCTTCTTAAGGTTTTTGGCCTGTGACAGTCAGTTTTCGGTCAATTTCTAGGTTAAAAGTAGTTCAAAAACGATCAACGTGCAACGTTGCCGTATTTGTTCCAAAACCTTTTAGAGGATTCCTCTAAAAAAATATTATTTTAGCGGTCCTCTATAATATGTGTTTACAGAATGTCAATCTAACCCAAAAGTTTTAGAGGACCGTTAAAAGTTAAATTTTAGAGGCCTCTTAAATTTAACGGAAATGTTACAGAATGCACCCCATTATAATGCCATATTACAAGGTATTTTACTTCCACGAACGCCGTGCGGGAAAGTGCAACTTTCGGAAACGAAATGCGTGCGTGAAAGTAGCTCTTTTAGCACGGCCGTAGAAAAAAGTACTTTTTTAGCATGTAATGCGCAGAATCACATTACATATTCTCATACGAAAATATGACAATTTAATACACAAAACTTTTTGTAATAATATTGAATATTGTACAAAATAATTTTATGTAAATTTTTGTTATACCATTTTTTGTTAACAAAAAAAGGTATAGTCTAAAACAGTCTTTAGTTTAGTCATAATATTAGTCCTCAATAAGCCGTTTGATTCTTCTTCTTTTTGTTAGCCAAAGTTAGTTAGTTACTCCAAAAGTAAGCCTGTGGTGCTTTGTATTCTCCCGGTCTATCAATATGTTTTATAGTCTAATAAAATGTGTTATTTTATTTTATTACTACGTTTATTCTACAAATTTATTTGTTTGGTTACAGTACCTTAACTGTGTACTCTTTTGAGCAGCTATCATTTTATGGCGGAGGTTTGCCATTTAAATATATTGAACAAATTTTAGTAAGCGTATGTTTATGTCTGACTAATCATGTGTTTATTGTAACAATATCTTTAGCCATTATTATTTACGCATGGTGAATAAAAAACAGAAAAAATACTTCGTGTGTTGTGGAATACAGATAGAAAAACAAGTAGCAAGAAACTTCAAATGATTAACACCGTCAAAACATTATTTAACATCTAACAATCAACTATTCTAAATAGGAAATAAGCCACAATTTAACTAAAAAAATGATTTTATTAACGTTTCGTCGTCCACATCGGATGTCGTTGTCAAAATACATAATATTAATAAATTAAACAAAAATGTTGTTCCTTAGTAAAAAATTCTCCTAATACTTTAATTTAATCTGACTCATTTATATCGGCAATTCAGACTGAAGGAATAGTCAGATAGTCATTGCGTCTATTCAATATTTTTCCCAGAGTTTTTCTTTCAGTGATAAAGATGTTCATTTGACGTTTGTTTGGTATAGAGTAGAGGAGCGTCCTATACTCGATCTTCTTCTTCAAATGCAAATCCACTAATGGATGTTAGCGATCACATTTTCCATTAACTCTCTGTTTCTTGCAATGCGTATCAGAGATTGTGTGTCGTTAATCCCTGTCCATTGCCTTATGCTTCGGAGCCAGGACATTTTCTTGCGTCCTATTCCTCTCTTGCCTTCAATTTTACCCTGGATTATAAGTTGAAGGAACTGGTATTTTTCGTTTCGCATTATGTGATCCAAATACGCCGTTTTTCTTTTCTTGATGTTTTCGAAAAGCTGGCGTTCTTGGTTGATTCTTTTAAGGACATCTATGTATATTTGTGACTTTCGCCGTCCATGGTATCTTTAGGATATGGCGATAAAGCCACATTTCGAAGGCTTCTAATCTGTTTATATCCCTCGTTTTGAGTGTCCAGTCCTCTATGCCTTATAGCAGCACCGACCACACGTAGCATTTAGTAAACCTTAGTCTCAGTGTAAGGTCGAACTCTGAGCAGATCAGTACCTTCCTGAATTTTATGAAAGCTTGTCGAGCTTGCTCAATGCGACATTTTACTTCCCTGTCCGATGCTCAGTCTTCAAAAAGCCACGTTCCCAGCTATTTAAATTTGCTCACTCTTTCAATGGACTTAGTATTCAGTGTTATGGTGGAGTTTTTAAATGCATCCAAGTTTCTGGAGATGATCATGAATTTGGTCTTTTTGGTATTAATCTCTAATCTAATCCCATTCGCTTACTGTATTCTCCGATTATAGTGATCAGTTTTTGAAGACATATACACTCGATGTCTTATTGGATATATAGGAATTTTGTAGGTGTGAAGAAGAGTACGGTGGAAAGTGTTGCCTGGTTTACCTCTTAGTGCCTCCAGAAAATTGGCCCTTCTTCTTGCTTACGGGTGTTTCTTATATCGTTGTTCCCGTTGAGCGTGTTATTTCGTAACCGACATGCGACATAGGACACTAATAAATGGTATGAATATTTTTGTCACTCTTCTATAAGCTTACTTTTGATGATTCGGATATTGTTTGTGCTAGATACTCTAAGATCTTGTAGGACCACTTATTTTTCTTATACTTGTGAGAATATAATGTATGTTTCTTTCTCCCTCTGCTGTCAATGGCTTTTCTTACTACTTCTCCGTAGCACTTAAAACCTTTCTCTTCTATATATGTTAACATTTCCTTTTTTTAGTTGTGTTTTATCTGTTTTTTTTATTCCTTGCTTGCTCGTATTATCTTCGGGATCCACTATCAGTTCCGTCACTTGTTTTATACATTGCTGTTTCTGCTACTGTTTCTTGTTTTATTTAATGTTATTGTTTTCCCTTCCTTAATTCTGCCTGATAGAACATTTATATTTCGATTCAGTTGTTTTTTTAGTAATTTAAGTAAATCGACTTAATGTATCTCTCATTTGTTTGCCAACTTTTAATAAACATATTATATATAAAGTATAAAGAGATGCCTTTGGGTAAATTATAAACCGCAGACAAAGAGATTTTATTCGTTTGAAAAAACTGTTATGCACAAAAGTACAAAAATAACACCCGAAAACGGAGTTCTTTTATGTAAAACTGTGTCACAAACATTCCTGTTTGTTTCGCCGCCTTAAGGTTATATTAACCTTATAATTACAAAAAATACTTGGACGTTTCATTGCTTGATATATATCAGATTTATTCAAAAGTTTTAAATTTTTCGCCTTTGTTTCCATTTTATCACTTCTTTTTAGAGGAATAATTTTTCTGCGACTAAAGCTTTGTTTTGTTTTCACCCTTTTCCAAAAAATGTGAAAACGTTGAATTTCCCATGTCTGTCTGTCCCAGAGCCCAAAGACCTTTGTAAACACAACTCCTTCCTTATTATACCAGCTAGAATGACAAATGAGGTGTCGAATGAATATTTATAACCCAAGGATGGTACTAAAGGTGACCTTAGACTTCCGATTTTAGAATTTTAGTGTTTTGTTTGGCATTAACGAAAGGTAATTTAGACTAGTCACTACTTCTTGTATCATGGAGTTAATTAATATTTGTATTTTCTTTTTTTTTAGTGGTGTGTAAACAGGTAAATTTTCTTCCACGTTATGTGTTACGTTAAATTCAAACTACTGTCTTATCTGTATCTTGTTAATATTTTGAAGAGTAATAAGTTGATTTTTATCTTAAATAAACAAGTAGATAAATTTTGTTTGTTTTATTTGTTACAAATGTTATATTGAGAAAAGTTATTAACCACTTGGAAGTTTTAGTAAATTTAGGAGTCCTGAAAGGAAATTTTAGAAGAATGAGAAATTTTTTTATTAAGTGTTATGTCCAATAGTCCAGGAAGGTCTTGAAAGGCGCCCACAAAAAAATTATAAGAGACCTTTCTGTTTCCTAAAATTAAGAATATCTGTGAGTATACATCTGTTTTCGTAGTTTTTATAACCCTTTCCAATATCACCTAAAACTTAACCACGACCCAGCTTCTGAACAAAACATTGAGAGCCGTTCGCATAGTACGATTGAGTGTTTGCTCTATCTATCGTTAAATCCCATATCGACTTTCAACACCTTGTTCTGAGTAAGCACCCCAATTGTTACAATACTGGTACCTTTTCGTATTAATATATTCGTATTAATGTATCGTCTAATGATGTATCGTTCTATCCTTATGTGTATCTTTTGTCGTGTTATTATGATTTTTTATAAATTATCACTCAAGTACGCAAAAAAATTCATTATGGTTTCCAAATTTATTAGGCAAAATATTTCATTTAAAATGTACAAACACTTCTCTGTATCAAAACTGTTTATGTTTCTTAAAATCTCAGAGAAAACTCGATTTATTCAATCCGAAAGAAAATTTAAACGTGGAAAAGCTCAGAAGGGGCTCAGGAAAATTAATACGGAGCATAATTAGAGCCGGCGATGGCTCATTCTCGGGCCTATAATTATTTTCCAGCAAAGAATAAGGAAGTAGAATTTTTCATTCCGTTAACTTTGAGGTCCGTTTCGAAATTAAATCCAGACTAAAACAAAAGAGCCTTCAAAGGAATGCAGGGCGATTTTGCTCTTTTCGTTACCACTGCCGTCACAAGATTGAATTTAATTAAATATATTTGAACGTTTTGTAAGATTGATCTGCATCACTTTTGGTCGGTTTGTGGATTCCTGCTTTTTACGCTGCGTTTAGAGGTTTTATTCAAGTTTAACCACAAGATTTAAATTAGTGGATCGAATAAAATTTTAATCTTAATTTGTATTTTTTATGCACTTATTTTATGTCTTGTTATGCTATGCCACCATTAAAGAAAAATTTAACCGATTCAATTAAAATGAACATGATATGGGACATCCATGATAGGGGACATCCTCCCCCTCAAACAGGGTCCCAAATTAAAGAAAAAAATGTTGTAATATAAACATATATTAGCTGATATGAAACTTAACCATCGACAGACATATTTAAACTAATTAACACGCTACTTAGGAAAATTAATGGAACTTAGTGCGTGTAAAGCATAAACCTGTTATGTTTGTAATTTGAATTTATCTTTTTATGTCTTTTGGTTGGTATTTTATTGGAAGTTCTCCAAGGTAAGTCTCCCCCAAGGCAAATCTTCCTTTCAAGTCAAATGTCTAGATCCGCCACTACCTTGAACCGAACAACACAAAATTAGAAACCAAATAGGTTGGACTAACAGGCAACTTGACCAATTTCTATCATACATTAATTCACTTCATAGTAATATTGAGTTTACAATAGAAACAGAACATAATAAGTCCATAAACTTTCTAGATTTAACAATTACCAGACTACACAACAAACATGAGCTCTAAATATATCATAAGCCTACCCATACTGACACAACTATACACAATTCATCTTCCCATCCTACACAACACAAATTAGCAGCCTGCCATAGCATGATACATAGACTGACAGAAATTCCCATGTCAAAAAATAACTTCGAGATAGAACTGAACATCATTAAGCAAATAGCAGTAAACAATGGCTATAACGAACAAACAATTAACAAAATTTTAAACCAAAAACTCCATAAGAAAGCCCTGAAATTAGTCGATACACCACCACAGAAAGAACCCAGTACCTTCTGCTCTATCACATATACTGGCAAGATAACAACAGAAATAGCCAGATACATAAAAAAGAAAGGAATAACACCAGCTTTCCGAACTAACAACAACTTAAGCTAATATATTAAGAACAATAAGAGCCGAAAAAGAAAGCAACTACAGAGTGGTGTTTACAAACTAACTTGTGGTGACTGTCCGAAAACTTACATCGGTCAAACTGGCAGAACCTTTAACAAACGGATAGCAGAACACAAAAGGGCTTTCAACAATAGAAAAACAGACACTTTTACATACGCACTTCACCTTCTAGATCATAATCATTCTTTTAATGAAGAGATTCAAATTCTGCATATTCAAAATAAAAGCCTTAAGCTATCTTTATTAGAATCTATGGAAATTAATAAATTGAAAAATACAGATATAATTCTGAATGACCAACTCGTGACAAACAGCTCACTCCTCAACCTCTTCAGTTAAAGACTTTAAAAAGGCAAACACATAGTAAACTAAATCACTTGAGAAAGGCAACCTACCGAAACAGATGTAGTCACATAGTTACAATAAATTTTGTGGAAGTATAAAAAAATAAACGTTTTCAGTGTTTTATTGTTAGACAAATAGGTTGTGTCCGAAGATTTAAAAAATTTCAGAATAGCATTAAAAGAGTAGCTGCTTACCGTGGAGCAGATATAGGCTCTGGCCATAACCCACTAATTAGTAACTATAGGTTTAAAGGTAAAATGATCTCTAGGCCACAAAACCCGTTGAATATAATATTGAAACATTATCAGTAGTAATTGCACAAGAGCTCTAAAATTCTATATTAATTTTAGAGATCGAGTGCAATTTGTTGCGATTATTTCATGAATAAAACTGTTCAAAACCAAAATTTTATTGTAATTTATTTATGTAAGAACAAATTAGTACAATTAAACACACAGTTGTTATAAATATGTATTTGACGGTTGAAAGTCATCACTTTTATAATTTTTAAAACATTAAAATTGTCATTAATGTCACTGAATGTATTTTTTCGTAGCAACGAAGGGTATCTGACGTAATTTACTTGACGACGGGCAATTATCAAAAATTATCAGTTTAATTCAGATTTCTGTAGCTTTCTATTGGTCAGAATCTCCTATGAATGAAATAATCATCGTCATCGTCAACAGCTATTCCATCCATCGTCGGAGGTAAGCCTCCTTATGTGTGTCCATTCATTTATTTTCGTTGTTTTTGCATTCACTTGTGGTCAGCTATTCGCTTGATATCATCAGTCCATCAATCTGGTTTGAGATCTGCCGCTGAGAAGGGGAACGGAGCAAAATGCAAAATTTTGACGCATGCCAAAATTTTCAATGTGTTTTAAATGTCGAATCCTGAGAAAACTATTAAATATTTTTGAAAAATTTAAGCGCAGAATGAAAGACTTACGGTACATTCCATGTCAAATCACTCAGACAAAAAATTTTGGATCTCTGATTTGTCTGAAAATTGGTATATAGCTTCTGCGGGACGTAAATATAAGATATTTAAGGTCAAAAAATCTTCTTCTTTTTTTCTCAAAATGTTATTTTATGCGATTTTACAGTGATTTGGTGTTTATTTAAACAAATTTGCATTTTCTGTCGTAAAGTATCAATGAAAAACATAATATTTTAATAGAAAGGACTCAAAAATGTCATTATATGGCATTATAACAAGTTATTTTGAATCAAAACAAGTTTTTCATCAAATTTAATAGTGTAAAAAACGTTAAAATACCGTTTTTTACATTTTCCTCCATCCCCGAAATACATCATCATCGATTTGACTGAAAATTTTCCCACAGATAGCCAAAGGATAGGACTTTAAGCGGTTAGAAGGATTTGAATTATATTACAATACCAAAAAAGTTACATGCAGTAATATCAGACCCAAAAGTATATATTAGTCCAGTCGGGATATAATTTGACCTTGAATGCCGAGATGCCCAAAATTTCATTTTTTTGATCTTTAGGGGAGTCAATAGTAGCCTAAATTTAAAATCACGAATGAATTCCTCCGTTACGTTAGCCGCCATCTTGATTTTAAAGGAGAACCTATTTTGCTCAATATCTCCGCCATTTTTAACTTTTCGACAAAAATGGTAGGAAGTGAAATTGTTCCAAATAAATCGTATTTACAATTATTACAATTTCTTTTTAACAATTTTTGGGTAATCTGTGGGCAAATTTTCAGCCAAATCGATTATAATGTGTTTTGGGAATGGAGAAAAATGTAAAAACGGTATTTTAACGTTTTCTACACTATAAAATTTGATCAAAAGCTTGTTTTGAATCAAAGTAACTTGTTATAATGCCATATAATGATATTTTTGAGTCCCTTCTATTAAAATATTATGTTTTTCATTGATACTTTACGATAGAAAATGCAAATTTGTATAAATAAACACCAAATCACTGTAAAATCGCATAAAATAACATTGTGAGAAAAAAAGAAGAAGAAGATTTTTTGACCTTAAATATCTTATTTTTACGTCCCGCAGAAGCTACATATATACCAATTTTCAGACAAATCGGAGGTCCAAAAATTTTTTTGCTCCAAAATTGAGTTCTTTGAAATGGAATGACCCCTACATTATTACCGAGGGTAGAAAGTCCCTGAAAACTTCTATAATGTTTATTTTAATAAGTTACACGGGTAGAAATAAAAGAGAAAATTTAGTGTGACTTTTAATTACAAAAATTTCATTCAAAAGAAACTTTTTATTTATGTTAACAGATTTCGCTTCTCGGTAATAAAGTAGCCTTTTATTCTGCTTTTCAATTTTTCAATTTTTCAAAAATACTTAATTATGTAAAACTAAAGTAGTGTCCTGACTCTCACAAAGGATTTAGTGATTGCAATATGGGACATCCAATTTTTTTTACAGACCAGGTGCTATTTAAAATCTGTTCAACTTCTCCTCTTCTTCTTCTTCGTCTTCTTCTTCTTCTTCTTCTTCTTCTTCTTCTTCTTCTTTTTGTATATACATGACTCTGTCTGTTTTTTTCAATGTCCCTCTAGTAAGTTGTCGTTCCATCGTTTTCGTGGTCTTCCCACTGATCGTCTTCCTATTGGGGAACCGTCTCTCGTTGTCCTGACTATCTTATTTGTTGTCATTCAGCTTATGTGGTCATTCCATTCTATTCTTCTGTTTCTTACCCAGTTATTAATGTTATACACCTTGCATCTCCGTCGTATATCTGTACTTCTAGTTCTGTCCCATAGAGTCTTACCATCGATTTTTCGAAGGGTTTTCATCTCCGCTGTTTCAAGATTTCTTTTTGTCCTCTCTGTGTCTGGTCGTGTTTCTGCCGTGTATGTGATTATTGGTCTGATGACTGTTTTGTAAATTCTGCCTTTCATTTCTTTTCCGATAATTTTATTTCTCCATATTGTGTCATTCAGGCAACCCGCGGCTCTGTTTGCTCTATTCACTTGATCTTCTACTGTTGTTTCGAGCCTTCCGTAGCTAGATAGTGTGATGCCTAGGTATTTAAACTCCACCACTTGTTCTATTATCTGACCTTCCAGCTCCAATTTACATCTTATTGGATCTGCTGTTATAACCATGCATTTTGTCTTTTGTGGGGAAATTAACATGTTAAATTTTCTGGCGATTATGTCGAATTGGTGCAGCATACGTTGTAAATCATCTTCACTTTGAGAGATTATCATCATAACAAATGGATAACGTCCTTTAATGTGACCCTGTCAAATGCTTTCTTAATGTCCACGAAACATAAATATGCCGGTTTGTTGTATTCCAACGATTTCTCCTGAACTTGCCTCATTATAAATATAGCGTCAGTGTATGACCTTCCCGACCTAAAACCTTGTTGTTCTTCTGCTAATGTTATAATTTTATTTAATTTGTTTGTTATCACTTTGGTTGTTAATTTTAATGTTGTGTTTAATAAGTTAATTCCCCTGTAATTCTCCGGGTCCGATTTGTCTCCTTTTTTAAAGAGAGGTATTAGGATGCTTCATCTCCATTCTTGTGGTATTCTGTTTTGTCCTATTATTTTTTGTATTAGTTTAATAGTTGTTTAGTTAGATCTTGTCCTCCGTACTTTAGTAGTTCGTTCGATATTCTGTCCTCTCCTGGAGATTTTCTATTTTTTAATTTTCTTAATGCTTCCTTTACCTCTCCCTCCTCGATGTTTATTTCTTCGTTTGTTGTAACTTTAGGTGTTGGTAGATCATTATCGTCGCCTTTAGCAAGTAGAGATCAGAAGTAGTCTGCCCATGTTTCCTTCTGAATGTGTTTCGCTTTTATTAATGCGTTTATCTCCTTTCTTTGCCGTCTGATCATTCTCCATACTTCTTTTGTGTTCCGTAGAAGTCGTGTTCCATCTGTTTTGAGAAACTCTGCCAGTGCTCCCTTTTTATTTGCCTCACTATTCAACTTGATAGATATAAATCAGGCGTAACAGCTTCTCAGAAATTATATAAATATGAACTGGTAAATATCATTACTGAGGCATTCCTGGCCGTATGATTTCATGTAAATTAATGTTACAAAATGGTTCTCGTCCGAGATCCTTAATGTTCCTAGACATAGTAATTTACATTTTATGACTTGCATTATATGTTTGGAGTTAGGGAAGACTTTAGTTTAGACACACTGTATAAATATAAAGTAAAACAGTAATTTGTTTAGTGGAGAAAATAGAGTGCTTCTAAATAATTACCGTTTTTATTTATTTATTTATCTGCTATTTTCAAAAACCAATTAACAATAAAACACTAAATAAATCCGCCTAAATAATTCCTTCTCTTTTGTTTCAGGTACGTTATATTAATTGAGTGAATCTCTCATCGTTTTGGCCGACCAGGAGGTTTGTACTGTTGAATCGATTTCATCGTAGAAACTAAATTATGCATCTATCGACATGAACATTGAACAACTATTACTTATCGAAATATCTCGAAATCGGAAATAACCATTTGATTTAAACTCCACCAGAATTACGCACATCAGCGGCGGGGTAATTATGTATAAATAAATAACCGGTAGGTAATTATGTTTAATGGAGTCTTTCACTGTAAATAATACAATAGTGTACAATAATATATAATGAGCAAATTAAAATACTTGCAGCTTTAAAATATTGTAATAATAAATCAAAATTGCGGGTCGTTTTATACAGTGAGGACTTTGAGTTGGAATAAATTCATTTTCTCGAGAATGGGTGATTCTGGAGGTAAATCTCGAAACAGGTCGATTTTTATTTTTATATTAAAATTTTTTGGCATATTTCTCATACTAGTGACGTCATCCATCTGGGCGTAATGACGTAATCGATGATTTTTTTAGTAAGAATAGAGGTCGTGTGATAGCTTATTCGAAAGGTTAACCAATTATGTATTCGCTAATATAAACATTAACTTAATTATTTATGGTGCCCAAGAAATTTTTTTGTATTAAATTAATTAAGACAAAAAGAAGAATGTATGTAATTCATTTAATGCAAAATACATTTTACTGCTGTCAGAAAACAGAAAAAAATGTTAATTTGAAAAATAAACATTGCTTTTTGCTTAAATTCGCTTAATGTTCAAACTGCCAAGAGGCAGGTGGGTGGCAGCTTTAATATTAAATTTAAACAAAAAACAATATTTATTTATCAAATAAACATGTTTTCCTGTTTTCGGACAACAGTAAAATGTATTTCGAATTAAATAAGTTATATACATTCTTCATTTTGTCTGAATTGATTTAATTAAAAAAAACATTTTTGAGCACCCTGTATAAATAATTATGTTAACCTTCCGATGACCAACCTTTTTTGTTACACGGATGACCAAGGGGGGGGGGGAATGACCCCAGGTCAAAAATGTCAAAAATGACAACAAAAAAATTATTTTTTTTTTATTTTTTTTATGGCATGAACTTTATGTCATTCAGCCAGTCACAACATGAGTATTAGTGTCATGTGTAGTGTGTATGTTGAGTAAGTGTCTTGCTACTTTACAAAGTCGACGTCATTAGCGTAAAACTACTTGGAATTACACATAATAGACGGTATTTTACTAAACATCAACTTCAGAATATATTTCTTATTCGTAAAATATAGGGATTTTTTTTTATTTCAAAATATGAGGATATCTAGAATGATATTAAAGTCAAATAAAAAAATAATGAGTTAAAAATTGAAAATACTTTTGAATTTATTAAAGAAAAACATACGCTGGGGTCACAATTTCCACCGCTTGGTCATCCGAAGGTTAATGTTTGTATTAATAAATAGAAAAATAAGTAACCTTTCAATTGAGATATCACACGACCCCTATTCTCAAAAAAATCATCGATTACGTCATCACGCCCAAATGGATGACGCCACCAGTATGATATATATGCCAAAAAATTATAATTTAAAAATAAAAATCGATCTATTTCGGGATTTATATCCAGAGTCGCCCATTCTCGAGAAAACGAATTTATTCCAACTCAAACGTCCTCACCGTATATGCATTAGTGCGACTAACTCCGTAAAATTCAATAAGCTATGCAGGAGACGTAAACGACTTGGTTGCCCACGACTTCGTCACCAGCAAAATAGAGATGGCAATTCCGATTAGTTTTTAAATATTCTTGGATAATCGTTACTTGCATAATCGCTTAAATTATTCATTAATTACTCAGATTTAGCCATACGGCTCACACTCCCTCTAAGGGGAAAATTGACTCATCCCTGATACCAACGGTATCAAAAGGATTGGTCTCTGGTGGGACTCTTTCCGTGTTATCGAGCCCTAGGTGACTTGGTCTGTAGGTGTATCTCCCAAAAATTTTCGTACACATCTGGTCGTTTCGAGTAGTACCGCTTTCTGCATGGTCTTGTCAAGATGTTCATTTAGACTCAGCTTTTTTATGTTTTCGAGGAGGTTCTTCGGATCGACTCTAGTAGTAGACATAAGGTATCGTCTGGGTACTTTGCATTCTCCATTGTCTTCGTATTTGAATTTTCAGATCTCTGTACTTGGCGATCTTTTCAGTAAATTTAGTACGTAGATTATTGTTGTTAGATATCGCCACATCAATTAGTGTTGTTTGACTTGTTAATTTATTAACTAGTACGAGATCTGGTCTATTATGTGCCACTGTTTGATCTGTGAGTACAGTGCAGTCCCAGTATAGCTTCTAGTTGTCATTCTCAAGCATAATCTGAGGGACGTATTGATAATATGGGATATGGTCCGTCTGAAGAAGTCCCAGTTTGATAGCAATCTCCTGATGAAGGATCTTTCCTACTAAGTCATGCCGTTTCTTGCATTTAGTTGCAGCAAATGCCTGACAGCCCCCTGTAATATGTTGGATGGTTTCTTGGGTTCGACATCCATATCGGCATTTGTCGTTCTGGATCTGAGGGTCTTTGACGATATATTTCAGGTAATTTCTAGTTGGTATAACGTGGTCCTGAATGGCCAATAATGAACCTTCTGTTTCAGGGAACATCTTTCCTGATGTCAACCAATAGTTCGACGCCATATTGTCTACTCAGTCTTGACTGACCTCATTCGGATGTCGCCCGTGCAGAGGTTTGCTCATCCAGGTGCGCATTTTTTCGTCCTTAGTAAGGTGGTTTATGCGCATTTCTGGTTCCCTCAGTTTGATCGGTGTAGTGTCATCTACTGCTCAAATAGCGCGGTGTAGACTAGATGTCTCAGCCTCAATCTGAAAATAAGTTCTTAGATTAGCAATCTGTTTATCTAATTGCTCACCTATATCCATAAGTCCTCTTCCTCTTAAATACCGCGGTAATGTCGTTCGTTCTACTGCACTTTTAGGGTGGTGTTTTTGTGCCTTTGTGAGGTGTGTTGGTACTTTTTGCTGAAAATTTTCTATATCCGTTTTTGTCCACTTAACAATACCAAATGAATTGCTAAGCGCGGATCATTAATTTAATTAATATGATTATTTTTATATATATATATACGGGGTATCATATCGGCTGACGCCGCATCCCCACACCTAACCGCCATCTATTTCTATCCTGGGCGTCTTCCTCTTCCAAATCTCGGTGTTCCATGGCCTTCCTTATCGTGTCATTCCAGGATAGTCTTGGTCTTCCCCTTTTCTTCCTACCTGGGGGTTTCCATTTCAGGAGTTTCTTTGGCCATCGTTGGTCGTCCATTCTAAGTAAGTGACCGAACCATTTTAGGCTTCTCCTCTCGAGCCTGTCTACCGCTGTATCGTGTGCCTGCATCCTTCTTCTTATTTCTTCGTTACGTATTCTGTCCAATCGGGAGATTCCAGCACTTCTACGTATGTAGTCCATTTCCACAGCATTGATCCTTCTTCTGGACTCTGCTGTTAATGTCCAGACTTCGCTTCCATACATGAGTACCGATTCCACAAATGTCTTCCCTATTCTTAATTTTGTATTTCTGGATATATTTTTATCCCACCACACGGAATTCAAGCAACCTACTACCTTCCTACTTTGTTCAACTCGCCTTTGAATTTCTTTGTTGCCTAGGCCTTCTTTGGTTATTACAGCTCCCAGATATTTGAATTCTTCAACCTGTTTAATTGATGTATTCTCTGTTATTAGGATTTCAAATTGGGCGTCAGAATTCACGACTAGATATTCTGTTTTTTCTATATTTATATTTAAGCCCCATTTTTTGTAGGTTGAATACAGGCGAGTTAACATGAATTCCATGTCATACGAATCTTGTGCCAGTACTGCTTGATCGTCAGCAAAGTGGATGTTAAACAGGCAGTCATCTCCGATCATGATCCCCATTAGTCCACAACTTCTTTTCCATTCTTTTAAAGCGACTTCCAAGTATATGTTAAATAGCAACGGTGATAAGCTACACCCTTGCTTCAGTCCTTTTTCTATTTTTATTCCTTCAGATAGTTGTGTGCCAATCTTGACATATCCCACATTATCGCTGTACAATGATTTGATAATATGTATAATAGCCGGACTAACTTTCATTTCAACAAGGGCATGCCACAACTTGTTTCTCGGGACGGAGTCATATGCCTTTTCCAAGTCTATGAAGGCAATGTGGGTTTCTTCATTTACGCTCGTCCTTTTCTCTATAAGTTGTTGGATGACGAAAAGGTTGTCCACACATGATCGTCCCGCAGTAAAACCACTTTGATCTTCACTTATTCTCCCTCTTGTCTCTACGTCTAATCTGTTCTTTATTATTCTGCTAAATAGTCTACTAATAGTACTGTTAACACTAAGGCCTCTGTAATTAGACGGATTACTATGTTTCCCCTTTTTGTAGATGCTCGAAATGTAGGATATTTTCCATTCTCGAGGAAAATAATTAGTTGCAACACATCTATTCATTAACTTAGTTAAGCGTTCTATAAGCATTTTCCCTCCATATTTAATCATCTCTGTCATGATTCCTCCTGGGCCTGGAGCCCTGCCGTTTTTCATCGAATTAAGTGCTTTAACTAGTTCTGATTATTTTTAATATATTTTATAGCCAAGCGGGGAAGGTAGATAACTCGCATTCTCTTCACAGTCGGGTTAACGGATGATGGTTCAGTCTCAGGGCCATGCTAGAAAAACAAACATGTTACCTAGACTAGAATACACTGGTTTCTGATCAACTTATGCATAGGTTTTATGAGAAGCGATTTAGCCTCTAACCAATCGGATCATGCGAATTGGAGTCGTTTGGCATAAATATATTTTAATTATATTTGTCTGTTCTTCTGTCCTCCATAAAAACATGGTGCGCCACCATTTTTTGGCATTACCACTTTTGCATTTTTAAGACGTTATCTTATTACCAAAATTATATTTCTCTGCACCCCTCGTTAACTCACATTTGATCAAATATATTCGTTTCACTAGAATAGTATGCAATAAGTTATATTTGAGATTTTGTTTATTTAATTATGGCAATCATCTGTATGAGATCCAAATTGCATCGAAAACTGAGGAAAATGTCAACAACGTCGATTCAAAATTCAATAGTCAATAAAGCAATTTCATGAATATGCATACATGTTTACATATAAATGTTTTCGTTCTGCTTATCAATCCTCTCCGTCCATCTTTAGCCCCTGCGGCACACACCGTGTCCTGTCCCTGTTATGTTTGATGCAGTATATTTCAAAATTCATTATCTCTAACTATATATTTTACCATTGGTATACTCTATTATACACCATTATTATCATTATGGTTATCAAATATTAATGAAGGCTCAAAGGAAGAGAATTTCAATAGCATCGTACTCAACAATGACATTGCATGCAAATTGTTTAAAGTCCTCTTTATTAATTAATTAAACCGGTATCTGCGGTGCGATGGCGATTATTTAACTCGCTTGATATATTTTAGCAATTTCCTGATTAAACTTTTGAATGTATATTTCAAGCAAGTAAACACTTTTTAAAATATAATATATTAAATTAATAAAATATAGTGCCGGTGTACTCGCTACTCGTATATAATATATACTATAGGGACCAAAATGCTTTACCGTATTGCTTAAAAGTTTATACTGTCTCAATAATATATTGTTAGTAGTGATTTTGCCCTTCGCCGAGCGACGGGGATACAATAAATTGCCTCCTATTTTTCTATTTTTTTTTCTATTTTCTGACGGCGATAGAATGTATAATCAGTTAAATAAATTGCTGTATAAATAATGATATTATTGTTTATATTACTGTATAGAGAACTGAACACCCTTTCAAATGAGGTGCCACATGGCCCCTATTCCCATTTAAAAAAATCATCGATTACGTCACTACGCTCAGATGGATGACGTCATTAGTATGAAATATGTGCCAAAAAATTGTAATTTGAAAATAAAAATCGACCTGTTTCGGGATTTTTCTCTAAAGTCATCCATTTTAGAGAAAATGAATTTATTCCATAATTTAGATCCTCTCTGTATGTACTATCAACGTGAATATGATGAATATATTAGAAATCGTACTGTCTATATTATAAAATATGTTGAAAATTGCCATCTTGCTATTCGGTGTAAACCACTTTTCTGATAGAATATAAATATGCAAACTATGACATTCTGCGCTACACAACTACTATAAACTCACCAAATCCCAATACAACAAAACTGGAAAAATATTCTACCCTACCGGTAAACCAATAAAACTTTGGGTGCACAAATAAATAGGAAAGCGTGGGTAACATAAGTTAGTTCTGAAATAAAATAAACACCTACGTATTTTCTCAATAACACTAGAAAGAACACGAATTCGACAAATTCTAAAGTAGCGAGAAACTATTGAAGGAACTGACTGAAACTTTTGTGCTATTAAAGTTTGTATCTTGGTGAAATATGAATGTGAGGTAAAGTTGGTATGGTAAACTTACGAAAAGAAAATTATCTAATTGTCGCCAAAAAGTTAATTGGTTTTAGAGGCTTTCTGAATTCAGTGTGAAATGAAATATTTTGAGAGTATTAATAATATTCTTCTCCTTTTTTCCTCTTTATTTATATTAGTTTGAGACATTTTTCTTTTACTGGTCATTTAGAAACTCACGAACTTGCAATCCTAAATGAGGTGGTGCAGCGTCTTGTTGAAAATATCGAATACCTTGTAACTGTGGATTATTTGCAAGGCCCTTCACAGACCATGATATATTTATTTTCTTGTAGACGCCGCAAACTTGCGTGTGACTTTTTTTGGTAGCGTTAACTGACTTTTGGTCCACCCGGTATAATAAATTATAGCCCATTACTATTGGTCTTAAAGAAGATTAAAAAAATGGTTTTGTTTATTTTTTTAAAAGGTAAATTTTTGTTAAGTAAAGTTGTTTTGATAAAACGAAAACTTTTGGACTTATTAGCAGAAAACTTATTAAGAATATTGATT
This sequence comes from Diabrotica virgifera virgifera, assembly GCF_917563875.1. Lineage (NCBI taxonomy): Eukaryota > Metazoa > Arthropoda > Insecta > Coleoptera > Chrysomelidae > Diabrotica > Diabrotica virgifera. The sequence continues at coordinate 193,183,506 of NC_065449.1, forward strand.
TTTTCGATATAAAACTAACACTTTCGATAGCGAATAAATCGAAAACTATTAATTTTATCAAAAAATTGTATGTAACGTTTTTTTTTATTAAATGAATGTTTTTACCAACTTTTGTGGTCAAAATATATTAAAAAATTTCTACCCCCAAGATGGGGTGGGAACCATCCCCATGGTTAAAGCGCTTTTCGGCATCATATAGATTTTGATCCTTGGAGTATCCACTACTTACTCTAAAATTTTCAAGCAAATCGCTCCATTTTGTAAAAATTGCGAGGTTTTGTCCTATTTTAAGCTTCATTACTTGGACTAATCATACTCCACTCCTCAGAGATTGAATCACTAGTTCACTATTTAAGCGTATTTTGCAAGCAAAGTATAATTGCTACCAGAATATTTCATCATTATCATCATGGCATCTACACTCCTATAACGGAGTGATTGCCGCCCTCTTTGGGCTCTTTGCTTGATGCTCTTGGCCTCTTCTATAATATCTTCATTCGTTCCTGTTTTTGCTAATGGTTAACCATTCTTTAACTCACATTATCTTAAGGTACTCAATGATCTGGTTCTTTCATCTGGTTTTGGGTATTTCTCGTGGTCTGCCTGATACTGGTCTCCATTTGGTGATTTTCTTGATAACTGCTTCTGGATTTCTCTTTCTGTATGTTCCATCCATCTATCTCTGTGCCTTGATAAATCTGACGATGTTTTCTCCATGCAAAAGTTCATCAGTTTTCTAAATTCATCATTACCAAGTTTACCGGGCCTGCTAATGTCCGGAATATTTTTTTTGTTTCTTCATATATACCTACATACAACAGAAATGTTTGCTTCATTCTACGCATTCTTCGTATTTCTGTCAAGCTCCTTACTTCAGCACCATACCTGATGCTGAATTAAGGCAGCTGCTCTGTAAATGTTCAATTTACTATTCTGATAAAGCTTATTAACTTTAAGGAAGTTGTTGTATTTCCCGTAGGTTCTCTTTACTGCCGGGATTCTTTCATTCATTATTATACTTCGATCCACTGGCGAAGCGTCCATGTAACCACTGTGACCATTGGTAACAGTTAAAAATCTTGCAAATAAATATTTTATGACTACTGTGAAATAATTCCATTTTATTTGTTTTTTCAATATAAATATGAGTGTTAATAGTAATTCATTAAAAGGCCAACTAGACGAACGAAAATATTGTCGAATTTATCCGACTCGGTTACAGGTTAGTTGTTACCACTTTTAAATGTGGATACACCATGATGGTCTATCGGCTATCGGTCGGACGGTCGGAGACGGCTCGTTTCTGAAAAATTTGAAAGGCGAAAGCGTGGGAGCGCTGTGAATATTAGTAGGCTTGTTACCACTTTTTGGAATGGTTACAATGGTTACTTACCTATTACAGTGTGCGTGCAATTAAACATGGATGAGTGTCGTTGAAGACATTTTTTTGGAAATATTTGACACTACCAACTTAAAAATAGGTTTTCCAATTTAAAGCAAAAAATTTTCAGATTAGGCCTTTCATAAATTTGCACAGCTACATATATGGACAAAAATTTGACACAGTAAAGTTGAAAACAGAATTGACAGTTCTTTATAATGATCCAGATTATCTTCAAAAACATGTACAAAAATTGTATCATTATTTAACGTCTGCAGAACTTTATGCATTTCACGAACCTTTCAAATTGGCAAACCTATTTTTAATAATTCCGGCTACAAGTGCATCCGTTGAAAGAAGTTTTTCAGCAATGAAACGGATTAAAACAAGCCAAAGAAATACCCAATTGCAAGATCGAATGTCGTCATTTTCTTTAATTTCCATTGCGTAACGCTTTTTAAATGGATTAATGACAGAACCCTCTTTCTACGATTCTGTTATTAACATTTTTCTAGATAAAATAAACAAAAACTTATATTTGCGAGGTTCTTTTAAAAAAGATTTTTTACATCTGGGTTTGGTAACACTTTAGAAAAAGTCACGCGTTGCCACTGCTTCCATCATAGGTTCCATTAACTGAGACCCCAAGATATTTAAAGTGTTCTACCTTTTCAATCTTATACATATTCTTATCTTATATTCGACAATATTTAGCCTTTAGTCGCAATAGTCACATTAACTCTATCTTTTTCATGAGCGTATTAGGTATAGTCCGTCCGCTATAACTTTCCCATGCGGTACGATTCATTTTCAATCAAATTAAGTCAAAACAGAAAGTGAAACGTACCCCGATGTGTGTAGTATATAGTATGCAGTATACAAAATGTATATACACATCGACGTTCGTTTCAATTATTTATGTTTTGACTTAATTTGATTGAAAATGAATCGTACCGCATGGGAAAAGTTATAGCGGACGGACTATATTTTATTTTATTTCGACTTATTGCTAAACCCGTTTTGGATGTTTTCTTGCACAACCTTTAAACTATTTAGGTTTGTCCTTTAAACTATTTAGGTTTGTGCTAATCAGTGTTATGTCAGCGTACAAGTTTCGACGTCTATGTTATAATAATTGTACTGCTTATTTCCGTAGCTCTTATTTTTACTTAGTACTTCTATATCGAAATTAAATAGTGATGTTAATAGAGAGCCGCTCTGTCGTACTCCAGTTACAATTTCTATATTTTTGGTGATGCCGTCATCTGTTATTGTTGCTGCCTCCTGACCATCCCATCGTCATTTTTGCAAACTTTATCAGCTTCATTGGGATATCTAGATTTTTCATGTCTTCTATTAGATTAGGCCTAATTATGCTGCCAAATGCTTACTTGAAATCTATAAAAAGGATATCATATTCGTAACACCTTTCAGTTGACTGTGATTATGTGTATTGCTTCTATTGTTGACCAGCCCTCTCTAAACCCTGCTGGTAGTCTCCTATTTTAGTTTCATTATATTTTGAGAGTATTAGTCGGATTAATGATGTCAATATTTTGTATCAGCTGTTTAACAATTTTACCCCTCTATAATTGTTGCACTATGTGGTGTCACCTTTCTTTAGGATAGGAAATACCCACTCTGTTTTCCATTCTTCGGGTATTCTTTCTTCTTCCCAAATCATATTAATAGGTCGTATATTCGTTGCAGTTCTTCTCCGCGTCGTTTTATTAGCTCGCTTGAGATTTCGTCTGGGCCTGCTGGTTTCTTTTCCTTTAGATATCTTCAGATATCACACGTGAACAATCATCATGTGATTGTGAATTTCGATTTTGTTTTAATCATCAAGGGATGGTTCTTTTGTGCATTCGTGAGTGCTTAGCCTTAAATAAATCTTCTTAATGGTTCTCCCATATTTTTTTATCAATCTTAACTGTTCTTAACTATACAGCATTACAGTATTCCAACTTTTCTATTAATTCTCGCCTATATTAATTTCTTTTATAATTCTTCTTTAATTCTCTTCTATGCCAGAATTTAATACCAACTAAGATTATTTAATTCTGGCTGCTACTATGTGTAGCGTCCCATAGATCTTCTTAAAGTAGGTTATTTACCCCCAAACGCTTAAACATTATTGTACCCTGCATGTTTTTTTTATAAGCAACACCATTGTTTTTGATCTATATTTAACTTAAAAACTAAAAACAAACGTTTGACAATAATCACAAGCCTTTTTTACAAACGTAATTTTCTTGAGGCTCTGTAAATCATTCTCGACATCTTCGGTTCAGAGTTCAAGTTTGGCAAACATTTAGGAATATATTCATACTTATTCCTATGTATGCACTTATGTAGTTGAACGGATCTCACGTACATATTTATGACAATAAGTTATTTCTATAAATGGAATTCGTTTAAATAAATAGATGGCACTTAAAGGTGTGTTTTAGCGCAAAAGTCTTTCATGAATAAGTCGATAAGGCGGAAATGGATAAAGGGCATGGTTGATGCGGTCATGGGAACAATTTGGTGATTAAAATCAAGATATTTTTAGAATATTATATAGGGAAATAAACAAAATGCATGTACAACGGGATTTATTACATGTGTTTGATTACATAGTATTTATTTATTTTCTTCTTTGTTTGTGTAGACATGACTATTTGTTGTCATTCGGCTTATGTGGTCGTTCCATTCTACTCTTCTGTTTCTTACCCAATCATTAATGCTGTTCACCTTGTATCTTCGTCGTATATCTGTATCTGTACTTCTAACTCTGTACCATCGTGTCTTACCATCGATTTTTCGAAGGAATTTCATATTTTATCTACTGTTTCTAGCATTATTTTCGTTCTGGTTATATCAGGTCGTGTTTCTGCCGCGTATGTTATTATTGGTCTGATGATTGTTTTGTAAATTTTGTCTTTCATTTCTTTTCCAATATTTGTATGTCTCTACATTGTCCTATTCACACCACCTGCGGCTCTGTTTGCGGTATATTCACTTGATCTTCCACTTCAGTTTCCAGCTTTCCGTAGCTAGATAATGTGATGTCTATATAATATTTTATTAATATCTTCTTCGTCTTCGTCTTCTTCTTCTTGGTCTTGTAAGCAATTCTGATTGTTTATTGTGGATTGAATTGATACCTCTATGGAAGATTGTTACTCCATCTTTTGCGCGGTCGATACTTCTATCGATTGGTGATTTATCCATTGCTATTTTGGCCATACTGATATCCCCATTCTGCTTATATGGTTATTCCATTCTTTTGTTTTGTTTAGTGTCTGTTCATTTATACAGTGTACGTTAAATTTATTTTAATGTGTTCAATCCTCTTTTGATCTCTCAGTGTATTTCCTGTAATACTTCTCAGTACTATTATTTCTGCCGCTTCTAGTAGTCTTTCTGTTGTGGCTGTGTCGGGTCTTGTTTTTATTATTATTATTGGTCTCACACTGTCTTTTTAAATTCTTGACTTCTTGACATGTCATTGTTAATACGAGTATGTCGGTTTCGCCATATAGTGTTAATATGGCATCCGCTGCCAGTCTATTCGCTATTTTATTAATATAACTCCAGAAATTCATTCTTAACAAGGCAGTATTAGTAAAGTTGTAAAGTTCAGGATGTTTCCATATTTCATTGACAATTTCAGCAGTTACTGGATTCTCATTGTTTTCTTTTTTAGACTTTACGAGTATCTTAGAACAGGCGTGATAATCCGGTCAACTTAGACATCAAACTGCTTGGCAAATAACAAAAATTGCCGGAGAGCCAAATTTTGGTGGAGAGCTAGGGTATACCATAACAAATAAAGTTTAAAAAGTCCTAATCGATCCCATGTGTGCGTCAAAAGTTATTCGGGGTCAAAGGTCAAAATTTGAGATTTTTTGTATTTTTTTCGAAAACGGTAAGTTTTATCAAAAAAACCCTCAAACCAAAGTTGTAGATCTTAACATTCTCTACAAAAATTGTCCTTACAATTTTTTTCCTAGGAGTTCCATTCCTGAGATATCGCGATTTTAAAAGTTACTTTATACATTATATCCACATATAAGCCACGTATACATATGTGGCCCTTAAGACAAGTATTGCCTATTTGTGTTTCATTTATATAGTATATCATACTATTCTGAAAATATTTCTTCAAAAGGTAATCAGTCCCAAACTGAATTTCCTCTATCCACGTGGCCTTGAAAAACATTTGGCTATAGGTACCATTGTTTAAAAAAAAACAGATTGTCTATTATGGGCAATGGCTAGAGTATTGTCCGTAGGTCTGGTTCAGAATATTATCTGTTTCTCTGGTATAAGTGTGATAAGTAAATGGGTTTACGGAATGCATGCAATGAATACTGTGTGTGAGGGGTTGCAAGTTCTTGCTAATGTTCGAATGGACACAACAGATCAGCATGTAGATGCAAGTGACTCGCGGCTCATAAAAGATGCTAAAGATATTAAAAAACTTCTAGACTGGTTTTCATCACATGATCCTTTTCCTAAAATTAATAAAATCATATCTATTGCTTCTGGAGTTGTTGGTGATGATAAGATTAATTGCCATAAAGCTCGTGAAGTTGGGATTGCTTCAATGGCTAAAATGACAGGTGAAACATTTAATAATATAAAATTAAAACGCTCTGAAAAAGTACTCCCTCTTTTAGCTGCGAGTAGCACCGTGAAAGTTCACGAAGAAGAAGTAGCTATAGATCCTGTATTATTATTTCAACGCATGAGTATCACTGAAGCTTTTGAGGATGAGATTGAAAAATTTTTTGAGTATGAATTAGCTCCTTACCCCTTATCACGTTTCGATGCAGCTGGAATGCGTAAAACAACAAAGTCAGCAATTTATGATTGCTTTGAATCAGTCAATACTGAGGTTGATCGTAGAAACGCTACTTACATTATTGATGGAGGGTACCTACTACATCACGTTGTGTGGGATCGAGAAGAAACATTTAGCGTTACTTTTAATAAATATGTTCAGTATCTACGCAGACATTACGGGCTTACAGTGACAGTGGTATTTGACGGCTACAATGACTCGACAAAGAATATTAAAGCTGCAGAACAAAGTCGTCGAACTACAAAAACATCATCGGGTTCCGAGATTATCTTTGATGAAAATATAACAGTTCCAGCGAATCAACAACAATTTTTCGCCAACATTAATAATAAATATCGTTTCATTTCCATGTTAACTGACAAATTAACAGCTGCGAATATTGAAGTGAAGCAAGCTAAAAATGACGCAGATGTCCTTATAATTGCGACAGCAATTGAAAAATTTAAGGCAACAAACACAACAATTGTAGTTGGTGAAGACGTTGATTTGTTGGTACTGATTACTGCAAGGACTCCAGTAGATAAAGTTATTTATTTTCTGAAACCTGGAAGGGCTCAACAGCGAACAGAGATATATTCTTCGAATAGTTTATCAGCTTATCCCAAATGCCAAAAGTACATTTTATTTTTACATGCGATAACTGGCTGCGACACTACGTCCGCAATGTACAGAAGGGGCAAAACGTCAGTACTTAAATTATTCGAAAAAAAAGATTTGACTGACTGCTGTAAAGTTTTTATAGAACTTGATTCTACACCGCAAACAATAATTACGGAAGGAATTCGCTTTCTTCTTGCGGTTTATGGAGCTCCAAAAAAATTATTTGTCTTGATAAATACCGACACTTAACTTTTGTAAAAAATACGCGAAACAAGAAACAAGTACAACTATCATGTCTTCCTCCAACATCAGCATCTGCTTTTCAACATTTGTATCGAGTATATTATAAAGTTCAAACATGGCTAGGCAATGAACTGAATCCAGAAGACTGGGGTTGGAAATTAATAGATAATACTCTGGAACCGATTAAAACCTTACTCCCAGCTGCTCCAGAAAAACTCCTTAACACTATTTTTTGCAATTGCAAAAAAGGTTGCAGTGCCAAATGTGGATGTAAAAAAGTCGGGTTGCTGTGTTCTCTAGTGTGTACCAACTGCCAAGGTCAGTCTTGCTCAAATGACCAGTTTAGTACAACAGAGGAAGACTCCTGCGATTTTAATGAAGAGACCAATGACTCAGTCCCATTTGAACAATTTTTGAACATCCAGCAAGAGGAAGAGGAAGAAGATGAAATCGAAGAATACTTGACTGTTGAAGTAGACTTTCAAGAATATGAATCTGATTAAAATATCTAAAGAAATCAAAACAATAGTTAACCTAATAATCAATAGCAATATCAATAATCAATATCAATAATAAGGTAATATCTAGAACTTGACCGGTATTGTTTCCTTAAATTATCCTAAAATTGTCAAAACAGTTAGTGGAGTAGGCCTACAGGGGAAACCAAGGTAAAAAAAACGCGCCGAGTACACTACCTCACAGGTGGTGTGGAAACGTGTGCATATCATGTATAATGTGACTCTTTGAATCGCGATATCTCAGGAATGGCAACTTTTAGGAAAAAAATAGTAAGGACTATTTTTGTAGCGAATTTTAAGATCTACAATTTTGGTTTAAGGTTTTTTTTTGATAAAACTTACCGTTTTCGAAAAAAATCCAAAAAATCTCAAATTTTGACCTTTGAACCCCAATAACTTTTGACGCACACATGGGATCGATGGGGACTTTTTAAACTTTATTTGTTATGGTATACCCTAGCTCTCCACCAAAATTTGGCTCTCCGGCAATTTTTGTTATTTGAAATGTCTATATAGACCGGGTTATAACTCTTAACTACAGTTCTACGAATAGTCTACCTTTTTCATTACTACTCTCTCTGCCGATTTCATTTATTTTCTAATGTAAGAGTATTATTATTGTTATGCCATACTCTTAATATTTTATCTCATTTGTATTTACTTATGTCTGTTAAGTACGCGGACGACACTGTACTAGTTGCAAGAACAGTAGAAGAATAACGATTACTTACAAACATAAATATTGCTTGCAATAATTATGTCATAAACATCAATATCAAAAAAACCAAGTATATAGGGTGAGGCAGATAACTGGCCTATTAGAAATATCTCGAGAACTAAGGGCAACAGAATCATGAAAATTGGAATGTAGGGGTTTTGAAGGATGCTCCATTAAATGAAAATATTCTCATCTCTTTGGAACTTCCGGTTATACCGGAAGTTGCTTATAACTTCGTTTTTTTTAAATAGGGCACCCTGTATATTTTTACATATTTGGAGTCTCCTCAATATCTTCTTTCTTAAAATATGAGGTTTTGTAATATTATACAGGGTATTTTAAAAGATATTTCCGTTTTTTATTAATTTCGTAGCAATATTCACACCCTGTAGAATTGTAACAGTTTGCCATTAAAAACTCTGCTTACGTTCAAGTGATTTTGATTATAGTCTACTATTGTTAAGAATAATTAGTGTAGCTAATTTTGAAATTTTAGTATACAGGGTTGGTCGAAACTCGGAATGAATATTTTCTGACTTTTCTTAAATGGAACAACCTGTATTTTAGTATTGTAATGAAATGATATTTCATGGTACTTTTTTATTTTATAAGTATTCCCTATACCTAATTGCTTTATTTTGTGAGTTATTGGTGATTCAAGCTAAACATTAATTGCAACAAAAAATACGTAAAATTTTATTAGGTTGGCAGTGAAAAAATTCAATCACCAATATTTTTTTAGAAATAAATACATATTAATCCAGACTGATCCTTAAAATTACCAATAATGGTTTAGCTATCAAAATACCTGTAATATAAATACGTAGTTAAGATTGTTGGTGCGATTAACAATTAAGCACAAATTAAAGCAGTTAGGTATAGGGAATGCTAAAGAAATAAAAAAGTACCATAAAATATCATTTCATTACAGTACTAAAATATAGGGTGTTCCATTTAAGAAAACTCAGAAAATACTCATTCCGAGTTTCGACCAACCCTGTATACTAAAATTAAAAATTTAGCTATACTAATGATTCTTAACAATAGTAGACTATATTAAAAATCATTTGAACGTAACTAGAGTTTTATATGTCAAACTACTACAATTCTACAGGGTGTGAATGTTGCTACGGAATTAATACAAACACGTAATTATCTTTTAAAATACCCTGTATAACATTAAAAAACCTCATATTTTAAGAAAGAAGACATCGAAGAGGATCCAAAAATGTAAAAATATACAGGGTGTCCCATTTAAAAAACGAAGTTATAAGCAACTTCCGGTATAACCGGAAGTAGCAAATAGATGAAAATATTTTCATTAAATAGATGACTCTTCAAAACTCCTTAATTCAAATTTTCATGATTCTGTTGCCTTTAGTTCTCGAGATATTTCTAATAGGCCCTTTATTTGCCTCACCCTGTATGGTCTTCAGTAAAAACCTCGGTAAAAACATGATACAACTAGCACATATTATTAGTATAAACTGCATTCAAATTGAAAACGTATCAAGTTACAAAAACACTTCTGAACTCTAATAAACGAAACTAGAGACCAAAACAATGAAATAAAAAGGTGTATCGAAATTGCCAGGGACCTTCATAAAGTTGAGAAAATTCTTCTGCAATAGAGATATAAGCATCCCTCTACGATTACGAATGCTAAGAGACGACGTATTTAACACGTTATTATACGGTGTAGAGGCCTGGACTCTCAAACAGAACAACATACAAAATATTGAAAGTTTCTAGATGTGGAGCTCCCGTCGAATGCTGAAGATAAGTTGAGTTGAAAGAGTCACAAACTTTGAAGTAATACGAAGGATAGGAAAATACCCAGAAATTTTGTTAACGATAAAACTAAGAAAACTCGAATGTATATTTGGGTCACCTGATGAAAGGACATAAATACGCATTACTTCAAAATATAATTCAAGGAAAAACAGAAGGAAAACGGAATCCAGGCCGTAGAAAAATGTCGTGGTTGCGGAATTTGAGAGGGTGGTTTGGCCGCACTACTAATGAACTCTTTAGTTCAGCTATAAACAAGGTCAGAATAGCCTTGATGGGTTCCAATCGCCGATAGGAGTGGCACAAGAAGAAGAAGAAGTCAAGTACATATTATTCTCTATGTCATTTTTTATCTATGCTATTTTATTTGCACACCCTTCTGCTATTTTCTCGCTGTTTGGTGTCAGATAAAGATGTAATTAATAAAAAATTAATCAAAAACAGTCAATTTTAAATTGTTTTAAGACGACAATATTTTCCTGTTCTCACCTTTCAAATGGAAAATTATTTCAGGACCAGCACCCACCGGGTTAAATACAGTGGATTATAAACTTTGCTTGACGGAACAAGTTAAAATTCGCACAGAAAGAAAAGTCGGAACAAAGTTTTCGCATCCAATTATACAGACATTATTTCCACAATTTCACTCTGGAATTCGTTGGAATTTTCATGATTTCTGTTAACTGCTTGTGAATAATGCATAACGCGGGGAATATACATGACGACCATTCGACGATTTTAATTATTTATTAAACTGGCATTCAATCAGCATATTTTATTAAATTTAAAAAAATATTTGTCAGAACTATATTGGTTAATTAAATTATGAGTACCACAGCTCATGAAAATACACATTAATAACAGAAAAGACAATTAGTCCATTCACTCACGGTAAAATATTGTAAAACCTCCGAGTTTTAAAGAACCGCTTCAATTTATTCTTTCTATATAATATTTTATTATTATAAATTCTCTCGATCTGAACAATATTGATGTAAAATTTGTTAAAAAAGAGGGTCACCAAGGGGGTGGGGCGCTATACTAATATACAGAAAGGAAAACGGGCTCATATGAGAACGAGATAGGAATTTCATTAATACATGCCACATTATAAAATACTGGCTTCCATTCGTTTGCAAAATATACTATGATGCACCGAAGAAATAGTTGGTGACTCTGACTACCAGTATGGGTTCAGGTCTGGAAAATAGACAATAATTGATCAAATAATGAATGGGTTGCATGTGTGAGTCCATACTATTTATTTTACAACTGACGACCGGTTTTGCTGTCTACAATATTCACAGCATCTTCAGGTCCCGGTTAAAGTAAAATTAAATGCTACAAATAACAAAAACCAGAGTTAGTTAAGTGGTCTGGTTTAAATCAAAAGTTAATGGTCAAGCCAATATCAAAGTACATACATTTATGCATACATATAAATACTCACATGTACGTACGTATGGTATACAGGGTGAGTCATGAGGAACTGTACATACTCCTATCTCGTATAGAGGCCCCTATGGGGAATAACAAATGACCATTAAAAAGGGTCTGCTCCCATTGTTTAATAATATACAGGGCGAGTTTCGCATTTTGACAGAAATTTCTATTCGTCATAATTTTTGAACGGTCAGATCGATGTGTCTCTTATTTTGGTCTATCGTTACACTATTGCCACCTAATCAACTGATTTATTCAAACTAGAAAAAATCAGGTCCGGCTTTAAAAAAATTAGTTCGTTTGGGTCTTAGAACAAATTTCACCCTGTATAAGCTTTTTGAAAACTCTAATATGAATTTTACAAATTAGACAAATAGACAATTAAAATAATGTATTTATTTTTTTCCGCACACGATTGCTTAATTTAAAAAAAAAAATCAAATTTGATTATGAATTAAAAGTTTGGTAAAGTGAACCATAGATTTAACAAAATTAACTTTTATTACCAAAATTAATTTTTTTTGAACAAATATTTAATTTATGTTACCACCAATCAACTGATTTATTTCAACAAGAAAAAAATCAGGCCCGGATTTAAAAAATAAGTTCGTTTTGGTCTTAGAAAAAATTTCACCCTGTATACGCTTTTTGAAAACTCTAATATGATTTTTACAAATTAGAGAAATAGGCAATTAAAATGGCATATTTATTTTTTCCCCACACAATTACTTAATTTTTTCTAAAAAAAAAAATCAAATTTGACTATGAATAATTAAAAGTTTGGTAAAGTGAACCATAGATTTAAAAAAAATAACTTTTATTTCAAAAATTAATTTTTTTTGAACAAATATTTAATTTATGTTATCACCCAATCAACTGATTTATTCAAACTAGAAAAAAATCAGGCCCGGATTTAAAAGATTAGTTTGTTTGGGTCTTGAAAAAATTTCACCTTGTATACGTTTTTTGAAAACTCTAATATGAATTTTACAAATAAGACAAATAGGGAATTAAAATGGCATATTTATTTTTTCCCCACACGATTACTTATTTTTTTATTAAAAAATCAAATTTGACTATGCATAAAAAGTTTGGCAAAGTTTTTGCACAGATTTAAAAAAATTAACTTTTTTTTACAAAAATTAATTTACAAAAACAACGTTTCTCTTAAAATTAAAAGTTTTGCCATTTTTTTTTCTATAACACGTCTAGATCTAAAACTTCCCATAACACTTCTTTTGGACTCTATAGTTTAACATAGACGTGATCAAATTGATAAATTTTAAATTTTTCCACCTAATTTTTGCGATTTACAAGTTTGCTACTTTTACAAGAAGAAGACTGAAAGTCTACAACAATTTTCGTAGTCTTCACAATGGTAAGAGTTATGTGCTGTAAAAATTTCAGAAAAAAAATATTAAAATGGAACAGAGTTGTAGCGAGTTAAACCGTGAGTTCATTTTTTTTCATTTTTAGGTTAAAATTCCGATTTAGACAAATTTGATTTTTTAATAAAAAATTAAGTAATCGTGTGGGGAAAAAATAAATATGCCATTTTAATTGCCCATTTGTCTTATTTGTAAAATTCATATTAGAGTTTTCAAAAAGCGTATACAGGGTGAAACTTTTTCTAAGACCAAAACGAACTAATTTTTTAAATCCGGACCTGATTTTTCTCTAGTTTGAATAAATCAGTTGATTGTATGGTAACATTAATTACTTATTTGTGCAAAAAATTAATTTTTGTAATAAAAGTTATTTTTTTTATCTATGGTTCACTTTACCAAACTTTTAATTCATAGTGAAATTTGATTTTTTTATAAAAAATTAAGTAATCGGGTGCGGAAAAAAATAAATATGCCATTTTAATTGTCTATTTGTCTAATTTGTAAAATTCATATTAGAGTTTTCAAAAAGCTTATACAGGGTGAAATTTTTTCTAAGATCCAAACGAACTAATTTTTTTAAAGCCGGACCTGATTTTTTTCTAGTTTGAATAAATTAGTTGATTCGGTGGTAATAGTGTAACGATTGGCCAAAATAAGAGACACATCGATCTGACCGTTCAAAAATTATGACGAATATAAATTTCTGTCAAAATGCGAAACTCGCCCTGTATATTATTAAACAATGGGAGCAGACACTTTTTAATGGTCATTTGTTATTCCCCATAGGAGCCTCTATACGAGGTAGGAGTATGTACAGTTCCTCATGACTCACCCTGTATAACCCTCACACTCACATACATGCACGCATTCATATGCAGTCGCAGCAAAATATGTCAAGTACACTTACTTGACTATACACTTACTTTCCGGTATAAGGGAAGAATATAGTAGTATTCAATATCATACTTTTCTCTGTACTATCCTAAAGGGAGAGTTGGTATTTTTCAGTTTTTCGATCTGATGTTCATATTTAAAATATTAAATAAATTATTAAAAAAATTTTTTACTAACCAACATTTTTGTTTAATTTAGTAGTATTTTGTATTTTGACAACGACACCCGATTTGTGCGTCGAAACGTTAATAAAATTATTTTTTTCAATTTAATTGTGGCTTATTTTCCATCTAAATAGTCAATTATTAAATTTACCCCCTACCCCTTTCCGTGGGAAATCGTGTTTGGTATCATTCGATAGATTTTTAAAAAATATTGAGCACGTATGTTTTAGTTTTTCGATCTGCCATTCATTTCGCGAAATATTCGCTTTTTTATTGTGGAACTTTGAGACTCGCCCATTTCCTTACGTTCATTTCGCTCAAATCGTCAGATTTTTGAAATACATATACACTGTTTTGCATGTACTTAACTTACCTTATCTTAATCTGACGATTTCGAGTTTTTCTAAGGATATTAATTTTTTTTTCAGCCCCCCCTTAACGAACTCCCCTGCATTAAGAGCCAATATATGGTAGAGGTACATTTTCAGGGTACAAGGTTTCTCCCCATGTAATAATCTGACGCGCTCGAGTAACTGCAAAAATCCCCGCTTGGGCTCCCCTTCCAATTTAAACTTACTGCTATTCAACTGCCCGAATCTTACATAATAAACTTGCGATATTAGTTCACACAGAATTGTTAATGTTTTCTAACACAATTATTCTGTTTGACCGAATTTGTTAGACTTTTGTCTAACACAATCTTTTGAATTGGGTGACCGTCGCGAAATTTCTTCCGATCTAAATACCATTCAAGATTATATAAAAGTTTTTGTATCAGAAATTGCTCTATTTCTGTATTAGTGCACTAATACAGTAGTTTTTAAGACGTTCTGGAACTATACAGGGTGATTCATTCAGAATGTCCAATCTTTGAGATGTAGAGATTCTAGACCTCAAAATATTAAGATTTAACCCAAATTATTTAAATAAAATGTGGCTCGTTACTGAGTTACAGTTTTTATTGTTTTAGGGTGTTTAGGGTAGGTTGTTTTTAGGGTGTTTTATTTAATAATTTAATAACTATTTTTACACAGGGCTTTAAAACTATTTGACATATCCTTGTCATACTTGGCAGAAAATATAGGTACTCTACATCCTACTAAATTATGATAAATAAACTTTTCTGGCTACTACCAGAGGCGTACGATAGGGGAAAGTGAATGGCTGACCCTTCCCAAATTCTACGCCACTGGCTAAATTGCTATTTTAGCACAAAATTTCGATTTTCCAACACTTTCTATGTAAGTAATATACTCTTCATTCGTAACGTTAAAGTCATTAGCTTTCGAGATATTTAAAGTTGAAAATTAAACGGCATAGCTTATTTTGATTAATGTATTGTGCTCCTTCATTTTTAACTTTAAATATCTCGAAAACTAATGATTTTATCGGTACAGATGAAGAGTATAATATTTGCATAGAAAGTATTGGAAAATCGAAAAATTGCAATAAAATAGTAATTCCGCCAGTGACGTAGAATATGGGAAGGGTCAACCATTCACTTTCCTCTGTCGTACGCCTTTGGTACTAGCCAGAAAGTTTTATTTAACATATTTTAGTAGGTTGTACAGCATCTACACTATCTGCTAAGTATGATAAGGATATGTTAAATACTTTTAAAATACTGGATACAAATAGTTAATATTTATGTAATAGGATGTTTGATTTAAAAATTTAAAAATTATTTGTACCCAGTACTTTAAAAGTATTTAAAATTGCCGTATCATACTTGCCAAAAAGTGTAGGTACTGAACACCTTACTAATTTATGTCAAGTAAACGTTTCTGGCTATTACCAGGGGCGTACAGAGTAAAATGAATGGTTGAACCTTCCCAAATTCTACGCCACTAATGGAATTGCCATTTCAGGATAATTTTTAGATTCTCGTAAAGTTTTCGTTTCTCGTGAAACTGTAAAGTTTCATTTTCAACTTCAAATATCTCGAAAACTAATGACCTTAACGGTAAGAATGAGGAGTATATTATTTACACAGAAAGTATTGGAAAATCTAAATATTGTGCTAAAATAGCAATTTCGCCAGTGGCGTAGAATTTGGGAAGGGTAAACCATGCACTGTCCCCTGTCGTACGCCTTTGGTGGTAGGCAGAAACGTTTTTTTATCATAATTTAGTAGGGTGTACGGCATCTACACTTTCTGCAAAGTATGACAAGGATATGACGAATAGTTTTAAAGTACTGGGTAAAAATGGTTATTAAATTTTTAAATAGAACACCCTGTAACTCAGTAACGTGGCACATTTTATATACAGTCCATCTAATTTACTTACCGTTGCACGTCATTATCTATGCCAGAGATCTAAGTTGACATAGTTACCAAAGTATAAAAAAATCCTGAATCCATTTTAAATCAAATATGTCACATAATTATTGTAAACGTGGATTATACAACAAAACAAATTAATATTCAATGTAAATAAGTAAAAACTTAAGAAATAGAGACCAAGAATTAAGTTACAATCTTTTAAGATTTGCAGTGCATGCGTTTTTGCACTGCATTGTTAATAATTAAAAAACGGCTCCGAACTCTTGGCATGAAGCCGGTGTAGGTTTCTTTGTATATGTCTACAATAACAACTAAAAAAGTTGTCAGATACCTCGATTATTCCAAGTCGTGATAAAATTAGGTGAAATTTATATTTTTATAGTAGAGGATCTTTTTATAGTAAACTAAATAATAAAAACAGTAAATATAATAAAACAGATACCTACTTATAGTAAAGAATATAAACAAATATGAAGTGTCATCACCGCAACTTTCAAATAAATGTTACCAATTTATTCTAAAATGTCACCTTCGTTCGATTACAGTTACAGTGTGTTCCGAACAAATCTGCTTCATAAAAACGCTTTATAATAAATTTATAAAAATTAAATGAAACATATTATTGTGTATTTCTTTAGGTTAACATTAATAGAAATCGTCAAATATTATTTCTACGCGTATATAATGAAATATGTCTAATGGCTGTAATTCCAGTGTACTAGGCAAAATGATTCTAAAAAAGAACACACCTACCGCGTAAATATTTCGTGTTGGTACCATGTGACGTCACAGGCTATGACGCGGATGACGTGCAACGGTTAGTAAATTAGACGAAGTATAAGTGATTTGGGTTAAATCGTAATATTTTGAGGTCTAGAATCTACAACTCAGAGATTGGACATTCTTAATGAATCACCCTGTATAATTAAATAATTTTTCTTTAATAAGACAATAAGACATTCCTTTGTACAGTTAGGAGCAACATCGTTAGCTACATCGACAATTATTGTTACCTTTGTCAAGATAACCGCAGTTGCGGAGAAGTTTGCCTTTTGAACGCCATGCCACTAATTAGTTGGCTTAAAATGGCAGCGTTAATCCTTTGTGGATTATGCATTCTGTTAGGGATAAAGTGGTTGGTGCATAAATGGGCCAACGTGGAAAGACGGAGTGTGATTTCGATTAAAATATCTGACATCACTTCCAGTCACACTAAATTTCTATGTATGTTGTTGATACAAACAATGGTATTTCGACTTTGAAATTAATCTGTCTACATCATGATAAATCATTGATTGTTTAATCGCAGAACAATCAAAGTAGTGTGAAAAATAAAAACAATATTTTATTGTATTCCAGTTGATTCATTTTCCCTAAAAATTACAAATGATTAGTAATTGCTGCCACTTTATTTGCTTATTGGATGTCATAAACAGCATTTCTTTTATTACTTTGGTAAAAAATTACTGTAGAAAATATCTTTATTATAGGTCTTGTGAATTCTACAATTCTACATTGTAACGATTTTCCACTTCTGTGGAGCCCCCCATATAAGAGAGATAATAAATTTTTCTCAGCTGAATTGCTTATGAAACTTTAGGTACTGAAAATCTGTGGCCCTCTTATTCTAAGGCTTGTATAATACAGTAACACCTCGATATAACGGACTAATTGGGGGAACGGGGTATCCGTTAAAGCCGAAAGTCCGTTATATAAAAATAGGTTTAAATTAATCAATAAAGTTTTTTTTTTTTAAATTATGTAGGTACATTGTATTTGGATATAAACTTAAATAAAAGACACAAAACACAAACAAAATTGTAGATATTTAGTTGTTTTTGTCGTCAAATGACGTTGCTGTTTGATTTGCTTTCCAAAGGAATGAAGTTTTGTTTGCTCTTCTGAAGTTTGCTGTTTTTTTATAATGAACTCTCTAAAATAGTATAAATGCGTATAATACAGTTGAATTTCGATATCGGATGAATAATCAATTATTATTAGATCCTCGAGATGAGATCTTATCTACCTCTGATTCTAAACCTAAACTTCATTTTTGTCAGTGTTGTTTAGTCTTCTTCGCGATCTTCACTTCTATTCATCTTCATTTTTTACGTTCATAACTTCATCTGCTATTTTAAATTCAGTCATGTTATAGCCAGGGTCACCTTCATCTACTTCTAGCCATTGTAAAAAAGCCTTGCTGGGCTACGTCTTCTCCAGTATTATGTATGTATTTTCTTACAGAAATTAGGAACTTCCAGCTCTTCTAAATCTATGTCTACATCTTGGTCATCCAACAAATTCTTCCAACCATTTGTTAATGTTGACTCTTTCACCTCTTTCCATGCTGCAGCAAAATAAAAACAGATTAATTTCAAATTGTAACACTTTTAAGTTGTGCAAGATATGCTGCCCTCTTGTATGTTCCGCATTATCTTCATCCTGCAATACAACCATTACTTCACTTAAAAACTTTCTGGGATATATTCGTTTGGTTGCCAAATTATTCCAGGATTCATGGGTAGAATCAGCGTTAATTTTATTTTTTGGCAAAAACATATAACTAAAGTTGCCATCTTCTAAACTAGAATTTTTTCAGAGGGATGAGCAGCAGCGTTGTCTAAAATCAATAAACATTTCACCGCTATCGGCGATATTCCCAGTTTCTCCTCACTGCAGGTACAAATTCTTTAAAAAAATCAATTTTTGAAAATTTCTGAAGTGAAAGAGCTGTATCTTGCTATAATGCACTATATCTTTTAAAATTCTAGGTTTACGAGATTTGCCAACAATTACAGGATTCAATCTATGTGATCCATCGGCATTAGCACAAAGCAATGAGATCATGTCCTTACTGATTTTTGTTCCAGAATTCGATTTTTTTATATTTTTGTTTCATTCAATTTTTTTTACAGTTGACCGGATTTTTCTTTGTTATATCCGAAGTCCGTTAAATAGAGGTCCGTTCTATCGAGGCATTACATACTGTCGAATGTTTTTCGTACCAGTAATTGAAGACCTTGGGACCAGAAGGGGGCATGCCACCAAACAATATTTTGGAGAAAACATCATTTTAAACTTATTTTCAAATCCTGAAATCCAATTTTTAAATTTGTCTTGGTAGTAAGGCCCATAATCGTTTGGTAATATGATAATAAATACACAATAAAAGTAACACAAATGTTTATTTAACGGTTTTTGAGTTTTTGAACATTTTTTGAAAAAATATGAGGCTTATCCCCTTTTGTATAAAAAATTATATTCTAAAATATTGACATAAAATGCAACAATAAAATAATTCAGTTGTCAAAATTTTCAATATCTGAAAAGTCGTCCAAATATTTAATGTCTTCCAGTGGTCCATTATTCTCAATATCTGGTAGAATCTGTTGGCAAGCACCAATTTCTGCCTACACTGTTTTTTGCAACCGCAAGGTGCACCGATTTTTTTTGGTTCTATTTTCTTCCCTTTTGTATTTATATACATATTCGTAAACTAGATTTTTTTTAGTCTTGCGCTTAATTTTTTATGCCGCTGGGTATCCTTGTGTCTCCTTCTAGAAGGCGCCTTTTTTTCTGGAGTTGGCAAGAGAACTCGAGAAGTTTGTGGGGTATAAACCTATTCATTTTCCTATAATAAAGTAGGTATTTTACTAAAAAGGGATAAGCCACAAAAAACATTTAGAACAATCCTAATATTTTTAGGTTCGAAAAATATAACATAAGGGGACAAGCCACACGTTTAATAAACTTACTGGTCCTGAGTTTATATTTTCCCAATCACTGCTACTTCCGGATACTGTATAGTCTTTGTCATCTTCGCTTTTATTTAAAAACGAATCTTGGTCACTGTGTTCAGAATTAAACTCAGAAAAGTCTATTTTCCGTTTACATGCACGGGAATGTTCCGCCACCAAGTTGATTACTACTGTGGCTTGTCTCCTTCTGTTGAAATATAAAGTAATGGTGACACAACGGGACTTAACTACAGCTGCGCCATCTATGAGAAAACTGCTGAAATTTTCTGTTTGGGACATTAATATGGTCTTAAAGTGTGCGATTTCTACTTTAACTCATTTTTGACGAAATTGTGGCTTGTCCCCTTCTGGTCCCAAAGTCTTCAATTATATTTCATCCGTTCCAACCGGTTCTATATTGTTCTTTTTATTGTGGTTCTTGTTATGTCAACGAAAGTTATAAATATTTCTTTTGTCCGTTCATTGGCAAGTAGATCCGCTTTTTCGTCCCTTCAAAACCAGTATATTCAGAGTAAACTTACTTTGTTAGTTTTTCCGATTTAAATCAGATTCTCAAGACAGTTAAAAACTAACTTAGAGTCAATCCAATTCAATTCCGGTGCCTTTATTAGTTCCTGCAGGAATATATCTAAACCATTCATTTCCACTTGGAATATAATTTATAGTGATTAATTATGTTTGTTAGTAAGGCCAAGCCTTGGTTCCCCTCCGAATACTCCGGCTTCAACTTTTTTATCGGTTTAAGAGCCGACTATCATATGAGCTGTCTCGTAATAGCAGATCAATAGTGATTCGTTTTATTCTACTACGTCCCTTTTTGGAAAGAGAACATTATACAAAAAGCCTCAACATCTACATTGCACAACCTCATAAAATGTGTTCAACGAGAAAAATCGGCTTACAGTACCTATCTGGATAAAAAGCAAAACATTATTATTATTCTGCAAAGGATATCAAAGATACTGCTGTGGAAACATTATTATAATGTAATATAAAGATTTGATTATTGTCAACATACATTCAAATGAAAATAAACATATTTATATTAAAAATTCAATTTTATTCTAGGAATGTATTATTATTTTATAGTAACCTGAAATAATAAAACGTAAATACATTTTATTCCAAACGTTTTTCTAAAACTTACTTAAACAGTGTCTTTGTTCCAGGTATGTATCTCAGTTGCAATGTGACTGGTAAGTTTCATTCTTTGTTGTTCTTGTTAAAATTAAAAGGTGTATATTTTCTTCCAAACTTTACGTCATTATTGCACAAGTGAAAAGAGATTGATGCATAATTGTATAGAGCAAGATATTTAATACGGGTCCGAGAAGTTGATGGCTATTGGACAGCTAATATAATTTTTTCTTCTTCATTTGTTACTAAAATAAATTAATATTGTTTCAATATAATAAGAATAAATAGAATAAAGTAACAAGAACTTGGTCTCTTAATAACATGATGAAAGTTTTGCAATTAGAACAAGTATGCATATTTTCTGAGCTGAGCGTTTGCTGTTTACACCGAAGGCAACACGGACATTGTTAGTATCTTCTTCGTATGGTGTCATCTTGCTAGGGAGTTTGCGTATTCATGTGGCTAACATTCCACGGTAGACAGCGATTTTTTTTATTAACATCCAAGATTTTTTACAATCTGTTTTACAATGAAAACAATAAGTAAAATTGTTTGTCTTTACAATGACATAGTGATACAAGGTCCAGTGACCAAAGCATCACGACACACATTAGCTTGTTTACCGGTGAGATGCGCACTTGCACTGATACGCGGGCACCAAAGTACAGCCACACTGTTCAAGGCGTAGTTTCCTCTGCTGTAGTCTCTGTCAGGATCGGTTAGGTAGGTCCAATGGATCATATCGCTTCAATCTTTTCGTTTGTTGGTTGTTGAGAAGATTATGTGCCAGGGTGTTAGGATGGAACCGCAACCTATCTTGATATTGTTCAGAAAATTTTTTGCACTCTTCAGAGACTGTTAGTACCTGAAGATCTCTATGTATTGCGTCATTCTGGATATACCAAGAGGCGATTGTTCTTAGAGTTTTTGATTGAAATCTTTGTATTTTCATAATATTAGATTTGCTAGCTGATCCCCAGAGCTGCGAACCATATGTCCAAATAGGTTTTATTATTGTTTTGTGTATCAGCAGCTTGTTATCGATCGCTAGGTGAGAGTTTTTGATCGATAGGCGAATGATCCTATAGTACCCACTACCCTGAAAGATTATCACATTATCTTTTATTCCACTAAGAATCTTTCTTGGGCTTAGATTCATTTCTCAGAGACACGGACCATTGATGTATAGATATAAATTTACAACTTTTTTCTGTTATTTTATTGAATATTCCTGAGAAGTATTGGAGGATTCATAAATCCTCAATTATATCGAGAAATACAAAGGTAAAGCTCTACAAAGCAAGAACGCTCCCTGTCCTAAATTATCGTTTAGAGATCTAGACTGTTAGACAAGGCGAAAACGGCGGGTTCGTTTAAAAAAATATTTCCATGAGATTTTTTTGCATAATCACAGTCGTGTGTCATCCCAGAATAAGGTTCAAATTTGATTTTTTTAAATCAAATTGCAAAAATCAATGTTTTCGGCAAAAACAAATTTTTTTTTGATATTTCGGACCATTCGGGACAAAAAAGGTCTCTTGTAATTTTTCTCTAAAGTTGATCGTGTTCGAGTTATAAGCAATTTAAAATTTGAAAAACGCGAAAATGGCCATTTTTAAGACTTAATAACTCGGTTAAAAATTATTATTATGCAAGTCAGCAAGTGACTAAATCAAATTTAAAGCCCCCCCCCTACATGATCCTGAATAAATTTGTGTCATTAATTTATTACTAAGCTGTTATTTTTAATTATAAATAATGAGCGGTAACATCGTATTGACGCAGCTGTAAATGTGAGTGCGAGTGAGATGCGCGATTGGACTACCTGAATGGCATATCTTTCGCACTCATCATGGACGGCTGCCTAGTACGTGCATGGCGCTCAATATTACGTAAAAATGACAGCTTAGTAATCAAATAATGACAAAAGTTTCTTCAGGATCTTGTAAGGGGGGCTTTAAACTTTGATTTAGTCACTTTCTGACTTTCATAGTAATAACTTTAACTGAATTATTAAGCATTGAGAATCGCCATTTTTCGTGCTTTTCAATATTAAAATGCTTTTACCTCGAAAACGATCAACTTTAGAGAAAAATTATACGACACTTTTTTTATTCAGAATGGTCCAAAAAACCTAAAAAAAATTCACGAGTAAAAATTTCCTGTAGTTGGCTGTATACCATTACAAAAACAAAATCCTTTATAAAAGGTATATTTGTTAAAATCCCTATACAGGGCTACATCAAAGATATAACTAGTTTTCGATCGGTTGACCGATCATCATCAGTGTAATCTTAGAATCTATATTCTAACCACCAAAGTAAAAATATTTGGGTATACACACTTTATAATTGATCCGTCATAGGAACATATGAATAAGATGTGATTTATTACATGGATCTATAAAATATCCAATGTTATACGCCCGAGATACCAATGAGCTCAATCTCAATTTGATTGAGCTCAATTTGATTGAGCTCATTGTTACCTCAGGCGTATAACATTGGATATTTTATACATCCATGTTATAAATCACATCTTATTCATATGTTCCTATGACGGATCAATTATAAAGGGTTTATACCCAAATATTTTTACTTTGGTCGTTAGCATGTATATTCTAAGATTACACTGATGATGATCGGTCAACCGATCGAAAACTAGTTATGTCTTTGATGTAGCCCTGTATAGGGATTTTAACAAATATACCTTTTAAAAAGGATTTTATGTAAAAAAAATTGTCTGGGCCGAAAATATTGATTTTCTGCAATTTGTTAAAAAAATTGTTAAAAAAAATTTGGACCACTTTTCGCGTGGGCGACTTCTTGAATCTTATTCTGGAATGTCTCACGAATGTGATTTGCAAAAAAATTTCATGGGAATATTTTCTCCAAAGAACCCACTGTTTTCGCCTTTTCTATGTAACAAAATGCAATAAAAATATGTCAGGATATCTCGAAAGAAAAGTGCTAAGACCAATCTATGGAGTTGTGAATGACAATGGTGTATGGAGAAGACTATAGAACTTCAAACTTTATAGAACTCCTACATACCAGGAACCAGATATCGTAAAATACATTAAGATGGACATGTAATGCCGATAGAACAAACTAACGCAGCTAGAAAAATGCTCCTTGACGAAGAAGAAGACCAAGAACAAGGTTCCTTGATGACATGATGAAGACATGAAAATACGTGCTTATCGGAGAAAGGCGATGGATAATGACGACTGGACAGAAATTATTGAGGATGCTAGGACCCACACTGAATTGTAAAGCTAAAATGATGATTCTTAAGAAGTATCCAAGAGTGATCTTAAGATCTAAGTATTTCATAGACTGAGGCATCTTCTTTTATAGATATTATTTGTATAGTAGACAAGTAACTATGCCTAAAATGTCAATTAGCTAACTTCTTTTTTCCTTTTTATGGACGGCCATGACCATGACATTTAAGCCACCTTTTTTCTTCTTGCAGCACCGGCTCCTATCGGAGGCTGGCTACCATCACAGCAATTTTAACTTTGTTGGCTGCAGCTCTGAACCACTGTATTGAACTACACCCGTACCACTACCTTAAATTTCGCAACCAGGAAATCCTTCTACGTCCCACATTTCTTTTTCCTGAGATTTTTCCTTGGATTATGAGCCTTAGCAGGGAGTACTTTTCGTCTCTTATTATGTGGCCTAGATATTCCACCTTTCTCGTTTGTATTGTTTTTATGACTTCACATTCCCTGCCTATCTTCAGCAAAACATCTTGATTTGTCACTCTATCTGTCCATGGTATTTTCCACATTCTCCTGTAGCACCACATCTCGAATGCCACAATGTTTTTGATGTTTATCTTTTTCAATGTCCAATATTCCATGCCGTACAACAGTACGGAGAAAACATAGCACCTTAACATTCTCGTTCTTAATTTCAAATTTATGTTCCGGCAGCATAGGAACTTTTTCATTTTGATCTATTTCTATTCGTCTCTTAATTTTTCTTGTCTGGTCATTAGTATCAGTGAACCGAACCCCTAAATATTTGTAGGACGTAACTCTTTCCACTTACTTATAATTTATGGTTAAATTTACATTTGTGTATATCTTCTTCGTTACAATCATAAATTTAATCTTTTTATATATAAGCAGTGGGGTTCCTACGGTCTCCTCCGCATCCCACATTTCGCTCGCCATCGTTTTCTATCCACCCATTCGTTTTCTTCAATTGCTCTATCTGGCATAGACTGTTCTATGCCTTTCTTCCATGTTTCTGCAGGCCTTCCTCTTCTTCTTCTTCTATTCATAGGTGTGTAATTTAATGCTCTTTTTGGCCATCTTTCCTCTGACATCTTCATAACATGACCATACCATAGCAATTTCTTTGTTTTTATATGGTCAACCGTGGAATATACACTCTTTGTCCGTCGTCTTATTTCCTCATTTGGTACGTTTTCTAATCTAGATACCCTGCATGCTCTACGTAAGTAATCCATTTCCGCTACTTTTATATTTTTTTTTCCTTTCCGGTGAGTTGCCAACACTCTGCTCCATAAGTTATATTCCACAGTATTCCACAATATAAGTATTCCACAATATAAGTATTCCACAATAATTGTTCCGTAGATTGTTAAATTTGTGTTCAGATTCACCTTGTTAGACCATAGTAGACCATTTAAAATACGAGTTGCTTTCCACCCTTGCTGTATCTTATGCTGTATGTCTCTTTTTGTAGTTCCTTCTTCTGATATTATGCTTCCTAAATATCTATATTCCTTACATTTTCTTATACTTCTTAACTCTAATTCCGGATCTTCGGTTTCCTCTCCTATTCTCAAATATTCCGTTTTCTCCATGTTCATACATAGGCTCCATTTTGCATATTCGATCTGTAACTTTCTTAGCATAATATAATCCATATCATGTTCATCGTTGGCAAGAATTACTTGATCATCAGCAAAAAACAAAGTTGTCTTTTTGATGTTCAATTTTAGACCATGCTTGTTGCTATGAGTGTTTATTTTTTCCAGCAAATACTGTAAATTTGCTAGGTTATCTGTTACTATTAGCGTGTCGTATACCGTATACCTATTGTTAATTAACTTTCCGTTAATGTTCATACCAATGTTTTGCTCTAGGAGCGCTTCATGACATATTGTTTAGCTGTATATATTGAATAGTGGTAGAGAAAGCACACAACCCTGACGCACACCTCGGCGAATCTCAATTTCTTCGGTTAACTCATTATCAACTTTGATTTTTGCTGTTTGTTCACAGTACAACCTGGATATGATGTTAATGTCGCGACTGTCGATGTTTTTGTTTCTTAGGATTTCATACAGTTTTTTATGTCTGACTTTATCGAAGACCTTCTCAAAATCTATGAAACCTACATAGAGGTCTTGGTTTACATCCAAACATCTCTGTATTAATACACTCAGAGCAAACAAAGCTTCCCGTGTTCCCAGTCCACTTCTGAATCCAAACTGTGTGCCACCTTTTTAACTGCGTACAATTAAGCACTTCTACGGAATTATGACCAAGTCAAGCACCATCAACTATTTTTTGAACGATGATTTAATTATAGATATAATACTGCGTCAATGCCCAGCCACTGATCAAAACAGTACGAAACAATTGAACTACTGCTGTCTCAACATGGCGGCTGCGCTTGCGCTCATCACGTGACGAAAAGGCCTATTGAATGTAGTTTTTAGCGGCAAAATATTTGGATCTTTGTTTGTTAAATTTGGACAAGTCCCTTTTAACTAGAGGATAGAATAATTAATTTATAATTGAAAGATATTAAACACATAAGTATTAAGAAAAGCTGTGCTTATTCCTATTAGTGATTTGATAATCTTTTAAATATCCACTATTCTCACCAATCCGATGCTGCAAGACGTGAACAGCTTTCAATATGTGCATTAAGAATTCAAAGTTCGATCAAATTAAAAGTAGGAGCATCCAAAAGTACTCAGAACTTTCGAATTAGTGAATGGAAAAATAATGTTAGAATCCTGCTTTCTCCTTTCTCTCGTTTTTTGTAACGAACCAAACGGGAAACTTTATAGGAAAATATATCAAGATTTTATATCAAGATTTTATGCTGTTTATATCCATCTCATCACATTAAGTAATTAAATCGGGCAACGGTAGAAAGTTTTCCGAATGAAAATGAGAAGTGAATTAGAGTCTTCCTAATGGATAGACTGACGTTGGGAATATAAAGGGATTTAAAATTCCACTTTTATTACTGAATCAGATCTCACAATTAAACAAGATAGTGTCTTTAACACTTCAAATACGCAGTGACAGTGTTTCCGCATAAATATTTAGATATTTAAGTTGAAAATAATTTGAAATGGGATTTACATTTTACCTATACTTAAAAGATATACGAAAGATATAAAAATATCTTACGCTTTGTTAAGGTTCTCGACAATATAAGTCAAACTTCACTACATTCTGGATCCGCGAAAAATGAATTCAGGTCGTTAAAAGATTCCTTTTTATAGAAAACAAGCTGAAAATGCGAGCATTATCATAACGAAAACTTTGTTTATTTACGTATTTTAATTCATAATATGGAAAATTGCTATTATGAAAAGTTGTTTAGAATTAAAAATTATGTTTTAATGTGCAATTACAGTAGAGCGTCGATTATCCGAACGTCGATCAACCGAACGACCGGTTATCCGAACTCCCAACTCCCGCACCCCTCACTCGAGTACTGAGCAAGCGTTAGTAATTAACGCTTAAAATATCTTCAATTTTCTTCAATTGTGTATCCAAAAATATGTTGTTGCAAAGACTGCACTTTTTTGTTTAATTTCTATTTGTCATTATCAAGGTATAAACAAAATATACATTTATACAGGGTGTCCAGAAACTCTACCGACAAACAAAGACAGGAGATGACACAGATAATTTTAAGACAATTTAACTCAATTCACCTAGTCCGAAAATGCTTCTTAAGGGAGCTAGAGCTCTTTGAAGATGGCGTCATAAAATTAGTTTTACTTAAATACCTCCAGAACGCTTCTATTTAGAAAAACGAAAATTGGTATGCATATTTACTTTTCAGAGATGAATCGATTCCATCCATTACAAATTTCTAGTACCGGTCATAGGCGTCCGTTTTGGGAAGAGCAACGGGTATTTTATCGCATAACTTTTTTGTCCTTAACTTTTATGCATTTCTGACACCGGTTTATTAAATTGTGCGGTATTCTAGTACTAAAAGGTACTCTCGCTTCAAGTCGGTAAGACACACCGTTTTCTAGAAAAATCGATTTTAAAGTTTTTCGTTTTTGGAATTTGAAAAAAAATTGAAAGAACTTTTTAACAAAAAACGAAGTATTTTACTAACATAAACTAAGAGTAACTTTTAGTACTCGAATACCTCATAATTTAATAATCTAGTGTCAAAAATGCTCAAAAATTCAAGACAAAAAGTTATGCTATAAAATAACTGTTGACCTAACCAAAACGGACGCCTATGACCAGTACTAGAAATTCGCAATTAATGAAATCGATTTACCTCTGGCATATAAATAAATGTATCAGTTTTCGTCTTTCTAAACAGTTTTTTTTGAAAAAAATTTTTTTAATTCAAAAAGCGAAAAATTTTCAAATCGATTTTTCTGGAAAACGGTGTGTCCTAACGATTTAAAACAAGACTACCTTTTAGTACTAGAATACTTCACAATTTAATAATCCAATGTCAGAAATGCATAAAAGTTAAAGATAAAAAAGTTATGCGATAAGATAACCGTTGCCCTATCCAAAACGGACGCCTATGATCGATACTAGAAATTTGCAGTGGATGGATTAGATTTATATCTTGAAGATAAATACGCTTACCAATTTTTGTTTTTCTAAATAGAAGCGTTCTGGAGGTATTTAAGAAAAACTAATTACAAGACGCTATCTTCAAAGCGCTCTAGCTCCCTTAGGAAGCATTTTCGGACTAAGTGAATTGGGTTAAATTATCTTAAAATTATCTGAAGAATCTGCTGTCTTCGTTTGTCGGTAGAATTTCTGGACACCCTGTATAAATATGGTTTTTATTCACTTGTGGATAAATATGTATGACAATCTCAATATAGTTCGATTATCCGAACAAATTGGTTTTCCGAACACCCATGTCCCCCAATTAGTTCGGATAATCGACGCTCTACTGTATATCATTCTAATTTAAATGTTGTGAATTATAAAGGTACTTTACTCTTGATCGAAATTCATATTTTTTATATATCTCGTATAAAATTAATAAAATTTGATATATTAATGGTTGCATCATAAATCTAAGACCATGAAGCGCTTCTTATGAAGAATAACTTTTCTTCGTCAAATTAAAAATAAAAGAGTTATAAATGAAAATGTTGTTGATATGCATAATTGGAGAAAAATCTTCAATTTTTTTTTCCATTAGAAGGATCTAATTGCACATATCAGACCATAATTTTTTATTCCAAACAACATTTCATATAGCCGGTTCGCTAAACTCAAGCCAGTTGTGTCTGAGTTTAGCGAACCAACTATAATAACAATTTTCATTTTATAACAAATGGAACAGTCCATGTATTATTAGGTACTCCCATTAAAGGGAAGGCCGTATACTAGTATAAACCTTTTTAAAATTGCTAATAAATTATTGCTTTCAAAATATACTCAAATTGTATTTTTGAACATCGTATTTGTTTTATATAATAATTAAATTCACTATCAAATGTGATTGATATTTTATTAATACTTTATTTAAAATTTAGTTTGACATTCACGAAGTGTCAAACTCAGATAATGTAAAAATAACCTATGCTTTGCTTAACAAATTCAGATTAAAAACTAGCCTACTTACTCTAGCAACGATTTCTAGCCCAATAAATGACCGTTTCGGAGTGTAATTTCCAGGGGCAACTCCGAATTGCATGAAAATTTGAATTTAGGTTCTACTTACCCTCCACTTCAAAGTTGAATTTGTGCTGTTGGTTGCTTTTACTTGGGGGGTGACATATACCCCCTCTCGGGGGGTGAAAAACGCGTGTTTAAAATAAAGCCGGAAATGGATAAATTGACTTGTTTTAAGCACCTTTTGTTCTATAAAGTTTTTTACGTAAGTCAATACTTTTCGAGTTATTCGCGATTTAAAATGTTGATTTTTCGACAAAAAAAAACTACGTTTTCAGACCGTTTTTCCCAAATAACTCAAAAAGTAAATATTTTATCGAAAAAAATATTTCTAGCAAAAGTGTATCCTATAAAAAAACGAAAAAAATGGTGTACCAGTAAAGGCTACAAATTGAGTAGAAGCAAAGTTGTAACTCATGAAAAATACGTTCTTATTCGTCTGTCTAATTCCAAATCGAATAGTTCAACGCGAAACCACTGACGAAAGAAACGTTTTTCGGGAAAACCTTATTAACATTTTTAAAGTATCGAAAAAAAGCTTATTATTTGTTTTTTACAAAAGTTTACAGCATCAAAAATAAACGAGTTACACTGAAAAAAAAGTTAGCCCCTTTTTTTTGGTAAAAAAAATCGTGAAAACCTCCCTCTATTTAGCACCCTAAATGAAATTAATCGTTTGGCTTTACCATCTATTTTAACTGTGTGTGTATTGTTTATATGATCTGTAAGTTTGATTGGTTTGAAGTTCTTATTTTTGAAAACATTTGGTTTTATAGTAAAAAAAAATTCAAAAAATTTTTGAAAAATTTCATTTTTTCAAAATAACTTAAAAAGTATTGGTGATAAGAAAAATCTTAAAGAGTAAAAAAATGTAGGTTTTGTTATTATAAATAAATATGCTAGTTTCATTTTGTTTCTCCGTAAGACAAAAATTGGTAAAGATAGGGCTGTTCAAAATTTGCATACACTCGTGATTAGTGACCCATTCAAGCTTTCTCAATTATAACCCTTTCAAAAATAAACACTTTAAACCGGTGAGACTGACAGATCATATATAAAATAGATAGGTAAGTAAATTGTTTGTAAAGCGGTAGCGATTAATTTCATTTGGGGAGCTAAACACGGCGAGATTTTCATGCTTTTTTACAAAAAAAAGAGGGGCAACTTTATTTTGAGCGTAACTCGCTTATTTTTAATGCTAAAACTTTTGTTAACAATTAAAACAAAGCTTTTTATAAACACTTTAAAAAAGTTTAAATGGGGTTTTCCCGAAAAGTGCTTAATTTTTCGGTAATTTCACCTTGAAATATTCGATTTGGAATTAGACGAATAAAAACGCATTTTTCATGAGCTACAACTTTGTTTTTATTTGATTGATAGACTTTACTGATACAACATTTTTATGGGATTTTTATAAGCTACACTTTTGATAAGGATATTTTTTTCGATAAAATATTTACTTTTTGAGTTATTTGCGAAAAACCGTCTGAAAACGTAGTTTTTTTGTCGAAAAATCAACATTTTCAATGGCAAATAACTCGAAAAGTATTGACTTACGTAAAAACTCTATAGAACAAAAGTTGCTTAAAATCAGTCAATTTATCCATTTCCGGTCTTATCTTGAACGTATGTTTTTTCATCCCCGAGAAGGGGTGACTGTCACCCCCCAAGTAAAAGCAACCAACGGCACAATTTCAACTTTGAAATGGAGAGTAAGTAGAACCTAAATCCAAATTTTCATGCAATTCGGAGTTGCCCCTGAAAATTACACGGTATCGCCGAATTTCCCGTTCATTTACTGGGCAGCTGACGTTTAAGTGTGTCGACAGAAAAACACATTTTAGACTTTGAGGTCGATTATCTCGAAGACGGTTCGAGATATCGAAATGGCGTTTACATATTTGGATGCAGAAGACAAAACTACATAAGAATCCATCGATAAATCTGCTCCAAGTATTGCAGAAGCGGCAACGCAATAACACACAGACTTTGCGAATTTATAAACGAAAAGTTTTCGTTAAAAATTAAAGAGGGGAATACGCTATTCCCCTATTTAATTTTTCTGTCTACGTGGTCAACATTAGACAAAAACGTCAGGGTAACTCATAACGGCATATCGGTACTTATTTTGAGTGATTGTGTAAGCTAGATACATCTTCGCATGATACTACGACAACCTGGTTGTCGTAGTATCATGCATCTTCGGTCCATTTTAATAGAGGTGGGTGCACCGATATACCTGCTGACACTTACTAAAAATCTGTTCCGGTCTAATTTGACAATAGCACGACAAGGTCAGAGGTTCTCAAGCCAATTCAGATGAGAAAGAGGGGGCAGACAAGTATGCGTTTTATCACTTAACCTATTCAATACCTATGGTGAACATGTTATTAGAATTGCTATAGAAGGATGGGTCGATAAAGTAACTGTGGCTGGTAGAAAAATCTCCACTTTGATTTGCTGACGACACTATACTTTTAGCAAATTAACAAGAATTGCTAGATCTCCTGCGAAGAGTTGAGTGATAAAAGATTAAAGTTAATCTTAAAATTAATAAAAACGAGACGAAAATAATGGTGATAGACAGATTCAACACCATTCAGCTAAGTAACTTCAGCAATTCAGCACTTGCAGGAAGACCATATAGTAGACAGCTTTAACTATCTGGAATCTAATATAACTAACGATGGCAACTGAAAAGCACAAGTTCGAAGACGCAATAATATGACAAAAATGCGATGAGTCCCCTAAATAAAGTTTCGAAACACAGATGCATCATTAACAAGGTCAAGATGACATTGGTGAATGAATTTTTATTCTCGCACTAGAACGCCAATCAATTTGTGCCATTGAGATATGGTGTTGGAGAATAATGCTTCGTATTCCTTGAACAGGTCATCGGATAAACCTTTCCATTCTTAACCAATTTGACATTAAAAAAGGCTGTCCACAACAAATCTGCAGCGAATTCTATATATCTTTGGTCACGTGGTTCGCAGGGGTGACGATAATTTAGAGATGATAATTGTTTCTGGAAATATTTCGGGAAGAAGACCAAAAGAACGGTCATCAGCCAGATGGTCCGACCAAATTCAAAATTTAGCGGGCCACTCCTGCAATATTCCTAGTGAGCAGCTGAGGATAGAGACCGATAGAGAAAATTTATTTGGAGTATTGGAGGAAATCAAGATCCTCCTTCAGTAATGGGAAAACGAGAAAACTGGGAGAGAGAAGGAGAGAGAGAAATAGGAATAGAGAGAGACAGAGAGGGAGAGAGAGAGAAAGAGACAGAGAAGGAGAAAGATAGAGAGTGACAGAGAGACAGAGAGCCAGAGAGGGACAGAGAGACAGAGAGGGGCAGAGAGACAGAACGGAACAGAGAGACAGAGAGGGAGAGAGAGACAGAGAGAGATAGGGAAAGAGAGAGAGAGAGAGAGAATCTTAATCTTAAGAGAGAGATAGGGAGAACTTGGGAGAATCTTAATACGATTCGTTCCAAAATCAATTGTAACGAAAGTATTTCTTGCCTTTGAATTTTATCAAAAACGTTTCAATCTTTACATCTTTTGAATTCGAAGCTTTTTTATAGAGCACAAGAGAGAAATCCGATCTATAAGTGTGTATGTATTTTTATAAAAGAATATTACATTAAAAGATCTATTTGTTAAACACAGTTCTGACGCTTTTTTCACCAACAAAATATCTCCATAATATTATCTGTCGACAGTATACACGAGTCGAACGTAGACCCATTGTTACAAATGCCTTTATTTCCCGACTGATATTCCGCTATATTTCAGTGTTGGCTGGAGAACCTATTATTATTCCGCATAGCTGTGCAAATATACGCGGCAGTGAAAAGTGGACTTGTTAGTAGGAGTGATATTTTTTCGTCTTATTTTTAACCATTGTATATCGGTTGTAATTTTGCATTCATCTAGTTCATAGTGCATGGGCTTAAAGGTGTTGCGTTTTCTTTTCGGAGCTACGGTATTGTTGCGGTTAGTAAAACATCTTAAGTTTTTATTGTAGTGGGAGAAATTTAGCTGGGGAATACTCGTAGTTATGCAGATTTTAACAAACAAAAATTTCTGAAAGGTTCGATAATTGGATTATGATTATATGTAGAGATAATGTATTTGTAAAAGCTTCATTTTTAGTATATTTGAGGTTATAAATATGTTTAAATCAAATTTGTATGGTGGTCCATACCTTTATAACATTTTTTTCCTAACCGTATTTGCAGCTATTGAATTGGATATAATGGTAGGGGAGCCCAAGCTGGGATTTTGCGCGTTACTCGAGCGCGTCAGAAAATCACATGGGGAGAAACCTTGTACCCTGTAAATGTACCGCTACCATATATTGGCTTTTTACAGGAAGTTCGTTAAGGGGACCCGAAAAAAAATCTATCCGTTGAAAAACTCGAAATGGATTAAGATAAGGTAATGCTGTTTTGAAGCTATTTCCTTGTGGCATTTTTATAATGAACTATTTTAAATGGGAAATAAGCCACAATTTTACCAAAAAAATGAATTTATTAACGTTTCGACGCCCAAGTCGGGTGTCGTTGTCAAAATACAAAATAATACTAAATAAACAAAAATGTTGTTGCTTAGTAAAAAATTCTTCTAATAATTTATTTAATCTGACTCATTTATATCGGCAATTCAGGCCTGTATTATACATTTTAAAGTAGAAGACTTTAAAATGATATTTATATTTAAAACATAGAGTTCAGTGGAGAGATTCAAGTATAGTCCTGAAAGAAACAGATAGGAAAAAGAGAAAAATCAAAGAAGCGGCTCTAATTATGCTAAATGAAAACAATTGTGTCGCAAATTCCTCGGTAGAATGCAGTAGGATGTGGTTACCCATACTAAAAGAGGAAGTCAGTAGAAAGAAAATATCACGATTAGTAAGTCATTAACATATCGAGTTAGTACATATTTTATATTTAAGTTTTATTTATATAATATCTATGTATTATTAATATTATTTATAATTTAAAATAGCCTACATACATTAAAGTCAGAATTTGGTATTAGTTTTGAGAGTAAACTAAATGTAAGCCCAAATACTTACGATGTCGGGATAGTATCACGAAGTTTTTTCCTGGTTTTCCCTCGTGATTTTTGTTTATTTAGTATTATTTTGTATTTTGACAACGACACCCGACTTGGGCGTCGAAACGTTAATAAATTCATTTTTTTGGTAAAATTGTGGCTTATTTCCCATTTACAATAGTTCAAGATAAGGTAAGTTAAGTACATGCAAAACAGTGTATATCAGCGTTTCCCAAACGGTGGGTCGCGACCTGATATCGGGTCACGAAAGCAAATTGCCGGGTCGCCTTGCTGTTTCACATCTTGCTTTTAAAGCCGTGCTCTGACTGAAGCCACCGCTAGCTTTGTGATATTTTTGACTTCTTGAACAATTTAAGTATGAGTAATGAATTAAATATGAGTAATGGAGAAATAGATGGAGATGCATGTAGTAAAATTAGGGCTGGATGGATGAAGTGGAAAGAAGCGAGTGGTGTGTTGTGTGACAGAAAAATTCCAATGAAGCTGAAGGGAAAATTCTATAAAACAGCCATAAGACCGGCTATGATGTACGGAACTGAATGTTAGGCAGTGAAAAAGAAAGAGGAACAACGAATGCATGTGGCGGAAATGAGAATGCTGAGATGGATGAGTGGAGTGACAAAGAAGGATAAAATTAGAAATGATTATATTAGGGGAAGTGTAGGTGTGGCACCAATTGATGACAAAATGAGAGAGCATAGGTTAAGATGGTTTGGTCATGTTCAACGTCGAGACGTTAATCATCCAATAGGAAGAATAGCTGAAGTGCAGATTCCTGGAAGGAGTAGGAGAGGAAGGCCAAAGAAGACCTGGGGGGAGACGATAAGGCAGGACATGTTGGTAAAGGGGATTAACATTGATATGACCCAAGATAGAATTGTGTGGAGAAATGCAATTAGGGAAGCCGACCCCGCATAGGGATAAGGCAAAAAGAATGATGATGAACAATTTAAATATGACATTACAAGATAGCATTGTAACTGTATTTAAAGTACAAGAGAAGGTGAAAGCTGCAACAAAAAAACTTAATTTGTGGGCCCGTCGCGCGGAAGCAGGAAATTACAAAGCTTTTATAAAGCTAATACAACTACAAAAAAAGAGTATAACGTGAATTCATTGTAGGATGAGATTTCAGTGGCTTTCAAGGAACACGGAACACCTGCTAGGACTGGATCTATAGGGAGTCTATAGAAGGCAAATCTAAGGGAATATTTCCTTCCATCCACAGCAACAAAGCATGGATAAAGAATCCAGTTACAACGGTCCTAGAATTAGAGACAGGACTTCTTCATTTAGATATTGAGTCAGTAATATTGAAGTATCGTGTGATAGCGCACTCAAAGGCATACTTGACAATGTACCACTGGTATATTTTTAGCTGTCTTGCTGCCAGAAGTACCCAGTTTTAGCAGAAAAAACGATAAAGTTTCTAATTGATTTTGTTACGACCTATAAGTGTGAGACAGGGTTTTCAACACGGGTTTTCCTCAAAAATGAATATAGAAACCGTGTGGAAGGACCTGAGAATAAAATTAACATATTTTCCTCCAAAAGTATAGTTTTTAGTTAACCAGAAACAACTGCATACTTCTTATTAATAAAGTATTTGATTTTTATTTTGTTTTATTACATTTTTTTTTTTGTTTGAGTTAATGATTCTGCATCAAAATATATAAAACTATAATAAATATTTAAATATGTTCTCTTGTACACAAATACCAGGATATACAAAAAAATTATTGGGTCACGAAGGATAGGCACAAAAATAACCAGGCCACGGAGAAATAAGTTTGGGAAACCCTGGTGTATATTTCAAAAATCTGACGATTTGATCGTGGCGTAAGGAAATGGGCGAGTCACAAAATTTCACAAAAAAAGCGAATATTTCGCGAAACGACCGTCAGATCGAAAAACTAAAAAATACGTTTCCAATATTTTTCAAAAATCTATCGAATAATACTAAACACGACTCCCCACGGAAAGGAGAGGTGTGGGGGTAAACCGAATCATTCTGTGTCACTCGTCTTTACAAGTACCCCTTCAGTTTTTCGAGCAGTAAAGCCATGCTGCTTTTGAGTACTAATAGTAAAATTCATTAA
Organism: Diabrotica virgifera virgifera; assembly: GCF_917563875.1. Classification (NCBI taxonomy): domain Eukaryota; kingdom Metazoa; phylum Arthropoda; class Insecta; order Coleoptera; family Chrysomelidae; genus Diabrotica; species Diabrotica virgifera. The sequence goes on from NC_065449.1 coordinate 193,220,768, forward strand.
CATCCACACTGTGTCACACTACAAAGGTATAATTTAATAAATAAATATGTAATTTTGAAGACTATATATCAACTAGTGGGCTAGTTTCAATTCTCTATCAGCGAGGTTCCTACAGCCTCTGCCGCTTCTCGCATTTCGACCGCCATCGTTTTCTGTCCATCCATTCGTCTTCTTTGATGGCTCTATCTTTCATGATGTGCCGTACATTTTCTTCCCAGGCAACTGAAGGTCTTCCCCTTCTTCTTCTTTGGTGTGGTATGTAATTTAAAGCTTTCTTTGGCCATCTATCTTCATTCATTCGTTTCACGTGACCATACCACACTAGTTGTCTAGTTTCAATTTTATCTACACTGGAATATACAGTATGTGTCCTCCTTCTAATATCTTCATTCCTGATGTGATCTTTTTTAGATATACCACACGCTCTCCTTAGATAATCCATTTCTACTACTTCTATTCTTTTCCTATCTTTTTTTGTCATCTGCCAAACTTCTGCCCCATAAGTCATAATAGGCTCTACCAAGGTACGATAGATTGTCAATTTCGTTTCTTGCCTTATATCTTTAGACCACAGTAGAGAGCTCAGAATGTTTACCGCTTTTTTGCCCTGCTGCGTTCTCTTTTCGATGTCTCTTTTGGTAGTGCCTTCTTTAGATATTATAGATCCGAGATATTTATATTCATTACATCTTTTCGTGGTTCTAATTTCTAACTCTGGATCTTCTTCATCATCCCCTATTTTAAGATACTCTGTCTTTGACATATTCATATTGAGGCCCCATTTTTCATATTCTTTCTTTAGTTTTCTAAACATGTAGTCCATGTCTTCCTCATCATTCGCTACGACTACCTGATCATCTGCAAAAAACAAAGTTGTTAGACATTTACCACCGCCTATGTCTATTCCCATTCCGGATACTTGTTTCCTCCACTGCTCTAGCGATGATTGAATATATATTTTAAATAAAGTCGGAGACAGACAACATCCTTGTTTAAGTCCCTTTGATATAGGGAATGAGTCAGATATAAAGTTTCCTTCTTTAACGACACTTCTTGCATTTTTGTATATATTTGCGATAGCATCCACATACTCTCTACTGAGACCTACCTTCGTCAATGTTTGAAACAGTTTTTTCAAAGGTACCGTATCGTATGCCTTCTCCAAATCTACAAACAATAGGTGGGTAGATAGATTCCTTGCCTTCCGTTTTTCTATTACCTGCTGCAGAACGAATATATTATCAGTGCACGATCTTCCTGCACGAAATCCACTTTGTTCTTCCATGTCTTCGTATTCTGATTCTATTCTTTTCTTTATTATTCGACCGTACAACCTCCCTACTGAGCTGGTAACAGTTATTCCTCTATAATTAGAGCATATGCGTTTCAATTACTACACATAATGTCACTGAAGATGATCTGACTAGGTCTACTAAAAACGTTCTGATGTTTTCCCATAATTTATTTGGATGACTTTTTTTAAAGTTTTTAATAAAATTTTAGACCATTATACAAACTTAAGTTTCTTACTACTATATAAGTAACATGTAATATATAATGTGTAATTAATATGACATTCTAAATCTGTAGGATTGTCATTATCTTGTATAAATACTACTGTTACAAAACTGACTTTTCTATGATCTTCTAGGCACTAATGTTTAGTTTTAGACTTTATTTATTTTTAATAACTTACTTCTAAACAAATGAAAAACACTGAATGTATATCCTTTATTCTACAAACAACGATATCTAATTTATTTATTACACTAAATCTAATAATTTATCTTAAAATTCAACAAATATACCGCGCCGTTACATATCAAAGTACATCGACGTTTTCAAATTCACAACAGCCCTCCTAATTACAAAAAGCTACTATTTATACAACATTCAATGTTCTAGAAATAAACAACATCTCGAATAGTATTCACACGAAACAAGAAAGAATTTACTCCAAAAGTCGAGAAGGAATAGAACATCATAAATCATAAAAATGTTATTTGGTAAACAACTTCGGGTCTGTTAGGCAGGGAGCTGAAAACAGTCTGTGACATAATTATGTCACACCACTATCAAATGGGTTTTATGAATTTCATGTTACAAGAATTTTTTAGCTAATTTAAAAAATGATTTTTCTTGGACACGAATTTATATCTGTTGTGTCTCATTTGGGTGTTTAACGTATTTATTTTCCCATTTTTAGCCACTTTTCTCATTTATTGAAAAAACTATATTTTTCTAACACGTATTTCATGTAACATCATTACATCATAGCTAGCTGGTCTTATAAGCCTATGGTCCTATATGAGCTGGTCGTTTAAAATTTTTCTTTCATTCCTCTTTACTTCTACTACATACATGTATATCCATAAATTTTCCTATTGCTCTGATGTTCTGTAATACAGATCTTTCCAAATTTTCCACATTTTTTTTAATAATTCACTTCTACTATCATTAATTTATCTTTTCTAGAAATATATTTTCTACTCTTTATTATATGAACAAAAGCAAAATATTCATAAACCTAATTGTATAACATTCTGTATAACTGTACCTTGATAAAACTGACCTGTACCATATTCTATGAGATCAACCATGAAGTAATCTCTAGTTTATGATGGTATTGTTATTCTCGGCGACACATTCCCCACATTTCATTCTGTATCAAAGATCCGCTTTCTTACGTCACTCATTGCAAGGTTAGTAAAATTGCAAAATGATTCAATCGGTTCAATCCAAGAGAGAAATTCTTTGCAGGTTTTAGCATTAAGTGACGTATCACGGTAGAATTACATTCACTTCATCCTAACTGCGGATATGTCTTTAATGTGTCAGTTTTATTTCCGATATTTCCAGTGTAATGCAACACTCTTCTTGTAGAATGAAGTATTTAACGGGGTCTAGATCTCATTTGATTGAAGTCTCCTAATTTCTTATAATTTTGAGCGGATGGAGATTAATCATTGTAAACAATATTTAAAAATATAAACCCTTATTGACATTGTAAAAGTCGTTATTTTAAAATACACAAACCATTATTTTAATAAACTATATTTTCAAATTAACGGTGTAGTTAGAAATTTAATTTATAAGAATGATATTCAATTTAGTTAATAAGTTTAACTATTTAAGTTAGCACAATACAATGTGAAAAAATACGTACATCAAGGTACATATTTATACCCCTCATCTAACGCTGCAATGCTTCATGTAAATCTTTTTTCTTTTATAGATGCTGTTGTTTCTTTCACAGACTAAATTTTTTTAAATCTTAATGCAAATTTTATCCAAGTGATACAAAAATCATCAAACGGTACAAGGTACGATGAATAAGGTGGATGGTACAATAATGGAGTGCTTTACTTGGCTAGAATCCATTTGAGAGAAAGTACTCTTATGTTGAAGTAGATGGTTCTTAGAATGTGCCTCCTCCTCCCCTATTTTTCCTTCGTAAGGATGTAGTGGCGTCATGTAATTTATTTGAATATTTCTGTCAAATTATCTCTCTCCTGTGCGTATTGTTTTGCTTTGGAGAATAAGTAACCAGTCATGTCCATTGTTGTCATCATACTGGAGATCTACGAAACACTTTAAAGGCAAAAATTTCGATTGTTCTGACATATGAAACTGAACCATGGAATTTATTTTAACAACAACATAGTTCACAAACTTCAAGTTACTCAAAGACCTCTGGAACGGAGAATGTTGAACACTAAGCTCAGCGATTGCAAATCCAGTGAAGAAATAAAAAGTTATTCAAAAGTAAAAGAAGTAATTCAAAAGATTATAATGGTAAAATGGAACTGGACAGAACACGTATATGGAATGGAAGACAACCATTGGACGAAGCGAATTATTTACTAGCGACTAACAGCAAATAAGAGAAGTAGAGGCAGACCTTAAACCAGATGGACTGATTACGTCAAGTGAATGGCTGTTCAGGAAAGGCTGCAAAAAACATCGAACAGAAATGAACGGAGACACCTAAGGAGGGCTTCTCTCTCTCTCTTGTCGTTTCCCCATTGCTGAGGATTGCGATTTCTTCCAATATTCCTAACAACGTTTCTCCATTGGTCTCTATCTTCAGCTGCTCTAAGAACTTCGCAGAATGAGTTTTTAGCTGAATGCTTTATTTGGTCAGACCATCTAGTTGGTGATCGTCCTCTTGATCTTCTCCCCGGAACGTTTCCAGAAACAATTATTCTCTCCAAACTGTCGTCACATCTGCGAACGACGTGACCAAAGAATTCCAAAATTCGTTGCAGACATATTGTGGACAGCCTTTTTTTAATATTGAGTTGGTTTAAAATGGAAACGTTTGTCCTATGAGCTGTCCAAGGTATGCGCAGCATTCTTCTCCAGCACCACATCTCAAAGGCATTAATTTTTTGGCGCTCGCATGCGCGAAGAGTGTAAGTCTCCGCTACGTATAGAAATATTGAGAATACAAGGGCATTCACAAGTCTCATCTTGATATTTTGAGAGATAGATCTGTCTTTCCAAACTTTAGTTAGGCGACTCATCGCATTTTTTGCCATACTAATACGTCTCCGAACTTCTGCTTCACAGTTACCATCGTTAGTTATACTAGACCCGACTTTTCAATGAGTTTTCTCAGGTTCAAGATTTGTTCCCTTGTACCTTTACCCTTTACAAACCCCGCTTGTTCCTGAGGTATTTGGTAATGTAGATAGGTTTTTAATCTGTTTTTGATGATATGCAACAAGATTTTACTAGCATGTGTTATTAGTGACAGTGTGAGGTAGATTTCACATCTGGTAGTAGTTCCTTTTTTGTGTAGTTGGATATAAATTGAGGTACACCAATCAGGTGGCCATTTTCCTGAATTCCAAATATAGTAGCGACACAGATAGAATGGGTGATATGTAATCCTTTGTCACCTAGTAACTGTAGTATTTCACATGGTATTGAATCAATGCCTGGGGATTTATTTCTCCTTAGTGATTTAATTGCATCGTTGACTTCAGCGAGTAAGACATTAGGTTCTCTAGGGTAATCAGAAGGCCACTGATTTTCTGCTGATACCTTGTAATTTTTATATAGCTCGTCACAGTAGTTTCGTCATGTTTCCAATACTTCATCAGTATCGGTCTTTAAATTACCTTCCTTATCAATTACAGACCACGTTTGAGGTTTAAATTCTCTGGTAAGGAGTTTGGTCTTCTGGAATAAGTCCCTCGGTTCATTTCGACAGCCATGTTCCTCTATCTCTCTGCATATTTGAGAGATGTAATCAGCTTTATCTTTGCGGCACTGTTTTCTGATTTCTCTCGATAACGCTCTGTATTCATCGTTTGTTCCGTATCTAGTTTTATGTTCTTTTCTGCCTTGAATCACAGTCCACGTATTATCGAATATCCATGGCTTACGGCTAGTGGAAACCGCTGCCTCATAGTCTTTTGCAGCCTCGATTACCTTATCTTTGAGATAGATCCAAGTGCTCTTAGGTTCACTATCTACTTGGTCTAAAGAAAGAGCATCTTCTAGGTTTCGTTGGAAGTCATTGATTTTTGATGGATTTAGAAACATGACTTTTCTCTGGGGTCTTCTTTTGGGGACTTTAAAACGAAGTCGAACGTTCAATACCAGGAGTTGATCGCTTCCACAGTCTGCACCAGGATATGTTTTACAGTTGATGGACGACGACTTCCATCTTGATCTTATTAGGATGTAGTCTATTTGATTCCTTGTTCGTACATCTGGGCTGCGCCATGTGTATAATCTCCGTGGATGATGTTAATATAACGTGTTTGTAATTGTAAGATGTTGTTCTACACAGAACTCCACTAGACGGTCGCCATTCTCATTTCTCTGTCCCAGTCCATTTTTGCCCAGCACTCCTTCAATATTTTCATTAGATGACCCCACTTTGGCGTTAAAATCTCCTAAAATTATGACGAGTTCACGATTCGGAATAGCGCGAACAGTGTGTTCTAGACGACCATAGAACCTGTTGATGTCTTCTTCTTGTGCAGCTGTTGTAGGAGCGTATACCTGGAGTGCTTACAACCGACGATAAACGCAATAGCTGTTGATAATGATGATTTTGACTTTAACGTATCCATTTTTTTTATTGCTACAGCCTCAGCGATCCTACTAATCTTTAACCGACGTTTATGTTGAATTATTAACGATTTTGGAAACACTTATGCCACTCGAAAACACATGCACGAAATAATTCATCATCATCATATACTCTTCTTTCAATATATTTTAAGATTAATTCGAGTTTTTTCCAAGTTTTATGTGACATAGAATACCAATTACTTGCTCTATCACACTGTTTTTTAAGGTGTAACAGAAAAACAACTTTAACAAAAACGAAGGCTATAATAATACAGACTTACTTACTGAAGCGACAGTCCAAAGAAAAGAGTAGGTACATGCTAAATAACTAACTTTTAAAAATGTGAAAAATCAGTTAAAATTAACTCATACTAATTGAGAGTCAAAAATTTAACACAACAGAGCAAAAGACTTTTCCAAAATGAGCTCAGTGACTAAACGCGTGTTTGATTAACTGTTCTGAACCTTGCATTCACGATTCAACATTGACGACTCAATTGAACGTCGATTCGATCTGGATAAGCTTTTATGAGCAGTCAAAAAAATCTTTGAACAAAGAAACTACATAAATCTAATTTTTTACTTCATGATTAAATGGTTTAAATTTCTTGAAATATTTCCTACTGACTTTAAACAATGGCTTTTAAAAAAATTGAATATAAAAATCGCGAAATAAATATGAGGTCATTTAAAAAAGCGTTGGTATTTAATGAACATAAATAGAAATTACTATACCACTACACTAAATAAGTCCTTACCTAACTAATGAAATAATAAATCCCAGGCAAAAATTTTCCTTATCAAAATGATATTCTGTTAAGGGTGATACACTCAGGGTGTACGATCTTTTTTTGGCTTGAGCTGAGTGATGATCAGCAAAACAACACAACTATTAGAAGCTATTAACATGTTTTTGGAAAATAGGAACAGGAAGGTCAATAATGGAAAAAGTCACAAATGCCAGAATAAGATAAAAAATTATAAATAAATTACACATTAATAGATTACACAGGGTATCCATAAACTCTACCGATAAACGGAGACCGTAGAATTCTCAGATAATTTTAAGATAATTTAACGCAATTCACCTAGTTCGAAAATGCTTCCTAAGGGATCTAGAGCTCGTTGAAGATGGCGTCTTGTAATTAGTTTTTCTTAGATAGGTACCTCCAGAACGCTTTTATTTAGAAAAACGAAAATTGGTACGCCTAGTTATCTTCCAGAGATAAATCGACTATAATAATTGCGAATTTCTAGTACTGGTCTTAGGCGTCCGTTTTGGTAGGGCAACGGTAATTTTAATCCAGAACGTTTTTGTCTTTAACTTTTAAGTATTTTTGACATTGGATTATGGATTTATGGAATCAATTTATCTCTATAAGATAAACAGGCATGTAAATTGTCGATTTTCTAAATAGAAGCGTTCTGGAGCTATTTTAAAAAAAATTTATAACAAGACGAAATATTTAAAGAGCTCTACCTCCCTTAGCATTTTCGGAGTAGGTGAATCGGGTTAAATTATCTTAAACTTATCTGAGGAAACTCCGGTCTTCGTTTGTCGGGAGAGTTTCTGGACACCCTGTATAATGGACAAAGCTCATATAGTTCAGTCATATACATATAAAGAATGCTAAACAAATCATAGTTGTTTTGATATTATCTAAAAAAATGAGTTCAATCGCATTTTATGAAATAATATAGAAAACTATACTAAATGTACAATCAAGATGTAGTAAAAATAAACAAACCAAGACACGTTAAATGCTACCAGGAGCACTCTCTTATCATAATTTACAATGTATATTTATATGTTACCGTTAAAACCCGATTTGAGTTAAAACCCGAATTTACTAGGAAAAACTAGCTTTAACTATGTGCTTTAGACAATTCTACTTTTAACTAGTCAAAACTACATTTGACTGCTTAGTTCAGTTAAAACTAGAAATACCGGACGAATTTCATTTAGAGCAGAGTATGCTAGTTCAAACTAGTTTTTACTAGAACTAGGTTCGGGGTAGTATTAATGACGAAGGTGACCGGTCGGTAACAAACTATGTAGTGTGTGCAACTGTTGATTGTTCTGGTTTGCATCGTTTTTATTGGTTATATTTATTACACTACTATGTATTATTTACCATGAGTGATAATGTCGAAGATCAGTTTGAGAGCAGAGATATAAAAACGTGGAGAGAACGTTTTTTTAAAAAGATTTTACACAAGGAAGAAACCGAGAATAAAGGAAGTCACTACAATGTTGTGACCAAAAGCATGTACTTATAATAAATTAATGGCCGAAGTACAAGATGCGGAACTGTCTTCCAAGAAAAAACTGTTACAGAATCGAAAACTAAAACGATTTAGAATTGTTGAAGTTGGACAAATTAAAAAGTTAGCTTCTAAAATTGATCCCATCATATATACCTGCCGAAGACATTTTTAACGTAATTGAAGCAGCCCACGTTGCTATTGTTCATGAAGGTCGGGATAGGATGAAGACTGAAACCGCCAGAAAATACGCAAATATAACAATTGATATGATCAATACTTTTATACCAATTTGTGAAACCTGCCAACGGAAGAAGAGTAAAAATATAAAACCGAAGAGGGGTCTTGTGTCGGAATCTATATTGCATTCGTTAGCTAGATAGGAAACATAAGAGAGTTTGAAAAGGTAAGCTAAAAAAATTAAATTATTTACCGAGTTTTAGTTGATTCTGGAAATTACTGAAAATTTTAGTAAAAACTAGTTTTGACTAAAATATGTTTAGTCTCAACTAGAATTAACTGATAGTATCCGATAGTTCTAGTTTTCACTAGTTAAAACTAGAATTGTCTAAAGCTCATAGTTAAAACTAGTTTTTCCTAGTAAATTCAGGTTTTAACTGAAATTGGGTTTTTACGGTAACATATATATTGCAAATTCCAAATCATGATTTCCAAGAGGAAACAGTAGCGATCAACAGGTAGCGAAAACGCATTCCAAGATTGTAAGGCTGTAATTTTGAATATTTTTTCGAGATACTTGGCACACGTATTCGTAATATAATAAAGAATGGCGGTACAGAGCCCAATTTGAAAAATATATTAATATGTGGAAATTACTCTGTAATTAAATATTAAATACAATATTAAAAAAACGAGCCTGTACCGCCATTAAGAAGAACAAAAAACTACACTTTCTTCAAATAAACTTTTTTATCCGAAGCCTAGATTTTGTGTCATTTTGGAACTACTAATGAAGTAAAAAATGTTAGTAGTTCCAAAATGACACAAAATCTAGGCATCGGATAAAAAAGTTTATTTGAAGAAAGTGTATTTTTTTGTTCTTCTTAGTGGCGGTACATGCTTGTTTTTTTAATATTGTATTTAATTACAGAGCAATTTCCACATATTAATATATTTTTCAAATTGGGCTCTGTACCGTCAATCTTTATTATATTACGAATACGTGTGCCAAATATCTCGAAAAAATATTCAAAATTACAGCTGCAATCTTGGAACGCGTTTTTGCGACCTGTTGATCGCTACTGTATCACCTTAAGATTCGAGAGTGATCCTAGTAGCATTTAACGTGTCTTGGTTTGTTTATTTCTACTGCATCTTGATTTTAAATTTAGTATATAAACATTCGAAGTCTAATATACTAAATAAATCTTAGTACAATAATATTTACATTTAATTAAGGTTTAAATATATCGTTCCTACGAGACATTATCCACTTGACTACACAGCTTACATTTCATATCATTATCACTGTGTGGGGCCGTTGAGCGAGTTTCGGGGTGTAGGGTTTGCACACAGCGCAAAAAGTTCATGTCGACGAGTCAGCCTCCTAAAGCAAGTTAAGGCATGTCCTAGCATTACAAATGAACTTGTTTTACCACTCTCTGAAACCCAACAATTTAATCAAAATATCCCCAAAGACTTTGCCGGTCTTGTTAGTTCGTCTCTTCCCACACAAAAGTTCCTCTAGATGGCGCTAACAGCGTAATTGACGTTAGTAGAGTACGTGATTAGATTCTAGGATTTCATACTCCACATAAATTTATTTTTGTTTTTTATAACCAAAAAAATCAAGACTTGGTTGGTATCATAAATTGGAAGTTTTTGGAAGAGAACTTTTATAACGTCATAAAGTCAAACTTTATTGAATTATAAAAAAGTGATTACGTTGTTTTTTATAACACAAACTTGGCAAATGTTTTATATGTAAAGGAAACACTAAAGCTTTCGGTTTTCAAAGCTTGTAAAACAAAATTTAATTTAATATATGAATTTTTTCTTCTTCTTCAAGTGTAGCATTTTAAAAGTTAAGCATAAACACAAACATGAAAATTTACAAAGCAAAAATCGTAGAGCTCGGAAATAGGATCCAAGGCAAGTCATAGTAAACCATAAAATAAAAAAATATATGAAAAGTGATCGTAGTGAATTTCTCAACAAGGGAATCTATGATTGCATTCACGACTTATCGTTCACCGTGATAATAATCTTGAGCGAACTAGTTCATTTAATACCCACAAAACTGAATAAAAATAAACTAAAGGTAAAGATGATTCAGATTTTAATACAGAATAGGGCCTCCACTATGTGCTTATACGCATTTCGATTTCAACTTATAGTGGAGTCACTGAAGGTTTTCACCTCCGATTTCGTTGAACCTTCATCGATTTTCATGGAAATTTGTGAGTAGTTAGAAGATACTTCAAGGAGCAAAGGTGACATGCACAACTTGCGCTTTTACCCTGGGGGTGGATGCCACTCCTTCTCGTGGGTGAAATTTTTTTTAATAAAAAAAAATACCAGAAATCGGTGTAGAGGGGCAACTTCTAAGCAAAATTTGTTATGTAAAGTTATTAACACAAATCAATACTTTTTGAGTTATTAAATATCAAAAATTTTATTTTTTCTTAAAAGAATACATGTTTTAAAGCTGTTTTTCACGTATTACTCAAAAACTGTAAGCTTTTGTAAAAAAACTATTATTACCAAAATTAAAGATAATAAAAAATTTAATACACTCCCCTCTTAAAAAACTAAACTAATATTAGTTCAAAGTGAGTTATGGGTAATTGAATGTATATTTTTTCCGACGAGTACTCAAATCTAAGTATTCAAGCTTACATAACGGCAAAACGACGCATTTTATAGAATATACTTGTTAAACACTTATCAAAGTACTTCGGAGTACCTATCTAATGAGCTCCAATAGTAGTTAATAGCATCAAAATTAAGCAAGTTATGATGAAAAAAAAAAGAACCCTTTCGATTTTTTTAGGAAAAAGTGAAAAATAAAACATACGCCATTTCCACAAAAATTAAAATTTGTAGTAATCCTCACAAAAATTTCTTTAGGTTAACATAGTTAATGATTTCAACAATTTTCACCGGGCTCAAATTCGAAACTGGTTTCTTAACTAGTAAACAGTGTTTCCGATTAGCTCTTAGTTTTTATCAAAATTAAGGTGGTTTTACTTGTTAGAAAATTATCAAAGTTGGTATAATAGTGTATTATATAGTGCTTAATCCGATTTTGGGATCAAACTGTAAGTTAGATCATCTTTATTACTATTTTTTAATCAACAAACAGTAAACAACGGTTATAAATACCAGTAACGAGGTAATTAAGTAGCTTAATTACTAATGAACCTGTCCAAGCACAAGGGCCGTAATCAGGCAACATAGGCCCAATATGCAGGAAATTTCAGAGGAGAGATCTTCTGAACTTCAAAATTCTCAAGATGTCATTAATCCATCCAATCAATCAAAATTATATTCAACCGCTCTGACTCAACCTAACAAAAAATTCGCAAGCAAAAACCAAGCCATTTTATTCAATTCACTTCCAAATACAAAAATTGAAGATTATTTAAATGCCATAGCAACTAAAGTCGATCCCAATAAAATTCTCGCCATTTCCAGGATTGTAAATGATCGTATTTGCGTATATTTTACTACTGAAGAAACAGTCACCGAATTTTTAAGAACAGATAATGGAACAATAGTAATCAACCAGGAACGTATCCAAGCCAGGAAGTTAGTCACACCAAGCGAAAAACTGATAATTTCTAATGTCCCCCCATCAATACCTCACAGTATTATAGAGACTCAACTACAAAATTTTGCAATTCATCAAATAACTCCATTGGATTTTCTAAGAATAGGTACAGCTAACTCTTTATTTAAGCATATCTTGAGTTTCCGACGCTATACTTACATTTCTCCTAAAAATCTGGAAAATATTCCTGAGTCTATATTAATTAACTATGAACAAATCAATTATCGAATTTATTTTTCACTTGAAAAACAGTCTTGTTACATTTGTAAAGAACAAGGTCATCTAGCCTCTCAGTGCAAAAAAAATACAAACACTCAAACATCTATCGAAAATTCATCACCTACTGCTCAACCAAATTATATCCAAAATTGCCACCCTATCATAACAGATGCTCAGCCAACTATCCATCCTTCACAATCTTCGCAACAATCCACCAGTCCACAATCAAAAGAAACAACCAATACTTCTCTAATTGATTCAAATCCCATTCAAACACCTATCCAGCCAGATAATGTTGAAATGAATAATCACAGCCAAAATCAACCTCCTACACCCTCTGACACTCAATCGTCTAAACGAGCGGTGTCAGAAATAACGTCTCCTTCAACATCAGTAGACCAGAACCCATTTAAAGAACCTCTGCGTAAATCTAAGAAAGCAAAAACTATTCCTGAAGATAATAAGACTTTAGCAGAAGATCTTATTAAATGCACTAGTTCTTTTTTCCAAGATAATTCTGACAACGGATATTTAACCCAGGAAGAACTAATTGATTTCTTTGAAAATGCATACGGCTCTGCAGATCCTCTCAGCATTGCAAAAACGTATACAGAAGATATCGAAGGACTACTCAATTTTTTAACTAAAATCCATCCAGCATTAACTCCCAAGTATCTGAAAAGTCGCTGTACAAGATTAAAAACTAAGATTAATAAACAGCTATTATTATCCGCTTTCTCTACTGATCACAGTGAATACAGCAGCGACGCCTCTGCTGAAATTTAAAACAACATTCAATTGTATACTGCAATGGAACCTAAATGGGTATTACACCCATTTAGAAGAACTTAAATTAATTATAGCTAAGTTTAAACCATCTGTAATATGCCTACAAGAAACCCACTTCAAAGAAGATAACTGTCATAATTTAAGAAACTATACTCCGTACTATAAGAACAGAATAACTGCTAGCCATGCTAGTGGGGGAGTAGTAATATATGTCCATAACTCATTTAATACCGAAGTAATACGTTTAAGAACTGAGTTGGAGGCAACAGCAGTATCTATAAAAGGGCCCCACAAAGTCAATATATGTAACATTTATTTTCCTCCGAACTTAGACCCGTCCATAAAAGAAATAACTGAACTCTTCAATCAAATTCCAGAACCGCGTATTATATTAGGCGATTTTAATGCCCACAATATACTTTGGGGAGGTAAAGAAAACAGATTCCTTGGGACGTAAAATCGAACAAATTGTTACAGATTCTAATATGAATATCCTTAACGATGGAAGAATCACAAGGTTCAATATTTCCACCGGCAATGGATCCCCAATAGATTTATCCCTCTGTGACCCTGTCTTACAACCAACTCTGTCGTGGGATGTGACATCCCATTTGCATGGAAGCGATCATTTTCCTATCCTAATTACGAACAATAACCATATCTCCTCATCAATTCCATCCAATAAATGGTGTCTGAAAAATGCAGATTGGTCTCTATATTCCTCTTTAATTTCACAAAAAATTTCTCAGTTGGTTCAGCCCTTTGATACAGACATTGATATTAACTCCAAAGTACTCCATCTCGTACAGTTTTTAACGTCAATAGCTCACGAGTCCATAGGTTATTCAAAATTTCCAAAAAAACGTGCTCCAGTCCCGTGGTGGAATTCCCACTGCGAAGCAGCAATTAAAGAGTCAAAAAAGGCGTTTTATAAATTAAGAAGGCACCCAACTTTAAATAACCAGCTAGAATTCAAAAGATTAAGGGCGTATTGTAGATACACCTTAAAGAAGAGTAAGAGAGAAGCCTGGAAAAATTATGTATCATCTTTAAATTCATCTACCCCGACTTCTGAGGTTTGGCAAATGATAAGCAGAATGTACGGGAAAAAATCATTTAACACCATTCATTACCTAGAACATCATAACCATATTTATTCAACTAAGCAAGAAATAGCCTCCGTACTAGCAAACGTATACCAACAACATAGCAGTGACGAAAATCTATCTACAAGTTTCCTAGCCCATAAAAATAAATTTAATAATGCATGTATAAATCTTGATGACCACAATAATTTACCTCTAAATGCCATATTTACGATGGATGAACTGTTAGAAACTTTAAACAAAGTTAAAGACACTAGCCCAGGGCCTGACAACATCCCTACGACATTTTTAAAAGCTATGCCAACGGAAGGAAAACAATATCTTTTGGATCTTTATAATTTCATTTGGACAAATAATGTTTTCCCCATTGATTGGTACGATTCCATTATTGTACCAGTTCTTAAACAGGGCAAGAATAAATCGGACCCAGAGTCTTACCGACCAATCTCCCTAACATCTAATATGTGCAAAGTACTTGAAAAAATGGCAAGCAACCGACTAATGTGGTACCTAGAAGATCGACAGCTACTTAGCCCTATACAAAGTGGATTTAGAAAGTCCAGATCTACATTAGACAACATAGTGGATATTGAATCTGTAATTCATGAGTCATTTGGATGTGGTCAAGAATGTCTGGCTGTATTTTTTGATATAACGCGTGCATATGATACAATCTGGAGATCAGATATCATAAGAATCCTGTCAAGTTGGTCGATTAAAGGAAATATTATCAAGTTTATTAATAATTTTTTATATAGGCGAAACTTCAAAGTTCGAATAGACAACTTTCTTTCAGACTCTAAAATCCAATTAAACGGTATTCCTCAAGGGTCTACTCTTAGTGTTGCACTTTTCCTTATTGCCATCAATGACATCGCTAAGTCACTTAGCCCATTAGTCAAAGCCCGTCTATTTGCTGATGATCTTGTTATATTCTGTCGTGGTAAAAATATATCAACAATGACGACCCATATACAGCAAGCCATTTACAAACTAGAGAATTGGTCGAATACTACTGGCCTAGAATTTTCACCCACTAAAACGAAAGCAATGATCTTCAGTAAAACTCCAAAGAAACAAGTAAATCCACCGAAACTCTTCCTAAAAAATTTACCAATAAAGTATTCAGAATCGATCAACTTCTTGGGAGTAAAACTGGATAGCCGACTATCTTGGCAAGACC
Organism: Diabrotica virgifera virgifera; assembly: GCF_917563875.1. Taxonomy (NCBI): domain Eukaryota; kingdom Metazoa; phylum Arthropoda; class Insecta; order Coleoptera; family Chrysomelidae; genus Diabrotica; species Diabrotica virgifera. Next base: position 193,236,213 of record NC_065449.1, read on the forward strand.
ACATCCACTCTCTCCGTCTGTCAGTTCAAAACGGCCTTAACTTAATGAAAAGTATCTCTCATAAACAATGGGGTGCCGATTTCCAAACTCTTATGACTGTATACAAAACCCTAATTCGTTCAAAACTAGATTATGCTGCTGTTGCCTACAACTCAGCCAAAGGTTCACTATTGAAAGTGCTAGACACAGTTCATAATTCAGCAATTAGAATTGCACTGGGAGCACACTACACAAGCTCAGTTGAGTGTATGTATGTTGAATCAGGCGAACCATCCCTTCAACTCAGGAGAGAATACCTTAGCCTCATGTATGCCTTAAGAGTATCAACTAACCCACATGTACCTGTTTATAAAAACACATTTACAGATAGATTTCCATCGACATTTAATTGTGGGAAAAGATTGGATCCTCCGTTTTATCATCGAGTGAGAGCAACGTTACAGAGCTTAGACACAATAATTCCACACACTTACAATACTCTTAAAGTCAGCCAACACATATTACCATGGACAATTGCTCTCCCTGCTTGTAATACAAACCTATCTGCATTCAAGAAAGGTGACACACCAGCAAAAATCTTCAATCAGAGATTATTAGAGATATTAAATGGTTTTAATGATCACATCCATATTTATACCGATGCATCCAGATCTGCAAATGGAGTAGGAGCGGCTTTCACAACAGATAACTATAACAGTTCCTACCAGCTCCCTCCCCAAACCTCCATATTCTCAGCTGAACTCTTTGCTATCCTCCAGTCATTAAAGTTTGTTAACACACATGACATCAAATTCTCAATAATCATTAGCGATTCCCTAAGTGCATTAACGGCCTTGAGGCGGGTATACCCCAAACATCCTATCCTCCTCTTAATTAAGGCGGAACTCTTGATATGCCAACAAAATCAAAGATTAGTTCAGTTCCTCTGGGTACCATCACATTGCGAGATAAGTGGAAATGATAAAGCTGACACATTAGCAAAAAATGCGAGTGAGAATCCCTTAACAGACATCATAACTACTTGCGTTCATACTGATCTAAAGCAATATTTTAAAAACAAGATCATGACAAAATGGCAAACAAATTGGAACGAATCAAACTCTACATTAAGAACAATCAAACAAAGTATATCACCGTCGAAACATCCTACAAAGAGAAGAGACCAAGTGCTCATGTCCAGATTGCGACTTGGTCATACGAAGATCACCCACGACTTTTTATTAAAGAAGGAAGCCCCTCCGATGTGTTATGTGTGTGATAGTGAACTAACAGTGCAACATATAATAATAGACTGTCCCCTCTACGTTATAGAACGGCAACATCAACAGTTACCAACTACAATTAAAGATTGTTTAAGTGAAAGTAATTCATGTAAGACTCTTAATTTTTTACGTACTATAGGACTCATTAACCAAATTTAATATACCTAAATTTTGAAATTTGATGTAAATACAGTTCATTGCTAATAACCCTTGTGGTTGAAGCAAATTGTAAATAAAAAAAAAAAAAAATTTTTCACCGGTTTAGAATGCATATTTTTGAAAAAAAAGATACAATTTAAAAAAATCAGAATTTTTAAAATTATCGTACTTTTCATTTTCTTGTGATAATAACTCCAAAAATACTAAATATACGTAAAAAATGATATGTAACTAAATTTTAGTTTTTTCTGTTCCAAATACTTTACTCATTTTACTATTTCCGTAGAGTAAAAAATAATCGAAACAGAAACATTTAAATTTTCAATTTTGCTGCGAGAACCATGTAACCGGGGCCATTTAACCTTTTATTGCAAAAAAAATGAATAGTTTAAAAGACTAATTTCAACATTTTTTGTCCAAATTATACCCATTGTCCGGAAAATCCTGTAGCCGATATAAATAATATTTTCCTAGAGTGTTAAAAATATACTGCACATACAGATACGCTGTATCAAGAACTAAAAAAACTTACAAGTCTACCGATTAGTATCACTACTCTATTAGCACAACAAGACAAAGAAATTTACGATATTTTAATTAAATTTGTCTTTAAGCTTTTTTAATAACTTTATATAACAAATTTTGCTTATAATTTGTCCCTTTATCGAATTGTGGGGTTATTTTTAATAAAATAATTTTCACCCGCGAGGAGGGGTGGCATCCACCCCCAGGCTAAAAGCGCAAGTTGGCACCATGTCACCTTTGTTCCTTGAGATATCCTCTAACCACTCACCAATTTTCATGCAAATCGATGGAGGTTCAACGAAATCGGAGGTAATAGCTCATATCCACCTTCAGTGACTGCTTTATTAATCTCATCAGGGCACGTGTGTACATAGAAGCACTTTCTTTACTTTTAATATTATTTTAGATTAATAAACCAATATTCTTAAGGTGCCGTCTTCTTTGAAGCTTGGCGATCATCATGACTATTTGTATTCCGTTTTTTAGCTGCTCTAGACTAGACGAGCAATTAAACCACTCCCTGAGATTCCGCAGGCATGACATTTGCCGCCTTCCAACGGCTAGTTTTACTAAAATGTTTTCCTGTAGGATATTCTGCAGAAGTTGGTATTTTCTCCTCTTATCATGTGACTAAGGCATTTTCGTTTTCGTATCTTTATTTTATTATCCATTTCTGTTTATTTTCAAAGTCTTCACAAGAATTCTTTATTCGTGGCTCTGTCTACGTAAGATATTCTCAGGATTCTTCTGTAAAGGCACATCTCAAAAAAAACGTTCTTCTCCTTCGTCTTCTTGTATTTGGCCTCTTGGCCTGTTCTTAACCGATTTTGAGCTTGTATTCGTAGCTGTGGTGTTGACTGCCAGCTGTCTCGCCACATATTGGTCTCTTCCTGTTGGCTTCGAATCTCCGGCTATACGGGCTATATTCTCGCTGTCCATTCTCGTCACATGCTGATTCCACTCTCGTCTTCTCTTCCCGTCGTCTTCTCGTCTTCTCCACCGTACTATATCTTGTATGTTACAGAGATCTCTTATTCTGTCGTTCGGTATTCTGTCTCTCAGTGTTTTCCCAGTTATTGATCTTAACATTCTCATTTCTGATGTTCTCAGTACCCTCTTGGTTTCTGCTGTGTCACATCTTGTTTCTATCGCGTACGTCATGATCTGTCTTACACATGATTTGTATATGCGTATTTTCCCTTCCAGCCTCGTATCTTTATTTCTCCAGATAATATCCCTCAGACATCGTGACACGTAATAGGCTTTATTTGCTTGCTTCCGGACGTTCTCGTTAACATCGCCATAACTATATTTCGACTCCCAGATATTCGAATCACGAGACTTGTTCAATATGTTTTTGTTAAATACTAATTTGCATCTTGTGGGTTCCCTTGACACTACCACGGATTTTGTCTTAGCTGTTCATATTTTCATGCTGTAGTTCTTCGCCACTGTATTGAAAGTTTGTGCCATTCGCTGTAGGTTATCCTCGCTATCAGAGATTAAGATTGCGTCGTCAGCATAACAAACGATTTTTATTTGTTATCGAAAAAAAAAACCCACATTTCGAAAACTTCCACCTTTCTCATCATTCATTTAGTCAGAGTGGCTGCCTTTATACCGTATAGGAGGATACTATATATGTCTTAAATCTAAGCATGAGCATTTTTGTATCGACACTCAAAGTTATAATAAAGCAATATATTGTTAAAACACGCTAAGACTATAACTCTAAAAACTCCAACTCATAATCAAAACCATCTTCCACATAAAAACAGTTTTTAAGAGAACGTTTTATATACCTACAACATATTACAGTTTAGCATCTAGCTTTAAAAGGTACCTACTTATTTAATCGACACTGGTGTCGCGTAGACAAAATCCAGTAGGTCTCCAAATATATTTCCTCAAAGATAATTCGGCAATCATGGTGCTTGATGGTTCGTCTCTCGGCTCACAGTCGCATTCAGAAGAGGTTCTAATCTTTCATTTATTAAGAGAGTCTGTCAAAATCCCTGCGCTTTTCTATTTTGTTAAGAGTTGACTATGATTTTCAGGGATGTCAAAATTTGGCGAAGTTTATGTGATGCATGGAATATTTCTCATAATTGGATTCGACCTATTCTTACACTTGGGGATGTCTTACAATTTAGATATTGTTGGAACTCAAGTTTATTGTATCTCTTGTTGGTGGTTTTCTCGCGCAAGCGACGTGAGGTGGCGTCAGCAATGTCTCCATGTATTATTAATTGCGAATTGTTAAATATTTTTTGGATTTTTTTGCGCAAAGCACGTTTGCAACAGATATTAGAAGGAGGCATGTGGCTTAGCAGTGGCAGTCATTCTGTTGGTGTCAACTTGATGGTTTCAGATATTAGCTGGATGGTGGTATTCAGCTGAGTGTTTTCAAGGGTTCCTTTGAAATGCAGTAAGGACTAGATGTGAGATTAAAGAGATGTTTCGCCAGCAAAGAGACCGTCAACAAGCGCGGTCGAAAGTATGCATAGAGTTCTTATTGTTTTGTAAATGTAATAACAAGTTATGTTTATTGAATAGGAATGTTTATGTTTTATTTTTGGCACAAATTTGTTGTTCATTTTGTTTCTTATTACATTTCCTTTAAACTGTTAAATGTATCATTTGTTTTTTATGCCCAGTCAGTCTATTGACAATATTTATGTTTGTTACTTGATAGTTTTGGTAGCAAAATCAACTATGTATACAATTATCATTTATACATTATTCATTTTCAGTCAGGTTTTGCTAAAATATTAACTATATAATTATCATTTTGATGTCAAGCTACTGCATGGGACAACCTTCTAGGTTTTTTATCTCAGCAACTAAATATGCATTGAAGCAAAGTAATTAGTAGTAACTAAACGCTTGTTATTCGTTACCTTTGACAGGTCCACGTGAGTTATTGGTGTTAAAACGTCTGTGAATGTTTCTCGAGGTACTTGCAGATGTGCGTATTGATGAGCTTCCCAGAAGAATATTAATGAAGGATATACATGAACAGATTCTAAGAACGGAGACCATTGCAAGAATGTTACATGCATAATCTATATATTCCATTCTATTGTGAAGGACAAAAAATATTTCGAATATGCTCACGATATTTGTTTTCAATAAATTCGTTTAATTTGCAAGAAATGTTGTTGCCGGGATGTGCACAAGAACAAAATTAGCATATAAACATAAGGAATGTACTTTTTCTTAGAATTTAAATAGTATGTGAGCTACTCTTGCAGGAACGATGCTTAGGTATTAAGGCTTTGTTTAAGGTAACAGATTTTACTCGCTGCTTTACTAGTTATACAGGGTGTCCAGAAACTCTACCGACAAACGAAGATAGGAGATTCCTCAGATAATTTTAAGACAATTTAACCCAATTCATCTATTCCGAAAATGCTTCCTAAAGGAGCTAGAGCTATTTGAAGATGGCGTCTGGTAATTAGTTTTTCTTAAATATCTCCAGAACACTTCCATTTAGAAAAACGAGAATTGGTATACATATTTATCTTCCAGAGATAAATCGATTTCATCCATTGCAAACTTCTAGTACCAGTCATAGGCGTCCATTTTGGGTAGGGCAACAGTTATATTATCGCATAAATTTTTCTGTTTTTAATTTTTAAGCATTTTGAATCTGGATTATTAAAACGTAAGATATTGTAGTACCTACTAAAGGATACTCTTACTTTAAGTCGATGGGATACACCGTTTTCTAGAAAAGTCGATTTGAAAATTTTTTATTCTTTGAAATTAAAATAAAAGTTCAAAAAAGAACTATTTAGAGAAACGTTTATTGATATTCTGGAGATGAATCGATTTCATTAATTGCGAATTTCTAGTAGGTACAGATCATAATATTATGTATCCGTTTTGGGTAGGACAACTGTTATTTTATAGCATAACTTTTGTCTTTAATTTTTAAGAATTTTTGACACTAGATTAATAAAATATGAGTTATTCTAGTATTTAAAGTTTCTCTTGGTTTAAGTTGGTAAAATACACCGTTTTTTAAACATTTTTTTAAATTTTTTTTTAAATTCAGGAAACGAAAAATTTTCAAATTGATTTTTCTAGAAAACGGTGTGTCCTACCGACTTAAAGGAATAGTACCTTTTAGTACTAGAATATCTCACAATTGGTACTATGACTGATACTAGAAATTCACAATGGATGCAATCGATTTATCTCTGGGAGATAAAAATATCTGTACCAATTTTTGGTTTTCTAACTAGAAGCGTTCAGGAGGTATTTAAGAAAAACTAACTACAAGACGCCATCTTCAAGGAGCCCTAGCTCCCCTAGCTCCCATTTTCGAACTAGGTGAATTTGGTTAAATTGTCTCTAAATCATCTGAGGAGTCTCCTATCTTCGTTTGTCGGTAGAGTTTCTGGACACCCTGTATATCTATCTATCTATAAGCGAGGTTCCTACAGCCTCTACCGCTTCTCGCACTTCGACCGCCATCGTTTTCTGTCCATCCATTCGTCTTCTTTGATGGCTCTATCTTTCATGATGTGCCGTACATTTTCTTCCCAGGCAACTGAAGGTCTTCCCCTTCTTCTTCTTTGGTATGGTATGTAATTCAAAGCTTCCTTTGGCCATCTATCTTCATTAATTCTTTTCACGTGATCATACCACACTAGTTGTCTAGTTTCAATTCTATCTACACTGGAATATACAGTATGTGTCCTCCTTCTAATATCTTCATTCCTAATGTGATCTTTTTTTAGATATACCACACGCTCTCCTTAGATAATCCATTTCTACTACAACTACTGTATATAAGAAATTAATATAAATAAAATTTTTCACCTTACGTTGTGAATTCCGTAATGATTCTTACACAATCGTTAGGCATACATTATATCTCTCTGCTGTATATAAGTTTGCTTTTGTAGTTATTTTGTTAGTTTAGTTATGACTTCCTTGCAGTTACGTTTGAATCTGACATGATTTGATATCTTTCGTGTAGATATTGTAAATACGGAAACCTCAAATTCAATAGTGAACCATTTGTGCACTAACATTTTTATTGGCAATGGTGGGTGAAATAGGCAATCATTCTAACGACCTTGCAATTCCCTGTACACTAGTAATTAAATTTTTAATTTCGGTCCAATATTTTATTTTATTTATTTAACATATTCGCGGACACGCTTCACATGTAGACACGTCTTCTTACGGAGTAAGTGTCTGCATATACAGTCGTGTCCGTGAATGTGTTTTAAAAAGACGTTGTTAAAATGTATTTACCTGCTAAGTTAGTTTATTTAGTATGCCAATGATTTAGATTTTATTTTCTTTTTTTTTCACAGCTTTTGTTTTTTCTTTGACACATTTGTCACACTAAGTAAATAATATGGTATAAATACATAAATAACGTAAAATTCCAGAATTCTTTTATAAATATCAGTTGTAAGCATTAATTTGTTTTCTTTGAAATTTCATTATCATGTTTAGTCCATTCCGGAACGGATAGGCATTGTTTAGTTGTATTTTATGAGCAATAAATGTGCCAATACGATTGCTCAGCAATTTCATGACGATCTCAAGATCAACATGACAGTGGGACGGTGTTTTGGAGTTATTAAAAAATTTGGGTAAACTGGGAATGCAGGTAATAAAAACGAAGAAACTGAAGTATCTGAAGGTAATGAATCTAGTATAGTTGCAGTATTAAGACATATTCTCCAAGATTCCACATTACTAGGCAAGGAGCAGCTGTATCTGGAATCAACGGAATTAGCACCAAAGCCGTTTTCAAGGAAAAGAAATTTCATTTATTTAAGATACGCTTATGAGGATGACGTAAGGAGGATGGTGGTGAGTGATGACAGTCATTTACAATTTCCCATCCACAGTTCGCCTTAATATTTTTTCTCGTATGAATACACTTTTTCCTCCCTCGTTCTGGCCTCCTCGTTCACCAGACTGGTGTTCCCTGGATTTTTTCTAGGAATACAGAAAAATTAAAATATGTATAGACAACCCTCTATATTTGCGCATCTTTAGAAGATGCGCGTCAATTAATGCCTAGTAATCACTCCGCAAATGCTTCGGTAAGTATGAGAACATTTTGAACAAACATTTATCAACGTATACACACTGGAGGTAATCAGTTTCACCCTTTGGTCAACTAAGAAATTAGTGACTAATTAAAAATATTAATTTTAAAATGTATTTTTTTAATAAATCAAATAAAGTATTGGATCGAATTTAAAAATTTAAAGACCAAGAGATTTGCAAGGATTTCAAACGAAATTAAGGGATTCTAACCCTTGTTTAAGGGTCATCATAAAATAATCGAGGAAAAAATGTTTCCCACTTTAATCAAAAACTGACCTGTCGATGGGTTTTCCAAAAATGTTGTCGTAATACCTTTGTTTCGCTTTTGTTTGGTCACATTGTATTTAAATATATAAAATTAATGTTTATATTAATTAAAAATGTATGCTTCGAAAAGCAATAATTATAGAACATAAAAAGATAATAATTTATTAGTGAACAAAAACTGACAGTTAAACAATTTTAAGTAAATTATTTCATTACACTAAATTCAATTAAAATATTAAATGAAATACCGGTAGAAAAAATGAATATTCTCTGCCCAAAATTCATGCATATTTAATACGAAATTAATTTAACAGGTGCTTGATTAACATTTTGACAGCTTATAAATTTAGCATCTGATAAGGCTGCAACCCATTACATAATTTAGATTAAAATCAGGTGCGAAATCCCACGGATTATTGCTCTTTTAGTGGCGACAAACGACACGCAGGATTAAAAAACTCATTTTCCTTGTTGTAAATTACTTCTAATAGGATTTATTAAATTTAATAACTTCCAAGCCGCGGAAAAAATTAATTTTTTTCGGTAGGTACTTACACTAAAAGGCAGGTTTAAATACAAGCAGATTATAAATTCTTCATAAATGCAGATATTTTTAAGTTAATTTTGTTTTGGCATTCAGATATTTGAATTAGTTATTATCTTAGTCATAATAAAAACATTAAAAAGGGACTGATCAAATCAATAATGACAAAAGGTAGGTGCAAGAGGAAAACGGCACATGGAGAACCAGAAGGAACGACGAAATTAATGAACTGAATGAAGGGTATGATATTGTAAGATTTGTGAAAAGTCAAAGAATTTCAAGGCTAAAACAAGTCGAGAGATAAAAAGATGCAAAAACAGCAAACACATTATTACAATGGAAGCCGATAAGAAGACAAAAAAAGAAGGTCCAGAACAAGATGGTTAGATGATGCGGAAGACAACCTGAAAACCACGAAAATAAGACAATGGATGAGAAGGGCACAAGAGAGATCTGAATGGAAGAACATAGCCGGACAGGAAAATACCGATCCAGGGTTGTGGTACCAAAAGAAGAAGAAGAATCAAATTGGTTGAACATAAATACAACATTGCAGCCTTTAAAACAAACAATACACTGAGATTAATACTGTTCAAAAACCAAACCAAACAAATTACAAGAAGGATCAAATAACCGCATTTATTAAAATAGCTTGCGAATGCAACAACTTTTATCTGGGAAAAACTTCAAGACCACTGAATATTAGAATGAATGAGCATAAATATTGCATTTAAACAAGAAACTTTCATGTACAGTGAGCACGTAAAGGTTGGAATTAATTCATTTTCTCGAGAATGGACGATTTTGCAAAGAAATCCCGAAACAGGTCAATTTCTATTTTTAAATTACGACTTTTTGGCATATATCATACTAGTGACGTCACCCATCTGGGCGTGATGACGTCATCGATGAATTTTTTTAATGAGAATAGGGGTCGTGTGAAAGCTCATTTGAAAGGTAATTCAATTGTATAGTCAGTAGTATAAACATTAACATAATTATTTATAAAGGGTGTCCAAAAAAAATTTTTTTAATTAAATTTATTGACATAAAAAGAAGAACGTATGTAATTTATTTAATTCAAAATACATGTTACTGCTCTCAGAAAACAGAAAAAAATGTTTATTTAAAAAATAATCATCGCTTTTCGCTTAAATTAAATGTTCAAACTGTCAAGAGGTAGGTGGGTGGCTGCATTAATATTGAATTTAAGCAAATATAATATTTAACTGTTAAATAAACATTTTTTCTGTTTTCTGAGAGCAGTAAAATGTATTTTGAATTAAATAAATTACATACATCCTTCTTTTTATGTCAATAAATTTAATTCAAAAAATTTTTTTGGGCACCCTTTATAAATAATTATGTTAATGTTTGTACTACTAAATAGAGAATTGAATTACCTTTCAGATAAGCTATCAAACGACCCCTATTCTCATTTAAAAAAATCATCGATGACATCATCACTCCCAGATCGATGATGTCACTAGTATACCATATATGCCACAATATCATAACTTAAAATGTAAAAACAATTATGTTAATGTTTATATTACTGAATAGAGAATTGAATTACCTTTCAAATGAGCAAATCACATGACCACTATTCTCATTTAAAAAAATAATCGATGACGTCATCACGCCCAGATGGGTGACGTCACTAGTATAATATATATGTCAAAAAGTCGTAGTTTAAAAATAAAAATTGACCTGTTTCGGATTTTTTTTTTCCAAAATCGTCCATTCATGAGAAAATGAATTTATTCCAACCTTTACGTACTCACTGTATATCATAGCAAACACGCGTGGGACAACAAACACGGGGTCCAATGGAATGATGCGTTAATATTTTTATAAATGAAAAAGATTGTTTAAAGAGGAAAACCAAAGAAACAGCCGTTATATTGCTAAATGAACCAAAATAGATTGCAAAAAGAGCTGTTTTTCAGCTGATAATAGTAGGTCAGAAATCCATTATCTATAACAAGATTATAAGGATCAGAATTCTCAGAATTTTCAGCTCCAAAAGTGTAAACATTAACATGCCGATACCACCAAGACCAAGTAAGTGAACTGTCAACTTGTATTCTTTCCTACCTTCAATTTTATTTATTTAAAGGAAAAAGATCAATTTCATAATTTGTATTTTAGAATTTTTGATAACGATTTCAGGATTAAAAAAACTTTGTTTTAATTCCATTTAATTCAGAAAGCAGTAACTTTTATGCGACTCTGTATAACGTTAGAATTTGCATTTAAAAAATCTCTGAAGAAAACGTTTCAGTTCCTTTAGATTCGAATAAACATTCACTTGTTTGTTTACACAAACTAATATCGTGTTGTTTGAACTGCATCTCAAATCATTTCTTTCCATAGAAAACTGTTGCTGAGAGAATTAAAAGGGGCTATAAGAATTTTTTTTTAAATTTCGCCTGATACGTTTTTTCTATTGGCTTAAGTAAATCGTTCGATAAGCAAAACTCTCTTATGGCGTTTTTTAAACCTGCTATGGTTTCCTTTTTCATCTGCCTATTTATGGGAGTGGAGATGAGGCAGTCCATAATTCATCAGGTTGTTCGTTGTTAGTCCTTCTATTAAAAGAGCCCGCAAGGTCTACAAACAGTCAAAGCAGTTTTAGTGAAACAAATAAATTCACAGTTAAATTTTAATTTTTTTTTATACTGTTTTAGCAGATAATTTCTAAGCTGAATATTTTCGTATGGTGAACAATATAAAGAATGAAAATATAAATGTTAGTACCCTTATATTTTTCTATTTGTACATAGCGCAGTACAATGCTAAAATTTTTAAATTAGGTATATTCCCATAATTTGTTTGTGTATCACCATTGTTTTTATGTACAACACTAAATTAAAGGTATCAAATTGTAATGGTAATTTCGGTTTGTGGTACACAGTTTTATGTTACAAAATAAAATATGTAATTTCCCTTACAATAAAATTAATAGTTAACCGTACAACTAACAGTTTAGTAAGCTTAAGTTTTATTACTAATTACCTAAATAATAATTATTACTAATTTTATAAACTCTAAATCTTCGCAAGCAGCAGACAGATTAGAGACATATCACGCTGAGTTATTTCTTTAAGTTGTTTACAAATCTCTTAGAAAAATAAGCATATAAAACTCGACAAAAAGCATTAAAATCAGTTACCAGTACTCTGTGTAATTACCAACTTACTTATCCTAATGAAACGAAACATCTTCTTCGGTGGAATTCTACCCGATTTATTTGCTAGCTAACGGAGAATGAAATCTTATCTGCAGTGACATTCTGGAGTAGTTTTAAATTCGATTTACTGACGTGCAGAATTGTGTCGTAATTTGTTGTTGTTTAAGTTACTGGACATAATTTGGTGTGATCATTACGAAAAGTAGTTAAACTTTTTTAAAACCCCTTCAATACACAAAGGCCCTTGATTTTTGAGTCAGTTTGGTTGACCGTATTCTAGAGAGGCATTGTCATAAAAAATATTGCAAGAATTTGCACGAATCTGCCGCACATAAGTACCTACATGTGAAGATACGTTATGCATTTATTAAGTGGTAATTAACATAACTAAAAAGTTAAATATATTTCCTGAAAAACATTTTTACGCTCTTTTCTGCAGCGGTATTAACTTTTTGAAAAATTAATATATATACAGGGTGAAAGAACTGAAAAAAAAAACAACATATGTTTACATAAAAATCAGGAAAAATACAACTTTTGGTAAACCGATTCTTTCGGTTTAAGACTTTGATCTTATACACCAAAAAAAGACCCCATATATAGTAAATTTGGTTGAAGGCGGACTTTTAGTTCAAAAGTTATCGTGCTATTAGTCACATGTTATGTATCGTCGTCATATTGAATGCCCGTCATTTTTGTAAAAGGTAAAATCTGAGATGGCCTCATATCTAAATTTGAACGTCTATATGTATTGTATACGTGTACCAAATTATTTGCTTGTGCAATATAAATGTGCAATTCTTACAATATTTGCACGAATCTGCCGTACGTAGGTACATGTGAAGATACGTTATGCATTTATTAAATGGTAATTAACATAACTAAAAAGTTCAAAATATTTCATAAAAAACTTTTTTACGCTCTTTTCAATAGCGGTATTAACTTTTTGAAAAATTAATACAAACAGGGTGAAAGAATTGAAAAAAAAAACAACATATTTTTACATAAAAACCAGGAAAAATACAACTTTTGGTAAACCGATTCTTCCGGTTCAAGACCTCGATCTTATACATCAAAAAAAGAACCTATATACCAAATTTGGTTGAAACCGGACATCTCGTTCAAAAGTTATCGTGCTATTAGTCACATAGGTATAATCGCCATTTTGAAAACCCGCCATTTTTGCAAATGGCAAAATCTGAGATGGCCTCATATCTTAATTTGAACCTTTATATGTGTAGTATAGTCCTTTTCATGATCATTTTTCAGTGCGTAACAGTTTTTCGATTTCTCTCTAACGCATTAAATTGTATGTGACAGAAAAAAAGGCACGTCGGTGATTACAGACATTTATAACATTTCTTCTAGTTATTCTAGTTGTCGATAGATGGCGCCATAATCAAAAAAGAATTATTTATTAAATAAAATAATAATATTATCAATATAATCTGTACAATTTATAAGACTATACAAATCAAAGAAAATACCATTTTATAAATTCAATAGACAAAATTGATTTGTTTTTATTCCAAATTGAAAATAAAATGTGACAACTGTCAGATTTAACTAAAATGTCATGTTAGAGTAAATGTCATAAATGTGTATTATCACGGACTTACCTTTTTTTCTATAATTTGTGACGCACTGAAAAATGGTCATGAAAAGGAGAATATAATATTATGTGGTCCAAATTATATGCTTGTATCATTAAACGCTCAATTGTTTCATATATCGGCCGCACTAAAAATAATACAATAATAATAATAATAGTATCGTATGAGATGTTTTAGCGTCTATTGTGTCTCTAAACCTGTTTCACGCAACTTGAAGTACACTAGCTCAAGGAAACCGACGGCTTTACTGAACGTCCGAACCACGGGGACGACTCGTATCATTTTTCGAAACAAAACCGTCATTGCTGGTGAACAGGATCAAACTGAGACAAGAATATCAACTTTTATTACAAAGACATGAATGATATTCTTGGCGATTCCGAAGAATATCTTTCCAAAGATATTTGGAAATTTTCATCAGGTAAAGTTAAACTACGAATTACCATGACTGTTCTTCTTGGTTTCGCTTAGTACGATGATATCCATTTTGTACTTTTGTATTGTCTACTGTGAAATGTATCGAACACCTGTTTTTCTTTGGTGTTTGAAATTGTTGATGTCATTGAACATTCCAGCAACCTGTATTCACTAGCCTTTTCGATATTCTCATCGTTGTCTTCCAGTTCCTGTGAAATTCCGAGGCTTTGCGATCGGATTTTTAACAATTTCTAATTTTTGCTGGAAGCTGGGGAGTTTGTCCAGCGATCCAACGCACCAACGTTAAAATTTAGAAAATTTTTCTTTAAGGTTTTCTTCCTCTAGAAGATTGACTTTTCCACAATTTCAGAGATGGATAGATGGATTGGTTTCTGCACGACCAAAAAACTTCATCTCTCCTCTTCTACCTTGCTCATTTGCTGTGCTGTGAAAGCATGGCTGCCGCTTGCGCCAAATTGAAGATCTTCTTGTACGCCGTAGCCGCCGATGTGGTCTTTAGCGGTGACACTGGACTTCTTCTTGATGTGCCTATCCGTGATGTTGTGTTGAACCAGGTTCTGAGGTTTTTTAACCAGGATGTTTTTCTTCTTCCTGGACCTCGCTTTCCAAATATTTTTCCTTGCAGGATGGCTTGTAGAAGGGCATATCTGGATTCATTTCGCATAATGTGTCCAAAGTATTCTAACTTTAGAGATTTAATGGTGGTCAGTACCTCTCGGTTCTTCTTCATTTGTGACCCGATCAGTCCACGGGGTTTTAAGAATTCTACGATATAGCCACATCTCAAATGCTTCCAATTTTCTGAACATATCTTCGTTCGAGGTCCCCGATTCAACACCGTACAAAAGGACAGAGAAGACGTAGCATCGCAGCATTCTTCTTTTATACCAAGAGTGAGGTTGTGGCTCTTGAAGAATACCCCCATAAGGTCTAAGGTTTTTCAATGCGCGCTCTTATTTCTTGGTTCTTAGTCCATTCTTCATTTATTATGGCACCGAGGAAGTTGTAATGCGTCAATCTTTTTACAGGGGTTTAGTTGATATACACCGAGAGAAAAAAATTCTTGACATAAAGAAAGTTTATTAATATTTAAGAAAGATCGACTTGGCATATTGCCTAAGAAATATATCTTTGTATGTAAGATATAATTTTCTAAAATATTTCAAATAAATTCTACTATAGCCAAAGAAATATATCTTAAACATGATTGAACTATCACTTTCTGGCAAACTTCAAACCCATTTATCAGAAAGAAATTAGACTTGATGTTAATTAATTTTATTAGTCATAAAAATATATTTTCTACACATAAAAAAAATATTCTTTCTGAGCAATAATATTTCTTAGCAAGGAATATTATTATTTTACTATTAATAATTAATGTATTTAATGTTAAGAAATATATTTCGCAGAGATAAACGTATATTTAGAGTTAAGTTAATATTTCTTGAAAATAAAGTGATATTACATACGGCAAAATAAATCATTGTGTTAAGGTAAAATCATTATTTATTAATAAAACAAGATATAAAACGTTATTATTACATACAAATATTTTCTCCACTCTTAAACCACTGGCTTCTACACAACAATAAAAGGATGGAGAGGCAAATCCAACTTCCTCAAATTTTCCTTCTTTTGTTAATAGCACTTTGTATATCAGCAATTCACTAAAACAAAATCGTTATGTAGAAAGAGTAAACTTACTTTAATAATTTTTTTTTAAAGACATAGATATTTATTTTAACAAATTTAGGAAATAAAAAAAAAACAAATACACGGCCCCACATAAGAACTATTAATACTAATAATAATCAATCATATTTAGTTCAAACATGGCATTATTTCACCTACACATCTTTGTTTATTTTTTTCTTTTTGTTAATGAAGTATTAATTATTTATCTGTATAATATTAAGTCACACAATAAACATTGTTTAGCTAAAACAAGAGGGAAAATACAAACAATGTAAAACATTGAAGCAGACATAATAATATGAAATTTTCTTAACTTTTATAATCTAAAAGAGACAGCATACCTAATCATTAAGAAATTTTATTACGGGAAAGTATTATTAGTTTACATCTAAGTCATTTAATACATATTAACTAATTCACGGTTTTCGGCAATAACATTTCTTAACCATAAACATATATTTCTTTTAGACTAACTGATTTCTTTATCTCAAATAAATTAACAGAAAACATCCTCAGCGTTGCACCCGCCATGTTTAATATAGCGTTGTATTGTATATTTTTATAGAAGAAGATACATTCAAGAAACCTATTATAGTTGATACATAAGTATACACATTTTTAAAAAGGTAACATGTATGAAGTTCTACCATTTTTGGAAGGCCCCGCAGTTGGTTAATAACTCCTTTCTTAATATTGTTCTGAAGCTATATATTATATCATTCTGTCCCAGCTTTAAATTGTGGCATATTTCCCAGTTAGAATAATAAGCTCCTTTATTTCAGAGTCGTCCATCATTATACCTAAAAAGCATATAAAAATACTATTATGTTTCTTTTTTAACCATTCGGATACGCAACAATATTATTATTACATCTTAACTTACTCAATTTACTTTTATTTAATACCTATATATGTACGTACCTTCAAAATATCCGTTAATTTTTAAAGAACACCAATAAATCAAAAATCCATCTATATGAACATGAACATATCACGCCATCTTGACAAACACTGACGACTTCATAAATAGTTAATCTGCGCAATTCTTTTGTGGAAGAAAATCTCTTTGCAAGTAACATTTCGGCATTAATGACAAAGTTTTTATTTTATAACCACAGTTACTACAGAGGGTATTTCTGAAGAATTATTTCTTGTCGTTTAAAATATTTATTTGACTGCAAGAAAATTTCTTGTTCACAAATATAAATATGGATTAACTTAACATTATATTTCTTATACTACAAAATATTTGTAGTTTTCAATTTAAGAAATAAAAACTTTAGGATAAGAAAATTAAATGTAACCATTAATGCATTTCTTAGTATTGAAGAAATTATCTGTAAGAAATTATTGAGTTGTGTTTAAAAAACTCGTTTCTTCATATGTGAACCAGTATGTTTAAGTTAATAGGATATGTTAACTTTTAAGAAATACTGCTCAAAGAAATCGGTGTTTTAGGAGAAAAGAAATTGTTCTCTCGGTGTAGAATTGGCCTTCTGTTATTCTTGCTAATGATCATAAGCTTTGTCTTTTTTATGTTTATATTGAGTCCATATTGTTGATTGTAATATGTGGATTTGTTTATAAGGATTTGTAGGTCTTCTAGGTTGCCCGGTTGACGCTGGACAATGGGCCCTAAAAGTTACTAGTTTCCCGGCCCACAAAACACCTGTAATTTACAAAGCGTAGGTATTGATTCATTTTCCCTTATAGGACTATTCGGATTGCCTGATAGGAGTTCCCGCCCGCTACCTGTAATCATTTCTCCACATAATTACACCAAAATTAGTTTACTTAATTAAAATTAAACTCACCAGGCTTCCGGGTTGAACCGCATCATTTTTCTCCCCACCGAACCTTCGATATTCTCTCTGATGTCTTCTTCGGGTTGCTGGGGTCTCAGTCTCCTGGGGCCTCAGATTTCTTCACCACACACTTCACTAATCGCTACTAGTAGTAGTTCAGTGATCAGTGAACAGTGCAGTGAATATATCTGGGGCTCAGGAAACTGAGAGTCTAGAAACCCTGAAGAAAACATCAGAGAGAATATTGTAAGCTCGGTGTGAAGAAAAACGACGAGGTTGGAAGCATGATGAGTTTAATTTTAATATTAATGTTTGTAATAATATTATAATATTGTATTATTGTAATATTATAGGGAGCGTTCAAGTATTACGTAACGCGATTTTTGAAGATTTTTGACGCCCCCACCCCCTACGTAACGCACTCTAATGGGCGTTTAACTATTGCGTAACGCAATATTTGAAGATTTTTGACACCCTCCCCCCCCAACCTGCGTTACGTAATACTTGAACGGTCCCATAGTACTTATATTGTGTAATATACATCTAATTTATTATTATATTGTATATTCTTCGTTGTAGACCTCATAGACCGCGATTGAGCACTCGGTCCATTGTCGCTCGTGCTCTAAAAATCGCGTGCGTTCGCAAAAAGCATACTTCTTCGAACTGTTTCATAAATAACTATTTTTTAAGCAAATTAACAAACATAATTTTTTTATTTCGAACAATATTTTTTTAGATAAGTTGGGTCATTGTGAGCAAAAAAGGTCTCTTGTCATTTTTCTCTAAAATTGATTGTTGTCGAGTTATATGTGATTAAAAATTTGAAAAATGCGAAAATGGCCATTTTTAATGTTTAATAGCTCGATTAAAAATTATTTTGATGATATTCAAAAAGTGACCAAATCAAGTATCAAACCCCTTTTTCAAAGTCATGAAGAGATTTTTGTCACTACTTTATTACAAAGCTGTTATTTTTAATTATTAACAATTAGCGCTATAGTCCAACTGTACCGTCGCCCCCGCTAGCGAAATTATTTCGATTCGATTTTTTGCACAAACTTACTCAAAAAGAGGTCCTTATAACATATCCACAGAGTGCCGGGCGGTGCCGTGGTCTAAAAATTGTTTAAACAATTTTTTTTAAACATTTCGCTAGCGGGGGCGACGATACTGCCCGGTCTATCATGGATTTTCACAAGAGCTATGACCTTATAAATAACACTCATCACAGCTTTTGTCAAAATCCATTATCTCTATTAGTTTATTTTAATTAAATTTTCACATACCAAATTCACAAAGATCATGTATCTTTTCTAACCAGAAATTATGTTTCTTCAACCAATACTAGATTCTTAAACAATCGCCAATTTTCCAATTTCCGTTTGTTTCTAACTTTTCATGTCTCTCCCAAGTTTTAACTTTTCTCTGAATTCAATTACCGCGCCGAGGCCGAACAGAAGGAACAAACTGGCACATTTCGGACTTTCTTATCGATACATCTGCAGATAATTTAACATTGATTCCAAATCAAGTAGGCCCGAGCATGCCACTCACGTATTTCGGCCCCCCTTATTAATAATGGCTTCTGCACGCAACTTCTCACTTTGCAATTTACTCAGAGTGTAACGAATGGAAAAGAATATAAAAAGAGATAACTATTAGTACAAATATGCTCAGCTGGATATTTATTATAATAATGCACATACAAATATATTTAATATGTTTAAAAAGGTTAGAGAAGTAGCTGGTCTTTATCATAAGAAAACTCCACATGCTATAACCGATGCGTCGGGAAAAATGATAATAGACGAACACAAAATTCGAACTACCTGATATAATTATCTAAATGAACTGTATAATGATGATAGACCCGAAGAACTGGAGACTTTAGTTGAAGGTGAAGGACCAGAAATACTAAAATCAGATAAAATCTTATAAAATTGGCAAAAAACAAGAAAGCCGTTGGTCCTGAAAACATACCTACTGAAATGTTAAAGCTCATAAATGAGGAAAACATTGGAATACTAGTAAAACTTTTCAATGATGTTTATTCGACTGGTGATATCCCTGAAAATTGGTTCAAGTTCGAATTCATAACCCTACCAAAAAAACAACGTCTGAAAAACTGTAGCGATTATAGAATGATTAGCCTTATGAGCCACACTTTGAAAATCTTTCTACGTGTCATCCACAGTAGAATCAGAGATAAATGTGAAGAAGACCAGGATGAAACACAATTTGGCTTCAGAAATGGACTGGGAACACGGGCCGAGATCAAAGGAAAGACGTCTGTGCTGTATTTATTGACTATGAGAAGGCCTTTGATCAAGTACATCATCACAAATTACTTAAAATATTAAAAGATAAAGGTGTTGATAGTCAAGATGTACGAATCATATAAAAATTATACTGGCGTGAAACAGCGACAGCTTGCAGAAATGGAAAATCAACAGAAATATGCAAAATACAAAGAGGTGTCAGACAGGGTTGTATACTGTCCCCACTGTTATTCAATTTATATTCAGATAGAATATTTAAAGAAGCGCTACATAATTTGGAATGGGGTATGAAAGTTAATGGAATTCTGATAAATACAATCAGATATGCAGACAATACAGTTATTTTAAGTGATGCTATGAATGGATTACAACACCTTTTAAATGCCATTGACACAGTGGAAAGAGAGTTTGGCCTAAACATAAACTGTTCAAAAACAAAATACATGGTATTTAGCCGTTTGGACCATTAGATTTACGGTTATATGTTGATGGTCATATAATTCAAAGAGTAACCAGTTTTAAATATCTTGGTTGCCATATTACTGAACAACTAGATCCATACAATGAGATAAAATGCAGAATCGAGATATCCTGCACGATATTTTTAAAAATGAGGTCATTCTTCTGTAACGATAACTTGCAACTTCAACTTCGAAAGCGCATGATTAAATGTTACATTTGGTCAGTCCTCTTGTATATGGTAAAAATATCCACCATTAATCGTTTGGAGGCCTTTGAAATGTAACTGCACAGACGTACACTGAAAATACCATGGACGGCTATGCTGACAAATGTGGCAGTCCTTAAGACAGCCTAATTAAATATAGAAAGATGGCATATTTTAGACACGTAGTAAGGGTATACCGGTATAATATTCTTCAGCTTATTATGATGGGTAAAATCCAAGGGCGCAGAGGAATTGGTAGAAAGTAGGCATTTTGAAAAAACAGACAAGTAATCTTATTATGATGGGTAAAATCCAAGGACGCAGAGGAATTGGTTGAAGGCAGGCATTTTGAAAAAAGAGACAAGTAAAATCTGACATACCATAGATTATAGATAGACCTGATTTCTAGCGGTTTAGATGCTGCTATGTATAGAGTCAACTTCCATACAAGAATGTCCCGACTCTAAAAATTTATGTTACGATACTGTCCTCCGCAGGTATAAGAAAATACACTTATTTCACTTGCTTACATATCCTGGGACAGATATTGATAAGTAGTGGAGGATAATGCTTTCTATTTCAGAACTTCCTCGTCTACCGTTAATTTCTGACCAGGCAAAACGGTAAGCTACATTTGGTAATGAGGCTTCATTCACACATAAATTGTAGACCCATAATTTTCGGGAGGAATATATGAATTGTCTAGTTAATGTGGAATCTGTAGTACAGAAGACTGTAGGTCGAAAGTGATTGAAACAAAATTCCGTTGTTGACTAGAGCATTTCTTATCATTTCGTTGTTCGAGATTCCATACTTCTTTTCTTTTCTGATGTTCTCTGTAACTGTTCTCTAAATCCGGTTTCTTAGTTGGATTAGCCATATCATAGTATGATAGGGCAAATAAATATTATTTATTACAAACTAAACATTGACCTTATTTAGGACAAAAAAGCTAAAATCATAGTCGTTATAAAATATTTTTCGGTATGTAATTTTGCTAATACCTTCCGGTTTCTTCAGCTGACAGTCATTTATATAAAGTTGATACATTTTTCGTATACTTAAATTTTTGTCCAAATATTACGCTTTGAACTTTGGCGAATATAATGTGGGACCATGGTTGGAAAACACTCAATATGAGCCTTCACAATTTTTCGGTTTTCATTGCTTGTTTTATTTGGCAGTATAGACTTGCCTCTTTTGCCCGTATCTGCATAACAACATAGAATATCAATTTTTCTTACAACATCTTGTATTAATGACGCTGATGTGTCTTACAAAAAAGCTTCTCACATACCTGTACCTCTTGACCATTCAAAGAAACGTAGTCGATACTGTCGATTTTACCAGTCAATATGAATGAGAAAGTTTAATAAAATGTATTAAAGGCACTTATTACCTTTTTACTGAATATAATATACAGCAGTAGAAATATATTGTTTTCCGGCAAAATAATATATGTGTGCTTCCTTGCTTTTACATGCAACATAACTTTAATTTTATGGAAGTACAATAAGTAGCGATATATGTATTGCTTTACTTAAAAATGAAAAATGGTTATTTGTAATTTATTTGTTTATCACACAAATTATCTGCTGAATGGCAAGTCGTATCATTTACTGGGTTTTACCTGTATGTAGAGCGTAAAAAGCTGAGAATTTTGGTATTAGTCCATTCTTTCACGGTTTTTGCTCTAAATTTTAAAGAACCGCTTGGTTTGACATGAAATTTGGCATACGTATCGCTCACACGTCAAAGAAAAAAAGTGATATTGTGCCGATGTGTGCTATTGCCCTGGGGGTGACTTTCACCCCCTCTTGGGAGTGAAAAAATATGTCCAAAATAAGTCCGGAAATGGGTAAACTGACTAATTCTAAGTAACTTTTGTTCTATAGAGCTTTTTCGCCAAGTCAACACTTTTCGAGTTATTTGCGAGTGAATATGTTCATTTTTCAACAAAATAACCACATTTTTGGACGGTTTTTCGCAAATAACTCAAAAAGTTAGTCATCATCATTCTCTTTGCCTTATCCCTATGCGGGGTCGGCTTCCCTAATTGCATTTCTCCACACAATTCTGTCTTGGGTCATATCAATGTTAATCCCCTTTACCAACATGTCCCGCCTTATCGCCTCCCCCCAGGTCTTCTTTGGTCTTCCTCTCCTACTCCTTCCAGGAATCTGCACTTCAGCTATTCTTCGTATTGGGTGATTAACGTCTCGACGTTGAACATGACCAAACCATCTTAACCTATGCTCTCTCATTTTGGCATCAATTGGTGCCACACCTAGACTTCCCCTAATATACTCATTTCTAATTTTATCCTTCTTTGTCACTCCACTCATCCATCTAAGCATTCTCATTTCCGCCACATGCATTCGTTGTTCCTCTTTCTTTTTCACTGCCCAACATTCAGTTCCGTACATCATAGCCGGTCTTATGGCTGTTTTATAGAATTTTCCCTTCAGCTTCATTGGAATTTTTCTGTCACACAACACACCACTCGCTTCTTTCCACTTCATCCATCCAGCCCTAATTCTACTGCATGCATCTCCATCTATTTCTCCATTACTCTGTAATACCGATCCTAGGTACTTAAAACTATTGCTTTTCACAATCATTTCACCATCCAAAGATACCATTTTATTTGTAGTAGCTCCATCTTTAAATGAACATTCCAAATACTCTGTTTTTGTCCTACTAAGTTTTAAACCTTTTTCCTCCAGAGCTTGTCTCCACTGTTCCAGTTTTTGTTCTAGGTCTCTTTCACTATTTCCTACTAACACGACATCATCAGCATACATTAAGCACCATGGAATGTTACCCTGTAGTTTCGTTGTTATCTGGTCCACAACTAATGAGAATAAATACGGACTAAGCACAGAACCTTGGTGCAATCCTACTTTCACATGAAATTTATCAGTCTCTCCCACACCTGTCCTAACACTAGTCGTTACTCCCTCATACATATCCCTCACAATCTTTACATATTCACCAGGGACTCCTTTCTTATTGAGTGCCCACCACAGAATCTCTCGAGGAACTCTATCATATGCTTTCTCAAGATCAATGAATACCATATGAGCGTTTGTTTCTTTACTCCTGTATTTTTCCATCAATTGCCTTATAATGAAAATTGCATCTGTTGTTGATCTACCCTGCATAAAGCCAAATTGATTCTCGGATATTTCGGTCTCTTCACGTATCCGTCTGTCAATTACTCTTTCCCATATTTTCATGGTGTGGCTAAGCAGTTTTATAGCCCTGTAGTTTGTACATTGTTGTATATCTCCCTTGTTTTTGTAAACAGGTACCAGTATACTGCTTCTCCATTCGTCTGGCATTTGTCCGACTTCCATAATTCTATTAAATAGACCTGCTAGCCACCTTGTTCCTGTCTCTCCCAATGCTCTCCATACTTCCCCAGGAATATCATCTGGTCCTACCGCTTTTCCTTTCTTTATTTTTTGAAGCGCTTGAGCCACTTCCTCGTTGGTTATTTTGGTGACCATTGCTGCTACTGTCTCCGTTGGCTCTACAGGCTGTCTGTCAAATTCTTCATTTAATAAGCTGTCAAAGTACTTTCTCCATCTCTTTTTGACTTCCCTTTCGTGAACTAGTATTTTATTATTTTCATCTCGGATACATCTAATCTGATTAAAATCTTTTGCTTTCTTTGCTCTCTGTTTGGCTATTTTATATATCTTCGTTTCGCCTTCCCTGGTATCAAGTTGATCGTATAGGTTTGAATACGCTTCTGCTTTGGCTTTTGCTACTGCTACTTTCGCTTCCTTTTTCGCCACCATATAGTTTTGAAGATCTATGTCGGATCTGGTTTCTTGCCACTTTTTATATAATATTCTCTTCTCTTTTATTTTTCCTTGTACTTCGTTTGACCACCACCAAGTCTCTTTATCCTCAAACTTTTTTCCTGACGTTTTCCCAAGTATTTCAATAGCAGTCTCTCTAATACTACTGGCCATTTTTCTCCAAATTGTATTAGGGCTTCCTTTCATGTTCCAACATATTTTTTCTACTATTCTTAAAAAGTTAGTATTTTGTCGAAAAAAACGTCCTTAGCAAAAATATAGCACATAAAAAAGTAAAAAAAATGGTGTACGCGTTAGGTCTCTGGATCTCGTAGAACCAGAGTTATAGCCAATGAAAAATAGATTCATATTCACCAAATTTCAAATAGAATATTTCGACGTGAAATATCCAAAAAATTAAGCACTTTTTGGGGAAAACCTATTATAACTTTTTTTAAATTTTTTAAAAAAAGCTTTATTTCTGTTTTTACAAAAAGTTTCTAGCATTAAATTTAAGCAAGTTACGCTCAAAATAAAGTTGGTCCCTTTTGTTTTTGCAAAAAAAAATCGGGAAGACCACCACCCCCTAATTAGCAACTTAAATGAAATTAATCGTTACCGCTCCACAAATTATTTTACTTATGTTGTGTTTATATGATCTGTAAGTTTGGTCGAGTCAAAGTGCTTATTTTTGAAACAATTTGGTTTCAAAGTAAAATTTTTAAAAATTTAAATTTTGAAAAATATGTTTTTTTTTCAAAATAACTTAAAAACTGTTAGAGCTACCAAAGTTAGAAATTTTTTTTATAAAACAAAATGAAGCTTTTTTTAAACACTTTAAATAAGTTGTAATGAATTTTCCCCGAAAATGTGCTTAATTTTTGGTTATTTCACGTTAAAGTATTCCATTTGGAATTTGACGAATATGAACCTATTTTTCATTAACTATAACTCTGCTTCTACTAGGTTCAGAGACGTGATATATACACCATTTTTTAAAATTTTTTACAGGCTATATTTTTGCTAAAAATGTTTTTTCGACAAAATACTTACTATTTGAGTTATTTACGAAAAACCGTCTAAAAGCGTGGTTATTTTGTTGAAAAAATGAACATATTCACTGTCAAATAACTCGAAAAGTATTGACTTAGTGGAAAAACTCTATAGAAGAAAAGTTACTTAAAATTAGCCAGTTTATCTATTTCCTGACTTTCTTTGGACGAATATTTTTTCACCCTCAAGAGGGGGTGAAAACCACCCCCAGGGCAAAACCACATATCGGCACAATATCACTTTTTTTTTGACTTATTAGCTATGTGTATGCCAAATTTCATGTCAATCCAAGCGGTTCTTTAAAATTTAGAGGTTTTGTAATATTTTACCGTTAAAGAACGGACTATATACCTATCTCAATATTTTAAAATTTGTCATTTACCTGGTTTTCTAAGTATACCGACGATATGCAACATCTGAATTGTCGCTGTATGTAACCTACGGCATTTATTATATACCACAGCCTTACTATTACAAGAAATTTACATTGTTGAGTTTAAATATTTGTGATAGTTGAAATTGGTCCTAGATTTAGCACTAGGCATCATAGGAATCCCCGTGTGGGTTGAACACGTCCTGCACCCCGATTACAGAGATGATAGTTAACAACTCGTTATATTTTTTATTTTAGTGGCTCAGCATGTTCTCATCCTGATCAGCACTAAAGATCGAAAACGACGATCACGT
Organism: Diabrotica virgifera virgifera; assembly: GCF_917563875.1. Taxonomy (NCBI): domain Eukaryota; kingdom Metazoa; phylum Arthropoda; class Insecta; order Coleoptera; family Chrysomelidae; genus Diabrotica; species Diabrotica virgifera. Next base: position 193,262,299 of record NC_065449.1, read on the forward strand.
TATTGTGATTTAGTCCTTTAAGAGGGTTTTAATAAATATATACCTTTTATAATGGTAGGGGAGCAAAATATGCTAAATTTGCAGTCACTCGAGCGTTATGGGAAACTATTGGGTTGTGATTATTAGGTCCTAAAACCAAAAAAAGTTAAGTAAAATTTTCCATTTTAGTAAGGACTTTCCATTTTTTAATTTAATTTTTCATTTCCAACAATCGTTTTTTCCGATTATAGCGCCATCTGTCCATAACTCGAAAAAATGTCTCGAATAAAAGTTGCTTATTTTTACGTGAAGAATTCAAATCTGCAATAAAAATTTGGGGGTCCCATTTAAGATTTTAAAATAACCCCCCACCCTACCTCCGTGGGGGTTCGTGTTTGGTACCATTCGATAGATTTTTCAAAAACATTTTGAAAGTGTATCTTGCAGTTTTTCGATCTAATGTTCATTTTACGAAATATCGCGGGGTTTGTATTTAAAATTTAAAATTTACCCCCACCCCTCCTCGTGGGGAGTCATGGTTAGCACCGTTCGATAGATTTTTGAAAAATATTGAAGAGGTATTTTTTAGTTTTTCGATCTCACGTTTATTTCGCGAAATATTCGCTTTTTCTTTGTGAAACTTTTTGACTCACCTTCCAAATTGTCAGATTTTTCAAATTATATAAACTCTTTTGCATATACTTAACTCACCTTATCTTAATCTGACAATTTAGAGTATTTTTAAGGATAGATTTTTTTTTCGGGCCCCCCCATTAATAAACTTCCCTGTGTTAAGAGTCAATATATGGTAGAGGTACATCTGCAGGGTACCAAGTTTCTCCCCATATGATAATCTGACGCGCTCGAGTAACTGCAAAAATCCCCGTTTGGGCTCCCCTACCATAAAGGATTTTACAGAATGAAAATTTTTTATCTACGACTTTACTTTCATTAAGAAATAAGAAAAAAATAGCTGTGTCCATCTTCTAGACATGAATGAAGCTAAATCGTCCACAGTGCCAATAAAGTGCTTTTATTAATAAAAATCGCTTTGCTAGCTGTTGTTTTAATGAATTCATTAAAACCACGCGTACTTCTTTACGGAAACATATATTGAATTCACACCTAATTAAGCCATTCTAATGCAGCCGTCGCAAATGCAATACCTTGTTAGTTTACTCCAGTTTCTCATTACTTCAATCCTTTCATTAAACCTAATATAAGTAACAAGAGTGTCCGTTTTATGGTCTCTGATTCTCGAACTGATATTTATGTTTATTTGCTGCTACACCTGCTTGTGGTCTGTGTGTTATTTAAATGCATTAGGTGTTGGATTCCGCATACACTAAGAAAACTGGAGTATGTTTGTCCATCAGGCAATGGCCATGTTATTCATTTAAATGGTAGATAGATCCTGTAGGTATTAAAAATGATTTATTGCTGGATTTAAGTCATTTTTGCTAATTTTATTTTTCATGTAAAGAAATCAGGATAGGGACTAATCAGAATAACCCCGTATAAAGTTTTACTTACATAAATGTCAACTGAAAGGCAAGCCGCACACCAACGAAACATGAAACGAAAAACATGAAACATGAAACGTAAAACACGTTTCATGAAAATTAAACACAGCTAAACAAATCTTGAAGTCCGCCTACCAATGAAACGAGTGTGATTCATGCTCATAACACATTTTTATTTTCGGAAAGTTTCATAAATAACCGGACGTCTATTTGTTTAGCAGTGTTTTATATCCATGAAACGTGATTTACATTTCATGTTTCTTTGATGTGCGGCCTAACTTAAAAATTTAAACACAAGTTTGTTTGTGTTAAAGAAAACAAACTGGTTACCTTAGCTATGTTTATTATTGGATCAAGAACTCAGTTTGATAACAAAATGGACACATGTTAAATTGCATCGTACAGAAACATACATGTCTACACAAAATATTACATTTTAAAACGTTTATAAGAATTAAATCATTATATTTCTAATCACCTACTAAATTTTCGGATCGAAAATATTTTCTATAATCAATGTTATTTAAAATAAACCAATAAATACAATGCCAAGAATATATCTTGATCACTAGTGTGACCAACTAGCCCGAAAAATCCGGACAAAAATCCAACTAGCGTCCCAGACAAGGCTTCCGGGCCATCCGAATTTTCAACGTTTTGGTAAAATTCTATTTTGAAATTTTGAATACGTTATTCTTCTAAAAATTCACATCAAATTGAATTGGTGGGACGAAAAAAAGTCGACAATTTTTAGACTGTTATAGGTACTAATACCACATCCAAAACGTTCACATTTTATATAGTGGTATTATAGTTCTACGAGTTCTACGAAAACCCAAACTCTGGACTTCCGTCCGTCCCGTTTGTGTAAATTATCGTCTTCTGAAAAGACGATTCAAAAACATGGATATTAAATAATGATAATTATATTTTTATATTCACCTAAGGTTCTAGGAAAAAGCTTTCCAAATTGTTCTTAGCTGGAAAAAGCTTTCATGGAAATCCAACATCAGTTAATTTTTTCCTTTGAGATTCCTTCCTTTTCCGTTCCTTTGAGAACGATTTTCGGATTGGAAGTCGAAACGTCAAAAACTAACAAAAATGTAATTATCATTACAACCCATCCCATCAAAAAAAAATTTGTCATCATAAAAATGTTAAATAATCAATAAATTGATGATATTAAAGTTGTAGATATATTTAAAAAAAAAAGTCCCGGATTTTAGGTATATTTTTTCAGCCTTGTCCCGAATTCGACTAAATTGGAGTTGGTCACACTATTGATCACGCATAAATTGATTATTAAAATTCCAGACAAACAGGAAAAAAAAAATGAAAAAAGAATGTATCCCTCATACACCAATACATATTTTTAACACTTCACTGGTCATACTTATCCGTTATTAGAACGACACATTAAGAAAATTTCAGCCTAATTTTCTTTAACAGCGAACAAAAATACTAAAGATAACTTTTAGTAAACTATGGTTTTTCGACAAACACTTTTTTGTAGTCTATAGGGTTCATTCGATGGCGAATAAATAGATAAACTGATGTCCAAAGGATGTCCAGAGAATTTTGAGGAAAAAAGAGACATTGGCAGAAAACGAATATCCAGGCTGAAGAACCAGAGTCTGCTTTGCAGCATTCACCACATGACAGATATGCACTAGAAGAAGAAATATCTGTACATAAATATGCTTTCTGAATACTTACATAAATATATTTGGATAATGCAATATATTGATTTTCTTTGAGAAATTTTAGAAACTCGTATTAGAAATGGATTTGGCACTGAAAAGGGCTATGAGAGGAACCACATTTTATTATATTCTTATAAATAATAAGAGCCGTTCGAAATTCTAAAACAAAATAAATCTGTCCTTGTATTCTTTTTTAAAAAGCTATTTGTATCCTTTTATTTGTACTCGCGCTGTTGCCGATTTAGTCCCCTTTTTAATTTTAAATATCGCTTTCAACTTTAACCTTTTTAGTTCGGCGTTTCTCGAAAATTGTGTGTCGTCGTAAAATTAAATTTCTGTGGGTTCTGCCAAGTCAAGAATCAAGTCAGAAAATTAATTTCTATTAAACAGAATTTTTGAACGGCAATATCGATCTGGATTCTTTGTGAACATCTCCGTCTCTCTTGGTTTTTATACACAAGGGAATTCATGAGTTTTTACAATTTCGTTTGATTTAATATTCCTTTTGAGAGTTCCCTTTTGTGAATGTCTAAACTTGAACCGAACATGTTAGCCAACTTCAAGAGTTGAATTTTTTCCACCTCCGCTAATTTACATTTATAACTGTGAGCGTATTTGGCCTTTTAATAAGATGTAATTTTGAAAAAGACTGGCAAATCTCCACTTACGAATTTTGGTTAATTTTCTGAGCGTTCAGGTCAAAGCCAATTTTTTACTGATGAATTGACTTGTATCTCGAAGAAGCTAAAATAATTAATATTTGCCTCATTTATAAATGAACCTCTACCTAAAAAAGATAAACGCAGTAATTTTTGTGTGCTTTCTTTGATCTCTTTAACCCTTTTCTTGAAAATGTAACAAATTTGTAACATTTTCATTTTAGGCCCAAGTGAGTTCTAGGCGAGTTGAAACGCATTCTGTTAGTTACAAACATTTTGTACTAATAATATAAAACTGTCCCTAGATGGCAATAGTTAACTTATATTGTGATTATTACCGATTTCTGATAACTTCTAATTATTATTGATGCCATCTGTCATCTGTTGCGTTTTCGAGAAGGTTCTCCACTATTTTTACAAACTTTTAATTTTTTCTAAGAAATTGTGTTTTTGATTATTTTTATGATTGTTTTATATTGTGCAATGATCCTATTAATCAAGAGTGCACGTTTTAGTTGTTTTTTTGTTTATTGAACTATCAAAAAACGTCGTCAAACATTTCTAACAAATTTGTTACATTGTCAAATATACGGCGAATATAGTTTTTAGTTGTTTCTCCAATGCAGATTTTTGATTTATTTATCTCTGCAATATTTTTATGCAATTTTATTTGTTTTTCAGATAATATATTTAAAAAAAGCGTAGACAAAATTATTTCTATATTTTGTAAGTGTCAGGCACTACTTCCTTTCAGTCGATAAAATGTGAAGGGGTAGGCGACATTGTCTGAATAGAATATAATAATTATGTTTTATAAATAAATAGGTAATTCTATTTTAAAATTACAATTTTTTTTATGTTTAGAAAAATTAATTTTCCTAAAATTTAATGGAGAGAGAGGGGTATTATGACGCGAGAGTAGTCCCATGAACTCGGATATAAGAAATTTGAACTTTGTTTTGAAACATCGTTTCAAACCTTAGAAAATGCATGGATCATCAGTAATAATAAGGTGTATGGTGCAAAAAATTTGCAAGAAATTCAAATTTGGTACTTAGGAATAAATTAAAGGTGAAATATTTATTTAATAAATTTTTAAATAATTCTAGAAGGGCATTACCAGAAAGAAAACACAGTTTTCACATTTTTATATATTGGTTTGTCAAGAAAATGGTTAAAAAATAATCAAAAGTGTTTATTTTCTTAAATGTATTCATCATCATCATCAACCTTGCGTGTTCACTGCTAGGCATAGGTGTCACTCAGCTCCTTCCATCTATCTCTGTCTTGTGCGGCTTGCATCTAGTTACTGCTAACATGCTTCATGCTTCATTTGGGAGTCTATCATTCAGAGAGACTCTGTGTTACGCGAATCTTAGTGCGATCATTAGTAATAATAAGGTGTATGGTGCAAAAAATTTGCAAGAAATTCAAATTTGGTACTTAGGAATAAATTAAAGGTGAAATATTTATTTAATAAATTTTTAAATAATTCTAGAAGGGCATTACCAGAAAGAAAACACAGTTTTCACATTTTTATATATTGGTTTGCCAAGAAAATGGTTAAAAAATAATCAAAAGTGTTTATTTTCTTAAATGTATTCATCATCATCATCAACCTTGCGTGTTCACTGCTAGGCATAGGTGTCACTCAGCTCCTTCCATCTATCTCTGTCTTGTGCGGCTTGCATCTAATTACTGCTAACATGCTTCATGCTTCATTTGGGAGTCTATCATTCAGAGAGACTCTGTGTTACGCGAATCTTGTTTACTACGTTTTTGATCCAAAAGTGAGTGCAAGTAACACACACTGGTCAAAGATTTTCCTCCTGAGGCATATAGGTATTCCGATTAAAATGAATAGTTTATATACTTATTTACCAAACGCTGCCCAGGCTAGTCTGGTTATCTCTGCCCAACCGAATTTCATATCCTAAATACTTACACGACGCAGCCTGCTCACTATCCCTTCGATCAATACCGATATTATGATTTATAGCCAGATTAGTCATTATTTGCGTCTTGCTTATGTTAATCGTTAGTCTGATCTCCAAGGAAGCTTGGTATAAGTTTTCCAACATTATTATTACTTCATTTATACGATCGGCTATAAGAACAATGGCATCTCCGAATCTCAAATGACTGAGCGTTTCTTCAGTTATGTGAATACCATACTCGTTCAGATCTCGCTAAGTTTGTGCTGGGTGATCTCTTTTTCTTTTTCCTTGGGGATTCCACTCTAGGGAAGTATCTACAATACTGGAACTATTTTTCGAAGTGTGTGATCAATCCAACCCCAGTTTCTGGACTTTGTTTAATATTTTGCCCTCTTTTGTTCGGTCAGGTGGAGCAGATCTTTGTTTCTGATGATGTTAGGATATAAAACATGAACAATTCTTCGTAGGCATTTGTAACAAATACCTACAACTTGTCTGTAAGGGTATTTGTCACTCTCTAGGTTTTACATCCGCAGAGTAAAACAGGCATGACTGGAATATTCGTATCTTGGACTGTCGCGTGTCGTTGTAGAGTAATGGCCAGACCTTCAAACAGGGTTGAGCATGCTGAAGGCTTGTTGAGCTTTTTGTATCCTCCTAGGAATATCGTCTTTTTTACCTTGAATTTCTGTTATGACAATTCCAAGAAACGTAAAATTTTTCACATTTTCAAACTGCATATTGCTAATAGTAAATACATAGTATGTTAAGTAAAAGATGGTTTTGCTTGCATTTGATTCAGAGGGATGCTCAATCGCTCAGCTGTTTCTGCCATTGCAGGCTTCCTCAACAGCGCTAGCGTGCACACCTCTGAATCGAAAACCAGCTAGCCCATCTATTTAAGGGAAATTTAGAAGATCATTGAAATCCCCATTGGGACGCAATCCAGCGACATCTCTCAAACAAACTGAAAAGTCTCAAATGCAGAATTCACCATTATAATAAAAATTAAAATGGGAAATAGTTATTTAAATCTGAAACTTTTCTTGTTCAAAGTTCTTTCTGGTACATTCTTAATCTGCGACTTTTACAATTTATAAGACAGCAGACGATTATAGAAAACAGAATTTTCGTTTTCTGTCAAAACAGAAAAAAAAACAGAAATCCCCATTGGGACGCTGGATTGTGTCCCAATGGGGATTTCAGTAATCTTTGAAATTTCCCTTAAATGGATGGGCTAGCTGGTTTTCAATTCAGAGTTGTGCACGCTAGCGCTGTTGAGGAAGCCTACAATGGCAGAAACAGCTGTCCAGCGATTGTGCATCCCTCTGAACCGAAATCAAGCAAAACCATCTTTTACTTTTCTATCATTACTTAGATTTGAGTACTAGGAAGTTTCTTTCTGTCCTTTTTCTAGACAAATGAAAACGGAATGTGTCTGCATATAGTAGAGTCATTTTTGTTTTCTATATTCGTCGTCTGCTGTGTTATAAATTGTAAATGTCGCAGATTAAGGAGGTACCAGAAAGAACTTTCAACAAGAAAATATTTAGATTTAAATAATTATTTACCATTTTAATTTTTATTATAATGGTGAATTCTGAATTTATTATTCATTCTCATCAGATCATTATATCATTTATTCTCATCAGAAGCTAAAATTCAACATTTAATAAATTAGTCTTTAGTGTACGTTTAATAACTTAAGTTTTTAATATACGTTTCTTTTATTAAGTCCTTTTATTAAGCTTAATTTTTGAAAGAAAAAGTCAAAGCCGATATAACTCATGTCATTTTTAATTATTTCTTTCTATGGAAAGTACCCCATTTCCACCGTAATGTAAACATACGACCACCGGGATTAAAAAAAATTGCAACAGTACAAGCAGAGAACCGTTGTCTGATAATGGTGACGCATTTAATCTCGTTATTTTGCTCTATGGAATGACAATAATCACGTTTAGCTCGACTTTAACAAAACTAAACGTCGTCAATTCTGATTTAACGAGAAAAAATTTTTAAAATCGTTAACTCCGCGGAAAAATAAATTGGCAGTTCTGCCAGCAAATGATACGTTTCAACGTTCTCGGTGACAGTCATGATGAGCAACCTTTGAACCCAATCAAGGGTCGAGAGGTATTTAATTATGATATTGGGATCTCTAATAAAGGTAATACACAGTTTGGGTCTTTTGTTTTCGCGGAAATACAATTTTTTTCAGTCATTAATATACAATATTTTAGAAGTTTGTACCAGTTTATTACTAGAGTGTGCTTTATTTTGTATTAGAAAAATATCTGAAATATTAAAACCATATTTAAAACAATGATAAAATGTAAAGGGCCACAAATAATAATACTATCAAATAATATGATATTATTTAAAAAAAAGGATGATGATCAATTTGAAGCCTTAATTCATATAGGTCTGGATCCCGCGTACCAAAAAAAGTTTATTAATAGCAAGCTCAAAATTTGTTAATAGCTTAACGGTTTCTAGTCCATTACAGGTTCCGAACGTCAGACTACGAAAATGTTCCATGTATTTTGTCGGACAAAACTTCCAATTTTTTTGTTACCCTTTCACTAAACTGTCATGCAAAAATCGGACTGCTATTTATCATCAACATAATTGCAGTCATTTGAAATGTTCCACGTGCCGGACTTATTAAAATGCCCAACATATTTGTCGGACAAACATTTTTTTATATATTATATAAAATTTTCTATTAAATAAACTTAAAAACAACCTGCTAGTTTTCACAATCATAAACTTGTCAGGATGACAAATTCCACAATTAAAATCACGTTCCACAATTAAAACGTCCCCTGTTTCAGTGTTCCCATACATCAAAGTTTATCCGACTAGACACCGTTAAGCTATTAACAAATTTTCAGCTTGCTCTCAATAAACTTTTTTGGTACTCAGGATCCATCCCTGCTACTTTGAATATACGGATGTAGAACTAATTTACACAACAAAGCAGGCTTATCGTGGCAAAAATAAAAAATAAATTAAGTATTGTGTCTATAATAATATGGAATTAACAATTCGACAAAATGGTAAGGATTTAAATCGTTGCAATTGCGATTTCCTACAATTTCTACGTTGCAAATATTTTTATATACAGATATTTAGATATAGATACAATATACCCTGCAAACTGATCAAAATTGTGTAAAATACAATTTCCCCCATTTTTGTTTGTATACAATCATTATGTAATTCGGTGCCGCCCAAAATCCCGACAGCCAAAATCCCGACAGCCAAAATCCCGACGGCCAAAACACCGACACGCCAGAATCCCGACACGCCAGAATCCGACAGGCCGGAATCTCGACATGCAACAATCCTCACATAAATAAAAATTCCGACTTTTGTTTAATACTTTTAATACAAATTACTTTTGTTTATTAACAAAAAATAAAAAACAGATGGCCATAAACAAAAAACAAGAAATAAATGTAATTATATGTTAATAAGAAACTTATCAAACCTGTCGGGATTCTGGCCTGTCGGGATTTTGGCCTGTCGGGATTTTGGCCTGTCGGGATTCTGGCGTGTCGGGATTTTGGCCGTTAGGATTGTGGCTGTCGGGATTTTTGCTGTCGGGATTTTGGGGTAGACCCTATGTAATTATTTCGATGTCGTCAAGTTAAAAATAAACGAGATACAATTAAATAATTATGCTTCTCCCTTTCCGCTATTTCCCCTTAACTTAGAAAATATTGACCACACAAAAAATTGTAAAACAGAAATTATAGGAAATCGCATTTGCATCAATTTTAGTCCATACCAATTTTGTCTAAAGAGTTGAAAATGGTGGAGATATTGAGTAAAAGCGATTTTTGTTTAAAATTAAGATGGCGGCTAACATAACGGTGGAATTCCGGCCCGATTTAAAATTTACACTATTATTGGGCCCCTCTACTACTTGGCCAGCCACAGTCGCTCGTCTGGGGTGTAACGTCCACTCTACATAAGAACCCACGGTCAATCATCGGAAACTACTTTTGTGGATCCACGGCGTAGCGCTGCAGCGTGGTCCGTCTGTTTTCAGCCTTAAGAGGAAACAGTAGCGATCAACAGGTAGCGAAAACGCGTTCCAAGATTGCGGCTGTAATTTTGAATATTTTTTCGAGATATTTGGCACACGTCTTCGTAATATAATAAAGAATGGCGCTACAGAGCCCAATTTGAAAAATTTATTAATATGTGGAAATTACTCTGTAATTAAATACAATATTAAAAAAACGAGCCTGTACCGCCATTAAGAAAAACAAAAAAATACACTTTCTTCAAATATCCTTTTTTTATCCGATGCCTAGATTTTGTGTCATTTTGGAACTATTAATGAAATAAAAAATGTTAGTAGTTCCAAAATGACAGAAAATCTAGGCATCGGATAAAAAAGTTTATTTGAAGAAAGTGTATTTTTTTGTTCTTCTTAATGGCGGTACAGGCTCGTTTTTTTAATATTGTATTTAATTACAGAGTAATTTCAACATATTAATATATTTTTCAAATTGGGCTCTGTACCGCCATTTTTTATTATATTACGAAAAGTGATGTAAAATCTTCGGGAAGATTCGAACGCCAGAAAATTTCCGGAAACTTTCCGGGAATATTGGAAACTTTCGGAAACTTATGGAAATATTGCATTTTTATTAACCCGGCACCTGCCACGTGGCTTTGCAAGACGCCAACTGCCACGTGGGGTGCTCACAGCACCCCTTAAAGTTTTTCTGTGATCTACTTGTTTATAAACAAAATAATGTTTGTTGAGTTATACAAGAATATAAAAAACATGTTTTATTAACTTATAAGCTACTAATATATTATAAAAGTTAAAAAATAAAATTAAGAAGGTGTTATAAGCAAATTAGCAAGTACCAACCCATAATAAATGAAGTAAAATATCTAAAAAAAAATTAAGATTTATTGACTATTGAGACTATATTAATAATTTAAATCAGTTATTACAATAAAAAAAATGTAAATGTGACCTGTTTATCAAAAACCAAAAAAAAATTTAAAACTTATCTGTCAGATGATGACACCCCGATTCCACTTTAGAGCTACAAGTTCAGAATGACACTAAATAACAACTTCAAACCCAAACAGATCTATGGTATATAATATTATAGAAAGCTACTATGACGCACAGCACGGTTAATAAACTTGAAATACCAAATATTTGATGAAAATGTGTTATGGGGTGCTGGTAGGACCCCACGTGGCAGGTGCCGGGTTAAATTTTTATAATAAATTATACAAATCAGTAGTTAGCTTTATTTATTTCTTTCATTTCTTTTTATTTAATCTTTCATTTTCTAATGGATTTAGGGCTTTGCCCTGGTTCCAACAGATGAGTTATAGAAGGACTCTCATCACTAAAGACTGGATTATATGCAAAATGCATATGCATATATATGCTGCATATTTCTCATGTTTTTCATAAATGCATATGCCTTGCATATTTGGAGATTTAAGAGCATATAAATGCATATTTTGATGGGAATTTACTCTACCCCATTTAAAAATAAGGTATATATTAGTAACATCAACATCCATTAAAATAAAATGTGAAAGTAAATATTTTGCTGTTAAGCTCCTTTGTTGTTGTACCCATAAACATAATGGGCGTTATTTATAGCTGCAGGTATCATTATCCGGATATTTAAGATTTATAGACTTCTCAGAATTTACAAATTACCTAAGTAAATACCGATTATATTTTGAATAACATTACAAATATTACCTGTACTTTCTGCTGGTGTCGGCCAACTATGAATTATTCTGGGAAAACCAACCAAAACGAAATTTTAAGCATTTTAAGGGTAGGATAGATTATTTTATTTTATGAATGGTTAGTCTTAAATCAATCGCCGATTATTCAACTTTTGTGATTGCAAGTTATTGACTATACTGTGTAAAAAAATCATTTTATTATTATTGTGAAAATGCCTAAAGTAGCAAGGGAAAAATCAAGTCTTCTCAGAAGTTGGATTGGAAGTAACAATCATCTAAAAGTTATCGACAGTGAAAGTATGTTTTGCACCATTTGTGATAAAAAGGTAAGTTCTCCACTTCAATAGATTTTTAAACTTATCAAACTTCTTTGCACATCTATGTGTCTGTCTATTCTAAAATGACAAACCGTCCCATTTCTTCAAAAACTGTTTTTTAAAGTTCGCAACGGTTTGGCTTATACAGAGCGAGGTGTTGAGAGTGGCCCACCCTGTATACTACGGTACACTGACTGTACTTTATTGTTTGACGATTTCAATTTCACTTTGAGAAATAAAAAAAAATTGGGGGAGGTTTAAAAAGTTTGATCATTTTAATGTAGGTATCTATTTACGAAAACATCTAAAACATCATTATCATTATATTCCAGATTCCATGTCAAAAGAAATTCCAAGTAGTTCAACACATAAAAACTTCACTTCACCAAACTAAGCTATCAAAAAATGATAATAAACCTCGCCAGCAGATTCTACAGAACAGTTTGCAGATTCAGAATACGTCAGTTGGGCAAGAAACCTTTGCAAAGGATTTATGCCATTTTTTTTTGAACTGCAATATCCCTCTGCACAAGTTAGAACATAAATCGTGTCAAAACTTTTTAAAAACTTATTGCAAGATTAAAGATAAACCAGCTCAAATACCAAGTTCTTCAACTCTTCGGAAAAAATATGTCAGTGCATGTTACAAAGATGTGATGACGAGTATTAAAAATCAGTTAAAAGCCGAATATCTTTGGATTTCCGTCGACGAAACAACGGATACAAAGGGTCGACAAATTGCGAATCTAATTGTTGGAGTTCTTAACGACTCTGGCGATTTTAAAAACTCATACTTAATTAGTGTAAAATGTTTGGAAAAAACAAACTATGCTACAATAGCTAGATTTGTTAACGAATCCCTAACAAATTTTTTTTTACCTGATCAAGTACCATTTGAAAAAATATTATTAATGCTTAGTGATGCCGCCTCATATATGATGAAAGCTGCATCCAATCTTAAAATCTTTTTCCCTAATTTAATTCACTGTACATGTTTGGCGCACGGCCTAAACAGAGTTGCAGAGAAAGTTAGAATTGAATTTCCCAATGTAAACACCTTAATAAATAATGTAAAAAAAGTATTTCTGAAAGCACCACTACGTGTACAGGTATATAGGGAGATGCTTCCCGATATTCCTTTACCACCAGAACCAGTATTAACCAGATGGGGAACTTGGCTTAAAAGTGCTATATTTTTATCTGAACACTACGACGACATCAAAAGCGTTATTTCAAGTTTTGATCCGACTTGTACCGCTATTGATAACTGTCAAAATATTTTTAAAGAAAAGTCTATTAAAAATCAATTGTTGTATATAAAATCGAATTTCGATATCATTGAAAGTTCAATTACAAAATTAGAGGCTCAAAATTTATGTCTTCACAATAGTATGTCTATTGTTGATTCGGTTAAACAGAAAATAACAAATCTGAATGGGGAAATTGGAGTAAAAATTAAAGATAAACTTGATGACGTTTTAAACAAAAATGAGGGTTTCACTTTATTGCGTTCAATAAATAATATAATCAATTTTGGAAACTTCGATGAAAATATTAATATGGATCCGTCTCTAATAGCAAAGTTTAAATATGCCCCAATTACATCTTGTGACGTTGAGAGATCTTTTTCTGCCTATAAACAAATATTAACAGATAGAAGACATAATATTAGTTTAGAAAATATGAATCAATATATGATTATTTATTGTAACAATAAAAATATGTAAATTTGTTTTATTGTACTCTTTTTATAATATTAGTTTAGAAAATATGAATCAATATTGTAACAATAAAAATATGTACATTTATTTTATTGTACTCTTATTTATCTTGTGGTCAAAATAAAATATTTTGCCGTTTTATTTGTCACAAAACCTGAAGTTAAAAAAATATATTAAGAAATAATAATACAATTTGGTTTAAATTCAAACCTATTTATTTATTTTTATTATTTTTTATTTATTTATGTATTTAACGTAAACCATAAAATTATTCATATAAAAATAAGTGCATATATAAATGCATATTTGCATGTTAATTGTGCATATTCAGCTTGTTTTAAAATGCATATTGCATGCATATTTTAGACATTTTTTAGTGCATATTTTCCAGTCTCTACTCATCACATACTGTTTTCCCATGTTTATGATTTTTGAGGAGTTTTTGAGATAGAGTCTGCTCTATCTACACTCAGTCTATTTCTCTTTTTATTATTTATGAAAGTTTTGGTGCACATCCCTTGCCACCGCTTATATAAACTACTGATCGTGCTGAAAGTCAAATAAAATCCATTGGCTCAAGGGTCTGCTTTTTCACAGAACTTTGTTAATTCTGTAAAAATGTTTTCTTTGTCAATAAACTTGGGAAAATTGGTTAATATCTTGTCTATAGACTGCATAGCTAATATTATTTTATGCTCTTCAGCAGTGAGACTTTGTCCTCTTTAAGAAGGATGAAGTAAGTTTGCAGCATAGTGCACAGGCTTCACTGCTATTTTTTTCCTTTTTGAAATTTAAATAAGCATTCCTTTTGTTCAGACTTGCTGATTGGAAGTAATGGAATATTCTCGGTAAAAATGTTTTCTATATTCGTAAATGCCTCGACAACCTGGGATATTTTAAACATATATTGCCTTCCAATAAAGTACCTAATCCATTTCAAAATTGGTGTTAGCACAACTGCTACTTTTTGCAACTTTATCCAAAATATTTCATCATCCAGACAGTTTTGCTTAATACACCGTGAAAATTTAAAAAAATTTCCCTCTGTGACTATAAACATCTGTAAAGCCCTTTTAGACGCAATAAGACTAAAATTAGCCTAAATGCCTTGTTATTCTCGTAGCATTATTTGTTAACTGGGATTGGGAAAAATGCACTTATAAATTTTCATTTTATTTATTATTTCACTTTTAAAATATTCCCATGCATTACCTAGCTATAGGCATTTGTATTATAAAAATAATGATTATTAATATTCAATTAAATTCAATGAATATATTAAATTTTCAATTAAATTTAAATTAAAATCAACAATTAATTCAACCACCAAGAAGAAACCAAAAACAAATAAATAAAACAATAAACCGTAACCTCAATGTTCCTTCTGTACTTGGTAGTGGTATAGGTTTGCCGGTCGCGGTCGTGTGAATTAAATAGCCCTACTACACGTAAATTGAAATTACGTTATTGACTCTTATGTTTAAAAGGCTCTTGGAAATATTATCAAAAGTTTTGGGAAATGTTATGAAAAATTCTCGGAAACATTCTCGAAAGTTCTCAAGCGAGAATATTCTCGAGAATTTTCCATTGAAAGTTTCCGGGAATATTCGCGGTCAGGGGAATATTTCCATTTTTTATAGGCGAATATTCTCGGAACCTTGCCAATGTTCGCGAATATTCGGTTGGAAATATTCTCGACTCACATCACTAATTACGAATATGTGTGCCAAATATCTCGAAAAAATATTCAAAATTACAGCCGCAATCTTGGAACGCGTTTTTGCTACGTGTTGATCGCTACTGTTTTCTCTTAAGGTTAAAATAATAAAATTTTGGACAGCTCGCCATGCAAGGTTAGGTCCTTTTTTTCGTCTAACCTGACTGGATTAAATATTTTCACATTTCTGACTGTAGAGTGTACTATAATTATTGTTATCATTCCAATTTGGTTTCAGTAAAAACTTTAATCGATTTATCAAAGCTTACTATCATTTAGCGGCCGAACGATGGATTCATCAAACGTTAATTTAATTGAAGCGAAAGACAATACCAATGAAAACGCAATGAAAAAATTATTAACCCTTCATTCGTTCAATATCGCGTGACACGTCTCGAATAAAAACCAGTTATCGCAATCAAAACTTAATGCGTCAGATGTCGTTTCAATTTAAAGCGATAATGTTGTGACAGGATCATATGGAAAGTACACTGAGAAATTTATGTGGTAACTGATGTGTGAGGGTAGATGTGCCAATATTTTAAATAAGGGTTTTAGTATGATGTAACGTTGCAAAATATTATATTGATTCTTCTTTCTTTTTTCTTCTTCTTACACTTCTATCGTCCATTTTTGGACATATGCCTCTCTCAACTCTTTCCATTGATCTCTATCCAGGGCAACATGCTTCCAATTTGTTCTAGGGTACCGGTTGTTAACAAGAGACCATTTTTCTGTTATCTTTTTTTTACTTACACTTTAACCTGGCGATTATAAGCGGTCCAAAAAACGGTGTTTCGGCTTTTTTAATCACCAGCCAATACCCACAATGTTAACAGTACTATATCACATTCTAGTCCAGAAAGCCACTGCGCATCCGCTAGGAAAAATATTCCGATTCGGATTTTTGCACAATCTTACTCAACAAGGACCCCTTTTAACAAATTTGCATGTTGCCAGGACCAAAAGTGGGTCAAAAATTTTTTAAAAGTTTTTTTTGTTTTTTTCCTAAAATTAGTTTTTTTGCATGGAATAAAGTTTTTGTTAGGTTTTTTTAAATCATTCCAAACAGAAAAGGTCTTTATTAACTTTTCTCTAAAGGTGATAGTTTTTTGACATATAAGCGATTAAAAATTGAAAAATTGCGAAATCGTCAATTTTAACCCTCAAAAACTATGTGAAAAACTAAAAATTTTAATGTTGCCAAGATAGGTAGATATTCTTTAAACATCGATTGATGAAATCCCGAAGAGTTTTTTGCAATACAATATTAAAAACTCCTTTGGTTTTTTAATTGCTAATCAAGCGTGCGCGACACTATTTTCCACTGTTGCATGTGTATAGAGCAGCGGTGCTCAAATGGTCGATCGCGATCGAGCGGTCGATCGCCAAAGTTTTTGAAGTCGATCGCGATTCACGGAAAAAATACAAAAAATGGAAAAGACGAGGACTGGGCTGACTCACCACATGCGCAACTTTATAACTTTTATCAAATAGAAATGTGCAATCAAGTTTTTTATTTTCTAAATTGTTTTTTTTTTGCTAGCAGTCGATCTATGGACGAGTTGCAGTTTATGTGGTAGATCCCACGCAGTTTAAGTGTGAGCACCACTGGTATAGAGTATGGTGCAAATGAAAGGAATAAATTCGTTATTTCGTAAACGGGCGACTTTAAGGAAAAATCCCGAAACAGGTCGATTTTTATTTTTAAGTTATCATATTGTGGCATATATTTTTTTTTAATGAGAATAGGGGTCGTGTGCTAGCTCATTTGAAAGGTTCTTCAATTCTCTATTCATTAATCTAAGCATTTACATAATTATTTATACAGGGTACATACATTCTTCTTTTTTTGTCAAATAATTTAATTTAATAAACATTTTTTGGACACCCTGTACAAATAATTATGTAAATGTTTATATTACTGAATAGAGAATTGAAGAACTTTTCAAATGAGCTAGCACACGACCCCTATTCTCATTTAAAAAAATCATCGATTAAGTCATTACGCCCAGATGGATGACGTCACTAGTATACCATATATGCCACAATATCATAACTTAATAAAAATCGACCTGTTTCCGGATTTTTCCTTAAAGTCGCCGGTTTACGAAATAACGAATTTATTCCTTTCATTTACACCATACTGTGTACACATGCAACGGTGGAAAATAGTGTCGCGCACGCTTGATTAGCAATTAAAAAACAAAGGAGTTTTGAATATTGTATTGCAAAAAACTCTTCAATCGATCTTTAAAGAATATCTACCTACCTTGGCAACATTCAAATTTTCAGTTTTTCACAAAGTTTTTGAGGGTTAAAAATGGCCGATTTCGCAATTTTTCAATTTTTAATCGCTTATATGTCAAAAACTATCAACTTTAGAGAAAAGTCACTAAAGAAATTTTTTGTTTGGAATGATCCAAAAAACCTAAAAAACTTTGTTCCATGCAAAGAAAAGATAATTTTAGGAAAAAAACAAAAAAAAACGTTTAAAAAATTTTTGACCTACTTTTGGTCCTGGCAACATGCAAATTTGTTAAAAGGGATCATTTTGAGTAATATTGTGCAAAAAATCCGAATCGGAATATTTTTCCTAGCGGATGCGCAGTGGCTTTCTGGACTATTTACATTGCGATACTCCATTTGAATCAATATCAATTTTATGGTTATCAATACTGTCGAAAGAATATATTGATACCTTCTTCTTCTTCTTCTTCTTTTACTTCTTGGAGATCTTTCGATCTGTTTAATTCTAAAGCTGCCAAAGCTGCCTCTGGTTAATTTCCTGGAAGGTAGATTGCCAACTATCCCTCCATCATTTAGGTGGTCTTCCGGGGGGTCTTGAACCGGGCGGGTAGTTTTCTAGGGCAATTTTTGGGAGTCTACTCTTATTCATTCGTCTTATATGGTTGTAACACATCCTCTTGCGCTGCCTTCCCTATATTACAATGTCTTGAATTTTGCATTGTTCTCTAATGTTTGTATTTATCACCCTGTCTCTTCTTGTTTTCCCCACTATTGTTCTTAGGGTTTTCATTTCGGCAACTTTTAGCATCTGTTTCTTGTTGGTGTCTTCGCGCACTTCTATGCCATATGTCATGATCGGTAGTATGCAAGTCTTGTAGATTCTAATTTTACTATCTGTGCGCATATACGGATTTGACCAGACTATCTCCCGCAGACATCCTGACAATGCAGATTCTTTGTTAATCTGACTCCTCAGGTCCTTTACTGGGTCGTGGGTGCTTGATATATCTATGCCCAGATATCTGAATTGCATCACCTGTTCTATGGGGTTGTTCTCCACCACTAACTTACATCTGAGCGGATGTTTTGCTATATGTTCATATTTAGTTGGCGGCTTATTTGAAAGAACTAAAAGAGCTGTCTCTGAAGATCATCTTTTGATTCGGCAATAATTGCTGCATCATCTACGTAACACACCATACCAATTTTGTTGCCCATTCTATATCCGAGATTAAGAGATATTACTTTGTTAATAATTTTGCCCATGAGTAGGTTAAACAATAAGACATTGATACCAAGATAATCAATCAATATGCAAACCGGATCGGCGTGTATTGCGTACTGGGTACTGCGCTCTGGGATGGGAAAGGGGAACTGGAAGTTGTAATCAGCCAATTGAAATCGAAAATAAAAACCAGACATCAGTGTTGTCAAATCTATTGCGGTTTCGGTCAGCTTACCATTCCCCATACACGCGCGAGGGTGCGAAAAATTACGCCATTTTTTCTCTGAATTCATTAATTTTTTCTTTATTACTTTGAAAAAAAAAACAACCGGTTATAACCATAACAAAAAAAAACCGGAAAAACCGATTATTGCCGAGTAAAAAACCGGTTTTAGAGGCTTATACTCGGTAGGTTTTTCCCATCTTAAGTTGTTCCGACTATTATGTTTATGTCATCTACCCATCTCATCTGTGGTCTTCCTCTTGATCGCCTACCTTGGGTAACAATGGGCAATAGTCTAGCTGCCTCATTGCTTTTATCCAAAGTAAATCCTCTCAATGGAAAGCGTTAAGCGTAGTGACTGCTTTCACTCCTTTGGTTATTTTTTTCCTCTATCGTCTTCTCTAAAAGTTTTTTCTTTTGCGATGGTCATACCCAAGTACTTATACATGTCACAGTATTTTTAATTGTGAACCAATTTCTGACACCAGGTCATATTGTCTTCCACATATACACATAAACTCAGTTTTTTCAGTCCCCTTTTCTGTATTCGTCCATAGCTTTCTTGTCATGTATTCCATATCGCAATAAGCTTACGCCATTAGGTCTATATGTTGTTAGTATTAGTCCTATATTTTTGCATTTGATTTTTCAAAGATTAAAAATTTTGTTAAAATATATTTTGAATAGCTGTCGTAGCAAAGAACTGTTTTTTTATGTCAATGGATGCGGTTTTATACGCATTTATCATTGTTGAAATGTTTATTGTTTCTTCTTTTTCAAGTACCATCTTCGTTCCGAAGGTTGGCGATCATCAGGGCTATACGTATTTTCGAAACTGCTGACCGAAACAATTCGTTGTTGCTACAGCTGTACCATTCCCGTAGATTCTTTAGTCAGGAGTTTCGTCTTCTTCCTATGGACCTTTTTCCTGCTATCTTCCCCTGCATAATTATTCGAAGCAGTTCATATCTTTAGCCTCTTGTAATGTGTCCCACGTATTGCAGTTTTAGTTTTTTGATCGTAAATATGACTTCCTTTTCTTTATTCATTCTTCTAAAGACCTCGACGTTAGTGACTCTCCCTCCATGATATTCTCAAGATTCTGCGATACATCCATAGTTCAAATGCCTCTAATTTTTTGGTATCAATCTTTTTCAGCGTCCATGAACAGCACAGAAAGTACGTAACATCTCATCAGGCGAAGTTTCATTTCAAGACTCAAATCTCTTCCACAGATCACTCTCTTCATTTTAATGAATATGGATCTGGCTTTTTCTATTCTTATTTTGATTTCTGCTGAGCTATCGTTGTCTTCATTTATTAAAGTGCCGAAATATTTGTATTTGCTAACTCGATCGATAATTTCATTGTGTAAATATAAATTTTGGACATTTCGTGTTGATTTCGATATTACCATAAATTTAGTTTTCTTTATGTTCAAAGATAGTCCATATTCTTCGCTGCAGTCTGCTATCTTATTCACCAATGTCTGTAGCTCTTCAAGTGTTTCTGTGATCAGGACGGTGTCGTCGGCAAATCTCAGATTGTTTAATCTAACACCATTTATTTTAATACCTATGGATTGCTCAGAGAGTGTTCTATTCATTACGTCTTCGGAATAGAGATTAAACAGGGTTGGTGACAGTATACACCCTTGTCTCACACCTCGCTTTATTTCAGTTTCTTCAGTGGTATTATTCTCTACTTTTACTACTGCTTTCTGATTGTAGTACATATTTGCTATTAGTCGGATGTCTCGTTTATCTAAATTCTTTTCTGCCAGGAGTCTGATTAGATGATCATGCCGCACTTCATCAAAGGCCTTGTTATAATCTATGAAACACATGAATACATCTTGATTTATGCCAAGACATCTTTGAGACATAATGTTCAGTGCAAACAACGCCTCTGTTGTTCCGAGTCCATTTCGGAATCCAAACTGGGTATCATTGATGTCCATTTCCAGTTTTCTGTGTACTCTAGTGTGCATAATTTTCAGGAATATTTTCAGTACATGGCTCATCAAACTGATTGTACGGTAATCACTACATTGTTTGGCATTCATCTTTTTTGGTATAATAACAAAGGTGGATAAAAGCCATTCTTGTGGTATTTTTACTGATGTATAAATGCTATTGAAAAGTTCAACTAAAATGTTGATCGGGTCTTCTTCTATCAGTTTAAGGATTTCCGTTGGTATTTCATCTGGACCTGGGGCTTTACCGTTTTTCATTATTTTAGTGGGTACATTACTTCCTCTTCCGTTATTTCTGGACCTTCCTCTCCTTGTATGTTACTTAGTTCAGATTGTTGTCTATCATCTGCAAAGAGTTCTTCAACATCGTTTTCCATGTCTTCAACTGTTCTTCTAGTTCTGTTATTATGTTTCCGTTGACATTATACAGGATATTTGGCTGCTTACGTTTTTGTGTACCTGCAGGTTCTTTCACTTTTTTATGTACATTAAAAATATCATGTTTTGCCTGCAATTGCTCTATTTCTTCACATTTTCTTTTATAAGAATCTTCCTTTGCTATTCTGATTTCTTTTTTGATTTCTTTCTGTATTTGTTTATACCTTTGTTCGTTTTTTCATTTCATTATTCTCCGATTGTCCACGAAAAGAAGGATTTTATCAGTCATCCATCTTTGCTTTTTTTGGGTTTTCTTTAGTCAGAATTTTCTTCGCAGGACTTGTTATCTCCATTTTGCTCTTCTTTTCTGCTCCAATCTTTTTAGCTTAATACTCATTTGCGCTATTAGAGGGTTATGGTCTGAATAGACATCTGAGCCTGGCTAGGCCATAACGGATTTTAAGGAGTTTCTGATTCGTTCGTTTATCTGTAAGAAATCAATCTGGTTTCGAATTATTCTTTGGTCATTGTCCTGGGGTAATTTCCACGTCTAAAATCTTCTCTTTGGTAAGTTGAAGAATGTATTAGATACAATCATGTTATTCTCCTGACAGAATTGAAGCAGTCTGTCACCTCGTTCATTTCTTTTACCGAGTCCGTATTCTCCTACATGTTTGCCACTTTTTCCTTTACCAATTTTTGAGTTAAAATCACCTAGAATTACGGCGATGTCTCGTAGTTTCGTCGATTTTAATACTTGACTTTATACATATATAAATATAAACATATGTAATACACATTCTTTGTATTAGTTCTGGCTTTTTTTCGACCAAGGACTATTAATCCTTAAGATAAAAAACACACCCTTTTTCGAAAAACAGCTAGTCTAATCGCAAATACGATTATCAGACCGAAACATCCCCAAAAGAAACACCCACTGTACTAATTTATATAAACTATTTCTTATCTTTGTGAAAGAAATGTAATCTGCTAAGAATCTCTTTTTACGTTTGAAGTTTTTAGCCGCGTCTTCGCTAAAATGTCGTCTTTGTCGAGTTCGGTTTCCAATTTTCGCTTCTCCTGACCTAATTTATCGTCGTTTTCCACACGGATCATTAATTATTTTTGACCATGTTCCTGATATCTTCCCTACGCCCGATACGGTACAGTTCTTCTTGGTTTTCCTTCGAGAAAAACAGGGAGTGGATTGGAATCCGAGTAGACGGATGACATCTTCGTCATTTATCAGGAGCGCGTATTATCGTCTTTTCTGGGAGTTTAAAGATAAATTAAAATATAACGACTCTTCCTTTAGATAACGCCAATTTTATATTTATATATTTTTAAGAATATAGAATCTTAGTTCTGTTTCTGTTCTGTTGAATCTTAGTGTTTCGTTAAGAATTGTCCATATCTTAACTGGAGAAACCTTAGCACAAAATTTAGATTTTAGGGAGATTTAACTCAAAACACTTATATTCTTCCTTACCGAGATACAGAGTGTTTTATTACAAATGGTCTAAAATGATTTTAGCCCATTGTTAAAGCACCTTTTAATATTTTTTATTCAAACTTGACACACAGTTTACACATGTTAGGATACTTTAAATAGTGTTATAAGATAGTTTTCCGCTGTTACCAGAGGCGTGCTGTAGGGATATATACTTCATTTTCGCCTCTTCTCCCCCTTCCAATCTACGCCACTGTCATAATAATCATTTCAGCATGTTTTTTGATTTTTCGTTACTTTTTACGTAAATATTATCCTTTTGTCTCAATGCGGTAGAGTAAGTAGTTTTCAAGTTATTTGGGTTTTAATGTTATGGATTAAATAAGATTAAGTATTTTAAACACATGATCTTTAGGGGAGTGCATATAGATTTTC
Source organism: Diabrotica virgifera virgifera (assembly GCF_917563875.1). NCBI lineage: Eukaryota > Metazoa > Arthropoda > Insecta > Coleoptera > Chrysomelidae > Diabrotica > Diabrotica virgifera. The sequence continues at coordinate 193,285,542 of NC_065449.1, forward strand.
ACTTCGGAAAAAATCAATCAAGATCGAACTTTTTGTAATTTCATTAAGGAATGTTTAATAAACAACATATCAGAAAGTTCTACTCGAGAAGTAGGTGCTTCAGTTTTTATTAAACAAATAAGCTTCGAAAATAGATGTTTTTTTAAATAACTCCGAAAATATAAATTTTTGAAAAAAAACTGACTCGGCCATTGCAAAATTCAGAAAATTTTACAAAAAAACCTTATATAAAGATTTTTCTAAAATTAAATCTGTAGCTTCTATAATTTTTTATTTATAACGCTAAAGTTACCCTTCTCACAAACATTGGCGCACTGTAAACTAGCGTACGGCGATATGCACGGTTGAGTTATTTTAATGTATTTTTTAACTAATCGATCAAATGAAATTTTACAAATTGAACATGAAAGAAGAATAATTAAGCTATTTTAGGGTTATAATAAAAAGAAACAAAATGTATGGGCATAAGTACGGTGTGGACTGAAAGTGAGACTTACATGAATCTTGTCTAAAAATTATTTAAAAATGTGTAACTAATACAATTTTTCTTATAAAACTCTCAATTTTGCACAAATTACCTTTCAATTATCTTACTAAACGATGTTTTATTCAAAAAAAATCTCAAAAATTTAATTCAAATGATACGACGCGACGTCTCAAAAAATGCAATTTTTGAAAACTTCATAGTTTTACAGAATTAACACCAATTTAAGACGGTATTACTCAATTTTCAACAGATCTTTTACAGTTTTATAGGTGTTTTTTAAAAGATCAGGATGTAGTATTTAAAATGCATCAAATTATTTTACTTTAGAAATGAAATAAACTATTTCTTTTTGAGAAAATTAAGAAAGATAACAAAAATGTAATACAAAAACCGAAAATTACTAGCTAAAAAAATGTTTATACAAAGTGATCAAAACTTTTTTCTGTAAAACTTATCTAAAATACATTTAATAATAAGCTTCAACAATAATAAATGTTCAACAAAAAATTTTTTTTTTTTAGATCTTATACAGTACCTATGTCTGCGTAAGTTGGAACCTATTGATAACTTTTATATTATCAGTCTGACGAAAAAAACTTTATAAAATACTCTGCATCGTATATAATCCAAGATGCAACCATCAAATATAAAATTTTATTAATTTTATACGAGGTATGTCAAAAAATATGAATTTCACTCAAGAGTAAAGTACCTTTATATTTCACAATATCGAAAATTGTTATAAAGGAAAGTGGTTTGGAATTAAAAATATGTTTCAGTGTTCAACTACATCCTTCTAATTAAAATATTGTGACTAATAAAGGCACTTGACTCTTAATAAAAATCCATATTTTTTACATACCTCGTATAAAACTGAAAAAGTTTGATATCTGATGGTTGTATCATAGATTTTAAACCAGGTAGAGCATTTTATGAAGAATAACTTTTTTCGTAAAATTGATAATAAAATAGTTACAATAATTGTAATAAAATGATGATGGGTATCCGTAATTTGAGAAAAAAATTGAAATTTTTTTTTCGATTAGAATAATGTAATTGTATATTAAAACATAGTTTTTAATTTCAAACAACTTGTCATAATAGCATTTTTTGATATTCTGGAATAAAAAGGTACTTTACTCTTTAAAGAAATTCATATTTTTGACATAACTCGTATAAAATTGATAAATTTTGATATCTGGTGGTTAAGGTTTAGATTTTTGACTATCCAGAGTATTTTATGAAGAATAACTTTTTTTCGTAAAATTGATAATAAAAAAGTTTTCCATGTGGTTCTGTACGCAAACTCGCAAACATACTGTATAAGAGCTTCTGTATAAGAATTTTCAAATTGTAATGCCATATTCTTATTCAGCATAACCAAAAACAAAATTGAAACATATTTTGACTAAAATAAAATTATGAATTAAACGATATTTTTAAAATTATTTATACAAAACAATTGTTATTGTTTAAACAATTAATAAACAATTAGCGGCCAAATCTGCGAGTAGAACTTTTTACTTTAACATGTATATAAACTAACAAAAAAAGTTTTAGAAAAATATAAGCTTGTTTAAAATTTTCCGAAACAATGCATGTTTTCGTTCTAATTGCACTCTCATACGTATGGAATGTAGTTTAAAATACATAGTTTTATGGAATCCATTATCTTAAAACGCAAATAACTTGAAAACTACGAGTAGCAGTCTGATTTTTGCAAAAGGGTAACAAATCAATTGGAAGTTCTATCCCACAAAATACATGGAACGTTTTGGTAGTCTGATGTTCCAAATTTTTAATCTGTTCTACAATTAAAACTTACCATGTTCCAGTGTTCCCGTACATCAAAGTTTGTCCGACTAGACACCGTTAAGCTATTAACAAATTTTCAGCTTGCTATTATCAACATTATTGCATTAATTGGAATAATAACATTATATTGCATTAATCAACTTTTTTTGGTACGCGGGATCCAGGCCTAAAACAATTAAAGATTATCTACTTAATAATTATCCATAGCTTCACTAACATACATAAGTCCCAGCAGGTCTCGTATACACTCCCAAAAAAATCTCACGAAGTGATAAATTGCCCAGCCAATGACGTTTCTGAGGTCACTCGATATAATTATTTGTTGTTAACGGAGATTCTGTTGAAACTCAAAGTCGTTTATAACGAAAACCTCTCAATTATAAGCGGAAAATGAGTTTATGAGCTGTCTTCAGCATAGCTACTTAACTCGTCGTTAATCATATGAACCAAGACGTTAATAAATGTTTTTCTTCATCTGAAAATCGCAGATTTTATCTGAAGGTGGATAAATTGGAGCCATCATACGTCAAATCCAAATAAATGTAATAAAAATGTATCGGAGAAAGTGGAAAAAGCTGCTTTATTGTTTTTCTTTCGACTGAGATATTGAAATTGTTGATGTATAGTCAGTCTGAGTGATTTTTTCATTCGTGATATTAAATAATAGAAAAAAAAAATACGATAAATAATAAAATATGTTGAGGAACAAACAGATTGACGGATTAGGTTTAGCTGAACTTTTTTTTAATACGGAAACATACAGTCCACATGAACCTCGCAGGGTTATTAGTATATAGTAACATGCATAAGAGTTGGAGTCATTTACTCGATTTAAATCTAAATTTAAAAAGATTTAAAACGTCATACGAATCGCTTGCTTGGAAGGAGGCGAATAACAGAAACAATCGAAGAAAAAATAGCGTGATGGCTCTTCTGATTCCAGCTTGCACTAAAAGACTTGGCATCGATGAAAAAAAAAAGAAAATGGTATCCTATATTTGGCTTATCATCAATCAGCTCTGACTTGTTCATTGTTGGACATAGCCCTCTTCTAGACATTTCAATCTTCTTCTGTTCTGCGCTTCTGCTATCCAATAGTGATGTTGAAAAAGTAACTATTCTTTACAAAGTACTCGTTACTTACGAATACCGAAAGTAACGATTATTATATAGAGATGCAAATCGTTACTTTGATTACTCTGATTACTTCGTTACTTCGTACCAATCGTATCAGAGCGAGTAACGACTATTGTATCTACTTTGATTACTTTGATTACTCTGATTACTTTGTTACTTCGTACCAATCGTATAAGAGCGAGTAACGACTATTGTACCTACTTTGATTACTCTGATTACTCGTACCAATTGTATCAGAGCGAGTAATGACTATTGTATCTACATACTTTGATTACTCTGATTACTTCGTTACAAAATACAAAAGTTATCATAGTAATCAAAGTAACGAATACTGTAAATGATTATCCACTAGTAAAAATTTCCTGTAGCTGGCTTTATACCATTAATTACAAGTAAAATTTAATAAAAAATTTTTGGCTTGGTAAAAGGTATATTAGTTTAAAAAGCTCCTATGGCTACAAACATAGAAACAAAACGTTTTCGCTCTGTAACAAGAGCATCATCAGTGTTATCTAAAATAAGTATAACCATATTAATTAAAGCAAAATGTTAATGTTAAAATGATGACCAAGGTAAAAGCAAAGTTTGGTTATACTTACAAGAACATGCTGAGCCAACCAAAAAATACAAAGGTAAAAGCCTTTCAAAAACAGACTAAAAGTCTTATATAGATGCCAACATGGCAAAGTCCAAAGGATGGATAAGATTCCTATGGCTACGGCCCTAGGGCAACTCCCAATATGACTCCCACACGTAATAAGTGGGTCAATAGGTAACACTAGGTCATTATGTTACAACAGGTGACAGGCAACTAAGAGATGAGACTTCAAAAGCGAATCTGTCTGATGTCAGGGCAACAATTGTCAATGAAACTTGAAGTTTTATGAAATGTTGGTTACGCAGCCACTAAATTTAAAGTTGTTTATGGTACAAGCAATGATAACAGCTCACACCAGTGTGTTGAAATTATAAAGATACAAGAGTTAGTGAAAATAAATTATCTATGATGTAAAAAAGGAGGCGAATTTGAAAACCCGCAATCATCAATGAGGTGTACTTGAATTGGTGAAGCAAAGATAGGCAAACCAAAATACAGAAGGTATGTTTTGTAGTTTGTATTGGAAATAGATAATTAATATTTGTGACCCAACACAAATGATGGCTGATAAAGCTGGCTGAAATAAAGATGAGACAACTAAATAGGGGTTGTGATATCAAATGCTGAGAAATATTGTAAATTCGAAACTTGTTTATGAGTTTATAGGATATAGATGGATTCATCAACACAAATTTCAAAGACTGGTTGTTTTAAAAGCTTAGTCCAAATTTCTTTATTCTGTCTTTTTATGTTAAATAACATCTAGGGCAAGGAAAAATTAATGCAATTGGATAAAAGTATCTTAGCTATGTCTAAAGTGAAGTCGGATGAAGATAAGTGTTGAGTAAAATTGTTGAGTATATGGGAAGAAATAAAAATTGTGTATATTTAATTAAATTAGAAGGCAAAACAGAATAAAAGATAGGTGGATAGATAAATGATTTTGTGGAATAAAATTAAATTTGATATCAGAATTGAGACTTAATGATAATTATTAAGAGACTGGGAACTCCAGAGACCCCACAATCAAACAAACCAGATGATGAGAGTAAAAGGTGGGCTGAATAGAATAACTTGATGTGTGAAACTTGATTGAATTATTGTAAAGTATTGTTAGAGGGATGAGTTGGGACTATGATTGGACACTAAACGAAGACCAGGTTGAAAAAGATGATGTGAAAAGAATGGGAGAGATATTGACTAGATATAGTTGTGTAAAAGTTGTGACAAATGGATGTTTTAAAAATTGTTAAAATGAATTATTTGGTAGAAAATTTGAAGAAAGGATTAGATGATTATCGACAACTGGGTGGAAGTGTGAATGTGGATAAGAAAGAAATAAAAGAAAGAAATAGAAACAGTATTAATGTAGATGAGAATAGTTAGGGGAAGCAAAGATAATATGAGAAACATATTTATAATGTAATTTATAAAAAGAGTTTACGATGTAAGGGTTGAAAGTCACGATCGAAAGACACATGGCGATTAACACAATTCGGACTTCTCTGTTTCTCTTTGACTATTTCAAGGTCCTCGTAAATGATTACTTTATACAAAATACCTACCTACTGAGAAATACGATTCTGGATATGATTACCGGTACTCAAATACAAAAGTAACAAAAGTTATCATAGTAATTAAAGTAACGAATACTGTAAATGATTACTTTATACAAAAGTAACGATTTGTAACGAATACTCGAAAGTAACTATAATCAACATCACTACTATCCAATTCGTCACGATTCCTTTGAGGTCGTCGGTCCACCGCGTTGAAGATCTTCCTCGGCTTTGCTTGGCTGGTAGTTGTCTCCACTTAAGCAATTTTTTCTGACTTCAGATTAATCAAATACATATTCAGATTATTAAAGATATTTTATTCACATTTTTGACGTCGTTTTTATCATTTATTGCGTATTATTGGGATTTTCTATACTATGTACAATATTCTATATCTAATATTATATAGATATACTTAAACCACTTCTGTTACGAGTATTTGCTTGTTGATATAACCGACACTAAAATTTCTACTAAAGATATAAAGATAAAAGCAGTAAACCTCCTCGATAAGTAAACCACGAATGTCCCACATAAACTACATATGTTTTAACGATATTCCTTTATGATTTCATTAGAGGTTAAGTAGCCGTATTCATCCGGTGTTATCATCAGATAGTTTCGGCAACACTGCCTCATTTACGGTGTTGTGAATAAACCCCACAGGTGCATAAGATCGTAACCCAACACTGCAAGCACTTACATACATACATAAATAAAATATTTCATTAGTGCATTACACGAATGCCAGCTTGGAGTTATTATGAGTCGTAAGAGCAGCTTTTGCTTGTTAGATCACATGGATTAGATAATCTGCGGCTGGGCTAATGATTCAGTCTCGCTCGGGAATGCAGTATGTGTGCAAGCAACTAAAGGTGTTGTCTAAAGATTAATTATCTACAATCAGATTTATTAATGACGCCATTATGCGAACTATTACCTGGGAAATTAATTTCTGTTTAGTTAAGCGGTATCTGATACAAAGCAAATTGGATAAACAAAAGACTGAAACTGGAAAACAAAAGGAAGGCATCAATTTGTATTCAGTATCTCCATCAGCGCCAAAAAATATCAAATTTATTACTTTATTATTTAAAACAAATAGTTTGGCTGCTGATAGTTTTAGCTAAAGTTTATTCGCATAATAAAATTATTTATACAAGGTGGGCCAAAGAAAACAATCCACCTCGATATTTGGCAGTAGTTATAAGTTTTAAGGAAATGCCGAAATAGGTTGATTTTTATTTTTATATTGCAATTTTTGGCATATATTTCATATTAATAACGTCATCCATATGAGCGTGATGAGGTAATTGATGATTTCTTTAAATGGAAATAGGGGTCATGTGGTAGCTCATTTCAAAAGGTGTTCAATTCTCTATTCAGTAATATAAAAATTAATGTCACTATTTATACAGGGTGACCAAAAAAATAATTTTTGAATTAAATTATTTGACGCAAAAAGAAGAATGTATGTAATGTATTAAACCCAAAATACATTGTACTGCTGTCAGAAAATAGAAAAATGTTTATTTCACAAATAAACATTTCTTTTCGCTTAAATTAAATCCCAAACAGCCTCCCATTTACATCTTGGCAGTTTGAACATTTAATTTAAGCGAAAAGTAATGTTTATTTGCCAAAAAACATTTTTTTTTCTATTTTCTGACAGCAATATAATGTATTTTGAGTTAAATAAATTCCATACATTCTTCTTTTTGCTTCAATTAATTTAATTCAAAAATTATTTTTTTAGCTACGCTGTATAAATAATGATATTAATGTTTATATTACTGTGTCGAGAATTAAATTACTTTTTAAATGACACGGCCCCTATTTCTATTAAAAAAAAATCATCGATTACATCACCACGCCCAGATGGATGACGTCACTAGTATGAAGTATATATAAAAAACTGTTATTTAAAAATAAAAATCGACCTGTTTCAGGATTTCCTTAAAATCTAATAACTAAGTACTGCCGAATGTCGAGGTAGACTGTTTTCTTTGGCCCACCCTGTATATTAAAATAAAACTATGCTTAATAATGTTCTAATATTTTTATTTCTTTTTCAGGTAAGAAATAAATCCTTCCACATTTGAGATTGCTGTAAGTTTTTTTCAAATATAAATAGAAACTTTTAGGTAAAACTTTTGAAAACATACTACATTCAAAATCAAATTTAGGGTTTTAAGTATTTAGTTTAAACAGTTGTTATAAAAACAAACTATTATAGTATTTTGCAGAATATACGATGTATAATAGGTACGAGTAACATTTTATCCTTCAATTTTTTTTAAGTTTTAAGTTGTACCTACTTATTTTGCAACTACTGTGAGGTAATCTCTTATTTGCTTAGCCATAGTATACTCTATTTGCTAGATATACCTATACGTCTGTTAATTTCTGCAGTTACTATACTACTTTGGTTAGATTTTGAGCCTAGATATATGAACTTTATGAACTTTCTTACTTCTTCGAAAGTATTATGCTCCAACCGTTAGATCATCGAGTTTTGCTGGTTTATTTATTATTTCTCACCTTCCTATACTCACTTTTATATTATTAACGTGTCACCCCATTCTTTTTGCTGCTGCTTATAATGCCGTAAACGATTGGACCAGGTTCGCCTTTCTTCTTGCTATTATATCGATGTCATCCGCATACGCTAGGCTATGAAACCACATTAAATATGGCCTTCCTTGTTGGCTTTTGCAAAGCACATGAGGTCGGGATGATAGAAGAAACAGGACCATGTATTAAAAGAAGAAAGAACAATAAGAAGATGGAGCTTTTAAATGCGATTATTATTTTTCTATATGGCATATGCATTTATCTAATGTACGTGAATATAATCTTTAGTTGCCTAACATATTAGTTTTATACGTTCGCTCATGGGTAATCTTTTATTTTTCCTACTATAAATACTTTCACATAATGGTAACGTATGTAGACCTAGAGAAAAATCTAAAAAATAGACGGGTCTCAAAATATAGCGAAAAAGTGGGAAGATTGGTGACATTGAAATAAAATAAATGAAATCAATATACGTCGTGTGCATACAAATAATCTAAATAGAGTAAATAAATCTAAAAAGAGTTTAAAGGCGTCAACGTCAGCGCTTACCAACTGCTGACCCTCATTTTTGAATATTGATTAGAGGCCACTGTTTTTTCCCGTAGCCTGCGATCGAGTATTGATCGACTGGCCCCGTCGCACCTCTTGCCTTGGTTGAGTAATGATCAGTTGTTCCCCGGTTTTTGGGTATTAATCGAAGATCGTCATTTACCTCACCCATCCGAGTGTCGTTAATATTTATTTTTCACCGGTATCAACATCGAACCGCAGCCTCTTTGGTTTTATTTACAAGGATTCATCTTTTCATTTTTATTGTATAATACATATTATATAGAAGTTAATTTTATTTTTGTTGTGTATCTCAATATATTTTTATTTACATCGAACTTTCGTTTTACTGAGTCTGGTGTCTAGTAGAGAGATCCGTAACAAGCCTGATAAAAAGAAAGAAGTCACAATGTTCAAAGTCCAGTTACCGCTTAGAAACTTTTTATAAAAGCTTAACAGTGGTAGCCTATTTCTTTGTTATATGGTACAATGTTCCAAAAATCGACAACGCCGCCTAGTAACTGTTTCAGCGTGCAGATTTACACTGGGTGTTTTGGAGCCGAGCACGGACCGGGTATGATTTATCACCCCGATATGGAAAACAGGGTGTACAGAGCGCGACAGATCGTCTAGCCTCTAACTCTTTACCACCGCGAGCTCGACTTTTGTAAATTAATTTGTTTTGCAGCAGCACAACGGTCAAAACAATCCTCGGCAGTTCCGGCTCGTCTAGTTCGATCGTAAATATTTCCTTAACAAAAAATAGTTAAAGTTCGCGTCCTCCTCTGTTTTCTCTTCGGAAGATGATATTTATGCAATGGTTTAATAAACGTTTGTTTCTGCGATGTGATAAATGTTTTAGCATTTTTGTGCGATTTGAGAGTCGGAAAATTGTAACGTTGCCAAAGTTCAAGTCTCAGAATTTAAACTATTTATGTGCCTTGTTTTGAAGAGCTAATGCTAGAGGGGTTTATTAGTTTCGTCTTAATACATAATTGAACTATTGCTATATAGGTCACATCTACGTAGATATCTAGGATCGATATTTCAGAATATTAGCGAAATATATGGAGTTGAGTTCGGTACAGTTAGCCCGGCCGCACATCAAAGAAACATGAAACGTAAATTACGTTTCATGGAAATAAACCACTGCTAAACAAATATATATCCGGCCATTTATGAGACTCTCCGAAAATAAAAATGTGTCATGAGCATCAATCACACTCGTTTCATTAGTAGGCGGACTTTGAGATTTTTTTAGCAGTGTTTTCTTTTCATGAAACATGTTTTTCGTTTCATGTTTCATGTTTTTCGTTTCATGTTTCTTTGGTGTGCGGCTTGGCTTAGAGGGGGATTTTCAGAGTTGTGAGACCACCGATTTATCTGAGCATTCGTCTTTAGCAATGCTAATTTTGCTGGGGAAAAGGTGTACCGTTATAAAATCATATTCTAAACAAGTAATGGATTTCGAAATGCGAATCTATCGTAGAATAATACGAATAACATGTTCAGCACACCGCAATAGCAGAATAGGTCACAAACAAAGAGGTTCTGAGATAGATAAATAAAGAAATGGAAATTATAAGTACCACCAAAACAAGAAAATTATATATGGGCCATTCCACGAACATACGCCTGTTTTGGATTACTTCGACAACGAATATTTTACTGTGCAACATAAGAAGTACGAAAGTAAATGGCGCTAATAACTATTCCAATAAACAACAATGTAATTTGCAATTTACTTTCGTTCTTCTTATTTTGCACAGTAAAATATTCGTTGTCAAAGTAATCCAAAACAGGCGTATGTTCGTGGAATAGGGTATATCTTGTACATATTATACGTAGAGAGAGATACAACATACTCCAATTGATTATGCAGCGAAAGATTAACGAAAAAGAAACATCGGGAGACGAAGAATATTGTGGCTGTGCAACCTGAGAGAATGGTACGGATGTACATCAAAAAGTAAACTTTTCAGAGCAGCCGTCTCTAAAGCCCATTATTATCATTTAAATATAAATAGAAAAACCTTTCTTGTTCTTACCTTTTTACCTGTAATTAGCATTTGGAACAGTTTTTCCCAAAATTTGTTCGAAATGTTACTTGCTCATGTTACTTGCAATGTATTGCTCATAATAATTCTATATAAACGCACATATTCTATAAAAAATACTTGCCTAAGACGAAATGAATTAAATATTCAACACAAAATCACAAAAAATATATTCCTTTTTTAACTTGTAACACTGTTCCCCAAAAAACACGTGGTAACTTCCACAACAATTGAAACACAACTATATTGCGCCACTCTTCCATAAAATGTAATGCATGGGTTTGACAAAGTCAAACTGTCATATGCTAATAAGTCATAAGTCGCCATCTAGCGGAAATTATATGAGCGCAACTTCTGACAATTTTTCCCATAATAAAGTTTAACATTTCGAGTTGGTTAGAGGGTAAACCTCAAAAATGGTAATTTTTAAGTTGTGACATTCTTCTTCCAAACCAACGATATCTATCCTCTCCACAACCAAACCTAACAACACCCAAGAGAGGTCAGAGAACTGCATCTACAAAGTACCCTGTGTATGCAACAATTTATATGTTGGCGAAACAGAACGATCACTAAGCGTCATGATAAACGAGCATGAAACATACATCAAAAACAGAGATTTCGAAAATCACAGATATGCAAACATGTCTAAACATGCCTGAGACATTCAACACAAAGCACAGTGGAAAGATGCATCAATATCAATAATCATAAAGAAAATAGACACAAAAAGAATGTGTGTGTACTTTGTATGCACGTAATAAGTTATACTTCTATCATATGATTCCAACGAAATTAATATGTACTTTAAACAGTTTATTTATATTTTATTTAAATATTAAACTAATTTAAATACTTACTACTTTCCAAACATTTTTATTAAAACAATACCCAAAATCAAAAAAATAAAACGATAAAAAATAAAATAAAAGAATAAAACACACACACATTGAAAAATGCCACAAAGAAATGATTTCTGAACAATAATTGTTGGCAAAAATTTTAACTCAATACGCATTTTCTGAAAAAAAAAAAATTATATAACAAATATACTTACAATCATAATGTATAAAAAAAGTAAAAAAATAAAAACTTGCATTGGGATTCGAACCCGCGTTTATTCGGGTACTTAGGATTTGAAGTCGAAGCCTCTACTCATTTAACCACTTAGACATTTTACTGTTTGACAGATCTGAATTTAATCAAATTAAAAATAAATAACCATTTTCAATTTCGTTGCAAAACGAAAATACAGCCGCGCCATATCTTAGTCCAATCAGAACTTTACCGCGCTGAGCAGATGGGACGTGAATTGTAAATTGTAGAATTCCCTCATCTTCCTTAGTCTCAGCATCCGTTATGGCTTGCAAATTGTAGAAGCCTCGGAGGTGTAACCAGAGAAGGTTCCTATTGTTTTCAGTCTGGTGGGATGTAGAGTAACATTATGTTATTTTATATGCCATTAGATTGAAAACTTAGTCTTTTAATCAAATTAGTTTGATTTTTGTGGAATTAAAATATTAAAATACAACAAAACATAGAGCAAGAAAACAATATATTAGATGAAGATTGGTAGAAATTTTATTGGTAATCAATTTATGTAAATCAAAGCATTACCTATGTAATTTTTTATTGCCATACTGAAACATTTACAATAATTACGTACCTGTTGCTTTTAAAAACTATTTAATAAATCACTACAATTATAAACTTGCTTTTTTCTCTGTCCTCACAACAATAAAAACAAAAATTAATATACACAACATTTGTTTACCCATAACCGACATATTGCACAATTGTTGACAGGTCATTGTAATTACCCAATCAGAGCCCGTATACGTTTCAGCTGCGCCCAGGACGAAGACTTTTGATGAATTCGCGCACATATAAATTTACTCTCAACGCGCCTCAAGAAGTATACCTAACTTCGAAAAGAGAAAAATCAAAGAAGCAGCCCTCATCATAGAAAATGAAGAAAAATCTGTTGCAAACAAAATGAAGCAAGCTTTGGTTGTCAATTGAAACGTCCAATATTTTTAGGTAAACCTGCAATAGGGATGTTCACAAAAAATTAAAAAGTCATTTCAAACATGTAAAACGATTAAGAAACACCCTAGGAATAATTGTCCAAAATTTCAACAAAATTGAAAAAGCCTTTCTATAAAAAATCTTTATTAGAAATCTAGCATTATTTTAAATTTCAAGAACGCTTCTCTATTGGCCTGACGTCACTAGTTGCATACCCCAAGCGCGCGCCATTCTCATAGTGTTACTGTTTACCTGTTTGACGTTTCAGGTCATTTTATTTTGTTCTCTTCTTGTTTTATCGGGGTTAAAGTGGAGTTTTATAGTGAATTTGTTTAGTTTAAAGTGGATAGACTGTTTGTAAGGACATATTTTGGGTTTTACAAAAATAAACAAATAAAATGGAAGAAGGTTTTCAGAAAGCCGATTCGTATAAACTACCGACTGTAGTGTAGATGTAAGTGGTGTATGATTTATTGGCATCTTGTAACACAGCTTTACTGAGTGTATATTCCATATAATTTTCCATGTCTTCTTTAAGCGAAAGAAATAAATGCTTAATACTACACAAAAAAAAATAGAGAAAGTTGCATGCATGCATTGTAAGTACGCATGCATATTGTATACATACATTGGCTGGTTATTACTTTACCTTGGTTAGGTGTATTAAAAATATTTTTATTCATCTTCATGTGCCTTGTCCGTTGTGGACGTTGGCTATCATCATGGCAATTTTAATTTCATTTGAGGCGTTTCTGAATAACTCGATCGATTTTTGTCCAAATCATTGGCGTAAGTTTTTAAGTCATGAGTGTCTTTTGTTCCGGGTCCGCGTTTGCTCTCTATTTTACCTTGCGTTATCAGTTGGAGTATACGATATTTATCATGCCTCATGATATGACCGAAATATTTAAGATTTCGTTTCTTAGTTGTAAAAGAGATTTCTTTTTGTTTTCCCATTCGACGCAATACCTGTACGTTGGTGTGGGTCGCCCAGGATATTTTGAGGATACGTGGGTACACCCACATGTCGAATGCCTCTAGCTTTTTCATTAATGTTTCCATTATTTTCCAGACCTCTGCGCCATATAGCAAGACCGGAAATAATAACATTTTAGCAGCCGCATTTTTAGTGGGAGAGGTATTATGTCGCAATGGGTGAAAATATTTCTCATGCATGTTGTTAAATGTTGCTATGCCCTTTTCAACTCTGGATCTTATTTCGGTTGTTTCGTATTTCGAGTTGACAACTGTTCCAAGGTAAAAAATATTTTTGAACTTGGGTATTATACATTTTCACTTTTCCAATCTTTTCACTAAATTATTAATGATTTTAATATAATATAAAGTCATACCTACATCCACATGTAGTTATTTCAAGGTTGACTTTTACTGTATGTATTATTAGAATCCCGTTTTTAGGAATATCGCAGTTTAAGGAATACAAATTTGAGGTCCCGAAACTTTTTCATTTACTCTTTAAGAGGGTAGGTGCAAAATCTTGGTCCAATGCTATTTAAATTCATTCATTTTTTCGAATCCTGAGAAAACTAATAAGTATTTTTGAAAAATGTAAATGCAGAAAGAACAATTACATTATTACCAAGGGCCGAAAGTCTCTGGAAAACTTCTATAATGTTTATTTTATTAAGTTAGTTCTTTAAGTTAGTTATTTTAAGTTCTAGCTGCAACAAACCATTTGTTTTTCGGTTTTAAATTGGCTGGAACGGTAATAAAAATCTTGTCAGAACTGTTTTTTGATGTATTTACACACCCAGGAACAAAACACCACTTATTTGGCTTTATTTTTAATAATTAAATACGTAAAAAACTGCGCACATTTAAATACACTGAGTAAATAAGTATACAAAACTAGTCGTCGATCAAAGATGTTACGACTGCTGACGTCACAGACCGTAGCCTCGCTGCAGGGTACCGTTTTTCTAGCCTCCAAGAAAATCAACATTATAAACTCATTTATCTTAAAAAATATACATTTTTAAACAGTTTTATGATTGTTACGTTTTTATATACCTTGTAATCTATTGAATTTAACTATATTTAAAAATTAGTGAACATCCCTATTGTCCTTACAACTAACTGTGGTAATTCCATATACATAATTTTTGTTATATTCCAAGTTGATCCGCTGATATTTATGTGGCTATAACTTACCCATCCTTGTCCTGTCCTATATACCCATAGGACATTTTGACTGCAATTGTCTACTGAACACGTACTGACCCTAACATTTTTCTTTACAACTCTTTTACTATTTTTCTTTTAGTACACTTCTTTGGCTCTTTAAATTCTTAAAATTCAGCCACGTACTCGAACATTTAGTCAAGTTTCACATTTGTCAATCTGTAACGTTTAAAATTCCTTTGTACTCCAATTATGTTTGAACTACCACCGCAAACTCCAATACAAACAGTTACTGACAGCATTCTTCATCAGAATTCATTGACAAGCAATGAATAACAGATGAATAACGATTGGAAACAGGCGAAGTACAAGAGACAAAAGCAGGCCCGAACTGGCAAATACTCTTATTGTTCCTGTGCAGATATCATCGGTTCTAATTTGGTTTATGATTTGATCGAATTTATGAAGTTGTACAGCTTTATTAATCGGGACTCAATTTATCCACAATATGCATCCATCTACAGTAGTCAGTAAAATATATCGAGTTTAATAATATAGTGAAGCGGCATCAAAATGATGATCTTGCTATAGCTCATTGGCAATTGGGTTTTGACATCAAAATAATCGCAGTAATAATCTGCACAACTTTCCTAAGTCAAATTTTTTGATTGGGTGGAGGAATATGCAAATAAGCCAGAAAAAAGAGCAAACATTTGGATTTTATACATACATACATACATAATCGAAAACCTCTTATTCCCGTAGGTGTCGAGGTGTACAAGCTTTCTTAAATTTTGTCTACAAATTAACACCACTCTTTTCTGTCTCTAGCTAGTTCCTTCGCCTTCCTCCATGTCTTCCCTCTTTCTTCGAGGATCTCATTTATGCTTTTGTTTCATGTTTTTCTTGGTAGTCCTCTACGATTTTTTCCTATTATTGTGGCTCCCATATCTTCTTCACCTGTCTAGTTTCGTTCATTCTGATCATGTGTCCCCACCATTTCAGTTTCTTTTCTTCTGCTTTTACCTTTAGTGATTTCGTTCCTCTAGATCTTGTCTAATGTCTTCGTTTTTTCTTCTGTCTGTTCTTCTAATACCCAGCGCTTTTCTCAAGTATTTCATTTCACTTCCTTGCAGTCGCTTTGTTTGTCTTCCGTCAAGTACCCAGTTTTCTGCCCCGTAGGTTAATACAGGTTGGTACACTGTTTGGTATACGATCATTTTAGTGTTTGTTGTTATTTCTTTTCTGTTTAAGAAGTTTTTGTATAGTGCATGATATAATCTAGTTGCTGAGTTTATTCTGGCACCAATCTCGTCTTCTTGTGTCCCTTTGTTATTCAAACTTATCCCTAAGTACTTGAATACTTCTATCTGTTCGATTACATTTCCTTCAATGTTAATGTTTATTTTTGTGTTGTTTTTTGTTACTACCATCACTTTAGTTTTCTCGGTGTTTACTCTTAAGTTGTATGGTTTTAATTCTTCTGTCCACATTGTCATGTTCTTTTGAAGGTCTTTTTCTGTTTTTGCTATAAGCATTATATCATCTGCAAATACACATGCTTCTACTTTGACTACTTGCATATTTTTGTATCCTGCAATATTATTTTTTGTTTTTGGCCAGCAAGCTTTTATTACTTCGTCCATAACGCTTATAAACAATAATGGACTCAATACACCACCCTGTCTGACTCCATCGTTATATTTGAAGATTTTTTAAGTTCTGTTTCTTGTTCTTACTTGGTTATTTGTATTTTCATACAGACTGCATACCACCTTCAGCAGTTCTTCATCTACATTCTTGTTCTCTATGCTCTTTTTTGATTTTATAAATGTAATAAAATTTTAAATTTAACTCATATTATTGCCACTTATCGCGGTTCGGTTTAAATATTTTAATATCCTATTTAACACAACATACGACACACGACATCCATAAAAAAAGAGGTAGGCTCGAACTCTTAATTTTGATTACAGACAAAATGAAACTTTTTTCAAAAATCTACTATCTACTACCTCCACTTCAAAGAGAAATTCCACAAGAGCAAACTGGATTTACCAAAGGTAGAGGTACTCGAGAACACCTGTTGAATATAAGACAGATAATCGAAAAATCTAGGGAATTCAATATTCCACTGTACATATGCTTTATAGATTATCGTAAGGCGTTCGCCAGGGTCAAGTGGAGACACTTATGGCGAATACTGAAAGAAGTAGGCGTACCCCAACACCTTATTTCGCTTATAACTGAATATACGGACACACTACTGGATCAGTTAAAGTGCTTGACACACTTTCAAACGAATTTCATCCAGAACGGGGTCTCAGACAGGGATTTATACTATCTCCACAATTACTCAATATATATGGAGAGCATATTATGAGAAGAGCACTTGAAGGATGGAAAAAAGGCATCTCAATAAATGGTCATAAAATAAACAATCTACGTTTAGCAGATGACACAGCCCACCTTGCAAATAGTCAAGCAGAGCTGATTGATCTTATACGACTGGTTGAAAACGAAAGTCAAATATTTGGTCTGCAATTAAACATACCAAAGATAAAGATCATGATAGTGGATAGACTACATAACAATCATCCACACATAACCACAATTGATCGTTTTGAGGTTGTGAGCTCATACTTATATCTGGAATCATTAATCTCAAACACAGGGTCACTACAAGAAGAAATAAAACGTAGATGTGATCTAGCAAAAGTTGCCACAGCAAAAATGACCACAATACGGAAGGACTGTCAAATTTCAAGAGCGTTAAAGATGAGGTTGATCAACTGCTTAATACTCCCAATACTGACCTACGGATGTGAATCTTGGACCCTAAGAAATTCGGAAAGAAGAAAGATAGACGCCACTGAAATGTTCTGTTGGAGACGAATGCTACGAATTCCTTGGACCGACCATAGAACAAATAATTCAATTTTAAGAGAGCTAAAAGTTAGCCAATGACTCTCCAGTAAAGTCCATCTCCAACAATTAAAATACTTTGGACATGTTATGACAGCAAACACAGAAAACATGGAAAGACTCATTATACAAGGAAAGGTGGAAGGCGGAAGATCACGTTGAACTGCGTTGAACCATTCAACGGGTTCAACGCATTTCAAACAGAGAAGTCTTAAACAGAGTAGGTCAAGGCGAAGGTGACTTAATGAAGATGATAAAAAAGAGAAAACTTGAATATCTGGGGAATATAATGAGAGGTAGCAGATACAGGATGCTGCAGTTAATACTCAATGGAAAGATCGACGGAAAAAGAGGAATTGGTCGAAAGAAATATTCATGGCTCCGAAACCTTCGTCAATGGACTGGCTTATCAGCAGATCAATTGTTACATGCCGCACAAGATCGAGAACGATATCGGCAAATTGTTATGGAAGCTTCCCACGCCTAAAAATTTGGGCACGGTACTTAAAGAAGAAGAAGGAAGATCACGAGGAAGATCCCCAGAAGATCCCCAACAAGATGGATCGATCAAATTACGGGAATATGCAAAAGACCTATGCATGAGTTAAAAAGAAATGACCAGAGACAGAGATCTTTGGAGACGGACAATACACGACATCACTTCGACCACTACACTCCCTCCGGGGTGTCAGGATTGAAGAGAGAGACTACCTCTACTACTCCACTATGCTACTCTATACATGGACCTTGGCTTGACCAACTATCTCTGCCTCCCGAAGATCGATGTTGAGCTACTGTTTCCCATCTTGCGATACCCAACTTTCTTTCTTCTTCAACACTATCAATCTAGCGAAGAGGTGTCTTCTGCCACCTAGGGTACCTCAGTAGAGTTTCGTAATTGATCGGTCTTGAGGCGTCTTAGTCTGGTTGATTTTTTAGGATCTTCATACATCATGACACGTCGTTTTTATATGCCAAACAACTTGCTCATCTACGGATCCGTCGATTTCTTTTACATGTTACCCATCTACGTAGTTGGTCTTCACTGTTTCTCTTCCATAATGTACCTACCACCGGTCTCAGTATTAGTTTGTAAACATTGATTTTTAAAATTTCAAGAGCCGACTTTTAAATGTCTTATTTAGTGTGAAGATACCTACTTCCATATACTGCCTAACCTCCGTTTCCTTGGACTAAACTGTTTTCTTCTATCTACGTATAACAGTATTTAAAACTGGAGCAACGATATGAACTTTTTAACCTTTGACATTTGGGGTAATCTCACAAATGTAGAGAACAACCAGTTATCTGGAATAACTTGAGAACTGTTCCCATTGTCTAAATGTTACATCAGCTAAAATTTTTATTAATGTCAATGCTTTAGTAGCTTAATCGCTGGCCTCATACGCCAGTGCACGTGGGTTCGAGCCCTTCCAAAGACAAACCATTTTCATTTCCAATAATGACACGAGCCGTCTCACCGTGCCTCGGAGAGCACGTAAAGCCGTCGGTCCCCCTGGGCTAGTGTACATCGGCACTAGTTACTTAAAACAGGGTTAAAGATGTAAATGGCGCCGGAACTGTCCGAAAGGATCTCCCTGGCAAAAATGCCATACGATATTATTATTATTATTAGTAGTAGCTTACTTGGTAACTCACCCCGACAACAAAGAATATATAAAAAAACCCACAAGGAAGAACTTCCTGTAGTTAGCTGTATACCATTAATTACAAGTGAAATTTAATAAAAAATTGTCCTCTTGGTGAAAGGTATATTAGTTTAAAAAGCCCTAAAGGGCTACAAACATATAAACAAAACGTTTTCGCTCTGTAACAAGAGCATCATCAGTGTTACAAGAACATGGTGAGCCAACCAAAACATACAAGATCAAAGCCTTTCAAAAAACAGACAAAAGTCTAATATAAATAAATACATCGAAAAATCCAAAGGATGGATAAAGTTCCTAAGGGTACGGCCCTAGGGCAACATATGACTCCAACACGTGGTAGGTGGGTCAAAAGGTAACTAGGTCATTATATTATAAGAGTTGTTGCCTGCCACCTCTTATAACATAATGACCTAGTTACCTTTTGACCCACTTACCACGTGTGGGAGTCATATGTTGCCCTAGGGCCGTATCCTTAGGAATTTTATCCATCCTTTAGATTTTTCGATGTATTTATTTATATTAGACTTTTGTCTTTTTTTTTGAAAGGCTTTGACCTTGTATTTTTTTATTGACTCACCATGTTCTTGTAACACTGATGATGCTCTTGTTAAAGAGCGAAGACGGTTTGTTTATATGTTTGTAGCCCTTTAGGACTTTTTAAACTAATATACCTTTTACCAAGAGGAAAATGTTTTATTAAATTTCACTTATAAAAAAAACAGTAAAATCCTTTATAAAAGGTATATTTTTAAAATCCCTAAAAAGGGCTACATCACAATCACATAACTAGTTTTCGATTGGTTTACCAATCATCATCAGTGCTTACCTAAAATGAATATAACCTGGTAAAATAATGTAAATATTTTGAAATGTTGACTACGGTTAAGAAAAGTTGTAGGTTATACTCACGTGAAATTTACATGCTA
Source organism: Diabrotica virgifera virgifera (assembly GCF_917563875.1). Lineage (NCBI taxonomy): Eukaryota > Metazoa > Arthropoda > Insecta > Coleoptera > Chrysomelidae > Diabrotica > Diabrotica virgifera. Next base: position 193,306,012 of record NC_065449.1, read on the forward strand.
ACCACCAAGATATAATTTTGCAAAAATATGTGGGTCAAAGCCATGTACGAGTAATCCGTCAAGGAAACATCGGTTGAAAATGCTAACTTAAGCATGGATGTTTAAATTATTTTACTAATATGTCCCAGGTAACATATGAGCTGTGGTTTGACTTGTTCACATGGTGAAAGTATGGCAGCAAGTGACAATGAAATGGATAGAGACTTCCGAACGATGACATGACAGAATTGACAGTTCCACAGGAAGTTGAAAAATTAACTTGTCATATGGCTAAGACTAGGGCTAAGACTATGGCGTACAGCTAGTTAAAATTAGAAATGATGTAACAACACTCCCTCCATTGTGAAAAATAATCATTTAAAATTCAGAAAACTAGATGTTGTAGTTAAAAATGTATTCACGTATATTGTCAGTGGAGTTAGTTAGGCAAATCACATTACACAAAGGTTTGCATTCGAGAACTCGAAAGAGAAAGAATATATCAAGAGGAAACCCAAGTTAAGGTGATAAATCAGTTACATATGCAAATAAAAAAAAAGAAACTGGGAAACATTTTAAACAAAAAAGAAAAGAATAAAGACAGAATAAATCCACAAAACACTTGATTCAGCCTTCCAAAAACAAAACGATGCACAGATAGGGGATGACTTTTTGTTCAAGTTCAAATCCTTCTGGCAATTATAATTTTGCTTGTTACGCACCTGAAAAGTTCAACCGAACTGCAACCAAACCATTCACGCAGATTGCGAAGCTATGAAATTTTACGTCTGCCTACGCTTCTTCTGCCTATGATTTTGTCCTACATTTTATTCTTTAACAGTTCTTATTTTTCGCCTTTCATAGTGTGTCCCAGGTGTTCCAACTTACTGATTTTTATTGAGTTTAAAATTTCCCTTGTTTTTCTACTTGATCGAGAAATTTTGGTGTTTCTAGAATGCTTCTATAATTTTATTATTTGTTTGATTGTTTCAGTATCCAATCCTTACCTCCATATACAAAAGGGTGGAGGAAATGTAACATGGTAGCTTTCTTTTCCGCAGTTTTACCTATATTATTAATCTCGCTATCACAAAAAAGTTTTCTCATTCTATGATCAATATCTTCTGTGATACATGCTCTAAGGTATTTTGGCAAGGATATTTGCTTAGTTTCTATATTATCGGTGGCGCCCAAAATCCCGACAGCCAAAATACCGACAGCCAAAATCCCGACGGCCAAAACACCGACACGCTAGAATCCCGACAGGCCAAAATCCCGACATGCAACAATCCTCGCATAAGTAAAAATTCCGACCACTACATTTTAAATACTTATTGTTTCCTTGTCAAATGCAATACCAAATCATATTATAGATTATTGAAATTAAAAAAGTATTACTTATTTATAAGTACGGGTACTAATTATTATGTATTTTAAAAGAAAAAATTATTTAAACACTTCATTTTATAATATAAAAGCTATACTTAGTGAAATGGAAGGTTGTAAGTGACATGCTAATATCTATTACATGAAAGTAAACTTGAATTCAGGATTTGATTATACATATATTATTGGACTATATATTGGCAAAAAAAAATAATTTAATTCATATACCCATGTTAGAAATTTTATTAAGAAAATTAGTTCATATTAAATGGTAAATACTTTTGTTCAGTAACACAAAATAAAAACAGATGGCCATAAACAAAAAACAAGAAATAAATGTAATTATTATATGTTAAAAAGAAACTCATCAAACCTGTCGGAATTCTGGCCTGTCGGGATTTTGGCCTGTCGGGATTCTGGCGTGTCGGGATTTTGGCCGTCGGGATTGTGGCTGCCGAGATTTTGGCTGTCGGGATTTTGGGGTACACCCCTATATTATCTACTACTAGTTTATCTCTTATGCTTTGTGATTACGTAATTACCATGGACATGATTTTATCAGATTTATTTTTAATTCGTAACCAATGTTGCAATGCATATTTCCGTCAAAAAGACGGTGTTGTCATTAATTATTGAGTGGTTTATCGTTTATTTTTAGGCCCCCACTTACTTCTCTCCTATGGCTCTACAGCCCAAATGGGGCCCTGGCCTATTCCAGCATCCGCCATCAAGTATTCCGGTCTCTGGTTGCTCTCCTCCCCCTCAATATCCCTCAATATCCCTTTATTGTTCACCCTCACTTACTTCGGCCATCGCTAATTTACCGAAGACTTGACTATATAAATTAAACAACAATGGTGATAGAGTGCATCCTTGGTACACCCCAAGGGAACCTGGATCTCCTCAGTTCATCTTCAACTTTCACTTTCTCTGTTTAATTCCAATGTAGGTTGGAACTATAGCCTGTAACTCCCAGGCCACGTTACAGTCGTACCACACATCCGTACAGGTGAGCTGTACAATCTTAATGACTCTGAGGTCTATATTTTTGTTTAAAGACATTTCTTTAAGACGATCGTGCACCCCTTCAAAAGCCTTCTCCAAATTAATAAAACAGGCATATAATTACCAAAATATGACTAAATCATCTCAAACAAACTTTTTGGAGACTTGAGATGCACCCATTCTAATAGCTCCAAACGGAGCAGTTACCTTAACCATTGTAAAGACTAATGTATTGTTTAGATTCTACTTATTTTCTATTAAGCATATAAATTACACTTACCTTTATTTTTAATTACTATTATATAATAAATCTTTTATTGGGCTAGCTCAAATTAATAAATTATCTCAGGGTTTTACGTCATCCAATCACAGAAATACACAACCAATACTCAGAGAAAACTCATGGAAAAATAAAATTCAAAAGTAAAATAGGACCGTATATTGACAAAAATTGATTATACCAAAGAATTAAACATAAATTTTAATAATAGAGTAAACTGTATAACAAAAAATCTATGAAGTGATTGTGCAAATAAATGTAAACGAATATGAAAAATACCGCAAATCATTTTGAAATCGAAAGTTACCCAGTATAGATACAAAATGAATTATAACTGGTAAACAAAAGTCAATCTATAAATTACGAAATTGTTTATGTAAAAGTTTATGTCCAATTCCACTGGAGTCTTTATGGAGATGTCGATGAAACCAAAGAAAATCGAACTCCTCGCAAGAGAGAATATTGATGGAAAGAAATATAAATTTGAATACCTGGGTACAGCTTCTACAATTTGTCACTGAATTTACTGTTAACTTAAAAAACTTTTACTTAGTACTTTGTTTTTACGGGTGCCTATAAGGCTTTGATTAACGAAGACCGATACCTTTTTTTTTCTTTCTCATCACCCTGCCCTCTTCTCTCTTGCCAACAAACTGTCTTGTCTGACTTCCCCTTCCATCAATGACATCCCTTCAGTTCTATTGGCCAACACCAATATACCTCTTCTTTATATCTCACCGTATCCAAATTACCAATTGTCATTACTTTTTATATTTTCTAGGAAATCGGAAATTCCGACTGTTTCCAAATAGTTCTGGTAAACTCCGATAACAACAACGTCTTTCGTATATTCTCACTCACCCGCAAATTGTTCTTAGAAGCACTTTCTATTGAATTTAACCGCACTGGAAACATTATAACATTTGTCCAAAATTCATAGAATTATTTTACCATTATTAAAAGAGAAACTTATAACAATACAATTTTGGGTAATTTCAATTAGTACCTATTTTACAGGGTGAATAAAAAAAATAAATATTTTAAAAATGAAAAATTTTAACGTAATACAAACTGACAAAATTTATGCATACAAATTATTATATAATTAAATACTTAGATTTGCTTCTTCTTCCTCTCTGCCTTTCTTTATCTATGACAGTATGTATACCTACTCAGTTCACTCCTGCACGGCCGTAACAATGGCCCTACATTTATAATTTATCGGCGGCAGTTCCATCAATCGCTAAACAGCACTAGTTCGAAACATTTCGCATTTTTCAACCGTCCACGCGAATAGGCGCAGGTGCACTCTATCCCAGAATGTATTTCGGAGGCAGAGACTAAAAACAATCGTTCCGGCAGGCTCCCCAAACAGATAAATAAATGACGCACGTAAACCCTTCGGCGCTGAGCTAATATTTAACATGTTCCTTGTTGTAATGCTTCCTTTATAATTTAAGCCTTAGTTAAATACGCTGATCAAAACGAAAAAGGAGCCACTTATAAAGATCTTTGTAGTTGTGCACTAATTCTTTACAGGATTATATTAGTTTTTATTTAATTACATTTAAGGCTTTTCGCCATAAATGTAAATAAATATAAAAAAAAAATTGGTTAACGCACTATAAATTTTCTTGTGGCAAATAAATAAAAAGTGATTTTTTTTTAATAACAGCATTGCTGAAAATTATTTTAAAATAAAACTAATGACGCGTATGGGCTCTTCTAACTGGCCAAACTTCTTCACAACGTCCAGGCATAATTTCAATCACATTTCGAATAGTTTCTTGATCGAGTTATTGCCATTATTTCACTTCTTCCTCGTTTCTTAGTGGCTGACGATCCATTCAATGGGATTCATATCTGGACTTCTCGCTGTCCACTCCATAACCTGAATATTCTGTGTAGTCAAATAATTTGGCACTTTCCTGGCCACGTGCTGTCTCGCATTATACAATGGGACAACAAGTGGTTCAAGTATTTCGTTAATATACCTTGTCTAACTTCACCCCAATGGCTCTAAAACCGAAATACTTAGATAACACACGACTCAACCACAATAAACATCCAAAGTTCCTAAGTGTGGTTTTAGACACAACGTTAAGCTTTATTGAGCATTTAAGTACAGTTGCTGAGAAGCTAAAAACCAGAAATAGCATCCTTTAGATGCTCTGCGGCACAACATGGGGGGCATTGGATCTACACTCAGGTCTTCAGACTTAGCTCTTTTAATCTGTAGCTGAATATTGCGCACCAATATGAATCAACAGTTCTCACTTCAAAAGAGACTCATGGTGTTAAATAACACCATGACAATGACCACTGGAGTAATTAAATCTACACCAACCCATTGGCTGCCACTGCTGAGCAGCATTCCACCACAAGACGTAACATAACTATGTAGAAGATGCAGTCAAACGTTGACTGCGCCCCAGAAAATTTTCAATAAAACCGCAGAATCAGCCACAGCCACCGGGTTCAGAATGTCACCAAATGATACATGAATGGTCAGAAGCTCAACCAAATACAGTTATACCTTGCATCATAGAGACACCTCCTGGATTTGACCTACTACGTAAGACCTGGTGCATACTTAAACCTCATCAGAATTCAACATGGTCGATGTGCGTATATGTTGCACAAATGTTATGTTACATTATTGTTATCTTATAAATTATAATAATTGTAATCTTATTAATATGTTGAATAATGCCATACGCTAAAAGAAATTTGCCCGTCATCATACTAATAATAAAGTAATTAAAAAACTATAAACACTTTTTAGAAATATTGAAAAAGTCGCATTTTTTAAATCTGAATTCAAAGCTTTATAAAGACATAATTTATATCGAAAAGTTATTAAAGAAAATATGCGTTATTTTAACACCCTGTGTTTTATTTAAAAATTTATGAAATAACATAAAGTAAGTCCATTAGTTACGTCTTTTCCATGTAGGTATACAATGCACAAGCACTGACCAATGCACCTCATAACGTTGTAAAATGTGTTTGCTGTCCGTTGCATAGCATGAATTATAAATCACATATTTATTTTTTTTTCTCCCATAATCATCACTACGATGATGATTATTACAATTACAATCTGGTCATACTTGATCAATGAGCAATTTTAATCTAACCTAAATTATTACTGTTCCTTAAAATTAAGAGCTTGCCCCATAGCGTCTCTTATCTAACCTAACAAGATAGTGCACTATTCTAGCATACACACTAACGCGCACAAGCACTATGCTCTGCTTTTCACTATCACCTATCACTTAAACTAGTTCATAAGGTTTTGTCCTCTTCAGTCTTCTAACTTGCCCAGTAGTATCGAGGAGCTGGATTGCCTCAATATTCTCGTGCATGTGAAGTCGTTGCTCGTGACTTCCTGCCATCTTCTTGATGATTATATCCACAGTTTCCATTCCTAGGTCCTTATGGAGATCACTGTTTGTAACATACCAAGGAGCATCTACAATATTTCTTAGTATTTTGTTCTGGAATCTTTGTATTACTGTTATATTACTTGGTCTAGTACACCCCCATAGTGGGCATCCATAAGTCCATACAGGTCTCAATATTTGTTAGTAAATTAGTAACTTATTATGCATCGACAATGTGGAGTTTCTTCCAATTAGCCAATACATTTTTTTATATCTTATATTTAGTTCTTCCCTTTTTTTCTTAACGTGCACCTTCCAGCGTAGTTTTGCATCTAATGTTATACCCAAATACTTAGCAGTATCTGCATATGGTACTTGGATATTGTTGATTATAACTGGTATATATTGTATTTTTTTGTTGGTGAAATTAACATGGACAGATTTAGCTTCATTTAGCCTGATTCTCCATTTTTGTGTCCACTTATAGATTTAGTTAACTGCTATTTGGATCTTGTTGGTCGCCTCTTCACTTGTCGTCCCTACTGCTTGAATAGCTGTATCATCAGCAAAGGTGGCAACTGTGTTGTTTTCCAGTACAGGTATATCACACGTGTATAGTAGGTATAGGACCGGACCCAACACACTGCCTTGTGGAACATCTGCTCTAATTTCTTTTAAGTCTGAAAAACAGTCTTCTCGCTTAATTCTAAAATGTCGTTCTTTTATGTATGACTGTAAAAGTTTTGAGTACTGTATAGGTAAAAAACATTTTAGTTTGTATGTTAAACCTTCATGCCAGACTTTATCAAAAGCCTGTGCAGCATCAAGGAATACAGTTGAACAGACTTTCTTTTCTTCTAGGGATCTTTCGATAATATTTGTGATTCTGTGCACCTGGTCAATCGAATTGATGTGTCGGTATCAAATTCCTTGCTTCAATAATTGGTTTTATTCGCTTAAGGAGCAGTTTCTCAAACAGCTTCGATATTACAGGAAGCAGAGATATCGGTCTGTATGACGAAACCTCATGTGCTGGTTTTCCTGGTTTAGGAATCATAATGACTTCCGCCATCTTCCATATCATTGGTACATATTTTAATCTGAATGCACCGTTAAAAAGGTTTGTTAATTTTACGATAGCTCTTCGGGGAAGATTTTTCAACAGCTCACCCGTAATTAGATCATAGCCCGGAGCTTTCTTCAGATTAATATTTTCCCTTATTTCTTCAAGTACTTCTTTTGGTGTAGTTAGCCGAATTTCTTCCTCTAATTGAACAGGTTCCTCCCATCTTTCTTCATCCCCTTGAGGTTCATTTGGTTTGAATGTATTTTCAAGATGTATGGCAAATAGCTCTGCTTTTTGTGCACTACTTCTGGCCCAGTTACCATTTTCTAGTTTAATAGGAGGAGAGTGCATAATAGGTCTTTTTAGTCTTTTAGTAGCTTTCCATAAGGAATAATCTGTACTACCGTCATCTGTTAGCTCCTGTAAGTAAGAATTAATCGAGTCATTCTTTAATTGTAGGATAGTTCTTTTGAGTTGTTGACTTGCACGATTTAGTTTAGTCTTATCTTGAGGAGACCTTGTTTGTTGCCAGATTCTTCTCAGTTTTCTTTTTTCAATTATCATGTTCCTTATTTAATGAATAAATCACATGAGTTAAATTTATATTTTATTTAATTTTCTTTAGTTGAGCACCAGTTTGTAAACGTGGCAAATTTATTTTAAAAATGATGTTAAACCAACTCTCAAACTTGAATCAAGATAGAGGCATAATGAGCATATTGGAGCAACACATTTATAAGAAGAATTATTGCATAGACGTATAAACTATAAGTAAAGATTAAAAATTTAAAAACTAAGATAAGAATATAATATTTAACAACTAAGATAAGAATTAACAGAGGTATGATCAGCCATGTTTTAAAAGTCTTCTCGCAAGTAATACATGAATGTGGCTACAAAAAACTAGATGATAGAGTAACAACACCAACTGGGATATATTAAAGGTGCTTTGGCACTAGAGAGGCATTATTTAGTACAAAAATACTCATAGAACGGTACTGAGGTATTAACTGTGACATATTAATATGTCATGTTGGCTTTTAGACAGCCTTCGACAAAATACAACTCAAAAGGCCTGCACACGTATTACGGAAAACAGAAATAGATGATCATGAAATATAAGAATAATTGAGTTGGCCAGACGTAAAAGCGTTTAAGTGCAGTTTTGATAGTTCTGAGATAATCAGCTTCAAAGTTGTTTGAGTTTTATAAATTCTAGGAGTCATTAAACTAAAATTTGTCCAGTGTATAATGTACTATAAAGTGATAAAAATATAAGGGTATATTATTACCCTGACTATTTATATCCTTCCTTTTTTCAATTATTAAAAAAATGTACTTGAATCGGTACATGGTGTTGATAAATGTTACTGGTAAAACGGTTCAAGTGCAGATGTTAACTACATATTACTAATCATTTTTGTTCCAGCTGTTATCCACAGTGTAACTACAACTGGCACGTTGCATAATACTTAATTAGTCTTCAAAATTGGTCACAAATCTAATATTTATTTACTTGATATAAATCCTGTATTAACATGTGTTTACACATTACAAAATACTAAAAATAGTTTTGTGGTTAAACGGTTCAAGCGCACTTAACCCGTTTCTTAATATTTGTTTTTACAGAATACTAAAAATAGATTTGTTGTAAAACGGTTCAAGAGCACGGATAAGCATATTTAGCACATATTTACTACCAAAGCAAACTGCAATTGTTTTCATTGAACAAAATGTAATGGCGATAGATGGCGCCTGTAGGGCGAAATATGCTTAGATCAATTTACCACCAAGTTATAATACCATTAAGGTATGCGAATCTGTACTTAGGTAGGAATTTGAAAAAAGTGCACTTAAACCCTTTTACGTCCAAGCCCCTCAATTACAAATCTCTACCGATATTAGAAAGTCATAATACAAGTAGACCAACAAATATCTAAAGAGATCTCTATAATACCATAAGTACTACAAGGATGTGTACTATTCCCTCTACTTTTTAATATGTGCTCCGTAGAGATGTTTAAAGAGACACTAAAAGATATTAATGAAGGCATATCAACGGAAGGCAACGGAACACTATATAGTGAATAATCTGCGATATGCAAACGATACAATACTCCTTGCGGACAGCAGAGAATCCCTTAGTGTATATTTTGATGCCTAAGAGATTAGTCCTATTAATACCACAATAAATATCCTATGTGCACTTACAAAATTACTTACCATACGTGCCCTGCTTCTAGACCTCTAGGTTTTAAGTTCATATAGTTCATTGTGTTTTTATACTTTTTAAGTTGTTTACTTTTGTAGATATTTAATCCACACGCATTCAACTATCAACTTCTAACAGTGCAATTTCTGTATAAAACTTATACCCCAAGAGGATTTCAGTTCCGAGTCTTGTAACACCTGCAAATTTTACTAATAGAAATGGAGTTCTAGAAACTTTATGCCGCCGTACATTCGATAGGATTGACCGGTAAATGTTCTTCCATTTGAAACTTTAAAAGTTTGTTGGAGAAAGCTCATACATGGTATACGATTTTGTGCAGCTTTAGAGATCAAGTAAATGTAAAGAAAAATACTTTTGATTGCGTATTACAGTGAACTTTCTTAAATATAGTATTAACTTATGGTAGTATCGTGTTCTTGCTAGTAGTTTATAGTTAGGAATCAGAAAAGTAGTAGTTCATAGATTTTTTCTATGGATGCTATACAATGTGTAACTTCTCTCACTGCTTACATACATTCAAAACTAACAATTTCTCAGGCTGTGATAAAAGTCGACCATTGCAGTGAGAAATATTTTTTCTCACGGGTTCCATACGTAGTAGAATCGCGGTTTTCATGGGAACATGCACAATACAAACACAAATATTTTTGTCAAATAAATTGTGTTAAATCAAAACTTACCAGGAATTACCTTTCAAAACGGTTAAAATATAACTTGTAACTATAATTTTAAATAAATAAAAGTATATAAATATTAACAATATTAAATACCTACATATCGTGGGCATACTGCAAAAACTGACCAAGTCCAATATTGTGCTTTCGAGATAATTGATGTTGAATATTCTGTAATTTTATTTGAATTTTTTTTAAATCATTTTAAAAGGATATGCATTTTTTCTTTCCAGGTATTAAATGGTTGAAGTTAGTAATTCTAAATAGCTCTAAAAATCGCAATAACCTTTTTGTTTTCCGAAAAAAAAAATTGACTTGGGCACTTTTTGATCTAGAAATTTGCTCAAATTTAATTCATAGTCACAAAAAGATGATTATTTATCAATAATAAATCACAAAGAAAATACTTTTAATTTTATTTATTTACAGTGTAAGGCTAAAGTTTCAAATAAAACTTTTACTTTATTTTTTAAATTGAAAAATGATAACAAAAATGTAAAGGTTTCTCTACTAGAATTAATCTGAATCCGAATAGAAGAAGTAGAGCTAATCTGAATCCGAATCGGACAATACTGATGGCTCTGGAACAAAAACTTTCCACTCTCTGATGGTATTGACTGATACCCAAGCATGGAATTCAGAGGGAGTTGCTCCTGTCTACACAATTGTAGAAGATCCTGCTTTTTAAGTTAAGTAATAGGAATTTCTTTGGAGTAAAATAGTAGTTGAATTTCTTTTATAAAATTTATAACTCGTTTAGTACGTCCAATTACATTGAACATAAGAAAGTCTGGATCACTATAGTTGTACTTAAATAAAATATATTACGGTTTGTCTTCTTCATATCACATACATAAAATTTTTAGCCAATTAACACAGTTTTCGTCAATGGTTCTATTTTTAAGAGTACATTAGCAGCTAGAATATTTATATCAAGAAAATCATTATACCTTAAATTCCTCTACTTTATATGGATCACATTTTTTGTTTCGGCCAGTCTAAAAATGTGTAACTAATTATGCATAGTGTATACTGGAACATTATTTTTAGCATTTTCTATGGCACTGTGCATGTAATCTACTTTCATGTAAGCATGCCCAGATTCTAAAAAATTATGCTGCACAATATTTAAATTGCTGTTTTATATGATAAAATGAAAGATTAACTTAATATCTATTTTCCAACACGTGACCGTTCAACAAATAAACATACAACGTATAGATAAAACTAAAACATAGAAAAGTGACCAAGTCATAATATCCAATTGTCGCAGTTCAATGTTGACATGAATAAAATATGAATCATATTTCATGCAAAAGTGACCAAGTCAACATGTTCATTTCTTCCAGTCTGTTGATACGCATACCCAGACATAGACATTTGTATGTTATGTGTGTTGTGGTATCAAACCTTATAATTTTGCCTTGGGTATTTTTTCAGGTATTCGGTTAGTTCTTTGGAGTGACTTGGCCACATAAACTAAAAATCGATAAAAATTGACTTGGTCAGTTTTTGCAGTATACCCACGATATGTGTATAATATGTATTTTATTTCGATTTTGGCATATAATCTACATAAAAGCACCTAAATTATTTAATTTTAAAGTTTGAACTCTTAACAAAAACGCATCCATAGAAAAAGTACAGTGTACAACACGTGAGAAAACGACATATTTCTCTCTTGTACAATATACTAATATCTATATTCTACAAACCTACAATTTTAAAATAGTCATAGGCTTACATAATTATTTGAGTAGGAAGAACGATTTATCATCCATTGAAAGAACAAAAAAAAGGTGAAAATGCGAGCATTATCATAACGAAAACTTTATTTACGTATTTTAAGTCATAATATGAAAAATTGTTATTATGAAAAGTTGTTTAGAATTAAAAATTATGTTTTAATGTGCAATAATATTTTTTTCCATTAGAAGGATGTAATTGCACATATCAGACCATAATTTTTTATTCCAAACAACATTTCATATAGTCGGCTCGCTAAGTGATTTTAGCCAGTAATTTTACCAATTTGGCAAAAAAAATAATTACTAAATAGTTAATAATTACTAAATAATAAGTAATCTTGCCAATTTTGTCAAAATTGGCAAAAAACAAAAAGTTACCTACTAAAATCACTAGCCAGTTGTGTCTGAGTTTAGCGAACCGACTATAATAACAATTTTCATTTCATAACAAATGGAACAGTCCATTTATCATTAGGGACTCCCATTATAGGGGAGGCCGTATACTCGTATAAACCTTTTTAAAATTGTTAATAAAGTATTGCTTTCAAAATATAAGTACTCAAATTGTATTTTTGAACATCGTATTTATTTTATATAATAATTAAATTCACTATTAAATGTCATTGATATTTTATTAATACTTTATTTAAAATTTAGTTTGACATTCACGAAGTGTCAAACTCAAATAATGTATATAACATATGCTTTGCTTAACAAATTCAGATTAAAAAACTAGCCTACTTACTAGCAACGGTTTCAGCTGACGTTTAGTGTGTCGGCAGAAAATAAAAAGGTTGTGACGTCACATTTTAGACTTTGAGGTCGATTATCTCGAAGGCGGTTAGATATATCGAAATGCCGTTTTCAGATTTGGATTCGGAAGACAAAACTACATATAAATCCATCAATAAATCTGCTCTAAGTATTGCAGTAACGGCAATGCAATAACACACAGACTTTGCGAATTTATAAACGAAAAGTTTTCGTTGATACGAAAAAGGTCTATTTAGAGCAATAATAGTAGAAAAAATGTATTGATATTTATGTCTTCTTATGTTTTGATTAATTTTATTTCATTTTTATTTGTGTAATTTTTAATGTTCATTTGGTAAATTTATTTTCTCGAAAATCTCTTCAGAATATTAAAACGTCATCTTTAAGAGGATGGGTACGTATTTTTGGCTGCAATGCTATTCAAATGGGGATTCATTTTTTTCGAATCATGAGAAAACTAATAAGTATTTTTGAAAAATTTAAACGCAGAATGAAAGATTACGTTATAGCGAGGGCCAAAAGTCCCTGAGAACTTCTATAATGTTTATTTTAATAGGTTGCAGGGGTGAAAAACTAAGAGAAAATTTAGTGTGATTTTTAATTTCAAATATCTCATTGAAAATAAACTTTTTGTTATTTATAAGGGACTTTCGGCCCTCGGTAATAATTTAGTCTTTCTTTCTGCGTTTAATGTCGGTGGTAATATTTTCCAAATCTATCTTTGTCATACAATGCACTCAGTCGAATAGAATATTGTCAGCATATTGTCAGTCAGACATGGGCATTCAGTGACCATTTGTAAATATTTGACATGGCATCGGGAATATTTTGAGTTGTTGATTAAATAATGTTGATCTATAGTGTATCTGATAAATAATTAATTTAAGACGTGAACTTAATAAAAAGTTATACATTGTGTATTATTTTGGAAGATCCAGGCAGAGAATACATCAGGATTATATGTTCTGTGATCCAAGTATTTTATTGTTAAAGATGTTCAAAATTGTAAGCGTTCCATAGTAACAATATATTATTAAAAAATCACTTTAACACTTTTCCTCTTTTATCGATTGAGTATTAGTTTTTGTTTTACTTATAAATTATTACAATCACTGAATACATATTTAGTGAAAAAATTATCACATTTATGAACGGAATTAATAATTTGCAATTATACAAATAACAGTTATCCAAGAACATTCAAAAGCCATCTCTCTAAAGTTAATCATGATATTGTCAAGTAGAATGACGTTCTAGTAATGTTTACATATCCATACCAGTGTGAATTTTACTACACGTAATTTGAAGTGTAAAGACAGAAAAAGTAGGAATAGCCGTAAAATATTTGCGAATTATGTACCGATGGCCTTAATCCATTTCTGTTGAAGTGGGACAAAATTGTAATTTTTATTTTTTAGAAGATGGTTATTGTTTGTTAATGAATTCTGTTGCTTCGTTTTTTGAGTTCGGAGAACTCAATTTATGAAATGTTTGCGCGACCTGCGTTGTTTACTCAAGGTTGAAATAATTAAGTATGGAGGACGGTAAGGGTTTTATACCGATCGAAGACAATTGTTTGGAGGAGGAGCGGAGCGACGACTCCAATTATTGTCTGAGACCGGTTACCCTTAACGTTCGACATGCTTATAACGTTTTTTGCACGATTAATACCATTATAAATTATAAAATTAAACATTTTCGTCATATTGACTAGTTTCATTCATTTTATCAAGATAGATACTTTGGTTGTTAGGTAGTAACTAGGGTGCATAACAACAATGGAGAATTTAGTTTTTATTTAGTTGTCAATAATTTTAAGTACAATTTTGATTATTATAAATTAAAATATGAGCGAAAGTGAATTTGAAGAAATTGAACGGGCTTGGGAAGAAGGGTGTTCCGCAATTATTCCCGAAAAATCCAAAATCCGTTATCAAAATACCTACCAAAGTTTTAAAAAATAGTGCGAATGCAAGAATTTAAGAATCGAAGAAAAGACTCTATTGGCATATTTCGTTCAAAGACATATGTAGTTGAAAGCTCCTGGAAGCCTCTGGGCAGAATATTCAATGATTAAATCCACCGTTTTTCTTTATGATAGCATTGATATTTCCAAGTTTTCAACTTTGCTCGCGTATTTGAAGAGAAAAAATGTTGGATACTACTAATGTATGCGATTCTGCAGGAGTTTCTGTTAGAAGTGAAACCACAGCCCAAACAAGTGGGATTTCATTAAATAATTTAACAAATTGTACCATAAGTTTCAATATTAATAAATAATTCGTTAGTTTTCTTTATTCTTTCAAAAAATAAATTAAAATTAAGAGATTTTTTAACTCGACGGTAAGTGAATTACTTACCGTCGAGTTGGAGTACCGTCGAGTTGGATTACTTACCGTCGAGTTGCTAGTAAATGTCACCTACTGACGTAAAATCTGTCACGGTAAATAGTCAAAAATGATCAATCGTGCAAAAATATATATTTTTAGACGCTAAGACTATTGTTGCTGCTCCTCCACTCTATATATTGTGTTAACTGTTTTGTAACTTAAACATTTTGTATTATTACCAAGCTAAACTTGATTTTGTAGACATCTCCATAGTAAAAACAAACATTCTATTAAACTCTCGGCGTATATTGTTTTAAATTAATAAATATTTTTCCAACTGTATCTTACGACAAACTGGTCGTGGTCAAGACATAGAGGTCCTTTGAGCCGGATCACTAAATTTCACTAATAGGAATGAAAACCTGCATAAAAAGATTAAAGAAGTGGCAGGTCTGCAAAAAAGAAACCACAACACAACTCTTTTAGACAAAAATGGAAATACTATTATATCGACTGCCGAAAAAAAGATGGTAAGAATATATGGAAAAACTTTTTGACAAAAGAGGAAACCTATAAGACATATCTTTAGAAAATAGAAACAAATATAGAAATTACAAAGGAAGAAATATTGTATGCACTAAAGAACACCAGCAACGGAAAAAGCCCCGGGCCAGATCAACTGCCTATTGATATCCTTAAAATAATAGAAAATGGGTACATGGATGTCCTCTTAAAGCTCTTTAATGAAATTTATCAGTCGGGTGACATACCCAATGCATGGTTGACCTCAACATTTATTTGTCTCCCAAAAAAGAAAAATGCTAGAGAATGCACCGACCACCGCACCATAAGCCTAATGTCTAACACACTTAAAATGTTTTTAAAGATCATTCATAAACGCATTTACCAAACACTTGATATGAATATTGAAGAAACCCAATTTGGATTCGGTAGAGGCGTAGGTACCCGTGAAGCTCTCTTTGCATTCAACATACTATTCCAGAGATGTTTGGATGTGAACCAGGATATGTACGTCTGTTTCATAGATTACAACAAGGCTTTCGACAAAGTCCACCACAAACAGCTAATGGACGTCCTCGAAACAAAACAATAACCAATACAATGACCTTCGAATTATAACAAATCTATATTATAAATAGCAAGCACACATACGCATTAATGAACACGCATCAGAAGAGTTAAAAATTAAAAGAGGAGTGCGACAGGGGTGTGTTTTGTCACCACTACTATTTAATGCATACTTTGAAGAAATTATGAAAAGAGCTCTTGAGAGAGAAACAGCAGGAATAAAGGTAAATGGAACGCCAATTAACAACATTAGATATGCGGACGATACTATTATAATAGCAGACAACGTTTAAGACCTCCAAAAGCTAATTAACAAGATAGTTGAGTATGAAGAAGAATATGGATTATCCATAAACATCAAGAAAACTAAATTTATGAGGATATCAAAAACCCAAAATAATGATTAAAGCCTGACAATTAAAGGTAAACCTTTAGAACAAGTTGAAAACTACAACTATCTTGGCACAATAATTAATCACACAAAAGATTACTCCAAAGAAATTAAAGTTCGAATAGCGAAAGCAAGAACAAACTTCAATAAAATGAGAAGGGTACTTTGTGCAAGAGAACTGAAATTAGACTTGAGAGTTAGGCTGGCAAGGTGTTATATTTTCTCGACCCTGCTTTACGGGATAGAAGCATGGACAGTTAACGCGTCGACTACTAAAAAGTTGGAAGCATTTGAACTGTGGGTGTATAGAAGAATCCTGAAGATATCATGGACCGAGCATATAACAAACAACGAGGTCATGAGAAGAGTCAACAAAAGACTGGAAATATTATTGGAAACCATCAAGTCACGAAAGCTGCAGTACCTGGGGCATATTATGCGTCATAAGAGATACAACATACTTCAATTGATTATACAGGGCAAAGTCCAGAACAGAAGTGTAAGAAGGAGAAGAATCTCATGGTTGCGTAACTTGAGGGAATGGTACGGATTCACATCAACCGACGAACTATTCAGAGCAGCAGCATCTTAGATCAGAATAGCCATGATGATTGCCAACCTCGGTCGCGGAGATGCCAGATGGAGAAGAAGAAGAAGAATGAAATCTTAGAAACTTTATGCCGCCGTACATTCGACAGGATTAAATGGTAAATGTTCTTTTAATTAAATAATTATTTCTTTATGCAGAATTACCCCTCAAGTTTGTGGCACTTATTTACTAACACCCTATATAACTACTATGTAAAATTTTTTCAATTTTTCCCTTTTTGTTTACTTTATTTCCCGATTTTTGGAGCAAAAGTATTTTTATTGTCGTCCAGTTCCCGTGTTAAATTTGGCCTTTAAACAAGCTGTACGATTCATCAATATTTCAGATGTCCCAATTTATCCAAAAAAGCAAATCGATCATTTAAACATCAAATATTTCATTGGTATTTTTTTCATTAACATTTGATTTAACGTGTTGAAACAGGAGCATGTTCGGTATGATTTAAAAGGGTTGTACTGCTCGACTGCTCATCGCTCATACGTCAATCGTAAAACGCGAAATCCTCGACAAAATAGTGTCACGTTGCCTCGGAATCCGTTGAAAGGTTGAATTGCACTTAGTTGATTGATATGAATATAAATTGAAAAGTAATGTACGGGAAGGCGGCGGATTACGTAGCATTACGCGCTCCAAGTGTTCGCCAGTGTCGACTGCATTAACCGCGCATATTTTGTATCGCTAATGACTTTTTCGAGTAATTAAAATAATAGGTTTGATGGGAAAACATTTAATGGTAAACTAACTCATGTATAATAGTAGTGAAATTATCTAACGCCTTGTTTATTCAAATTTACTACCATTAAAACATTTTTTAGATTAAAATACACTAAAAGTAGTTCTACCTACACGTACACTACCCAGTCACCCGACTCCCAGACCCAAAGGACTATTTTGATGCTCACGTATGAAATATGAAGGCACACACACATACACACGCACAAACATACATACACAACAAATTAAATCCTAGTTCCAGGGGACATGAGATTTCCGATGTAGGATGTTCTCATGTACGACGATCAAAGAGCCACGCCCCAAGATTACGGTACTTTCTCGACCTCCCAAGCTACCTACGGTACCTAACGGTACACGGTCTCAATGCTCAGGAATCACGGTTGCTTCATCTGCGTTACTTTGCTGGGGGATGACCTAAAATTCAAAAAGAAATTTATGTGTTAATATGTATGACAAGTGGTGTGAAGTTGTAGTCTTTAAACTAACCTAACGTGGGGGGTGAAGCATGCATTCCCAGATATGTAGCGCTCTCACATGCCTCGTGTATGTGTGTGTTTTAATTTTGTATATTTTCCATAAAGCTCACTAACCTAATCTAACTACTTCACTTGCCAGTGCAATGCTAACCCATAGGTCCCATTTCCTACTATGTGAATACCTTTTCATGTTTCATTCTTCGGGTTGATTTCCTACTAGTTGGTATCTGAGTCTTCTGTGCCTAGCCGGTCTGTTTTCGTCGTATTTCGTCAAGTTCCTATTCCGCACATATTCATTGACACAATGCCAACAATAATCTTCAACACTCTATACAGCCATTCAAGTGAAAGAACTCCTTTGTGAATTCTCTTCCTCATTCCTTTAGGCCTTGTCAGTGCGTGGGGACACTATAAATAATATTAACTTGCTGTGTCCTTTGAATGTGATCCTTTGCCATATAAACAGCTTCATGTAGAGATGAGTTCTGGAACTGAAAGCTGAATTGTTAATGTTCTTACAAAATGCAAAATCTAAAAAATATGCTTATCGTTTTTCTGGCCCTATTGGCTCTTGAAATTAACATTTTGGCAGGTCTTTTTAGCCATATTAACAATTTTAAGAAGAACTGTCAAAGAAGAGAAGAGAATGTTTTAACAGCTAAATATATAGTAAAAGCATGTCACTCAAAACTTCGTTTGTGGTCAACCTTTCTGCAAAACAAAATGTTTGAGTCTATTCCATGTGTTCACAAGATTGATGAAGATAATGCAACAGGCCAAAATTTTTCAGTATCGGCTCAAATTCCTTGCATCATTCAGAGTTTGCATAATTAACAAGAGCAACTTTTGACATACTTTCCAGACTTGTACTCTGAAGCTGACAATGGGCGTAAATGGATTTTAAACCCTTTTTTGGACAAATCAATAGATCTGGCTAATGTCATCAAAAAAATAAGATAATGTGTTCCAGATTTAGCTGTTGATTGCATGCTTAAAATGGAATTTTATTCACAAAGTGTCGACGTACTTTGGATGAAAAGAAATCTCCAATATCCAGAGCTGGCAAGGGAAGCTCTTAAATTATTAGTGCGATTCTCCACTTTATACTTGTGTAAACTGACATTTTCTTCAGCGGTAGACATTAAAATAACTAAAAAGAGAAATATAGTTCAATTAAAAAATGATTTAATTATTAACCTTTCAAAAATAGCACCACAATTTTTTTAAACTTTTGAAAAACAAATAAGCACAAACATCCTTCCCACTAAAATTGTGTTTTAAGAACCTAAACTTTTTCTTTCAGTCGGCGACCCCCGAGAAAGGCTTCGCGACCCCCGGGGGGTCGCGACCCGCAGATTAAAAAACACTGCGTTAATACAATCACGAGAAATCATCTTTTAAAATGAGCATAATTTCTGGTGGTGCAAATGTTTTGCGGTTAATTTATTTGCGGTTTATTTGTAGGGGTGGAGGGGGCTAGTTGTAACAATTTTCATAAAATCAAATATATCTTGACAGCTATTTTCCCAATTATCACTAATTAAGCACTCAACGCTAGTTTAACTCTTTCTGAATCAAATTGAACTGAAAAAAAGTTAAAAAGACTGGTATTTTTTAATCAACTAGCATCTTACGAAAAAAAGTGCATTGTTACAACTTACCCCACGCTTGGGGCTAGTTGAAACATCTATTGGGGCAGGTTGTAACAGTACGATAATTTGAATTTTTTGGTATATTTCGAAGAAAATAAGAACGTTGCTCCTTTTCAAAGATGTTGCTCGACTTAATAGCGTGGCTTCCGGTGTTCTTAAATATAAATGTAAATTTCTACGCATAACATTTTGAAGCCAATCTGGACCAACTCTATAATTTTGATACCAATAATAGCACTGAATCTCACGGCACATTGGTAAGACAGTTTACGCATCTTCATGGGAATTAATCCAAAATATATTTCAGCTCACTTCAGAATATACGAAGCCATATTACAACATGTTAAAACAAGCCCCAACGTTTTGTTACAACATACCCCGTAGCACAATTTTGTATATTTGTTAAAATAACTATATAAAAATATCTTCGTAATCGTAAAATTGTTCAGTAACATCAAAGAATAACTAAATTTAGAAAAGAAATGAACACAAAAGTTTCATTTCAATTTAAAACAATAGCGATAACCAAAATTTTATGAGTGTCAAATTTTATATTAACTCATCCAATTGAAGCTCGTGCACAAAACTACTATTTGCAACTATGGGAGGATGACTGGCTAGACGGTGTCATTTGCAGGGCAATAAGAGAATAAGATTGAGCCAGCTAAATTAGTTAACAACGGTCAAATAACCTATGAAAAATCCGTGTTACTACTCACCCCTGTTACAACAAGCCCCTTGTTCCCCTACGTGGATACATTCCTTAAGTAAATTATATTTTATGGAGAAGTTGTACACAACTATATTATTCTAAACCTAAACCGACATATAAAAAGTTTTTCAATATTTGACCCTTTTTCGTACGCTCTACGCCTGTGGGACTTAACCTTTGGCAAACCGAAGAATCGGAAAAAGAAAAATGTGGTGGTAGGTGAAGAAGGGAATTGAGGAGCAGTGGGTCGGGTGCCAAAAGGCTTTATTATCTATTTGTTATGCATTGCGTTTCGCTGAATTGAATCGGGTTATTTTATTGAATAAGTTTTTGCGGGAAAAATTGACAAAGTTCAATATGATTTGTGCCTCGGAGAATCGGAATTAGGTTAGACTTTTGTTGTTTGTCCAAGTACACTACACAAAATATTGAAAAATCTGTAAAATGTTGTCAGATATAAGCAATTTTATATATTTTTTAAAATATCTGTTTATTTGTAAATTCAAATGTATAGTAATTCGTGCAATCTTCTTATAATGTAATATTTATTCGTATTCGTATAATGTAATACTATACCTATATATAATGTTAACCGATCATTAGAGCAAGTCGCATTTAGGAATGGCTATGGAACGAATGACTACCTACCAGTATGTAACAAAATCCTTGATAAATAAAGTCGTAGAATGCAACCAGTTTTCGGTGTTAATATTTGTAGGTCTTGGGAAAGCATTTGACTGAGTCCAGCATATCTTTATGTTCAGAGCTCTTACAGAGTGCAGTATTCCTCATAGGTACACAACTCTTCTTCGGAATATATACAATACCGCAACAACTGCCGTGAGAATGTACTATTACAACACAAACACATTTCCTTTGGAGAAGGGAATTAGGCAAGGAGACACCATCTCTGGTAAATTATTCACCGCTTTATTACAGAGTGCTATGAGAAACAATAATTGGGAACATATTGGAGTCAACATAAATGGAGAGTTTCTGAAATTGAGGTTTCCAGACCAAATAGTTCTTATTGCAAACCAGGTGGATGATCTAACTTCCCAACTTCTTCAAGACCTTCATAGTTCTTATACACGAGTTGGCCTTAAAATTAACTTATACAAAACACAAAACCTTTTATTGGTTAAAAACATTTTAACTAATAGTTCGCAAATTGAACAAGTTTATACCTATAAGGATCTGGGCCACTACTGCCACGAGATTAAATTAGGAACAGACAATCAAACAATAGAGTCAATACAGAGAATAGGACGGACTAACATGGGCATCTTGCGGAAACCTGAGGGAAGTCCTTAGCTCAGATATTCCCATGTGCTTGAAAGGAAATCAACCATTCATGGAAAAGGTGCAAATCACATTATGTTATTTTATCAGCAATCAGTAGGTATATAAACGAAAACAAAAGAACTGGTTTCTACATATTATATGAACCTGCAATAAGCAATATAATTAACGTAAAACCTTAAAAATGGGACATTTTTGATGTCTCGAATTTCCTAAAACTATTGTGTCCGGTTTGAGTGATCTTTTTAGTATGTTATAGCCTTAATTGTTAAGAATATCGACCTAGTAATGTTGTTGCTAGCCAGGTAAATATCATTGTGTACTGGGTCTAACAATTGTGTTTTATTCCTCAAAGTTCGGAACATCCTGTTGAATATTCTCGCATGTGTAAAATATTTAAATTAAAACTCAATAGTTGTAGCCTTAGGCTTTCTAAACATTTTGTTTTTTAATTCATGCGCTTATCATGCAACTCTTTCAGAGTTGTGACTGCATAGCTTCACTAAGGAGGCATGAGGATGCTGAAATAGCTATATGGAGATGGTGGTCCGACTCTGAATCGAATATAAACAGAAACTGTCTTTAGCTTTTCCATTTTTACTCAATTTTGAGTATTTAGAAACTGTCTTTCGGTCCTTTTCCTAGACGAAGAGAAGGTAAATGCGTGGCCTAAGTGTCCTCTATTTGCTTTCTCCTATTTTCGTCGTCTCTGTGATTATATATTGTAAAATCCGGAGATACGGGATGCAGCCAGAAAGCAGTTTATTAACGAAAAGTCTTAGATTTAAAATATTGTTTATTATATTTTTATTTCAGTTATTCTAATTGTTTAAAAAGTAGTAAACTTTGTATCTAGGGCTTTTCGTTGTTTTCCTCGTAATACGAGAGATGTCGCTAGATTGCGTCTCAAAAGGTGAAATCATTGTATCGCGATGGTTTCCCTTAAATAGGCAGATTGTTTATATTCCTTTCAGAGTTGTGACTGCATAGCTTCTCTGAGGAGGCATGAGGATGCTGAAATAGCTATATGGAGATGGTGGTCCGACTCTGAATAGAATATAAACAAAAACCGCCTTTATCTTAGCTCATGCGCTTATGTTGGATAAGAAAAAAGTTAGGTACATTAACAACTAGCCATGTTTTTCATCAATAAATCCGTATTTTCTGCTTAATTTAATAAACAAGCCTAAAATAGGCTATGAGAAATTAACTGTTTGATAGATGTCAAATTGTTAACAGTCAAAAAGTATCTGGTTTGTTGTGAAAATTAGTAGATTTATTATTTAAAGTTTCAATTAAGTCCCTCATTTTTTTTCTTGTTTGGTGGAAATGGAACCTGCTACAAGGAATTTTACCTGTGACGAGTGGGTTCAAGCAATGACCTTACGCAGCGAATGACTTAGCTACGAAGTATGTCTTCTTCTTCTTAAAGTGCCCATCCGTTCCGGATGTTGTCGATCATTATGGCTATCTTGACTTTATAAAAATTAACAAAATGTTAAGAAAGCCTAGGCTATAATTGAGTTTTAATTTAAATATTTCGTATATGCTAGAATATTCCACAGGATGTTCCGAACGTTGAGGAAAAAACACATTATGATTGTTACACCCGGTATAATAACATTTACCTGTCTAGCAACAATATTATAACATCGATATTCTTAAAGACTAATGGCTATAACAAAATGTCCTAGTTTTAAGGTGGTGCGTTAATTTTCCTGCTTCTTGTATATATATTTATTAAATTTTTTTATACTAGGATTATTGTTTTCGTTTACTACAGTCTCGATAAAAAAAACGAAAACAATATTTTTACGTAATAAGTTCCCAAGGTGATATTTTACGAGACGAGCAGGAAGTTTAACTCGCCTACGGCTCGCTCTGAAATCCTGTGAGTCTTGTAAAATCAGTTTTGGATCCTGTTACGTACAATATTTTTTCTGCAGCCGTTTTGTATGTTAAAAAGAATATATTATGGATAAACTTTACTTATGAACTTTTATTAAACACTTTTAAGCTACTCTCGTGCATTTAACATTAGAAAAATCTACTGATGAATATTAATAACACAATTATACCAATTATTTACATTGATATTGTTAGGAATATTAACAGAAGTGGCAGTATTGACATTAATGTTAGACGTGTTACTACTTTTACTATTTTTTGAGATATTAATTTGGTTGCGGCCATTTTCAATCTGTGAAGCTTATGTGCATTTTATTGCTTAAAGAATTTTCTACGTATCCCTCTGCTACATTAGTTGATTTCCATCCTCGGTGTCTTTTCAAGTTGGTTATACCTAATATGTAGTACCACCACTATCACCGAGTAAAGTGACTGAGTTCCCTCGTAGACAGTGCGCGGTATATTCTTTGGGATGCGGTAATTTAAGAAATTCAGCAATAGTGCGGGCGATTTTTCCAAAAGTGTGAATAGCAATAGGTTGTATAGTATAGTACACCTTCCATTTTTGTAATACAGTAAAACTCCGTTAATCGAAATAATTGGGGGGGGGGGAGGCCGTTTCGGATAACAAGAATTTCGGTTAAAAATAACATTGTTTTTTGTATTCTTATTTTATCAAATTACATAGTATTGGAGAGATATAGCTACAAAACATCGTTGTCAAAGGAAAACACAAAAGAAAATAGAAGATTTCTTTAAAAAAACACTCTAAACATATTCATTTTCCTTAATTTTATTGCTTTTCTGTTAATTTACTTTTTATTAATGAAATTATTGAAACTTTCAAACATTTCGGTTAAACGATGTTTCGGTTAAAAAGGATTCGGTTAACGAAGGTTTTACTATATTCAAATAATATACGATGCGGTGTCAAATGACGAGCGTTGTCATAAATTTAGTGATGTGAGTCGAGAATATTTCCAAGCGAATATTCGCGAACATTGGAAAGTTTCCGAGAATATTCGCCTATAAAAAATGGAAATATTCTCCTGACTGCGAATATTTCCGGAAACTTTCAATGGAAAATTCTTGAGAATATTTCCGAGAACTTTTGAGAATATTTCCGAGAACTCTCCATAATATTTCCGTAAACTTTCCATAATATTTCAGAGAACTTTTGAGAATATTTCCAAGAGCCAGTGACATGACGTGACGTCATTTTACGTGGAAGTTTCATTTAATTCACACGACCGGCCAACCTACACCACTGCCAATTGTATTTTAGTTTCTTTTCGTGGTTAAATGATTTGTTGATTTTAATTTTAATTTATTTGAAATATTAACATCATTATTTTTATAATAAAAATGTAACTAGTTCCCACATATCTCTTGCCCGATTTAATAAAATCCAGCTTCGAAACTACAATAAGGTTATATCATTAAAATTTCCTGTAAAACTAGGTGGGGTTCAATCCTTAACTGTATAAATAGCCTTATTGCGTCTAAATGTGCTTTACAAATGCTTATGGTCATAGAGGGAGAACATTAAAAATGTTCACGGAATATTAAACAAAACTGTCTGGATGAAATATTTTGGATAAAGTTGCAAAAAGTAGCAGTTGTGCTGACACCAATTGTGAAATGGATTACTTTACTGGAATGCAATATGTTTAAAATATCCCAGGTTGTCCAGGCATTTAAGGATATAGAAAATATTTTTAGCGAAAATATGCCATGACTTCCAATCAGTAAGTCTGAGGAAACGAATGCTTATCTAAATTAGAAAAAAGAAAATATCTTTTTTATTTTAAAATATTTTTAAATAAAATAACTTTTTTAGTTTTAATTATAACGACTTATAACAAATATTCAGAGTATTTTTTAAAACAAGTTAATTAAATTTTAAGTAAGTTTGGACGTTTAATTTTTAACAGATTTTTTCTGTAGTCGGAATACTACAACCATAAATAAATATAACTACTGATTTGTATGGTTTGTTAATAATTTAAATAAAAATACAATATTTCCATAAGTTTCCGAAAGTTTCCAATATTCCTGGAAAGTTTCCGGAAACTTTCCGGCGTTTGAATCTTCCCGGAAATTTTACATCACTAGTCATAATCAAATACAAAGTTGATGTTATTGTCAAAGCCGTTACGGAACTACCCAAAATCGTCCCGAAAGTAAAAAAGGCGTCCCGAAAGTGAAAAAATTAGTCCCGAAAGTAGCTACTTTCAGTACTAGTTGTGTAAAATTTCTTTCGATTTAATAAATCATACCGAAAGTTTTAATTTCGGGACGGCTGCAGAAAAATTACTATTACTTACGTTTTCTATTCTTAAAAACAATGTAAACTGTAAACTAATATTAATCTTGTTTTTACTATTAATAAAAAAATTAATGTTATTTATTTGGTGGCTCTATCCCCCCATGTATTATAACCATTGCGATGGAGCAAAGTTATGATCAATACGTACTGCATAAATCAGTTTGTAACTAAAACAATAATTGTTTTAGTTGACGTGATGCTGAAAATCAAATTCATAAAGTAACTGTCTACGGCTATGCATCTCTAATTACATACAAACACATACATTACGGATTCAAACCTCCGAAATGTTGTTTATTATTAAATATTATTCTATTATTCACAAGTAGTTGTGGCCGACTGTACACAACAGTGGCCACGTGAATTATGCAAATTTATTTAATATAATTTTACAACTGTGGTATTTTATTCTGAACGGAATACGTGAGATGAATTCCAGGATTCCGTGTACACCAGATTTTAGTGCAAAACATGCGGTTTTCATTGTTTGCGTTTCAAATCAAGACCCCTTAAAGCTTAGCATTTAGTTTGAACTAAAACAGATTGAAAACCGTAATTTTATAATATCTTTTATCCTTTATATTTAAAGCTCGGATTATAGAAAAAAATCGTTTTTTGCCTATTGTAGGAGTTTTTTGCACCTTTTGGCCTTTTTCTTAAAATCCCCGCCTATTGGTGCCTTTTTCTAAATTGTATGCTACTACCCATGATATTATTCATACCAGTATTTAGTATGACTTCACTCCTTCTAAGAAGAAAATTCACTCATCCCAGACACCTACGGTGTCAAAAGGATTGAGCTCTGGTGGGACTTTTTTCTTGTTATCGAGCCCTAGGTACTTGGTATACGGGAGTATCACCCAAGAATGTCGTACACGTCTAGCCTTCGAGAGTAGTACAGCTTTCTGCATGGTCATAATATAGAGACGTTCATTCAGGCTCA
Organism: Diabrotica virgifera virgifera; assembly: GCF_917563875.1. Classification (NCBI taxonomy): domain Eukaryota; kingdom Metazoa; phylum Arthropoda; class Insecta; order Coleoptera; family Chrysomelidae; genus Diabrotica; species Diabrotica virgifera. The sequence continues at coordinate 193,333,020 of NC_065449.1, forward strand.
GCTTTTTATGTTTTCGAGCAGGTTCTTCGGAATGACTCCAGTAGACATAATAATAGGTATTATCTGGGTACTTTGCATTTTCTATTGTCTTCGTATTTGTATTTCCAGATCTCTTTATTTGGCGATGTATTTAGTGTATTGAGTAAGTATATAGACAATTGTTGTTAGATATCGCCACATCAATTGATGTTGTTTGTTTCGTTAATTTAGTAACTAGTACTGGTCTATTATGGGCCACTGTTTGGTCTGTGAGCATAATGTGGACCCAGTATCGCTTCCAGTTGTCATTCTTAAGCATCCTATTTCGTATATTTCCTATTGTCCTATATTTCGTATATTATCCTATTTCGTAAGGATATTTCGTATTGAGTCCTTTCGTTCCTTATATTCAGTTGCTGTAAATTGGTAAACGCCGATAAAGAAACTGTCAGAAAAATTTTGCATGACGAATTGAACATGAAGAAAGTCTGTGCGAAGTTGGTCTCAAAAAATTTGACTCCTGACCAAAAGCTCGTCCGTTAAAAGATCGCTGTCTTTGAAGCGTTATTTAGCCGCTAGAGGCATTCCAGTGCTCGAACACCCGCCGTACTCGCCTGATGTAGCACCCTGTGACTTTTTCCTGTTTCCGAAGATCAAGTTTGCCTTAAAAGGAATCCGGTTCGAGTCGATGGAAGAGGTGAAGCGAAAAACGGCGGAGCTCCTAAAAGCTCTAACAAAAGAAGACTTCCAGCATTGCTTTGACCAATGGAAAAAAGGAATGGAACTGTGTGTGGCGAGGGAATGGGAATATATTGAAGGAGAGCATTCGATTGTAGAATAATTTTTTAAATAAAACTCTTTTTCATAAGCAGTCTCGTTATTTAATAGCCAGACCTCGTATTCTTGGTTTATAGTAAGGCCATATTTTACAGCTTCGACTTCAAATTTTTTAACATTTTTCGAAGTTCTATTCTTGAACGTGTCAGAAACACCAAGTCATCTGCAAAACCTATGCACTGTTGGCTTCTGTTGTATTACAAGTTTAAATAAATACCTAGTATTAATTAAACGTTATCAATAAAGGCACAATACTACGAAGTAATACACACATAGGACTAATAAAGACAGTAATTGGTCTTAGTAATATAAGCTACGATTGTGGTACATTATAACAGTAATAAATTTTCAGATATAAAGATACAACTGCCCTTTTTTGGGTGTATTCTGTATACAGAAACAATAAAAAATGTTTCAATTAAAGCATATGATTTCTGTTTCCCTTTTGTTGGGAACTCCACCGTGTCCAGCTTAATTTCATTAACTATCCCCCAAAATCCTTTCTCTCTCTCTCTCTCTCTCTCTCTATCTCTCTCTCTCTATCTCTCTCTCTCTCTCTATCTCTCGGTTTATGAATACTACAACTGCGTTTAATGGTGTAAATTTAAGGCTTTGTCAAAAATACCCGGATTAAATTATTACACAATAAATATACATGAGAACCATTTTATATACACTGAAATTTTATAGTGTTTTTTTTTTCATATTCCTGTAGCAATAATTTTTTTTTTCAATAGAAAATAATATTTACCGTGTACACACCAATTTTAAAAACAGGACTCTATACATAACCACTTCTAAACCTAACACCTATACTACTGTGGAAATTGTATTGTCATTTTTGACCATCATCATGGGCCAAAATTGACTAAACATGAGTGATATAAATTGGAACTGACAGATATAAATTGAGGAGATCGATGATATGAAAATGGGTTTACCAACGCCAATTATTAATGGAAGTATTTGATAAGTACCTACTATGAGAGAAACAGGAGAAAAGGCGTTATAACAAGAAGAGAAGGAATTAATGCACAATCAGTTAGATAGTTTGAACGTATTGGGAGAATAAAATATATAGCATATATAAAGAAAATAATCACTAATCCAGACGGAATTAAATCAAATATGAAATTAGTGTAGAGGATGAAGTAAAAGACAGACGTACTCTCAATCATTTATTGTAACTTCCGACGACCGGTTTCGCTCTCTAAAGTATGCAGAGCATCTTCAGGTCAACGGTTACAAGTCACTAAATGCTACAAATAAAAACCAGAGTTAGAACAATGTCTGGTTGTAAAAGATGCTAAATATCCATAAGATCAAGACAATATTGAACAACATACATAAAAGTAGTTAAGATAGCAGACAAATACATAATATGCATGTAAACTCGGGGGCTGTAACAAACGTCCCCAAGCTAACAAGCACATGCAGATGTATGCCGTCTATTAGACAAGGCGAAAACGGCGGGTTCGAAGGGAAAAATATTTCCATGAGATTTTTTTGCATAATCACATTCGTGAGACATCCCAGAATAAGGTTCAAGAAGTCGCCTACGTGAAAAGTGGGCCAATTTTTTTTTTAATCACATTACAAGAATCAATATTTTTGGCCCGAACAGTTTTTTCTTTAATTTTTTGGACCATTCTGGACAAAAAAGGTCTCCTATAATTTTTCTCTAAAGTTGATCGTTTTCGACTTATAAGCAATTTAAAATTGAAAAAAACGAAAAATGGCGATTTTCAATGCTTAATAACTCGGGTAAAAGTTATTACTATGAAAGTCAACATATAACTAAATCAAAGTTTAAAGCCCCCCCCCCCCCCCAACAAGATCCTGAAGAAATTTTTGTCATTATTTTATTACTAAGCTGTTATTTTTAAGAAATAATAATAAGTGCCATGCACGTGTGCGTCGGCTGTAAATGCTGAGTGCGAGAGAGAAGCCATTCCAGCAGTCCAATTGTGCATCTTACTCGCACTCACATTTACAGCCGAGTCAATACGATCTAACCGCTAATTGTTATTAATTAAAAATAACAGCTTAGTAGTAAATTAATGACACAGATTTCTTCAGGATCATGTAGCGGCGACTTTAAACTTTGATTTAGCCACTTTCTGACTTCCATAATAATAATTTTTAACAGTTATTAAGTCTTAAAAATAGCCATTTTCGCGTTTTTCAAATTTTAAATTGCTTATAACTCGAAAAAAATCAACTTTAGAGAAAAATTATAGGAGACCTTTTTTGTCCAGAATGGTCCAAAAAACCTAAAAAAAATTAGTCCGGGCCAAAAATATTGATTTTTGCAAGTTGATTAAAAAAAATTGTTAAAAAAAATTGGCCCACTTTTTACTTGGGCGACTTCTTGAACCTTATTCTGGGATGTCTCACGAATATGATTATGCAAAAATATCTCATGGGAATATTTTTCCCAACGAACCCGCCGTTTCCGCCTTGTCTATATAATCATGCAATGATAGCGTGTCGTACTTCACATAGGCGTAACCAGGGGGTGCTTTTGGGGGTTATAACCCCCCCCTTTTGGATGTACTTTGAGCTCTATACGCTTAACACCATTAATATTCCATACCCCCCAGAGACCTTCAAGTAGATGTAACCGCCCCCCCTTAGGATCATCCTGGTTATACCTCTGTCGTACTTACATCCGGTTACAAGGAGCTACTACCTCAGTATTCATTAACATGATATTTCTGCTTAAGTTATGCTAACGGGATATGGTGGAATAGACGGAATAGTCCATCTATTCATTAACATGATACTTCTGCTTAAACGGAATAGTCCGTCTATTCCACCTATAATAGGACTATTCCGTCTATTCCACCTATAATAGGACTATTCCGTCTATTCCACCATATCCCGTTAGCATAACTTAAGCAGAAATATCATGTTAATGAATACTTAGGTAGTAGCTCCTTGTAACCGAATGTAAGTACGACACGTTATCATTGCATGATTATAGACGGCATACAACTGCATGTGTTTGTTAGCTTGGGGACGTTTGTTACAGCCCCCGAGTTTACATGCATATGCATTTGTCTGCTATCTTAACTACTTTTATGTAGGTTGCTCAATATTGGCTTGATCTTATAGATCTTTAGCATCTTTTACAACCAGACATTGTTCTAACTCTGGTTTTTATTTGTAGCATTTAGTGACTTGTAACCGTTGGCCTGAAGATGCTCTGCATACTTTAGAGAGCGAAACCGGTCGTCGGAAGTTACAATAAATGATTGAGGGTACGTCTGTCTTTACTTAATTCAAAATGAACTCTCACATGCAACCCATTCAACATTTAGTATAGAGAAACTTAAAACGAAACAAACTCTAATGGAAACGATGACAAATAAAATATAGTAAGAAAGTGTAGATAAATACGGAGCTATTTGTTACAAACCTCAATACCTGTCTACTTCTTAGACATAAAGAGAGGTGCAAATTATAGACCTCCCCTTGTCTTCTTTAATTCAGCATTCGTCTGATTTGCAAGGAATAGAAACCACGAAGGCGTAACCCGAAACTTAGCCTCATTAGAAGTCTTATTTCTTCGGAAATAAAACTTTGAATTGTCATATTTCCGTTTTCGTAATTGAGAAAGCTTTAAGCATAGATAAAGTGTTCCATGAATTTTCTCATACTCTGGCGACACAATCAAAATCAGTATATTTTGTTTCCGTTTCACATTATACCTATTATACATAATTAATTAGTACGTTTTAACCCTAACTGAAATACGAATGCAACATTTATGCATTCGTAATGAATGAATCATGTTTGAGTAACTTTGGGTTTGATGTATAGGAAGGATGCATATTAATGATCTTACCCTCTTTGATATTACTCACTGTATTTTAAATGGGATACTCACGTTTATAACGAATGCAGTACCTTAAAGTTGCATTTCGGATTTTAATTCTTATGTTACTGTTAAAGTTCATTTCTTATTAAATATTTGTTTGTGATATTATACTGTATCATCTAATTGGGGCTTTTGTCTCTGTATACAATTACTTTTGCCATTAAATATGATTTTCCTTCCCAAATGGCATTTAGCGAATGTCATGCTCTTAGCTTCAATAATGTACTCTTTAGCAATTTATTAGCAATGTTTAACAATTATTGCACGATCTTTATAATATAAATCATCCTTACATCATTAGTAAGTTTTTCTGTAATATAATATATAGTCCGTCCGCTATACCTTTTCCCATGCGGTACGATTCATTTTCAATCAAATTAAGTCAAAACAGAAAGTGAAACGTACGCCGATGTGTGTAGTATATAGTATACAGTATACAAAATGTATATACACATCGACGTTAGTTTCAATTTATGTTTTGACTTAATTTGATTGAAAATGAATCGTACCGCATGGGAAAAGTTATAGCGGACGGACTATATCTCAGGCGATGGAAGACATTTTTGCTATTTTTGAAGTTAAACTTCTTTAGGTGCGATTGGGAGTGAATTTTCATTATTCTGAGCGCATGCGTACACAGACAGTATGGCGTTTAGTTGCTAAATCTTTTAAGTTAGGTATAAATATATCAGTGCAAAAAAGGTGTGAAAAGAATATATTAGTGTTTTTAGTAAACGTATTTATTATAATTTTTGTGTCTTTGCTTTTGTCTTCCTCAGGAGTAAGATAAGTATTATTAAAACATTTATATTTTTTATTATATATTAATATTAGTATTATATGTACTTCACTTCGTCTGTTTGTTACCGTGAATTTTCATTATGTCTAAGACGATACATCCACAGACCTCGTAGCGTGATTGGTATAGCATTCGGCTAGAGATCGAGAGGTCTTGAGTTCAAATCCAGACCATTCCCATTCTTTTTTATTTTTGGAAAGTGGTAAGCATTAAAATTAGTTCAGTAATCAAATAAAATTAAAATAAACTGTTTAAAGTATATTTATTTTTAAGAAATCATATAATAGAAGTATAACTTCTTACGTGCGTACAAAGTACACACACATTCTTTTTTTTTTTTATTTGCATTACATACTGTGGCATTTATTCTTTAATAATATAATATACTATTGTTTTTACTAAGGTACAAAATTGTACGTCAATAAAAGTGGTTTTTAAAATTCGTTTGTGTCTGTGAAAAGCGCTTGCCACAAAATAACACAAAAAGCAATTTTATTTTTTTTCTAATTTACCTACTGCTTTCAAAATAAAATAAAAAAGGTGAATACGGATTAATTTTTTTAAATCAATACATAATAATGTTTTTGTAAAACTTATTTCTATTATTCACTTTTGCCTCTGTTTTTTTGCCTTCATTCGTAGTTCATAATATGGTACCTACATCAGAACTGTTTATTATTCATTATTTTGTGTATTTTTCGTTTACTTTATTTGTTACAATATTTGTATATTTATGTATTTTTATTTACCTTCTTGCTCCTCGTATGTTCACGTTTCTTTTTCACGCAATTTCTTTTAATTTTTAACATCCTAATTACACACATTACACACATAATTAATTACATACAATTAACATTAACATCTTAATTTTTGTTCTCATATCAAATAATTTACAATATATTTTGATATACTTTTCGTATCCCTATTTTCTATCACATACGTATATTCGCCTTCAATTGGCTTGTTCCAGAAAGTGTTTCATACCAGGAGATCTTTGTGAATTTGCGTATTATTTTTTATTTAGTTTTATGACAATTATCCATATTTTCTTGTATTGTTTAGCCTTCTTTTTGCATTTGTTCATATTATTTCATTCTACTGTCATATGATTATTATTTATATATGGCATTACAATGGCATATAAAGGCTCCCCCAAACCAACGCGAATTATTCGCAGCGGATTCGTGACGGAAAGTTCGCAGTCGAATTCCTGACGGAATTCGTAAAGAACTTCATATTGAAGCGAATATATTCGCGTCATACTCGTATGTGTCTAGTATTGAGAAGAGTTGGTGACAACGAAAAACAAAGAATACTACTCAGTGATCTCAATTCTTCACAAAAATGTATACATCATCAGATGAAGAAGAAGCTCTTGTAATGTTAGCAATGGAGGACGACAATTCAAGGTAAAATTATTATCTATAGTTATCCTAAAACAACAATATGGACTATATTATGAATTTAATCTTAGGAAAAGAAGAAAATGGGTTCATGATATCAATCTAGAAAGACTGAAATGTAGGGAATATCACACGCTGATGCCTCAATTACGAAAAGACGATAAAAGATGCTACATTTATTTTAGAATGACAATAGATTGTTTCGATAAACTGTTGCACCTTGTAGAAAATGATATTAGAAAATCAGACACGAATTACCGAGAAGCTATTTCTCCCGAAGAACGGTTGGCCATAACATTAAGGTAAGAAAATGAAAAAAAAAAAAACTGCAGGCAATATTTATATCATTAATTTACTACAGTAAAAGAGAATAAGGATCAAAATAACTCTAAAATATACTTTATGTATTGTAAGGGTCAAAGGAATTGACATAGTTGGAAACTGATGGATTATGAGAAGCTGCTTGGTTGCAACTCTGCGCCAAGTTGTGTAGTGTAATATAATTATTTTCACAATTCACTTCATAGAACCCAGAAGTATTCGATTGTTTAGGTAATGCAGTGTCATTTGGTGAAGGTAGGGATACAACCGAAATACTTCCGACGGAAGAGGGGTTTTGATAGGTGTCTGTACTTTCAGCTCTAGATTGATGGCTATTCAAAGAACTTTCCTCCAATTGAAGCAACTCCTGCTCCATGATAACTTGCGCAATCTTCATTTTTGTTGCAATTTGCCTTCTAGGAGAGAAAGATTTTACCGTAGAAGCATGAGCCAAGAACAGTTGATCGGTAGCATCATGCACTACTCTCTTTTTGCTCTCAAAATAACTGATCATATCTTTCACAGATGTGGATGGCTCAGAATTGCGTTTTTTGTTTGTTCTGCCTGTAGAAGGAGTTTCATTTGAAAGAGTAACCCTAGGAGCTTGATTTCGAGTAGGTTTCGATGAGGAGGGTTGAATCTTATTCTGGGAATCATCTGTCTGAGTTGTTAGTAGATTTTTACTACACGTTGGTTTCTGTACTGCGGAATTTTTATCCGTTAATATATTTTCGGGTGATTCTATATTTGGGAATGCTTCAGATTCTTGTGTATCAACATCTGTGACATTGGATGCAGTCTTAGCAAAATTTAGGAACGGTTTGAACGATTCCATATGATCTGCCCATATCCATTTTTTTAATCGCTTGCCGCTTGTCCAGTTCTAGTTTTATTAGTTCTTATGTACTTAGCGTACGTATCGCGCAGATTCCTCCATTTTTTTAAATCTCATCCCTTGAAACAAAATACTCTTTTTTAGGTATCTGACTACCGGAGATACATTTTATACAATAGGCCATAGTTTTAGAGTCGGGTTTTCGACTGTAAGTGCCATAGTTGTAGAAGTTTGTGAAGCTTTATGTAGAAATTTGCAACATATTTACTTGCCCGAACCAACTACAGAAATATGGAAAAAATCTGAAGAAGGTTTTAGAAATACCTGGCGATTCCCAAATTGTATTGGTAGCATCGATGGCAAGCATGTTACCATCAAGTGTCCAGACAAAACAGGATCTAATTATTGGTGTTATTTGAATAAGTTTTCTACAGTATTAATGGCTATTGTTGCCCCAGATTATAGATTCATTTCAGTTGATATTGGCGGTTTTGGTAAAAACAGCGACGGTGGAATATTCGAAGCTTCCAACATGGGAAGAAGATTTGAAACAAATCAGATGGGTGTACCTGAGCCGAAAAATCTCCCAGGCCAGAATGAACTTTCCCCCCATGTCTTAATTGGAGACGAAGCCTTTGCACTAAAACCATACTTGTTGAGGCCCTTTCCATACAGTCAAAGCAGAACAGATATTTTCAAGGAAAATTATAATGTGAGGCTCTGTAAAGCGAGAAGAGTAGTAGAAAACGCTTTCGGAATATTGGCACAAAAATGGCGTATATTCTACAGACCAATGGAAACAAAAATTGATACTAGTATTCTCATTGTGAAAACTGCATGTATTTTGCATAATTTTCTAAGGACAAAAAAATGTGATGATAGATTCATAGAACTTTTAGATCCACCAGAGCCTGAACTTGGAGCATTTCAAAATTTGGACAATGACCCAAGGAGAGCTGCAAGACTGGCATTTTCTGTTCGAGAAAAATTTGCCACGTATTTTAATTCAGGACTATGAATAAATTGTTCACGATGAAAATAATGGACTCTTCTTGCAGTAAATATAGTATTGTTTAGGCCTCTGCTTTTCTTTAGTCTTAGATGTAGAAAAATAAACCAATACAAATCGTAAAACTACTCACCATTTTCGCCTATTTCTTCTCCTATTCTAGTCCAAATCTTGTCCTTTTTCCTTACATTTTTATAATCTTCATGAGAAAGGTCATAGAGAATAGGATACTTTCGAACCAACTCAATAATTCTCTCCATTTTCAATTTTTTCACATGCGAAACCACTGCGAAACTGATAAAAACGCTGTCGAGTGCGAACTAAGATTCCGGACGAATAAATACGCAGACAAAACGCATGCCCGAACGACGAAAATCGTACTTGTCTGAACTTGTATACTTACCACAGTGGAAACAATTCAATGCGAATCGTATGCGGTACGGAATTCCGCAGGTAATGCGAATTTTCCGCGTTGGTTTGGGGGAGCCTTAAAACAAGACAATAACAAAACTCAGATACATCGTAATTGGCATATTTTTATTTTGAATATTATGTAGTACCTTAACCTGTCTTTCTTCTGCTACTGAAAAGAATTACTTATAGCACGAATATGAAAGATTCTTCGTTCCCCTTAATTTTGTTCTAATTAACATTTAGAAACATTATTGTGTATTGTGTAATTTCAATGGTTATACTTAATATTATTGACATACAATAAATCAATATGTCATCAGAATACCATTTAAATAAGACACTAGAACATGAAAATAAAATGCCGATGGAGGTGATAACTATTATTCTGTACATCGTCACTAACCAATTGTCCCATATTTATACTCTCCGTGTTCGTAAACTACATAAGCTAATGTTAGAATCGGCACGAAGTTACAGGGATATTTCGAGAGGCAAACAGCAATTATACTTTAAAATAGAATTAAGTAAATGAAACTTATTGTAGGTATCCAAGATAATATTCTGTTACTACCATAGAAGTATTTGGTTGTATCTTTTAAGTTCTTTAAACAATAAATATTTTATATTTCTGTACTTTATTTCTGTATTTTATTATTTGTAAATCGAAGTCTTCGTCTTCTTCTTCTTTTAGCCATTCACGTCCAAATCTGAATATAAGTCTTCCTTTCCATTGTTTTTTGTTGTACGCTACTTGTACCCAATTTTTCCCGGCAGTCCGTTTCAGATCATCTGTCCATCTCATAGGAGGTCTGCCTCTGGGTCTTTTGTGATGGTATGGTCTCCGGGTTAGAATTGTTCTGTGCCACTTGTTTAGATCGCTCCTAGCTACATGTCCAGCGTATTCCCATTTCAATTTTAATGATTTTTGTACCACATCGGTGACTTTGGTTTTCTGTCTTATCCATGTGTTTGTTTTCCTGTCCTTAAGTGATATGCCAAGCATTGCTCTTTCCATCGCATGTTGAGTGACTCTGAGTATGTTCATATTCTTTTTTGCGATTGTCCATGTTTATGCCCCATATGTTAATATCGGAATAATGCATGCAACAAAAATTTTAGATCTAAGATGTAGTTGAATTTGCTGATTTCTGAGTATATAGTTTAGGTTGCCGAATGCTGCCCATGCTAACTTTGCCCGTAAATCGAAGTACATATATATATATATATATATATATATATATATATATATATATATATATATATATATATATATATATATATATATGTATTTTGTTATTTTGCCGTTATTCAAACATTACTATTTAACACAGTACGGTCGATAATATTTGTACAAATATATATATATATATATATATATATATATATATATATATATATATATATATATATATATTTGAAAAACAAAAAAACAAAAGATGTAAATCTTTGAAACACACTCAGTGATCAAAAGATCTAAGTTATTGGTTTACCGACCAAACGTAACTAAATCAAACAAATGAAATAGAGAATGTGGAAAAATCCCCTTACGAACAATTCACACGAAATGGTGGATGTGTGAATTGTTCGTAAGGGGATTTTTCCACATTCTCTATTTCATTTGTTTGATATATATATATATATATATATATATATATATATATATATATATATATATATATATATATATATATATATATTGTTAAGATATGTAAAATTTGAATTAATATGGTTTCGATCTTAATATTTTAGAAAAGTTAAAACATATAATAAAAATATACCAAAATTCATTTCGAAGAAATGAAAGTCAATTATCTTTGGATGGCCGTAGGTAAACAAAATTTAAATAGGGATTAAGTATTTTCTTTGTACAGTTAGTATGATAAGAAAGTGGTTATGTGTTTGGACAATGAGACCGGGTTTCCCAAATGGACTTTTGCGGCGAGGGAACAATTGTATTTAGAAATTTAAATGAATGTAATCTTTGTTTAGATATTAAGAAAGGAAAAAAAAAAACCGATTGGCATGTAATTAGTTTTAGGAAATTTCTAATGGTAGGGAAAATTGGTGTTTGTTATCTGAAAGGTAGATGGGGATAAAATTGAGGAACTCGGATTGGTGAAGAAGGAAAAAGGAGGGGCTAGGTATGAAGAATGGGAGTTTAGCGAAATGTTAGAGGGTGGAAGAAGAGTCAGTTGTTAAATGATCGTTAAGTCGACTAGTGGTGATCTCTAAGAGTCTCCTGAAGTAGTAAGGCAGATAAGTGAATAGTTGTGAGTTTGTTGAAATAAGTGTCCTGACGGAAGCTCATCACGTAAAGCATTGTAAGTTATATTGTTCTACTTATATTCCAAGAGTCACCGTTGCATGCCGGAACGAGAAATAGATTCAGTTTATCGAGAGGAGAAAAGACTAGCATTGTTTTTTGAAAGATACGTGCATCTGTAGGGGGTCATTAATGACAATAGGCTTGCAATAATTTGTTGCGAGATTGCTGACTACATAGGGGGCTGCTAAGAGTAAATTGTAGGCGACCAGAGACAAGAATTTGGACAACTCATCATCCGAGAGACAGTTTTATTTTTTTTGTAGAATTATTCATAACGCAAATTTCAATAAGTACTTTAGATAGTGGTAGGGTTATTTCAATAATCAGAATAGGAGATATTATTTTTAGAGGATATTTTGAGGGTGAATTTATTTCAATAGATGCTTTTGTACCATATATGTGTTTTATTCCGTTAATCTTTGACCTTATTTATCATATGTAAAGCAAAGGAGATATTGAAGCACGAGAATATAAAACCCTGAGATTAGAGCATTAAATAGTGTGATTAAATCATAAGTGCATCATTAAAATTAAATTTAATTAATTAGTTAATTATCTAATCAATTGCTTTGAGCACACCGATCTTTGAATATCACATTAACTGGAGCCCAGAACGTGGTGGCTTAAAAATATCGCAGCTTTGCATTTGATGGTAGGGAAAGAGATAAGGAATAACTACAGGTGATCCAGAGATAATTTGACAATTTTTCCAGGTGTAAAAATAATTTTGATTTATGGATTGATCGTAGGTATTTGATATTTACTGCCATTGAATTATTTGATTTTTTTTTTTACCAATCGTACATTTGATATTTATTTTGAAATTTACTGATTGCATATTTGATATTTGTGGAGAAAATTTATTAAATTTGGGGAGAAATATTTGTCGTGTTCTGCAACTTATAGAGTGTTGTAAAATTTCACATTTGGCGGGGACAAAGAAAACAGTAACGAAAAGAAACAACATGTCGACCACAAGGAGGCAAAGCAAAATGCAAGAAAACAGAGAAGAGGAAAAAATTGTTGAAGAAGGATTGGATAATGAAGGAGATACAACGATTATGGAGAGAAAAGAACAGGAATTAACAGGAATAGAGAAACTATTGCAACTGATGCAACTCCAGTCACAACAAATGGATAGAAATCAACAGGAAACAAAAAGGACAATGCAAGAAAATCAACAGGAATCAAAACGAGCCATGGAAGAAACACAAAGAGAAATATCACAGAGAATAGAACAGAAATTGGAAGAGAATGATGGCAAATTGGAAAAGCGTTTGGAAAAATATGAAAATGAAATGAAAGCCTGTTTAGAAAAAGTTAGAGAAGAAACAGAAAGGAAACTGGAGATGCAACGAGAAGAAATAGAAACTAAAATGAAGGATATTAAGAATGTGCAGAAGATGGAATTAGAACAGTTAGAAAGCAAATTTGAAAATGCAATACAAGAAGACAGGCGAGAAATAGAAGAAAAATTTAAGCAAAACGAAAAACAAATTGCGGAACTCAAGAATCAACAGAATTGTGGAGAAAGAAGGGAAATGATTATCCATGGTACAAGCGACGCGAAAATACAATTTGGCGGGGATATTAGAAAAACACACCCAGTACCATTTGTTAAAAATTTGAGAACCAAATTGCAACATATTAGATATTTTGACGACTGCAAAGAAACAATTAGAAACCATCTGAAAGAAGGAGCAGCGTTATGGTATGAAAGTAAAGAAGATGAGTTTGAAAATTGGACAGATTTCGAAAATAAATTTCTCAACTATTTCTGGGGGAAAGTTAAACAGAGGGAAATCAACCAAGAGCTACAGAATGGAAGATATCACGAGAAAATGGGAATATCGGAGGAAAGATATGCTTTGCAGATATATAACAATTCCAAATATCTAGACTACAAATACTCTACCGAACAACTGGTAGAAATGATAAGCAGACATTTCGAAGAAACGCTGGAGGACCACGTGATTTTGAGAAACTATCAAGATATTGATAGTTTGTGCCAATTCCTTCAAGTAAGGGAAGCAAAACGAAGAGAAATGCGAAACAGAAGACAACATGAACAATATAATGGACCGGCAAGAAGGTATCAAATCAAATTATGACCAGAGAAACCGACATGCCCAATCAACAAACGAAGATAGGCCGAGAGAATACCAAAATTACAATAGACAACAAAATTATGATAACAGGAATCACGCAAAAAATAGAACATATGAAAATCACAACAGAAACAGAGATGCACAAAATCCTCCGACTAGGAATACGAACGAACAAAGGGACGGTAGAAACAATCAGAATTTCCAACGACAAAATAGAAGGGAGATGAATCATGTAACAATAGAAAACGAGGAAGAAGATATATGCAATGAATCCAGACAGGATTTTCAATAAAGCATCCACTGAACAAACATAAACAACTCTCCGGTATATTTTGTCATCCGAGAGAGTTTATACAGTTGGCGGGAAATGAAAGACAAAGTTCTAATTCCAATTTAATATTCTTAGATGCATTTATAAAACATAAAGCGATTAAAATTTTGATTGATTCTGGATCGGAGATATCGTTAATCAATAAGAAACTAGTAAAAGAATTAAATTTGGACAGATTTGTGTATAAAATTCCTAGGGTTGCTTTAGTGGGTGCAAACAACAAAAAATTGACGACAGTAAATGAAGGTTTGGGAGTGCGGATCAGAGTGGGAGACAAATACTATATTATGCAATGTGTGGTGATCGAAGATTTAAACCATGATATGATAGCGGGAATTGATGAATTGAGTGAAAAACATATCACCATAAATTTTTCGGAGAATAAACTGGAAATCAGAGCAGAACCAGACAACATAGAAGAAGAAACGGAAATAGAGAGGAAAATAATTGTTGAAAAGATAAATGAACAGGAAAAACATAAAGAAATCAATATGAATGTAGAGGAAAAACCGAAAGTACAAGAAAAAAATCAACCAGAAAAAAAAAGAAGGAAGAAAAAGAAGAAGAGTTCAAAAAGAAAGAAGGAAAACACGGTGGATACAAGAGAAAGACAGGAAATCGAAGATACGGAAGAATTGTCGGCAATCGACGATAAAACAGAAAGGAAGCAGGAAGAAAAGGAAGTTCTCATAAGAGAAATGAAAACAGTAGAAACATGGTGCTCGGGATACCAAATGGAAATTGAAGATAAAAAAAAAACAGAAGAAGAAATAAAGGATGAGGACAGAGAAGAAATGGCAATAATGGACGAGAATCCAGAATTTTATGAAGAAATATTATGGACAGTGAACACATGCGAACAAAATGAGGATGAAAGAAAATTAAAATGTGGAGAAAATATGGAAAAGGAAGTAGAGAAGATTCTAGAAAGTTATGGAGATTTGATTAATGAAGAAAGCCGAGTGGCTAAAAATTATGAACATTCTTTTAAAGTTAAAAACTTAGAAAATTTTAAATCCAAGACATATCCAATCCCGTATAAATACAGGCAAAGCGTCGGACAGGAAATTGAAAAAATGATCAAAGACAAGGTGATAGAAAGATGTGACTCTCCATATATCAACCCGATAGTATGCGTTAAAAAATCGAGTGGTGATTTGCGATTATGTTTAGATGCAAGAAACATTAATTCACACACAATCGCGCAATACGAAGCGCCTTTGAACATCGAAGCCATATTTGGACGAATCACAGGGTCACACATTTTTTCCAAAATCGATTTGAAACATAGTTTTTGGTTAATACCTTTGGCAGAGAAATGTCGAAATTATACCGCTTTTTCGATCGACGGAGTGGTATACCGATTTAGGGTGGTACCATTTGGCCTACAGAGTGCATGCGCTGCTTTGGTTCGCGCATTGAACACAATCTTAAATAGGCATGAAGAATTTGTTATACATTACATAGATGATTTATTAATTTTCTCACCAGATATAACAAGCCATCTACGACATATTCACACTGTGCTAGAAGAACTGGATCAAGCGGGATTGAAATTAAATATTCAAAAGTGTCAGTTTTTCCAAAAGGAAATACTGTATTTAGGATTCAAATTAGACACAAAAGGGATTAGTCTTGCAGAAGATAGAATCGAAATTATAAATAACTACGCTAGGCCAACCAATTTAAAAACATTGCGGGGATTTTTGGGAATGGTAAACTATTTCAAAAAACTAATACCAGACATCAGCACAAAAGAAATACCGTTGATAGCATTACTTAAGAAAAATGTTAGGTGGAAATGGGGAACGGAACAAGAAATGGCTTTCAAAAATTTAAAAGGAGCTTTCTCCACAGCTGTAAGAGTACACCACCCAAGATATGATCAACCTTTCATTCTCCGGACCGATGCTTCCATAACAAAATTCGCAGGGGTGTTATCACAGATCCAAGACGATGTAGAGGTGCCAATCTGTTTTGTCTCCCGTGTAACCAAAACATATGAGAGAAAGTACAGCGTTACTGAATTAGAGTTCGCCAGTGTGTTATTTTGTGTAAATAAATTACGGTTTTACCTACTAGGGGCAAAATTCACCGTTGAAACAGACCATGCAGCTTTGGTACATATAATGAAAAATAGGCTGGTAAATAATAGAATTCATAGGGGCATTCTTTTACTTCAAGAGTATGATTTTGAATTTAAATATATCAAAGGAACTGACAATATCTTGGCTGATGCGTTGACGAGAGATGAACAATTCCGCAAAGAGGACCACAAAACTCTCCACGTTGGCATGAACATAATGAGAGAAGAAGCAGGCTTATTTTCTTTGGCTCAGATCAGGGAAAATCAGGAACAACTGGATGAAAGAGAAAAGCAAAGGGCCGAACAAGAAGATAACTTATATTTTAAGAGGGTCGATGGTAAAGAACTATATGTAATCACGGAACAGATGGCAAAAGAAGTTTTAGCAAAATTACACTGTGACAACGGACACATTGGAAGCAGGAAGGTGTGGCTTATGTTCAGGGAGAACTACATTTGTCGACAGGACTATACAATAGCCAAAGAGATGACTCGAAATTGCGAGACATGCCAAAAGTGTAAAAGTAAGAATTTCAAAAACGAAAACATCACAAAAAACGTCATAGCTCGGAAGAAACTGGATATTGTCGCCATTGATATGTTGAGCGATTTAATAACAACAACACAGAGGAATAAACACATATTAGTTATGGTGGATGTTTTCTCAAAGTATTTAAAACTGTACCCATGTAGAACCACGAAAGGAGCTGAAATACTTCGGAAGATAGACGATTTTATCGAAACAGTGGGAAGACCAGACAATATTTTGTTGGACAATGCGACATACTTTAGGAATGACCGTTTTAAAGGGGAATTAAGAGAGAGAGGCATAAATACAAAATTTGTAAGCATCCGACATCCACAGAGCAACCCATCAGAGCGTTTTATACAAGAAGTCACAAAATTTCTAAGAATTGCTGCGGAAGAACATCATCGACATTGGGACAGAAAAGTGTTTGAAATAGAGACGTATTTGAACTGTGCACCAAATACGGTTACCAAGGAGACGCCTTTATATGTAATGAAAGGAACAATGCCTACGAGACCGTGGGAAGACACCGCCCCCAGACAATACGAAGAAGTGATCGAGGTGGTTCAACGAAGATTGAGACGAAGTGGAGAGAAATATCTCCAAAGGCAAGAGAGGACCCGAAGAAGAAGGCCGGTTACATTCCAGAAAGGGGATAAAGTTTTAGTGAGGGCACTGAGGGTGTCCAATTTACAAAATGGTATTTGTGCTAAATTGATGCCGGTATTTGAAGGTCCATATAGGGTCAATACGGAAAATGGGGTAAATAGTTATGAATTAGCGCATATAGAGACAGGCAAGATACGGGGTATTTTTAACATTCACGACATTTATAAGTATCATGAGTAGAGTTTGGTAACATAATGGAATAATTTGATCCTAAAAAAAAAACTTGTGTCATTTAAATAAATAACAGAATTTTTTCGGCAAATCAAATGGCGGGGAGTTGTTAAGATATGTAAAATTTGAATTAATATGGTTTCGATCTTAATATTTTAGAAAAGTTAAAACATATAATAAAAATATACCAAAATTCATTTCGAAGAAATGAAAGTCAATTATCTTTGGATGGCCGTAGGTAAACAAAATTTAAATAGGGATTAAGTATTTTCTTTGTACAGTTAGTATGATAAGAAAGTGGTTATGTGTTTGGACAATGAGACCGGGTTTCCCAAATGGACTTTTGCGGCGAGGGAACAATTGTATTTAGAAATTTAAATGAATGTAATCTTTGTTTAGATATTAAGAAAGGAAAAAAAAAAACCGATTGGCATGTAATTAGTTTTAGGAAATTTCTAATGGTAGGGAAAATTGGTGTTTGTTATCTGAAAGGTAGATGGGGATAAAATTGAGGAACTCGGATTGGTGAAGAAGGAAAAGGAGGGGCTAGGTATGAAGAATGGGAGTTTAGCGAAATGTTAGAGGGTGGAAGAAGAGTCAGTTGTTAAATGATCGTTAAGTCGACTAGTGGTGATCTCTAAGAGTCTCCTGAAGTAGTAAGGCAGATAAGTGAATAGTTGTGAGTTTGTTGAAATAAGTGTCCTGACGGAAGCTCATCACGTAAAGCATTGTAAGTTATATTGTTCTACTTATATTCCAAGAGTCACCGTTGCATGCCGGAACGAGAAATAGATTCAGTTTATCGAGAGGAGAAAAGGCTAGCATTGTTTTTTGAAAGATACGTGCATCTGTAGGGGGTCATTAATGACAATAGGCTTGCAATAATTTGTTGCGAGATTGCTGACTACATAGGGGGCTGCTAAGAGTAAATTGTAGGCGACCAGAGACAAGAATTTGGACAACTCATCATCCGAGAGACAGTTTTATTTTTTTTGTAGAATTATTCATAACGCAAATTTCAATAAGTACTTTAGATAGTTTTAGGGTTATTTCAATAATCAGAATAGGAGATATTATTTTTAGAGGATATTTTGAGGGTGAATTTATTTCAATAGATGCTTTTGTACCATATATGTGTTTTATTCCGTTAATCTTTGACCTTATTTATCATATGTAAAGCAAAGGAGATATTGAAGCACGAGAATATAAAACCCTGAGATTAGAGCATTAAATAGTGTGATTAAATCATAAGTGCATCATTAAAATTAAATTTAATTAATTAGTTAATTATCTAATCAATTGCTTTGAGCACACCGATCTTTGAATATCACATTAATATATATATATATATATATATATATATATATATATATATATATATATATATATATATATGTGCAATATACATTTCTAAAAACGATATGTCGATACCTGCTTACTTTACATTCCGAATTATGAAATAGATTCTTCTTCACGTGCACGTGTCATATATCAGAATTATCCGATGTTATCGATCACCATTGCGAAGGATTCTCGATATTCTAAACAGATTATAGTCTTCAAAAATGCTAAAAATACCTTCCATAATAACATTCATTTTACCTATGAATTAAAAGACAACAACAAAATTAATTTTCTTGATTTAAGTTAAGAGTAGGTATAACAACAACGACTTATAACTACCAACTGGTTTACAAAATGATAATTGGTCTGAAACATTTTTAAATTTTAATACTGTAACGTTTTTACTTAATTTATCAATGACTTTAAATACTTAGTGAATTAGTCTTTATTTTAATTTATTGACACAAACTATTTACACTAAAACATATAATTTATATAATATATTTTTTATTTCCCGACTTACACTACATAATCGATTTATAACTCAGACTTTTCGTTACAAATTATAATTTTTAACTGACTGAATGATTTAAAATGATTCAACTTATATATGCCGGCCCTGTATTTCTAGAAGGATCCAGCAATCCCTTCAGACATCGGGGCGCCACTCTATTTTTCTATGCCTTTCGTAGTGGCGGCCAGGGCCGGTCTGAATGCGGGTAAAAATCGTAACAATACCAGCTCACCCATAAGTTATAGAAGAAACGTTATATTCAGTCTTACAGACAGATCAATTAAACTATCTGACCCACAATACTCTTGCGAAAATCTGAAAAAAGGTAAAGATATTTTAGAAAAAAAGTAATCATCTATCAGAATTTTACAACCGTCTAATTAAAAAAACAAGAATGTGTGTGTACTTTGTACGCACGTAAGAAGTTATACTTCTACTACATATTATGTGATTTTTAAAACAATACCAAAAATTTTAAAAAATAAAAGAATAAAACGCACACAAACACATTGAAAAATGCCACAAAGAAAAAATGATTTCTGAACGATAATAATTGTTGGCAAAAATTTTAAATACGCATTTTCTAAAAAAAAAAAAATTATATAACAAATATACTTACAATCATAACATGCATAAAAAAATAAAAAAGTAAAACTTGCATCGGGAATTGAACCCTTGAATTTCGTGCCGCTTTGACTCGTAATCGAAGCGTAGACTCACTCGTCCAATCCCACATTATTTATCATGGGGAAAAATACGGTAACTTAACGTTTTACTGTTTGACAGTTGTTTTGAAAATTAAATTATGTAGGTTAAATTTTGTGGAAGAAAATATAAAAATATAACAAAACAGTAAGAAAACAATATATTAGACGAAGATTGGTAGAACTTTTGTTGGTAATCAAATTAAGTATGTAAATCAAAGCATTACATACCTACTAGATAAATAAATCTACGCCAAAAAATCGTAATTTAAAAATAAAAATCGAACCTAATTTGGGATTTCTCTCTAAAATCCGCATTCTTGAGAAAATAAATGTATGTGTTTCAACCTAATACAAATGTACAATTACAATATGATTATAATAAAAACTACTTACCAAATTAGAATGAGTTTTCCTTGTCCAAAATAGTCCAAAAGTCCAAAAATATAGGTATATGAAAACTATTTAAAAAGGCAGTATAACTATTAACTAACTTTTGTTTGTTGTTTCTTTTCACACAAATTTTAAAACGCAACAACCATAAATAATCTAACTACAGCTGTGCCACAGCCGCCATATTGAATAATTTTTGACATGTCATTTGAACATCCAATCAGAACAAAGTTATAATGCGCATGCGCCCGGTCGCTAGGTTTTCCCATATAAAAATTTACCCTCTATCGCCGGTAAAGAAGTATAACTTCAAAAAGAAGTTGTATTATCAAAAATCAATCTAAAACAAACCCAAACTAAACCTGACAATAATAATAATGTCACCTCAATTCAACTTTCAACTCACCAATACATATTTCATACTCCTACCATATATAAACATCCCTGCCTAAAACATCCGGAAAATATTTTTTTAAATTTAAAACCCATGTTACTAAAAATCAGCAGTCGGATGTTGTTTATAAAGTAAATTGTAATAACTGCAATTCACCGTATATTGGACAAACATACCAATTCCTACATATAAGGGTTGTTGCACACACACATGGTGTACAGTACATAGTGTACGAATAAAGTAAACACTATAGCCTTAGCCTAACATTCTGTAGAAACTAACCTTGCTTTTGATTTTGAAAATGTACAGACTTTAGAACAAGAACATAACTACAACAAAAGATATATGTTGGAGATGATTCACATAAATAAACATCAAAATTGTATCTATAACAAGCTAGATAGATAACAAGATGATAATAATAATTTGACTTTATTTTGTAAATTCACCATTGGCAGATATTTTATATGTAATGTTTATATAATTATGAAAGTGCTTATTGAAAATGACAAATAACCGAAACCTTTAAACAATAATAAAGTGTTTTATTTATAACAGACCGACAAATCCATGAATTTAAAAAATATATTGTTTCGTGTATAATTTTGATATCACCCTTTATAAGAAGGTGTAAGACATACCTACTTTCCAGTATACTTAAATCTGCATATCCACCTCCCATCTATTCAAATGAACCATTATAAAGCTGAATAAACGTTGCGTTGAAAGGTTTTGCAACTCGGCGTCTGTGATGTAGATGTTCCCATCGTGATGGGTATTTGTTTACTACTGTATCGGTAGAAGAAGCAAAGAAGCTACCATTCATTTTTTGTACCCAACCTTGAAGACTCAACGGTCGGCGCTTCTTATAAATGGTCACATTTTTAAACGGTAAGTATTTAGTCTCTGAGGTCAGGTCAGTTTGAGTTTGCTTCCTTGTCTTGTTTCTTCGATTTCATTTAGAATAAATTTGAAATGATTTTCATAAGGATAACTTTAAAAATTGTTTAATTGTTTAATTAAATTAATTTAATCCTCAATTGGTATCTATGACCATTCAAATTTGAGGAAACCTGAAAATAATTTTATTTATCTAAAGGTGCGTACTTTCTAGTGCGTAGAGCATTTTCTTCCAAACGAATCAAACGAACCGAACGAGCGCGCACAAACTAAACAAATAAATGCTTAGGTTATTCGAAATGTTTGTTCTATGCAATTCGCTACGTTCCCATGTTCTGCTCATTCGTTAGCGAGCCACAAATCTTCCAGAGTAAACCGATGAGGACAGTTTCTACGTGTAAAAAGATGTTCCATATTCTGTATTTCTCCGCAGTTACAGTTCACATCATCTTGGTCTATTTTTCAACATTTTACTTTGTTTGATTTTACTAGAGTAAAATCCCCGTTCTTATCCTATTCATAGTTTTCCACATTTTAAATTCTAGAGAATGGCCGGTCTACTTGGGGAAGAGGAACATACTCGGGAACATCCTGCACTGTTACAAACAAGCTTTTCCTGGATTGTAGTCGTTTTCATGGTGTTCGAGCCTTATTTTGGGGCTTAGGGCATGTGCTCTGTAACACCTTTGCGTATTGGAGGTTTTGCAAAACCCGCTGCTTTATATAGATTTGAAAGTGGCGTTGGTTTTATGCACCCCATTACTATGCTGCATGTCTCATTTATAGCGCATTATCAACTTGTTTGGTATGGGCAGATCTATCCAAAACGAGGCAAGCATATTCAGCAGTTAAAAAACACATTGCCTCTGACGTTGTTCTTAAGACGTCGGGACATACACCCCATTTAATTCCCGTAATGCACACGAAGCGTATCGTCATAGACGCGTAATAGATGCGACGTACGAAAATCATACGCTTTCGTGCTGCTCACTTGTGTCTTTATTATGGAATACTGTATACGAAGTGTAAGCTGCGCGGAATCGCCAATGCAGACAAGCTTCAAGCCGCCAGTCGTACCACGATGTCAGTCGCTTGTAGTACGCTTGAGGTGTTCTGTTTTGACGGAATTTTATAAGAATGACGGATCCAATATTAAAATTTGTCGAACTGATTGAAAATTATCAGTGTTTATTATAATAATACCCAAACAAGAGTACACCAGAAAAATGTGTGGAATTTAGAGTCATCTTCCGACAACTCTTTGGCGGCAATAAATAACCTTCTGTTGTAGTTTTTGTAGATATAAGGATGCACCCAAAATTTCCTCTGTTTCTTTTTTTTTGCGGTGACGAAGATAATTTAACAAATGTACGTCCTCTTCATCACTTAACATCTTTGCAACTACTGTAAAAGCATGGAAAACCTTAAAACAAGACTATCACATGCCGCTTGCAAATCGAATCGTTTGCGGATTTTAAGGCGTAAAGGAATCGTCGCTGCATGACGAAACTTATACGCGTCTATGACGATACGCTTCGTGTGCAGAATTCCTATTATATTAGTTTTCTGAGTACGCTGTTCCTAGTCGTTATTTACTTATAGATTTTATGCAATGTTGTATGTAGGTGAGATACCGGCCAGAGTTACTCCAAGATATATAGGTTGGTCTGTGTGTTCTAACGTATTACCATTCCATGCAATTAATTTGGAGTTTTCGCTTGGCTTCCTTTGCACAAAGGTGGAAGGCACAGACTTGGGTTTTGGAAGGACCGACTGAGTCTCAGAGATTTCTGCAGGTAGTACGCCGTTATTGTTTTTAAGGCAGCTTCGAGTTTCTCCTTCACTTCATCAAAAATATTTCCTTGAACGCATATTGCGAGATCGTCAGCATAGAGAAAGTGCTTGGTTTCAGTCGGCGTGGGGTGGTCCTTTGTATTTGAAAAGCATTGGTCCTTAAACACTTTCTATGTGGGAGGCCGTTCTTTTGAACTCTCCCCCTACTAAATTTGACCTCCAGTAAGACGAAAAAACGTCCCTTTTGCAGTAAGAAATACACTACATTATCTAGATGGTCATGATTTTTGTTTGACTATGTTATAGGCTGCTGTCATATATACGAAAGCAACCCCTGTTATAAGTTTTTCTTCGAATTCCTCTTCAACGTGTTCTGTTGACCGATGCAAGATTGGTCTAAATCTTCCATGTTGTGAAATGAGGTGCTTGTCGAAATTTTTTTCTATTCTGTAAATATATTCTGTAATAACTGTAATAAAATAATACAATACTTTTTACCAGTAAACAATATATAGCCCGATCAGGATGAAAAGGATGATAATTTGGGAATAGGTAGTTGAAATTGTCTATTATTATATAAGAAAAAGTTTACAATTCTACATCCTCTCTATTTTACAAAAATAGAGGGGAATACCCCCTTCTCCTGGGTGAAAAATATACGTTCAAAATAAGTCCGAAATTGGTTAAAATGACTAATTCTAAGCAACTTTTCTTCTATAGAGTTTTTTTCACTAAGTCAATACTTTTCGAGTTATTTGCGAGTGAATATGTTCATTAAAAAAAACATGTTTTTGGACGGGTTTTCGCAAATAACCTACAAAGTAAGTATTTTATCGGAAAAAATATTGTTAGCAAAAATATAGCTTATAAAAAAGTAAAAAAAATGTTGTACGCATGAAGTCTGTTGACCCAATAGAAGCAGAGTTGTAGCTAGTGAGAAGTAGGTTCTCCTTCGTCAAATTTCAAATCGAATATTTCAACGTGAAATAACCAAAAAACGGAGCACTTTTCGGGGGAAACTTATTAAAACTTTTTTAAAGTGTTTAAAAACAGGTTTATTTTTGTTTTTTAAAAAAACTTCTAGCATTAAAAGTAAGTGAGTTACTCTTAAAATATTGTTGGTCCGTGTTATTTTTTGGTAAAAAATAGAAAATCACCCCTTAATTAGCATCCCAAATAAAATTAATCGTTACCGCTTCACAAATTACTTTGCTTTTTTATTTTTTATATGATCTATAAGTTTAATTGGTTCAAAGTGCTCCATTTTGAAATAATTTGGTTGTAAAATAATTTTTTTTAATCCTGAAAACAATTCCATTTTTCTTTCAAAATAACTTAAAAATTATTAGTACATACATACTACCAAAAATCTCAAAGAGTAATAAAATGTACGTTTTTCTTTTCTGAATATTTTCTAGTTTTTGTTTTCCTGATAGACAAAAATTGGTCATGCTATGGCTGTTCAAAATTTGAATAAACTCGTGATTAGTGAATCGTTCAAGCTATTTTAACTACATCCTTTTCAAAAATAAGCACTTTGAACCGATGGAACTTACAGATCATATAAGGAATAAAAAAGAAAAGTAATTTGTGAAGCGGTAATGATTAATTTTACTTGGGCTGCCAATTAGGAGGCGATTTTCGCGATTTTTTACCAAAAAATAACAGGGACCAACAATATTTTGAGCGTAACTGACTTACTTTTAATGTCAGAAGTTTCTTTAAAAAACAAAAATAAACATTTTTGTAAACATTTCTTTTTAAAAAAGTTGTAATGAGTTTTCCCCTAAAAGTATTCCGTTTTTTGGTTATTTCTTTTTTCACTTTTTTATAAGCTATATTTTTGCTAAAAATATTTTTTTCGATAAAATACTTACTTTTTAAGTTATTTGCGAAAAATCGTCAAAAACATGTTTTTTTTTCATAAAAATGAATATATATTCACTCGCAAAATTTTCGAGTATTTAATAACTCGAAAAGTATTGACTGAGTGAAAAAACTGTATAGAACAAAAGTTGCTTAGAATTAGCCATTTTATCCAATTACGTACTTATTTTGAATGTATATTTTTCACCCCCCGAGTATTCCGATGTAGAATTGTAAACTTTTTCTTATATAATAATAGACAATTTCAACTACCTATTCTCAAATTTTCATCCTTCCTTTATTTTTTTGAGTTTTTCGTAAAATTGTGTGTTCCGTGATCGGGCTAATATTGCTATTCCTAGTAACATAAAAATGAACCGGGTATACTAATAATTCATTTAAATCGTTCTTCAAATTTATATCCATACAGCTATAATGTAGTTCAAACATTTTTTAAAATAGGAGATTTGTTTAATTCATATATTTTTATTTGGAATATATGTCGAACAATTCCAATATTATGCACTTGGTAAATATTGCGATACGGGTGACAAATAAAAAACATCACAAAACAAAAACGTTTCCGATTTCGCTCCATTCTCATTAAAATCTTGTTTAAATAATGATGAAAATAACGAAATAAATTGTAAATAAACGACAACTTTTCGTTTGGCGATGCTACGCAGTGTTGCCAGTTTAATAAGAATACTAAGGTGACCAACTGTACTCATTTACTGAGTTTTGTACTCTTTTTTCGTAAACCATACTCTTTTCAAATCCTGTACTCTGAAAGTACTCATTTGTATAATTTTATACTCATTTTTATTTCTAATAGTTATTTGTGGAACAGTTCGTGAAGTATGCTTTTTGCGAACGCACGCGATTTTTAGAGCACGAGCGACAACGGAGCGAGTTCGCAAAAATACTTCACGCACTGTTTCATACAATATTTTATCTACGATAAGCAACTAAAAAAAGCTGTAACTCTTCGTCACTGGAATTCATTTCTATTCTACAATTTTTAGAACTTTGACATTTAAAAATTCTAACTACAGTGGAACCTCGATAACTCGGATTAATCGGGACCGCGGCTAATCCGGGTTATCGAAAATCCGGGTTAGCCGGAGAATATGGTAAAAATTAATAAAATACGGTATACTTACAGATAAACTCAGTTAGAATTGAAATAGCATAAAATATATATAAATATGCACAGCAGCTACACATCTAAATTACTAAAAACACGCAAACACAAACGGAAGCGAACAATACAAGTAATACATTCATAATCGGAAAGATGTTATGTTATTTAAGAACAGTGAAAACTAAAGACCATTGTTTAATAAAGAATTTTTTAAATAGTCTTTTAGTCTTTAAACAATGCTGTTTGAAAGAAATAAAGGAATACTACAGACAGGTGTCTGTTGTTTCTGCCGGCCTGTGCCATGAGTCATTTTTACTATCGTATAATTCAAATTACACAAATACACATTATCTCTCAATATTATATTACATACATTTTTATTGTTGAAATGTTTATCTGATAATTAACTATTTTAATGGGAAATAAGCCACAATTAAATTGAAAAATAATTTTAGTAACGTTTTAAAATCAAAATGTTTATCTGATCAAAATCGGTCCGGGTTAGCCGGGTTATCGGGGGCCGATTTATCGGGGTTCCACTGTACTTTCAAACCACAAAACTGTCAAAACTTTTGTTGTAATTCATTGCTCATATTGTCATCACCATGACAACGCGAAAGTTAAGGCTTGTCACCATGACAACGCGAAAGTTAAATCAGTGCGAAAAAGTAAATCCCATTTAAAATACATTGTTACTTCCGCACACTTTTAATCCTTCACGCACTGCTATCTATAATGACAGTTTTCACAAACTAAAAACTTATGCATAATATGACATAGAGTAGATAAAACATTTTTTTAGATTATTTTATTTCAATTTTATTAATTAAATATTTAAACACTAAATACAGATTACTGAAGGTAATCCTTCAAGGTAAAGTATTCGGAAAGCGAGAAATTGATAGAAGAAGAATATCATGATTAAAGAACCTTAGGAAATGGTTCTCCACAACAACAATTAATCTATTTAAAGCATCAGTTAATAAAACAATTATAGCCAGAATGATCGCCAATATTCGAAACGAATAGGCATTAAAAGAAGAAAAAGAAATATTTAAAATATTTTGACACTGATTTGAATTTCACGCACGAATATTGCTTGCCGTTTCCAGCACGTCAGGACGGTAAAAGAGTTTCGTTCATTGTACAATGTATGTATTTTCTTTGAAGAAATTCGAAGAGTAAATTTATATTTAAATGAAGAAAAATTGAAGAAATGGAACGATGCGAAAATATAACTTAACAAAAGATGGGTAGAAACCTCTAAAATCGGCATTTTAGAGTAGAACATATCCCACATGAAAATTTAAAAGTTTTAATAAAAATTTCCTTATGCTGTCCAGGCACTAATGCTGCTGTTGAAAGGATGTTTTCACTGAGGAATGGTTTGGAGCAGTGAGAAGTCACAACTTTCTGCAAAAAAAAAAATGTTCTGCCGTCTATCAGTCAAATTATGCAAAATGAAAGTTGTTCGAATGTGGCTACATTATTAGACGAGCATCCTTATTTAGCAAAATAAACCACTCCGAAGAAAAATATGTTTTTTTAAAAGAAAATAAAGTTTTTATCGTTTTTTCTTCTTTTTTTTTCACCTATGAAATACTTGTGTACTCTTTTTGAACAAAAAATACTTGGACACCTTAAGAATACATAATATTAATTTATCTTTTTATAGTATTTTCCTTTTTGCATGTACAAAAATGATTTGAAAGATGCAGTTACCTTAAGGTACTAGTACACTTTAGAAGACCAAAAATATAAGCATTTTTTCAAGTTTTTTTTTCTCAGAATCTTTATTAAAAATGAACACAAAACTTTTTACATATTAATATCTAACTCTTAGAGAATACAAAAAACATATCTTTTTTCATTTATGTACTTACACTAATATTGTAGAGGGCGCCAAAGTGGAGGCATCGAAAAAAAGGAGTTCCGATGGCGGACAGTTAATCTCAGGATTGGAATCTCTCAAACAAAAAAATCGTAGGGTATTTGAAAAAGGAAGGTTTCTTACGTGACAATTTACCACCGTTAGGAAAAATTCCGCAAAAACAAGATTTTACGGAAATTTTAAAAAATTTTGTGAAAAAATCGCCCGTTTTTCTTTAGTTTTTCATGGTTAAAAAATATTTATTTTGTATTTTTTGGTTAAATTGTGGTAAATTGTCACGTAAGGAACCTTCCTTTTTCAAATGCAGTACGATTTTTTTGTTTGAGATATCCCAATCCTGAGATTAACTGTCCGCCATCATTTTTCGAAGCCTCGACTTTTGCGCCCTCTACAATATTAGTGTACGTGCATAAATGAAAAAAGATATATTTTTTGTACTCTCTAAGAGTTAGATATTAATGTGTAAAAAGTTTTATGTTCAATTTTAATAACGGTTCTGAGAAAAAATTCTTGAAATAAATAATTATTTTTGGTCTTCTAAAGTGTACTAGTACCATAAGGGACGTATCCATTAAGTAGGTGATTCGTGCTCAGTGTAACTGCTCCAATGGATATGGCATGCGCTCCTCTACATATAAACCACCACCGATTGGATAGCAGAGGGTGAGCACCGCTCCGGAAGCACCGACGTATGCGCTATGTGGAGCAGTTACACGGAGCATGGAGCACCAACGTAATGGATTCAATCCTTTACATACATGCCTGTTCCTTCTTCTTCTTCTTGTAGTTCCTTCTCCTATCGGAGGTTGGCTATCATCACAGCTATCAGTACCTTATTGGCGGCTGCTCTGAAAAGATCTACTGAGCTGCAACTATACCACTCTCTTAAGTTTCTCAGCCAGGAAATTCTTCTTCTACCTATAGATCTTTTACCCTTTATTTTACCTTGCATTATGAGCCTTAATATCTCATATTTCGCACCTCTGGTAATGTGGCCTAAACATTCTAGCTTTCTTGTTTTGATGTTGTTTATTACCTCGCAATCCTTTTGCAGCCTTCTTAACACTTCTGTATTTGTTACTCGTTGGATCCATGGTATTTTCAAAATCCTTCTATAGCACCACATCTCAAAGGCTTCCAACTTCTTTAAATTTCCTTTTTTTAGTGTCCAGCTTTTCACTCCGTACAACAAAGTCGAGAACACGTAGCATCTTAAGGCTCTTATCCTCAGCTCCAGAGGAAGGTCTCGATTAACAAACATATTTTTCATTTTTATAAATGCTTGTCTTGCAATTTCAATGCGTGTCCTGATTTCTCTACCGTGGTCATTGTTTTCATTTACCCAGGTTCCCAGATATTTGTAGTTATTCACTCTTTCTACTTGTTTTCCCTCGATATCCAACCTTCCTACGGTATGTTGCTTAGAAATAATCATGAACTTGGTTTTCTTAACGTTCATTTGTAGGTCATTTGAACATGCCTGTTCCCTAAGTGTGAACCTTAAAAATTGATCTCAATAACAATATTCTACTTATATATTTTTTATTATCCCGCTTTTTTATAGCGTTCCCGCCTTCCGGTTCACAGTTTCCAGCTTCGTCGGTTGTTCTATTCTCCAGGTTGAAGGTTCCTTTCCGACATTGCCTTCTGAATGCCGCCTACCCAGGATTGATTCGGCCTTACTCTCTTCCTTCTTTCCATTTAACATCCCAAAATCAAATATAATGAACGTAGACAGGGCAACTAATAATCTACCGTACATACATACACCAATTGGCCAATTTCGAAGTAGTAGATCGATTTGTATACTTGGGTTCTCGGATAACCAACAATGGTAAAAACCCCTCCGAAATCAAGCGTATAGACTCGCAAAATATAGAAAGACCGAACAATAACAAGTAATACTAAGCTCAAGTAGGTAAATGCCCTTATCTTTCCCATGTACTTAGGTGAAACATGGAGTCTCAAAAATAATGGATAGAAGTAAGTCTTCAGTCTACTGAAGAATTTTACGGATGAATTGTACAGAAACCTGTAAATTCTGGAAGAGCTTTATATAAAGACGGGCTACTAAAAAATAAATTGAGCATAAAAGGAGAACGGGGCCTATGGAATTATTGGTAGTAGAATGAAAGATAGAAGTGCGAAGATCAAAAGGAGATCTTCAACGCCATGGACAGAAAAGTAAAGTCTCTACAGTAAAGTGGTGGAAAAATCTCTACAGAAAGCTCTCTATATGGAAATAGCAGAGGATCGCAGCCAATGGAGGCAGCAAGCTAATAAGATTAAGAGCAAGGAATGAGGAGTACGATATGTCCAGAATAATGAATATTAAACTATTTAATTACATAATGAAAATTAAAAGTAGATATTTCTGACTGGCAATAAATCACATAGTTTCTAATTTTATTTTCAATATAATCTGAACGCTACATCTTGAAATCGTGTGGTTGTCTGCCTGTTGCAGACAACCACAACGCATCTGCAGACAACGCAATTGCCTTGAACTGTTGAAGCAAGTTACTAGAGTCTCTTAACTTGATTTTTTCTATCGAAGGTTGAAGTACTAGAGCCGTACTGAATTTGAAATGTTTAGATGTTATACGTTCAACAAAAGTTGTGAAGGCTTTTATTAAATTCAAAAACTTCATTCTTAGTCAAGTAGTCAAGTAGATAGTAGTCTTCAATTAGGCACAACTCGAAGTGACCAATTGGTTCTTTACATACAGGTAATTGCTAAGCGTCTACGGCTAGGATTCGGTTAGACAGAGATGTAAATTATATTATTTTATTAGAAAGATCTCGATATTAAGTAATCAAGTGGGTCCATCTCTTATTTTTTGAAATGGCTACTGCTTCATCATTATCGTCCGTATTATTCGAATCGTCTGAAACTATTTACAGCAATTGTAGCATATAAACAATTAATTATAAGAAGTCTGGCTAGTTTTCTAAGCCAAAGCCATTATCAAATAAAAAAAAAACAAAGTGCAAAAGAAGTCAATATAGTATAGTATAGTTGATCCAAAAGATGGCATAACCCAGACATCCAAAGTGAAAGTTATCCTTCAACACCAAATTGTTCTATATGGTCCACACAATGTCCAGAAAGAAGTCACACCATTTTGAGCGTCGGGTTTGGGGGGGAGGGGGGGAGAAATCGGTAAATTAGTAGTTTTTAAGTTTTTCGCCAATATTTCTAAAACTATGGGGTTTAGCATGAACAACCTTCTACACAAAATTGTTCTACATTAAATTTGAAATAAAAAAGGCCCTATTCATAATCTTTCTAAAATGAATGGTTCCAAAGTTACGGAGGTAGTATAGTATAACTGGTCCAAAAAAAGGCCTAACCCAAACATCCAAAGTAAAAGTTTTCCTCCAATACCAAAATGTTCTATATGGTCCACATATTGTTCAGTAAAAAGTTACACCATTTTGAGCGTCCGGTTTGGGAGGGAGATGGGAGAGAATCCGGTAAATTAGTAGTTTTTTTAAGTTTTTCGTCAATATTTCTAAAACTATGCTTTAGTGTAAACAATTTTATACACAAAAATATTCTACATGGAATTTAAAACAAAAAATGTTCTATACATAATTGTTATAAAATCAACGGTTCCAGAGTTACGGAGGGTGAAAATTCGAGGTTTTCTATACTTTTTATATTTTTTGGGCAATATTTTAGGATATAACTATACCAAAAACCCAGACATCCAAAGTGAAAGTTATCCTCCAACACCAAATTGTTCTATATGGTCCACATAATGTTTAGAAAAAAGTCACACCATTTTGAGCGTCGGGTTTGGGGGGAGAGGGGGGAGAAATCGGTAAATATAAAAAGTATCGAAAACCTCCACTTTTCACCCTCCGTAACTATGGAACCGTTGATTTTATAACAATTATTTATCAAACCTTTTTTGTTTTAAATTTTATGTAGAACATTTTTCTATAGAACATTCCTTACGCTAAAGCATGGTTTTAGAAATATTGACGAAAAACTTAAAAAAAACTACTAATTTACCGATTTCTCCCCCATCTCCCCCCAAACCGGACGCTCAAAATGGTGTAACTTTTTACTGAACAATATGTGGACCATATAGAACAATTTGGTGTTGAACGAAAACTTTTACTTTGGATGTCTGTGTTAGGCCTTTTTGGACCAATTATATTATACTACCTCCGTAACTTTGGAACCGTTCATTTTAGAAGGGTTATGCATAGGGCCTTTTTTATTTCAAATTTAATGTAGAACAATTTTGTGTAGAGGGTTGTTCATGCTAAACCGCTTAGTTTTAGAAATATTGACGAAAAACTTAAAAAACTACGAATTTACATCCCCCCTCTCCCCCCCAAACCCGACGCTCAAAATGGTGTGACTTTTTTCTGAACATTATGTGGACCATATAGAATAATTTGGTGTTGGAGGATAACTTTCACTTTGGATGTCTGGGTTTGGGTCTAACTATACCATACTAATATGCATGCCAATTTCATCTCAGAAAAGTTAAACAATAGTAACTAGTTAAGAGCCAATCAGATGTAAAATAGAAATTTATGGCATTAGTATTGAATGAGTAATGGAAATGACATACCTTGAAATTATTGCACTGTCCAGCTACGGAGACCTGGAGAAAGAAGTGAGAGAAATCAAGTAGAAAAAGAAAATTGACTAGCAGGATTCCTTAATAACATTATGTGGCGAAACCGACATACTAACACCACACTAACACTGAGACGAAGTCAAGAATTTATAAAGCCAGTATAAGACCAATAATGACTAACATATGCATCAGAACTAATACCCGATATACAAAAACTACTAAAAGCGATAGTTGTAAGAGTAGTGATGTTGAAATAGTAACTATTCGTTACAAAGTACTCGTTACTTACGAATACCGAAAGTAACGATTACTATACAGAGAGGCAAATCGTTACTTTGATTACTTTTATTACTCTGATTACATCGTTACTTCGTACCAGTCGTATCAGAGCGAGTACCTATTTGAGTATTGTATCTACAATCGGTTGATATCGGAATTGGACCGGTATTCCACGAGTATTCGGTATCAGTACAGTTAACTAAAATTTTATCTATGAAGGGCGAAGACTATGAAGAGTTTTACAGGATTACAGGACGCTGAGAAGTAGCTGAAACAGAGGGAGGTAAATCATTTAACAAAGCATGCACCCAGAAACAGATGTCTATACGATAAAATACGATTTGTCGAGGTAGATAATTCACAGATGTTTGTTCCTTTGAAAATAAAAATGCAACACATTAGATTTTAATAATAAATACACACTATTCTTATCAGGCCTAAAAAAAAGTCAG
Source organism: Diabrotica virgifera virgifera (assembly GCF_917563875.1). NCBI lineage: Eukaryota > Metazoa > Arthropoda > Insecta > Coleoptera > Chrysomelidae > Diabrotica > Diabrotica virgifera. The sequence goes on from NC_065449.1 coordinate 193,366,996, forward strand.
ATGAATTACAGGAAATACGCTGAGAGATCGAAAGGGGAGTGAAGATATTAGAAGAAAATGTAACGTGTTGTGACCAAACTAATGGATACTAAATAGCAATAAAGAATGTAATAACTACATAAGCAGAATCGGGGAAGAACGTGTGATCAAAATAGCAAGAGAAAAATCAACAATCGGCAAGTATCGGCTGACCGCTCAAAAGATGGAGTGACAACCATCCATAGAGGTATCAATCCGCCAATGAACATACCGAATTGCTTATAAAGAGGATAAAGAAGAAGAAGAAATTTAATGGGAATAAACAAGTCTTTTAATTATCATCATTCTCAGGTATCGGTAACGTCTACTGATTTATTAGTGGAACATTTCTCATGCTCCAGTATCACAACAAACGTCCACAAAAATCGATGTTTAATCAATTTCACATGAATCCGTTAAAACCCGGCAACAGCGCACCAATACCAATCTGAAATTTGTTTGAACCGCGTTTATTTATTGTGGAATCAATTACACGAAACGTCAATTAAAAATATGCAAATTTGTAGGCAAAAAACATAATTTCGGTCCGTAATTGAAACTGAAATGTTTTTGAGCGAATTTATTGGTACTGATCGATTTAAAGAGATATTCTCTTTATCCCGATGCATTTGTGGAGCTGCTAATTAAAAGTGTGATGTTGTGGGATATAAAGCTGTAATTTTATTAAGGAGCGTTTCGATGCAAAATAAATTCTCTTTGATGTAAATATAATTAAAATATAATTAAAAGTACATTCATATTAATTGGAAAAAATAGATAATATTGAGTTTTTAGTTTATGCTTGAATAAACGTTGAAGTAATGAAAACTAAATGGTAAATTAAGCAAAATCGCGAGTAGTAAAATAAAACATAAGGAGCTATTGGTGTTTCGGAAGTCGGCGTGACGCGCGTCGATTGCCATCATGAAGACTAAGTTGAGATGTGTTCGTGTCGATGGATGATATAGCTCTGCTCGCGTAACGTCTTATTCAGGGCCGTAAGTACGATGTTGGGGGCCTCGGGGCAAACGTGATGTGGGGGCCCCTATCGGGGGTCGGGAGGTTTACCCCCCAGCGGAAGGTGGGGTCCGGAAAAATGTTTGATGTTTAACCCCTTGAAAATGCATTTTAATTCATTCCATGAGTGAAGTTTCTTTTATTACTTTATCAGAACTAGACTTGAAATATACTTCAAAAGATAAGCAAGGTTTGAACAATTGTTTCAAGTGATGAAATCACAACAAGAAGAGAATAAATTATGAACACAAAGACAAGAAAGGGCTTTATAAAGAAAAACAAGTCAAATAAAGCAATGAAAGAAGAATGAAAGAATAAACGACATATGGAAAGACAAGAAAACGCTTTAGAATTTAAAAGAAAAACAACAAAATGAACATATGGTAAAACAAAATGATATAAAAAAATTGAAGAAAAAGATCTTCTGTGTATAAGGTATATTTATTTGAAGACCCCAATAAAGGGCCACATTAAAAAACAGAACGTTTTCGCTCTAAAGAGAGCATCAGGTAAAGGTATAAAGAGAGTAAAAAATTTAAAGGTTGACCAAGATAAAAAATTAGGTTATACTCACAAGCTCTACATGCTAAGTCACCAAAAATACATGGGTTAAAACCCTTAAAATACCGACTAAAAGCCTTACATTGGCGTGTTATATATTAAACCCTGGCGATGGGTGAAATTTAAAAAAGATATACCTCAAAGCATCACATGACTATACCACGAGCATGTGGGTGGTTGAGTTGATTTCTCTGTCTTCACAAAGAGAAAGGTGAAAGCCAACTGATTACAGCTGACAGGTGTGAAAGCGTTTCTGACTAATAACAGTACGAGACAGACAGTGTAACATGAAGTTTTGTGAACTGATATGTAGTTAGGTACACTAGCCACTAGTTATAAAAATTATTATTTGTGGTAAAATTCAATAATAATAACAAACATCGTGTGCTGGGATTACAAGTATTCCCTATTAAGCTAACAAGAATAATATACGGAGTGAAAATAACGTTATTTAAAACTAATTGTCGACGGGGTTCAAATAAGTGTATTGCTAAGGATAGGCAACCAACCAAAATGATATAATATAATAAACCAATAAGAACAACAGAAATAAGAACAACAATACGAAACAATGAACAATAAGAAGAAAATTTATTGAAAACCCGAATGGAAAAATATGAAGATATGAAGGTTTATTTAGAGAAAATGCAGGAAGAGGTAAACCAGATTGTTGAGGAGATACAGAAAATTGAAAAGGAGGAAGAAAAATTCGAGAATACGTTAAAATTCGATATGGAAAAATGGAACAAAAATTGAAGACAGAAAAATGTCAAAAAGGAGGATACCATCTGGAAGTAATTGTATACAGTTCTAATGAGAGCAGAATCTAATTTGGCGGGGATATTAGAAAACGGCATCCGGTACCTTTCATTAAAATCTTAAAAAACAAATTCCAACATGCAGATTTTCGAAACCTGCAAAGAAATTATAAGAAGCCTAAAACACGGAGGTGCTTTGTGGTGTGAAAGCGAAGAAAATGAGGTGACTTCATGGAGATATCTTCAGACAAAATTTTTTATAATGGTGCAGGTGAAACAGGTTAAAATCGATCATTGAAGTTGTTAGAATTAATATGCCATGTACTTATTACAATCGAACAACTCTAAGTAGAACTTGACTGAAAGAACTTTAAAAAGTTTATTTGACCTCGTTACAATCTATGCACGGCCAAACAAACGGGGGTACCTGCGGGGCCCCAAGGCACTGCCCCGATTGCCCCAATAGTACTTATGGCCCTGGTCTTATTACACAGAGATGTGCGCTTTTCATAGTATTGAAAAATAAAGAAACAATGGAGGTACGCAAAAAATACCGGCACATACCCCATACAAAAATTGCAGCACTGCACTGCACTACATTACATGCTGCACTTAAAAAAACAATGATGGTACCCAAAAAATACCGGGATATACCCCAGTAAAAAAACTGCTGCACTGCACTGCACTAGGTACAAATTGAAGACAATCAAAATACAAACAGGTATATGCTCTTTCTTTATATTGATCACCATACGAAAATATTCAGCTCACTAATTATTTGCTGAAGCGGGATAAAAAAAATTAAAAAAGTTAAATATGAATTTATTTGTTTCACTATACTTGCTTCGACTGTAGACTTTGAGGGCAGTTTTAATAGAAGAAGGATTGTTTCCCAACGATAAAGTTGATAAACTATGGACTGTTCACCTCCACTCCCATAGATAGGCATGGGTAACAGGAAACCACGATAGGTTTCTAAACAATAAATAAAAAACACAAATGACATATTTATACTTTTACTCGAGACACCTATTTTTACGTGACTTTTGATGGACTAAACTGGAAATTGATGATACTGAGGAGACAAGCTCCAGCACCTGGTCAAAACGCTAGACTACTAGCCTGTCTGGAAGCTCAACCGGTAATCCATGATATGAGTGGCGGATCAGATTCAGCCTCGCCAAAGGCTCGATCTCTATTGATCTTAATAATAATGTCAAGTCGGCAATTTAATTTAATTTCACACAAACACTTTATTACTAGCAACGACTCACATTACAAATAAAAGATTGGTTCCTATTTATTCTAATCGAAGAGACACTAAGTGTTTCTCGCCGAAGTTTAAGATGGGGTTGAAATGTTTACAACAAATAAACAAATAATGATAATTTAGAATAACAAACTTATATACAGAAGGGGAATTGAAATAGGGGAATTAAAACTTTAAATAATTTCGGTCCGTAATTGTATAATGGAAACACCAAATAGCGATAAAGGTATTTATTGATAGAACCGACACTAGGGTATTTGTGCCCCGGGAGAACTATTGAACACTGACTCGTTACCGGAACGCGTTTAGTTGAAGACTGATGAAGACTCTCTCTTTAGGCGAGATTTGTTAGTTTTATAGAAGCTTAAATTGGGTCATCGGTGACACGATGCCCGCGTGATTTGTATATCTAATCAAGGTAAATAATTCTACTTTCGTCAGCACTTTCGTATCATTTCCAAATTATATTGTTGATAATTGACCAATTTGTATCTAAACTAATAATCCACATGTGTGAATATAACAACAAATAAATTCGTGCGATCTACTGGGTGATATAATTATTCTGTTCAATATCGGATATGAATTCTGAATATTTGTTATTGGACAGTAATTGAAACTGAAATGTTTTTGAGTGAATTTATTGATACTAACCGATTTAAAGAGATATTCTCTTTATCCCATGCATTTGTAGAGCTGCTAATTAAAAGTGTAATGTTGTGGGATATATCTGTAATTTTATTAAGGAGAGTTTTCGATTCAAATTAAAATCTGTTTGATAAAAACATAATTAAGTATTTCATTAAATTCATATAATATGGGTAAAATAGATGTATTGAATTTTTAGTTAATTATACTTATATTGCCAATTTGTTAGTTAATTATAAAATTTAATTTCAAATGTTACTGCCCTACCAATAAAATTAATAATAATAGTAAAACAGTTACAAATGGAACTGTGGAATTAATGTATAGGATTTAATTAAGGTAAATATGTATAATAAATGTAAAACCTAGAACAACGCAATGTAAACTCAAAAATAGCGATGTCATCATAAACAGAGAAGAAATATTAATCCAATGGAGACAATACACCGAATTTCTTATCTAAGAAAATGAAGCGGAACACGAAGAAGAGCGCATACACGTATGTACCACAATATAAAATAGAAAGAGACAACAAGAAAGGAGTACCACAATCATACTAACCGATGTAAATGAAGCAATAAATACGTTATCAGACAATATGTCACCCGACTCTGACTATCTGCCAGCATAACTGCTAGAAAGGGCGAAGAAAACCTCAGTAGATGTCTACATACCTACACTATTTACGGGTGAGATTTACAGATTTCCACGCTGAGGCAAATACTGGAGGAAACAAGGCTTTTTAAGTCTTCTGAAGACACAATAAATAGAAAAAAGATCTTTGAACCACCACAGGAACTGCGAATAACAAATAATTTTGATACTTCGTCACACAACTGGTGAAGTTAACAATGGAGAAGATGGTGTGTCGGATACGTTAAGAAGGACAGCTCTCCTCAGCCTGTGAAGCTAATGGTGGACTTTGACGAGAAAGGAATACAATGTCGTGTGCGTTCTTCAACATCGCATTAGAGAAAGTTATTAGATCCTCCCACATTAACATCACAGACACTATTTATAACAAAAGCATCCAGATCCTTGCATACGCCGCGCGCCGTAGATGTAGATATTATTGGCCGAATACAAATGTCTGTTGTGAGAGCATAATAGCACTAGAAGTAGCAGCGAGCGGTAAATAAATAAATAAATAAATACTTTATTTTCTTTTAGACAGATAGAGTCTGTATAGAATTTGTCAAAAGTAATACATTAAGTAATATATTAAGTAAATATAACAAAAAAATAAACAATTTCACTACACAAACTAACAATGAAAATACATTTAAAATTGAAGAAATTCTTCAACCGAATAAAAAATGTGTGTCATCAGAAATTCCTTTAATGGTACGAGGCAGGTGATAAACACCAACATAACTAAATATATGCTGACTGTGTCAGTGATTTAGTCCATCTGGGCTCACTCGTCAACAGCCAAAACGATGTCACCATGAAAATCAAACACTGTATGATCCTGGTAAATAGATTCTATTGTGGTCTACTCCCTCAACTTAGATAAAGAAACCTGTCCAGGCAACGAAGTGTAAAATGTATAAAACTTTGATATACCCAGTGCTAACGTAAGGTTCCGAAACCTGAACACTGACAGGGACGCGCCAAGTAACTTCGGCGCCGTCGTGCAAAATATTGATAAGCGCCTTGATCAAAATTACCAGGGTAGAAATATCAATCACTCCTTCATATTTCAACGTGAAAAACTATGAAATTTTTCTACGTCTACCCAGATTTTTTTTTAAGGAAATAATAAGTACACAGTACTGTTATAAAAAATAATATATTTTTCTTCCTTCTTGTATGGAGACTTTAAAGCATGTTTATTCTTCAATATTTGCCTCCTAAATTGTTTAGATTATCGCACCATCTTTTTCTTGGTCTGCCAATAATTCTTCGTCAATTTGGGGACTTATCTCGTGATATTCGTACTATCCTATCCTCTGCCATTCTACTAATGTGTTCGTTCCACTTCTGTTTCCGTTTTGTCACCCATGTATTTATGTCTTCTACATTGCATGATCTTCTTATGTTTTCGCTTCTCTCCCTATCCAACAGACTTTTGCCTGATATTCGTCGAAGTATTTTCATCTCTGTTGTTTCTAGTAGTCTAGTAGTTGTTAAAAATATTTTTTTAAAACTATATTGCATAATAAAAGAGAACAGAATAAAAACTATGTTAAAGTTATACAGCATTACTTAAAATTATTAAAAAAGATTGAAGATCAAAAAACGAAATATATTTATATTGCGATTTTTTAAACAAATGTACTTATTATGATGAAAACCAGCGGATATTTCTTATAGAAATTGAACTTTTCTTGTTTACCTTTGAGAAATTCATTAATTAGATTTTCATTATTCAGGTCCTTTAAAAACTCAGATTCTGTAGAAATAATAGTAAGATTTTCTAGCCGTTCCTGGCCCATTCTAGATCTTAAGTAATTGAAGCGTTTATTTGAAACACAACACTTGTCCAAAAATGAAAATTTTGGAAAATCAAGTAAAACTGCCCAGCTTTAATTTATTTCAAATCTTACTTTTATTAAGACATTCATTGGAAGGAATGTGTATATCAAACTAATTGTACAAACTTACCAAAATATATTCGAAAATAGAGAGGTATTGTGTTGTACATATAGTTTCTGTTATGCTGAACTACATATTTCTAATACAAAAGAAACAAACATCACATTATTACTATCAAAGAATGCACACAACTGATAAATTTAAGGATAAGATCATACACACTTGCAACTACCGTTGACTAGGATGGGACAAGTGTTGTTTTTACAAAAAAACGCATGGACATCTGTTGTTTTTCTAAAACTTTCAAAATTTTCTATTCAATGTGAACCAAATGTGTGAACTGGAGAAATAAACTACTATTCTATAAGAACAACACATAAAGTCGAATTTTCGAAAAATGGACATGTGTTGTTTTTCAAATAAACGCTTACCTAGAACGGCTGAAGCTACAGAAATCGGTACCTATAGTTAATAATATACGTAACGAAATAGTAATATTTGAAAATGAGTGGACTAAGTTATTTTTTGCAATGTTTTTTTTTTGCTTCAAAAAATATTTAGTTTGGAATTGGATATTTATTTAACTTTGCCGAGTCAAAGGGCGCCTTTAACGCCTTGGCGCCGTCGTGCGCCGCACGACCTTGCCCATATGGACGGCGCGTCCCTGAACACTGACAAAGTATTGCTAGGATGTCTGTAGTTTCTAGTGAGGAGTTTGTAGGATGTTTCTAGCGTAAAGTAATGCGCAAAATATACGGTGCGCTAAATAAAAAGTATCTATGGCATAAACGATATAACCTTAAAACGTACAGACTCTGTAAGCACCCACATTTAGTAAAAGTAATGAAGATAAACCACATAAATTGAGTTGGGCACGTGTTAAGAATGAACCCTGGAAGCCTTACCAGAATATCTATATTCCAAAAACCCAATATGAAATAGAACTAGAGGAAAACCATCGACAACATGAAAGAACATCTCAAAACAAATGGTATTATATAATGCAGAAGAAAAGCATTTGCTAGAGATGAACGAAAGGACGTTCTGAAACCTGCCAAGGACTATGAAGGGCTGCAGAGTCGTGATCATGATGATGAAATATATTAAAGCCTAATATCCCTTCTGCGTCAGGTACCATCTTATTGATAGGTTTGCTATTACTATAGCTAATTTAACTTTCGAAACAGCGAATAAAACCGAACTCCTCAGCTACAGTATAAGTTTGCTGCACGAGAAGTAAAACGCTGTATCTTCTGCCATCCAGTATGTGTCCTGGGTATAGCTGTTTTTTTTTTAATTTTTGTTTATTTCACCTCTTTGACTTTTCTCATTTTTGTAGTGTTGACAACTCATTTTTGTAGAACAGTAAAAAAGAAAGCCCATGGTGAAGCTCAGAATAAGCCCAGAATGATTAACTGACCTATTTTTCTGTTAAACCTATTTTATACTACTAGGTCTGGATCCCGCGTATGAAAAAAAGTTGATTAATAGTAAGCTAAAAATTTGTTAATAGCTTAAGGGTGTCTAGTAGGATAAACTTTGATGTATGGGAACACTGGACCAGGGGCAGTTTTAATTGTGGAACAGGTTAAAAATTTGGAACGGTCAGACCACGAAAACGGCACATTTATTTTGTCCGACAGAACAGACTTAAACTCTCCCAACAGAGATTAAACTCTCATGCAAAAATCAGACTGCTATTTATCACCTGTCATAGTTCCTGTCATTTGACATATTCTACATGTTCCACTCATTAAAACGCCCATTTGGTGATAAATAGCAGTCGGATTTTTGCATGAGAGTTTAATCTCTGTTCGGAGAGCTTAAGTCTGTTCTGTCGGACAAAATACATGTGCCGTTTTCGTGGACTGACCGTTCCAAATTTTTAACCTGTTCCACAATTATAACTGCCACTGTTCCAGTGTTCCCATATGTCAAAGTTTATCCGACTAGACACCCTTAAGCTATTAACAAATTTTCAGCTTGCTATTAATCAACTTTTTTTTTCATACGCAGGATCCAGACCTATACACTGTAGATTTGATATTGACCTCATATTTTATTAATTTAATTATTTTTTAGACAGTAATGACATTTTAGACATTTTAGACATTTAGACATTTTTTTTCAGTAAAATTAAAAGTAAGTTCTAACAGTAAAACACTGAAAACGTTTGTTTTCTATACTTCCACATGTGACTACAGCTGTTTCGGCAGTTTGCCTTTCTCAAGTGATTTAGTTTACTATGGGTTTGCCTTTTTAAAGTCTTTAACTGAAGAGGTTGAGGAGTGGGGAGCTGTTTGTCTCGAGTTGGTAATTCAGAATTATATCTGTATTTTTTAATTTATTAATTTCCATAGATTCTAATAAAGATAGCTTAATGCCTTTATTTTGGTAGCCTTATCATAAATATATCTAATAGCAATGGGCTTAGAGAATTACCCATAATAAGTCCTGCACTGTTGTTTGTGTATATTTGGTTATTGAATTCAAAATAGTCTTGATTTATGCAAATTTCAAGAAGGTGTAAAATTTCATATGCAATGATCGGGTTTGTACTATTATGGTGTAAAAGATTTTTAACTAGAACAAAAGTTTCTGTATAGGAGGAACACTAGGAAAAATATTTTTTACATCATAATAAAATTAGTCTGGAGCTGTTGGGCAATTGAAAATGTTGTATTTTATAACCTAGTTCTAGTGTGTTTTTTACGGTGAATTTAGGTGAAAATTCCACACCTGTAATTTTGAACCAATCAAAATACGTTATTTTGGCAGATCACCATGGCAACGGAGGTATTTTATCGGAAATTTTTTGCTCGTGGGGTACCCAACAGCGAATTATAGTGGAAATTTTTTGACGTTTACAATAACAGAACATTTTTGACAGACTGGTTTTTATTTGTTTACATAATTTAGTTTTGATTCATTTTCTATCACTTGTAGTTACTCAAAACTTATGTAAAATTGAAGAATATACTATTTTCTATCTTGAAATGGTATTCCCATGCAACTACAATGAGTAGAAATTACGAATTTGAAAGCCTAAATAATTGCTGATAAAGCTATGGCGCGCTATTAATCTGTTCATGCAGCTTTGGATTTTCAAATGCAAATTTGGTGTGGATTTTCTTACCGAATACCACGCGAAGTCAAATTAATACCCGGAAATTTTTTTGTGATCATGAATATTTTTAGAAAATTTCCCTCGTCTGCGACTTGGGAAATTTTCAAAATATTCATGATCTCAAAAAAATTTCCGGAAATAATTTGACCTCTAGTGGTATTACTAGTGAAAATTTAGTGTATTTCAAAACTTTCAGTATAAACTTTCAAAAAAACTGTCAGATATTATTACAGAATACAGAATACACTAAAGTTTTACCTAAATTCACCGTAAAAAATACACTAGAACTAGTTAATAAAATACAACATTTTCAATTGCCCAACACTCAACGAAAAAGGTAAGTAATATCAATAAAAATGTTAATTCAGACAACAAACGCAATACTTAAAATTTGTCCAATAATTGGTTTTATTGGAACAACAAAGCGATGTTCATCAATTCATTATTTTCGTTAGTTGAGCCAATGTATTACGTTTATTGAATGGATGAACATTCATTATGTATACCATAATATGGCTTTATTGATATTATGAACTCTGTTCATTGAGTCAACGAACACTATTAATTGAAACAACAACGTCGGTAATTGACAGACGAAGACTATTCGTTGTGTCAATATCCGTGTTATTTTTCCTAACGTATTTCGTTTATTTCTACAATTATTTCCGTTTATTCTTACAATTAATTTCGTTCATTCCCACAATAAATACGGTTATTCTTACAAACAATTCTATTCATTCTTACAATCAGTTGCGTACATTCCTACTATGAACGTATTTTATATACTACTTTTATTATACTACTATGTATAATTACTGAATGCATTAGCCCAATCTATAATATTGATTAATAATAATTTTTTAAATCCCCCTTTTTTGTCCTAAACCTAATGGACTTTACATTGTGCAATTTCACATAATATGAGAAATCATATTACGATTTCACTTATACAGTGCGCTGGAATAAGTGTTACACTGCCCCCCCCCTTATTAACTTATTTATTTTTAGCACATCAGCAAAACGTTCGGACAGGTCGATTTTTAAAATATTCAAAGTATATTATAACATCAATGTTTCTAACTTTACACGATCCCTCTTCAGGTGACAGGCATAACTTTGATTTTTTTAAATGGGAAAGTACATCATGTGACAGCTCATTTAAAAGCGTTTGAAATATTGATTCCAAAAATGTATATCACTTTAATCCTTTTTGAGAGCGCAGGTGCAAAATTTCGATCGAATTCTTTTTAAACGCATTCATTTTTTTTAATCCTGGCAGAAATTAATAAATTAAAAAATACAGATATAATTCTGAATGACCAACTCGAGACAAACAGCTCCCCACTTATCAACCTCTTCAGTTAAAGACTTTAAAAAGGCAAACCCATAGTAAACTAAATCACTTGAGAAAGGCACTCTGCCGAAACAGCTGTAGTCACATAGTTATAATAAATTTTGTGGAAGTATAGAAAACAAACGTTTTCAGTGTTTTATTGTTAGATAAAATTAACTTCCATCAAGTAACGGTCGAATCCATCAATTATTTAAAAGTAAGTTATTAAATAGAAATTTTCTGTTATTTATTAGCTTTATATAGCTTTAAAAGCTGTATAAGTTACATGTAGCTTTTCAGCACCCTGTATAAAAAAGGTTAAATATCCTTTTCATAAAATTAATATTCATTGAACTGATCCATCGTAAAAAGTCAAAATAACCATTTTCAAACACTACGACCGTTTACCGGAAACTTTTTCTCCCTTCTTTCGAAGGCATATTCTCTTCAGGTCTCAGTTTCCATCAAAGTTTTAAGCATCCCGAGGGATGTCTGGGATGAAGTTTTCCTAAAGCATAATCCGGTAGGGTCAGCATTTAGTGGTAATAAAAAACCCTCCGGGTATAAGAGATGCTCTTCCCCACCTCGCTGCACGCCAACTAGGGGAAATGAGTTTTCTTTGATCAGCAGGTAGCAACTTGAATCTAAAACACGGTCACTTTCTCTTTATACGTACAATGCTTTTCAATAGATGTGAATGTTGTTTCTGGAATTTAGTTAATATGTTTCAGTAGGTCCGGATAATCTAGCAAGTTTATATTGATGACAAAATAATCGAGTTCTCAGCTTTTATGGAGAAAGACGTTTTTGTTTTGGAAATGCTAAAAGTATAATTTTGTAATACGGAAAAAGATATTACATACGACACTTTGGCATACTTTCAAGGAAAACTGTCAGTAGTTTTCTTTTAAAAGTTATATACAGTAGGAAAAATGAAAGAATACCCATGAAAGAACATATAAAACACGATGTATTTTCCTGCCACCGTGTCATACAAAAAATTGGCCAGCGCAAGTCCATGTAATAATTATTATTAGATGGACTTGCGCTGGGCAATTTTCTTTGTGACACGGTGACAGGAAAATACAGCGTGTTTTATATGTTCGTTCATGGGTATTCTTTCATTTTTCCGACTGTATTCATTATTATGGTAATACATAACATAGTCCAGAAAGCCACTGCGCATCCGCTAGGAAAAATATTCTGATTCAAATTTTTTGCACAATCTTACTCAAAAAGGACTCCGTTTAACAAATTTGCATGTTGCCAGGACCAAAAGTTTGTAAAAAATTTTTTAAACGTTTTTTTTTTGTTTTTTTCCTAAAATTATTTTTTTTGCATGGAAAAAAGTTTTTTTTAGGTTTTTTGGATCATTCCAAACAGAAAAGGTCTTTAGTGACTTTTCTCTAAAAATGATAGTAATTAAAAATTGAAAAATTGCGAAATCGACCATTTTTAACCCTCAAAAACTATGTGAAAAACTGAAAATTTGAATGTTGCCAAGGTAGGTAGATATTTTTTAAACATCGATTGATGAAATTCCGAAGAGTTTTTTGCAATACAATATTCAAAATTCCTTTGTTTTTTAATTGCTAATCAAGCGTGCTCGACACTATTTTCCACCGACCGTATGGTGCAAATGAAAGGAATAAATTCGTTATTTCGTAAACCGGCGACTTTAAGGAAAAATCCGAAGCAGGTCGATTTTATTTTTAAGTTATGATATTGAGGCATAATATGGTATACTAGTGACGGATGTAATCGATGATTATTTTAAATGAGAATAGGGGTCGTGTCGTAGCTCATTTGAAAGGTTCTTCAATTCTCTATTCAGTAATGTAAACATTTACATAATTATTTATACATGGTATCCTTCTACTTCTTTTTTGTCAAATAATTTAATTTAGTAAAAATTTTTTGGACACCCTGTATAAATAATTATGTAAATGTTTGTATTACTGAATAGAGAATTGAAGAACGTTTCAAATGAGCTAGCACACGAACCCTATTCTCATTTAAAAAAAATCATCGATTACGTCATCACGTCCAGATGGATGACGTCACTAGTATACCATGTATTGGCTGCCTTTGGTCGATTGAAGAACATTTTCAAGTCTAATGATCCAGTTTGTTTGAAAAGGAAGGTTTTTGACCAGTGTATTGTGTGTTTTTGCCGGTTCTTACATACGGTGCGGAAATATTAACTTTGACAAAAAGAAGCGATAAATAAAATAATAGTCACACAAAGCGCTACGGAAATATCAATGTTAGGTATAACCATTAGAGATAAAGAACTTAAACTAGAAATAAGAAGAAAAACAGAAATCAGGGATGTAGTTAAAAAAAGCGTCTCTTTATTAAGGTGCCGTGTCCGTATTCAGACGTTAACCGTCATTATGTTTACAATTTCCTTAAATCTCTCTCTATTCGCTGCTGCACGAACTAATTCTTCTACTGTGGAACCACACCATTGTCTAATATTACGCAGCCATGGAATTTTCATTTGACCAATCCATCTCTTTCCCTTCAATTTTCCTTGTATTATAAGGCGAAGTAGATGGTATTTAGGTCTTATAATAATTATATGGCCGAAGTATTTATGCTCTTATGTCATCTTTATGTTGTTTATGGGCAGACGTTATAAATTCATCTTTTGAAGAATATCTTTATTGGAAATGTGCGAAACACACGATATCTTTAGGATTCGTCGATAGCACCACCATTCGAATGATTCAAATTGGTTCAGCATTGTGATTTTTAGCGTCCATGTCTCACCACAATACAATAATAAATGTTATGTCTGGTATCACAATGACAACTACACATAACATTATAGGACCTTCTTTCGAGTATTCGTCGACATGTTTCTATTAGATAAAACTGGTTTCCAGGTGATAAAACCCTTACGTAATATGTCGATCCTGGTTATTATATGTATCTCCATCAGAGTCACAGTTGAAAGAACAACTACGGCTAAATGGGCTTTAGCCGGACATGTAAACATGACAGATAGACCAGAAAGATTTTGGAATGGCGACCAAAAGGTATATCGAAGCAAAGGATGACCACAGACTAGATGGACAGAAGATGATATCACTACTAGTCCAGGGCGCATCTGTTTTGAGATGGACGTTGAGACGTGACTCATATTTTTTTGCAGAAATTGCTTGGAATTAACTCATATAATAATAATTGAGTTATCCTCCTACTCAAAAAGGTTCGCAACATTGTTTAAATAATCAAAATGTCAAAAAATGAAGGAAAAATTCGATTTTTTTTCGTCGTTTTGTGAATATAACTTTTAAAGTATTCACTTCCTAGAAAAGTTGCTCTGACATAAAAGTTGCGTAAATTTCCTACAATATAGGATTGGTTAAAAATTTTAAAAATTGTCACTCTTGTTGCAAAATAGCAATAATTGCGAAAAAAACATAAAACACAAGTACATAGTCGTATTTTACGTTTTTCACACATTTATGCTACACTTAGGACCTTCATATTTTACACAAAAAAACTTTATGATATAGTCAAACAATACTGTAAATTTGATTAAGATCGGTTCGAAATGTTTTGCAAAATAAATTTTGCAATCCAGCTTTCGCAAAAAAATTAATTTTTTCAAAATGTTGCAGAACTGAAAATAAAGCAGATAGCAAGTTGATATTTTTTACATATAGAAGAATACTGTACCTTTCATTTCTAATTTGCAAAATTAAAATCGATTAACGACCACGGCGCCAGGAATTTTTTTAAATAAACATTAATTTTTGGTGCTACGCGCAGGACAGCGGTGTTCGATTCACACAAGTTGATTTCCACCAAAATGTGTTCCAATCTTTATCTAATATATTATTTTCTTACTCTATATTTTGTTGTATTTTAATATTTTATTTCCACAAAATCAAAATAATTTGATTATTGTTTGTGAAATATTGTTTAAACAATTGCATATGTTTAAAAATAATAAACTTTTATTCTATAAGTTAAAATATATGAACAAAGAAAGTTTTTGCTAAAAAAAGCGTTATTTCAAAGGACAGAGTATGTGTTTTGAACTGCGTATATTTTGTACTGTATGAGCAAACTATCCGCTGTCCTGCGCGTAGCACTAAAAATTAATGTTTATTTAAAAAAATTCCTGACGCCGCGGTGGTTAACCGATTTTAATTTTGCGAATTGCAAATGAAAGGTACAGTATCCTTCTATGTGTAAAAAAAAATATTCAACTTGCTGTCTGCTTTATTTTCAGTCCTGCAACATTTTGAATAAATGAATTTTTTTTGCCAAAGCTGGATTGGAAAATTTATTTTGCAAAATCTATTGAATCGATCTTAATGAAATTCACAGTATGGTTGAAAAACGTAAAATGCGAATACTTGTTTTTTATGTTTTTTCACAATTATTGCTATTTTGCAACAAGTGTGACAATTTTTAATATATTTAACTAATCCTATACATACTGTAGAAAATTTAATTACGGAACTTTTATGTCGATGCGGCTTTTCTCGGCAATGAATACTTTTAAAGTTATAATCAAAAAACGAAGAAAAAAATTGAATTTTTCCTTCATTTTTTGACATTTTGATTATTTATACAATGTTCCGGACCTTTTTGATTGGGAGGATAACTCAAATATAATTATATGAGTTAATTTCAAGCAATTTCTGCAAAAAAATATGAGTCACCTCTCAACATCCAAATGTACTAATATTTTTACAGATGCGCCCTGGTCTATACAAATTGAATGCAAGAATCTCCAACTGGTGGAAAATTTTACGGCCGGCCTACGCTCAGCAGTGGAAAAATATAGGCTAATTCATGAACAAGAAATAATTTTACGTCGACATGCTTTTATAAAAAAGCACATCTCTATATAAATTCATGTAACTGTCTACTCAATTTTTCAAAATCGGTAACAAAACGTCTGTTACATTTGTTTACCTAGTTCTCAATCGAGCAACAAACAGAAAACAACCGTTCAATCAGCCCGCACTTCACATCGGTGCATTTTATCTGGACTAGATGTAATCGGCTCTCACATCCTTTGTTTTATAGATTCCGATCGCATATTCCGATTTGCATTAGGCTGTGACCAAAAGTATGCCTTTTACGATCCATCTACATCCAATAATTATTATTTCGAACATTATACCGTTCCCCGCGATAAGATCTGCTGACTTAACAAAGTAATCGTGCACATCAGCCATTTTGAAATTGTAAGTACAAAAGGCAATAATAAAATAGGGCTATTGTTTAACGGAAACACGATACAACAACGGGCCTTTACACTTGCGGGGCTTTTATTTCAGTTTGTTATGAAGAATGGTTTTGTTGTATTAATACACATTTATATGTCCTATTATACGATAAACACCTTTAAATTTTTTTACTTGAAGCTACACCACCATAAACATATTTTGTCACACGATATAATCTCTCTCAGGCCGACCAAGCCGAAACTAGGGGGTTAAACTGAGTTTTTATAAATTTTGTAAACTGAGTTTTTGGGCAACGAAAAAACTATTTTACTCATTATTATTATAGTTATTAAGGTACCAAGGGTATTATGAGGATAATAACGCTTGAGGTCAATGGTGTATAGAGCGAGGGCCTTCGGCCCGAGGTATATACGTTGACCGAAAGCGTTATTATTATAATACCCGTGGTGCCTTCAACGTTTAATGTCCGACTAAATTATATTTATATGCAGAAATTTTGAATGAATTTTGAATTAATTAGTCGTATTTGAATTTGAATTAACATTTACCAGAAATAGTCGTAACGTAATTGTGGTAACCATAGTTTTACTTAGAGTTTTATTTGTCAACTTGACAGTATTTAACTCGTTATTTAAATTTAATAGGCCCTAGGGCATTATTTTTCAATAACACGCCCTTGGGCGTTATATCGTACTTAATAGACTTCGAAATAATGTCATTATTTGTCAAATAATAGACCAGTCGGACATTAATTTATTTAATTTATTGAGATGTTATACTACTAGGTCTGGATCCCGCGTATAAAAAAAAGTTGATTAATAGCAAGCTGAAAATTTGTTAATAGCTTAAGGGTGTCTAGTCGGACAAACTTTGATATATGGGAACACTGGAACAGGGGAAGTTTTAATTGTGGAACAGGTTAAAAATTTGGAACGGTCAGACCACGAAAACGGCACATGTATTTTGTCCGACAGAACAGACTTATACTCTCCGAAAAGAGATTAAACTCTCATGCAAAAATCAGACTGCTATTTATCACCAAATGGGCATTTTAATAAGTGGAACATGTAGAATATGTTAAATGACAGGAATTATGACAGGTGATAAATAGCAGTCTGATTTTTGCATGAGAGTTTAATCTCTGTTCGGAGAGTTTAAGTCTATTCTGTCGGACAAAATAAATGTGCCGTTTTCGTGGTCTAACCCTTCCAAATTTTTAACCTGTTCCACAATTAAAACTGCCCCTGTTCCAGTGTTCCGATATATCAAAGTTTATCCGACTAGACACCCTTAAGCTATTAACAAATTTTCAGCTTGCTATTAATCAACTTTTTTTTCATACGCGGGATCCATACCTGTACATATTTATAAAATACTGACACTATATCTTTGGACAATGTTATTATTATCCAAAGAAAAATCTAAAAACAAAATAACTAAATACATAAACAGAATCAACTATATCTAAACAAATAAACAAGCGATTGATTGACCGGAAGTAGAACTGGAAGTCTATACAGGGTGTCCCATAATTAATTGGACATTAGCTAATGGGTGACAGAAGACATCAACATATTAAGATTTAACCAAAATCGCTTAAATAAAATATCGCACCTTACTGAGTTACAGGGTGTTTTATTTAAAAACTATTTTTGCTCAGTATTTTAAAACTATTCGACATAAATATGCTCTTCATACTTGGCAGAAAGTGTAGGTATTATACACCCTATGAAATTATGATAAATAAACGTTTCTGGCTACTACCAGTGGCGTACGACAGGGGACAACAGGGGACAGCGAATGATTGATCATTCCCAAATTCTACGCCACTGGCGGAATTGGCATTTAAGCGCAATTTTTCGATTCTCCAATACTCTTTATACAAATAATGTACTCTTTAGTCGTAACGATAAAGTCATTAGTTTTAGAGATATGTAAAGTTCAACATGTAACGGCACAGCTATTTCGATTAATGTATTGTGCCGATTCATTTTAAACTTTAAATATCTCGAAAACGAATGATTGTATGACTGAATGATTAAGACTGAAGAGTATATTATTCATTCTTAACGATAAATTCATTAGGTTTCTAAATATTTAAAATTAAAAATTAAGCGGTACAATATATTAATTAAAATAACTGTGCCATTACATGTTTAACTTCAAATATCTTGAAAAGTATTGACTTAATCGTTACGAGTGAAGAGTACGTTATTTACATAGAGTGTTGGAGAATCGAAAAATTGCGGTAAAATGGCAATTCCGCCAGTGGCGTAGAATTTGGGAAGGGTCAACCATTCGCTGTCCCCTGTTGTATGCCACTGGTAGTAGCCAGAAACGTTTATTTATTATAATTTAATAGGATGTGTAATACCTACACTTTCTGCCAAGTATGAAAAGAATACATGAAATAGTTTAAAAATAGTGAACCAAAATAGTTTTTCAATTTTTAAATAAAACACCCTGTAACTCAGTAAGGAGCCATATTTTATTTAAGCGATTTTGGTTAAATCTTAATATTTTGATGTCGTCTCCCATCGTCGATCACCCATTAGCTAATGTCCAATTAATCATGGGACACCCCGTACTTGAACTCATGTAAGTTTGTGTCGATTGATTTTCACTAATTTTTAGTCAATTTTGCCAAACTTCCGTTAATAACTTTTTAATATGCATTAATTGATATATCACATCTACCATTTTTACGAGAAAAGGGCCTAGCCGGGTGATGGTGAAAAGTGCCCCCAACTCAATTTAAATTCCATATAGGCCACTTTTTAGCACATATAGAGGAACTCACTTTATGAAATTTTTAGCCCCCTAGATGGTCACGTGACCCCCCTAGAGCCTAATTAGGCTTTTTATGTTTTTATTTTTTCTCTCAGCCGCATCAAGAGCTAGCCAAAAACTTTATTTAAAAAAGTTGTAAGTTTCAAAAAGATCTATATGAAAATTTTTTTTTTATTTTTTGGCGGGAAATTCGAATTTTTAGAAGAATTTTAAACTTTTAAATAACTCTGAAAAAAAAAACTAAGACACTCATTTTTACGAAAATCAATTATAACGTGTATTTTTGCACAATCTTTCACCCTGAATTTTTTCAGATTTTTAAAATTGGTGAAACGTACCTTTAAAAATAAAAAACCGCATTTTTCGGTTTTTTTTTCGTTTTTTGATACAATTTTATACATATTTTTCAAAAAGGGTAACACCGTCACTAGAATACGTAAAAAACTGAAAAATAATTGGGGTTTGCTTTATAAAATTGTTTTGTAACGCCATCCATTTTCAAGAAAACAAAATTTTACACATTTTTTACGATTTTGCTGAAACTACTGGCAAAATTGTAATAAAACTTGGCATGTTTTAAGAGGTAGTTATTATGCATGTTTTGACATACAATTAAGGATTTGATATTCATCATTGGCGCGCATAGGGGTAATGGTCTGAACTTTTTAAAGAATAAAGATAGTACGCCACTGACATATTTCAAATTAACAATCGTTTTTGAATTCCTCGTTCAATTTGTGACAAAAAATCTATCTTCTTATTTTTTCATACGACGCGCCATTTTTATTCAAAAAATAAAAGATCTTAATCCTTACAAAGCATTCGAACTTCTAGTAGTTTCTACATCTACATACATAAACTCGTATTGTCGAAGCGAAGATCGGTGGAATATGCGCATTTTATCAATGAAATTCGATATTTTTAAGATATTCCAGAAGCCGCTATAGATAAAATGTTTTAACGACCTAATAATCATTCATAATTACTCAACGGATATTAGTACAGTTAAAATAATTAAGACGATAACCGGACAACATTGATTTAATGAGTAAAATTTAGTTTTTTTTTATTTTAATGACAAAAAAAGCAAGCCCATTAGCAGAACCCAATTAAAAATTATTTTGCACATTATATTTGAAACATTATTTGGTTGAAAAATCTCATTTTTGTTGGCAAAAAAAATGTATTAATTTGTTTGGACTAAATTAACGTTGTGCTTATCTTAAAAAGGATATGTTAGTATCAACATTCGCAGAGTGTTGCCAAACTGAATTTTGTTATTTTGGGTGTAAATTTTTTCCACGGATCTCCGAGGGTACTATACATCCATTATAAAAATTAATTCGAATAGTTTGGAAGCGTTAAGATATTTTATTTTTTGCAACAAAACGGCGCGTCGTATAAAAAAATGGGAAGATAGATTTTTTGTCACAAATGGAACGAGGAATTCAAAGATGATTGTTAATTTGAAATATGTCAGTGGCGTACCATCTTTTTTTCTTTAAAAAGTTCAGACCATTACCCGTATGCGCGCCAATGATGAATATAAAATTCTTAATTGTATGTCAAAAAATGCACAATAACTACCTCTTAAAACCTGCCAAATTTTATTGCAATGTTGCCAGTAGTTTCGGTAAAATCGTAAAAAATGTGTAAAATTTTGTTTTCTTCAAAATCTTAGTAATCTCAAGTATCTTGAAAATGGATGGCGTCACAAAAAAATTTTAATAAGCAAACCCAAATTATTTTTCATTTTTTACCTATTCTAGTGACGGTGTTACCTTTTTTGAAAAATATGTATAAAATTGTATCAAAAAACGAAAAAAAAAACCGAAAAAATGCGGTTTTTTATTTTTAAAGGTACGTTTCACCAATTTTAAAAATCTGAAAAAATTCAGGGTGAAAGATTGTGCAAAAATACACACTATAATTGATTTTCGTAAAAACGGGTGTCTTAGTTTTTTTTTCAGAGTTATTTAAAAGTTTAAAATTGTTCTAAAAATTCGAATTTCTCGCCAAAAAATTAAAAAAAAAATTTTCATATAGATCTTTTTTAAACTTACAACTTTTTTTGAATAAAGTTTTTGGCTAGCTCTTGACGCGGCTGAGATAAAAAATAAAAACATAAAAAGCCTAATTAGGCTCTAGGGGGGTCACGTGACCATCTAGGGGGCTAAAAATTTCATAAAGTGAGTTCCTCTATATGTGTTAAAAAGTGACCTATATGGAATTTAAATTGAGTTGGGGGCACTTTTCACCATCTTACCCGGCTAGGCCCTTTGTGGCACTTCTGGTTACAACTTTTTAACCGGAATGATATAAAAATTGGAAGTAGGTATATGTATGTATATTTGTTCTCGTCTTGCTAGGGTATGTCGAATAATCTATCGCTTGTACTTGGTTGGCGACTTTAAATCAGTACTTTATGAATCTTATGCTTGCAGAGAAGTCGACGATTACTAGCAACTTCACTCCATCGTCTGACCGTTAGCACATCATCAATTCATTATCTACGCAGTCGTTCTTTACTTCTGCCCTCTGAATTTGAGAATATTCTGTCTCTCTTTGCATACTTATTATTTGACATCTTAGCTAGGAGATCTAAAAAGCTCGTCAGAACAGCTACAATTTCTTTATAGAAATGTATAGATAATAAATACGTAAATATTGAATTTCCTTCTATTTATAGTTGATAATAATAGTAAATATGTGCATGTGCATAGAGTAAGAACTTTCAGCCCTTTTTCTATGCAGGCATCTACTTTTATGTGTTGTTGCCTATTTCATCATGATTACTACTTTTTCATATTATTTATAGTTGAGTCTGCGAGTCTTTACCCGTGCGTCGTTAATACCTGGCGAGATAAAACACATACTTTTTATCTAGCATCATTCTTTTCCACGCATGAAACTAATGACAAACCAGCTGCGGCGCCGCCTGTTTTTAAGTAAAAACACATGTTATTTTTATGAACGATCTAGACTCAGTGCATTGAAAAGAGATAGGTACAAAGAAAGACGATTGGGGATGTTTTCACATATTTTAAGTACAATTTCTGACTTTTTGGTTTGTTTACTTTTGTGGCTGTCAGTTTGTTGAATTTTTTGCTGTTATTTTGTCGAATTTTTGCATTTTGAAGTTTTTTATAGTATACAAACAGTTGTTTTCACTACTAATTTTATATTGGAGTTAGAAATTTTATGATAAGTTTATGTTATTTTACGATAAATTTTGACAACGTACAAATAACCTTATTGTTGACACAGTTAAGGAATGCTTGTGTTTAATGTTCCGCCAAAGTGAATAAAATAACAAAAAGAAAATATGTTATCAATTTTTTTTCATAAATTTTTTATTTATTTATTAATCAATGATAATAAAATAATTTATTATGCTACTTCAAATGTGGCTGTAATTATGCACCAAAATTTTAAAGCAAAACTTAAATTTGACATTATATTTATTTGATAACGTCAAATCTTATACTATAACCCGTGATCGGAATAATACCCACTTTCTGTCACTTACTCTTGCGTGTAGTAAATTTCCGACTTATTTCGTATGCTTTAAACGATGACGCACGGGCAAAGACTCGGGGCATCAACTGTATATCTATTTCATTTTATGATTTGTCCAATATTACAAACCAATATTTTCAAATGTGACAAAAGATAATAAGTATATTCTGCTACAGACCGAAGAACTGCAACTGTTATATGCAAACTTCTAAACGATATATCCGGAGTTATGAACGCTACCTTGTAAATTATGATCCTCCTTAAGAAAATGTATGATGTCTATGCAAAATAGAAAAGAATTTATCGATAATTTCAACCAGTTTACTCCTTCCCATAAATAACCTACTATAGCATTCCGAACAGGTTAAGATTCTCGCGATAAAAACTTTTACTGGTAGTTTTAATGTTGGTATCAGTGAATAACAAACAGTATTTCAATTTGCATATAATGTAATTAATATGTGGCGCCCGCCCGCCCAGGTGTTCCTTGAGCCTCGTTCCCACTGTTTATACATTTAATTAATACAACTCACTAGTTTTAACTAGCTATTGATTAGTATTAATAACGGCGCTTGTCACCATACTAATTAAACTACGACATTGCCTAGCCAAGTTTAATCCCCACGTGAGATGCCTACCGCATAATAGGGCTGCAACGTCTTATATACGGTATACGAAAAACTCTTCGAAATGGGAACATCTCAGATTAAGAAACAAAACAAAAACGTTGTTAATTTCTTAAAACTAAATAATGAAAATAGCATCTTCTCATACTTTAAAATATTAGTAACTTTGATGGATTTGACCGTTACGTGATGAAAATTCATTTAATCTAACAATAAAACACTGAAAAGCTTTTGTTTTCAATACTTCTGCATAATACATTATAAATTAATATCTCTACAGCTGGGGTCCGGACAAATAATCCCCGGACAAATAATACCGGACGAAAAATCTCCACAAATTACCCCAAAGTTTTCCCGAAATTTTAACAAATTTCGAATACCAATTCCATGCTAAAAACTTCAAATTTTACATGACAAAAGAATGTGAGTTTTTTAAAAAATCATGGAAGATATTATGAGGAATGAGGCTAAGGCCCCGTTTACGTGACAGGCGCTTAATGCGCGTTTTGATAACGCGCGATTACAACTACATACATTTTACTGAAGACCGTTAACATGCTAACGCGCGTTTTAGGTCATTAAGACGCGCGTTGGCATGTGAACGGTCTCAAGTAAAATGTATGTAGTTGTAATCGCGCGTTATCAAAATGCGCGTTAAGCGCCGGTCATGAAAACGGGGCCTTAGCTCATTCTTCATATTTTCCACGATTTTTGAAAAAACTCACACTTTTTTGTCATGTATAATTTTTTAGAGAACTATTCGACAGCAAATATTTCTTGGAGATTTTTTGTCCAGGTTTTTTTGTGGGGATATTTTGTCCAAAAAAATTTGTGGGGATTATTTGTCCGGGATTTTGTGGGGATTTTTTGTCCGGGGATTATTTGTCTGGAGATTTTTTGTCCGGGGAGTTTTGGCCAGGGATAATTTGTGGGGATTTTTTGTCCGGGATTATTTGTCCGATGATTATTTGTCCTAGCTTCCTACAGCTGATTCAACAGAGTGCCTTTCTCAAGTGATCCTTTCTCAAGTGATGTGTTTTAATAACTTAGGACAAATAATCCCCGGACAAAAATATTCCCGGACAAAAATCCCCACAAATTTTTTTGGACAAAATATCCCCACAAACAATGCCGGACAAAATATCCCCAATAAATATTTACTGCCGAATAGAGGGTCCGGACAAATAATCCCGAACAAGAAATCCCCACAAATTATCCCTGGATAAAAAATCCCCAGACAAATAATCTCCGGACAAAAAATTCCCATAAAAAATCCCGGACAAATAATCCCCACAAAACATCCCGGACAAAAAACCCCCAAGAAATATTTGCTGCCAAATAAATAGTTCTCTAAAAGTTTTCCAGAAATTTTACTAAAGTGGGAATTTCAATTCCATGCCGAAAACTTCAAATTTTACATGACAAAAAAATGTGAGCTTTTTCAAAAATCTTTCATAGCTGCTCGGGAAGAGGCCAGATGGGAAAAGGTCTGTAGGATGGCGTAAAAAACCGTGGAAAGATGCAGTCAGAGATCAGGAGAAAATGGAAGTGAGACAGTGGGAAATAGTGGCACAGGACCGACAAACATGGAAAGCAATAGTAAATGCGGCAAAGACTCTCTAAGAGTTATAAGGACATTGATGATGATGATGACTAAATATTGTTGACGTTAAATTTACAAAGAGGAACAGGTTTTTTTTGCATTACAATCAAGATTATGGTTTTCAAGACCAGCAGTTATCATCACGAATACGCAATGTTTTGAACATAATTATTGAAAGCAGAATGAGCAAAAGATTTAGGCGAATAATTACAACATGATTTTCACAACCTTAGCTCATTCGCCACATGTTCCACGATGTTTGAAAAAACTCACACTCTTTTGTCATGTAAAATTTGGAGTTTTCGACATGGAATTGGAATTCTAAATTTGGTAATCGAAATTACAAGTTATGCTTAATCTTAATTGCTATTTATTATTTTCGTACCGAAAAGCGGTTTCATGGCGATTGCTATCTATAACTCTCATGCACTGAGGCTGAAAAACATTTGCGTCGATTGCATTCGCGGAAAACCTTTTAGAGAATCATTCGACAGCAAATATTTCTTGGGGATATTTTGTCCGGGATTTTTTGTGGGGATATTTTGTCCAAAAAAAATTGTAGTGATTATTTGTCCGGGATTTTTTGTGAGGAGTTTTTGTCCGGGGATTATTTGTCCGGACATTTTTGTCCAGGGATAATTTGTGGGGATTTTTTGTCCGGGGATAATTTGTCCTAGCGTCCGAATAGTTCTCTAAAAGTTTTCCCATGAATGCAATCGACGCAAATGTTTTTCAGCTTCAGTGCATGAGAGTTATAGATAGCAATCTCCATGAATCCGGTTTTCGGAACGAAAATAATGAATAGGAATTAAGATTAAGCATGAATTGTAATTTCGATTACCAAATTTCGAATTCCAATTCCTTGTCGAAAACTTCAAATATGAAAGATATGGAGAATGAGCTAAGGTTATGGGAATCATGTTGTAATTATTCGCTTAAATATTTTGCTCTCTCTGCTTTGAATAACTATGTTCAAAACATTGCGTATTCGTGATGTAACTGCTGGTCTTGATAACGATAATCTTGATTGTAATGCAAAAAAACTTGTTCCTTTTCGCGTACATGGTTTTACATGTCTCAGTCCAGCATTTACGCATAAATCTTTTGATATTTTCCCCCCTCTTCTAACTTGTGTAAAGGAGTTACTTACATACTTTTGGTCCATGGTACAAAGACGCCAGCTACGATAGCCGGAATATCCGAAATTCGGATGAGATCGCGCATGACGTCACAATGAGAGTGATTTTAAATATTCCCCATTTAAAACATTAGCGCTCGGAGCACAATTAGTCTTAAATTGGTCATAAAGAGTCATTTTAGTAGATTAATACAATTTCTGTTTAACTATTTAGGATTTATTGAAATGTAGGTGTTTTATTATTTTGATTTAAAAAATTAATTAACAATACAATGAACAAAAAAAAATTTCTAAAATAAATTTGTGATGTATATTCAACATTTTTTTTGTATTCGTCACATTTTAAATAAATTATACGAGCTTGTTTTTGATTGGCTTGTCTTATTTGAGGCCAGTGTTAAGAAGGGAATCAAGCCATGGGCGTACATATAAAAATTTGTAGTGGGGCTAGACTTGAAGATGTTGCACATTGCATTTTGTATACTTTGGATCACAATATATGATTTAAAGCACCCGAAAAGTGATGGGGGGCCACGCCCCCCCAACTCATATGTATGGGCGCCTATGAATCGAGCCTTCATTTAGTTGCACGTAAACAGATGAAAATAATTGGTTATTAATGGTGTGAAACAAAATCACAAAACAAATAAAACCCAAGACTAAGTTACAATTTTCTTTAATTTTCTCTTATTTCTCATATTTTCTTTAAGTGTTAAGTTTAATTTCTTAACCCTAAAATACATGCGCGACCGAAAAAACAGGTGTTTGGTTTTGTAATCACATTCAATCTTTTCAGACAAATCAATAAGTCTTTGCAAATATTTTTTCTCTGACTTTAACCGAAGTTCAGATCCATTAAAATTATTAAATATAGTATCCAGTTGATGCATTTTTACCACCAATTCTTCTGGAGGTTTCTTTAGGCTCCCTTCGGAGACTTGGTCAATCCACGTGTAAGTGGAAGATATTTAATTACCCTATTTTTACCTGTAGCAATTTAAACGAAAAAACTGCCAATTTTGGCCCTTATTTGTTAATAACTAAGTTTCCCGTCTGAACTGTGACGGGCATTTTTGTATAATTTATAATGTGTTAGGTATATAGTACCCAAAAAACCCATTTGCCATAACGCCCAGCCGGGTTTAACTCACTCTAAGATGATATTTATTTTTTATCTAATAACGTCCAGTCGGAAATATTGATAACTGGTACGTATTTATGTCAGAATTTTGTTTTGCGATAGGGCAGAATTTGATGAATAAATAATAAATTATTACTTTGGTCTTCAATATAAAATACTTACCACAGCAATTTTGAAATTTTACCAAAAATATTGAGTAGGTATATACCGACATATATAGCGTAAATTGTAATTAAGAACATTGGATATAATTTATATAGTATATCAAATCATCAATATTATACATAATTATATAGATATCCATCTTTAAATTTCAATCATTTCTGTAAAATTCAATAATTTGTCGACCGAATGAAATTTCAAAGCTAATTTGTACATTATTTATTAACAGCTTCCATTTACAAAAGTTTTAAGAAAGCTGTACTTAATAAAAAATAAATTTTAAACTATCAAATATTTCAGAATAATAAACTACAACAAACTTATTTTAAGATACCCTTCAGTTGTTTTTTAAAGAAACTAATTTTGGAGACAATACATTAAGGGGTAAATAATAATTCTTTCACACTAACAAGCCTACTAATCAACTTAAATCTTACAAAAATCTCCTCAAAAGCTAAAAATCGATAAAGCTCTCATATAAACATATGTATTCCAACAGCGGCTACTCTCATTGTGACGTCGACAGAACGCGATCAGCTGATAGTCGCATGCGCAATATCGTATCTGGCGTCTTTGTACCATGCTCTTGGTCTAGCTGGGCGTAGGTACGTAAAATTTGTATTCCATATTAGAGTGTTGCACGATTAATTGAATCCTGAATCATAAGCCTGTTTGGAATCTATAGAGGTCTATTCACGTCTGATCTGATGCACGTCTTGATTATACTTCCAGTCCTTCCAAGCATTTGTCTAATAGTAAATATTTGATCAACAATCGATCTTCCAGGCCTGGAATCACACTGGTAGTCACCAACTATTTGTTCGGCGTACGGTAGTAATACCGAGAAATATTTAGTCATCAGTTTAAATTCAATGCAAACAACATTTCAAAAACATGCTTCAAAAGCTTTCAACAGCTATGTCAAAAAACTGTGTTCTGCATTTTAATAGTAAAGCTAAACATTCGTAATAGGGCAAAAGTTTGTCTTGGATGCTCACAGATAATACGCAACGTTTTGAACATAGTTATTGAAATCAGAGAGAGCAAAAGATTTAAGCGAATAATTATTACAGCATGATTCTCACAGCCTTAGCTTATTTCCCATATCTTCCACGATTTTAGAAAAAACTCACATTTTTTTGTCATGTAAAATTTTAAGTTTTCAGTATGAAATTGGAATTCGAAATTTGGTATTTCGGGAAAACTTTTAGAGAACAATTCGGCAGCAAATATTTCTGGGAGATTTTTTGTCTGGGATTTTTTGTGGGGATATGTTGTCCAAAAAAATTTGTGAGCATTATTTGTCCGGAATTTTTTTTGTCCGGGGAATATTTTCCCGGGGATTATTTGTCCGGGGATTTTTTGTCCCGGATTATTTGTCCGGGGATTATTTGTCCGGACCCCGTTTTAATATGTGTCTGCACTTTAAAGTCTCTAACTGAATACGTTCAGGAGTGAAGAGCTGCTTGTTTGGGTTTTAGAAAAGACTTCCGAACAAACGATCAACTTTGGTAATAAATAATCTTATAGAAAATGCTGTTTCTAAAAACAGCCAAGTGGGTGACAATATGTACCTCTAGAAATTTGTAGACAAATGCAATTATTTTATGACCTTGTCGGCGAACGATTGAATTTTCTGTGGGAAAGGAGCGTTTACTCATAACACAGTAATAAAGTGTTTATTAGGTACATATCTGACAAACGGTAATAATATACAAATCAGCAGCCTTTCGAAGTTCTTATCGACAGACCATTATACAAATGGTCTGTCAAATAAAATACGGCAAATTTTAAATTTTTAGGAAATTGTACTTAAAAATTTATTCGTTGACCTGAAAAAAATATTCTATTATGCGGTATTAGTTTACTAAACCATATTGCAATAAACGGATAAATTTATTAAATGGTAAATGGAAACGTTTCGGGACCTCGAATTTATATTTCATAAACCGGGATATTCCTATAACCGGTACTCTAATAAGCGGGTTCGACTGTATTACTCCTTTCTTTTTATGTGTTTGGCTATTTTTGTTGATATCTTGCCTGTATATGTGATAGAGCACAAGGTACGGGCTATTGTCATATATTTTGGATCCAAGACAGATTTTTCCTCCTGACTCTACGTTTTAATTTAATTTTGCCTGTCATTACGAGCTGGGGTAGGAAATATTTCTGATTCCTTAATAGGTGTCCAAGGTATGATGTCTGCCCAAGCAACTTTCTCTTTGTTTAAACGATGGAGAATCTGTCTATTTGTTCATGATGATCAGTATTGAATTTTCAATATTATCCTGTTAGTTCACATCTCAAATATCTCCACCTTGTCCACATCTCAATTTTAAAATATTAATCAGCTGATAATTAAACTACAATCAAAATTTAAGGAAAATTTCGTTACCAATTTTTTTCTAATTTCTGGAGAATAAAAGATCACTTCAGCTACCAATCATTTTATTACCTAATCTAGACCTGGATCCCGCGTACCAAAAAAAAGTTGATTAATAGCAAGCTGAAAATTTGTTAATAGCTTAACGGTGTCTAGTCGGACAAACTTTGATGTGTGGGAACACTGGAACAGGGGAAGTTTTAATTGTGGAACACGCTCCATGTATTTTGTCGGACAGGACTTCCAGTTGATTTGTTTCCATTTCATTAAACTCTCATTAAAAATCAGACTGGTGTTTATCTCCAACTGGGCATTTGAATGAGTGGAACACGAAGAACATGCCAAATGACAGGAATTATGTTGGTTAGTAATAGCAGTCTGATTTTTGTATAAGAGTTTAATGAAAGGGTAACAAATCAATTGGATATTCTGTCCGACAAAATACATGGGACGTTTTCGTAATCTGACGTTCCAAATTTTTAAACTGTTCCACAATTAAAAATTCCCCTTTCGACTAGACACCGTTAAGCTATTAACAAATTTTCAGCTTTCTATTAATCAACTTTTTTTTGGTACGCGGAATGCAGGCCTAATCGAAGTTTGCCGGCGTATTCCATATATTTCCTTCTATTCCATACAACTTCAAACAACAAAAATGAAATATTTTATTCATATCTCTCTATTTTCTTACATTTCTTAACCGCAGCTGACAGAAGAGTTCACGAATAAATTTCGAACACACACTCACATTTATTATAAACTTACTCTAGCACCTTAAGAATAACCGTCACAATCAGAATAAAACGTTCCAATATGTGACAAAATCTCTAAAGGGATTTTACCCAGAGAGACTTGTAGCAATTTTTCAGACCGAAGATCAATCGGGACCTAAAGAGTCATTGGATTTTATGGTCTGTCTTGTGTATGAATCAAAATGATCAAAATCATAGCTAGACGATGTTGTTCAGAATCGACTGTCGGGATTGTAACAGGGTGTGATTTGTTTAAGGCAGGTGAATATGGTTTCAGGTGCAACATATGTGCTTTTAATGAAATCACAAATGGTTTATAATCTTTAATATAATTACAATAAGTAAATTGTGGCGTAGAATTATTAAAATCAAAAACTTATATGGTAACAGTAGCATTAATATCAGCTTTAGATGTTTCTTTTTGGATTAATATGTATAATCAATACTTTTGTATGAAACAGAGACCTGGACACTCAACAAAACGCTGCTGATGAATAAGTTAGATGCCTCTGAACTCTGGCTTTATAGAAGAATCTTGAAAACACCTTGGACAAGCCACACGACCAACCAAAATATTTTAAAGAGAATATGTACAGATAGGGAGCTACTAAAGATCGTTAAAGTTAGAAAAGTTAGCTACCTGAGACATATAATAAGAAACGAAAAGTGCCGCCTCGCGCAACTGATCATCCAGGGGAAGATTGGAAGAAAAACGGGTCCCGGTTAGCGCCAGATTTCATGGCTTAAAAATATCACAAACAGGACCGGCCTTGATTCGATATATTTGTTTAAAGCCTCATTGGAGAGAGAGAGATTTGTCAGTGTAGCCGTTAACCTCCACTAAAGGAGACAGCACATCTAAAAGAAGAAGAAACTGTCTGTTTATATTACTTAGCGCCGGACTCCACTTGCGATTTGTAGTCGCGCGATTATTTTGTCGCGAAAATTGAACACATTGTTTCAAATATGAGTCAATCCATTTGCGACTAAATAATCGTAGATTGACTTGTATTTGAAACAATGTGTTCAGTCTTCGTGACAAAACAATCGCGCTACTACAAAATCGCAAGTGGAGTCTAAATTACTAAATTACTAAATTACTTCGGTGACATAGCTAGAGTTCTGCATGCCAGCGTATATTTTCGTTATTGATCTGACGAAGGCGTTTGACAGAGTTCGCCTGGGAGAGATTCTAAATATTTTAATAGAAAATAAAACACCGACCAGCATAACAAAGATAGTCCATAACCTAAATAACAACAACGTAACCAAAGTTAGAGCAGAAGACCAGTTCACTGAAAATATTCCAACACCGGGAGGAATTAGACAAGGAGACAGTTTAAGCCCCTTCTTGTTTAAACTACTCATAGGCAAAATTATAAACAAAGTAACATCTCTTAATCTCGGATATAAAATGGGCAACAAAAGAATTGGTATGGTGTGTTACGCAGATGATGCAGCAATTATTGCTGCATCAAACTCCTTCAGTGTATTGGTAATACAAATATAAAAGGAACTACAGAAAGGTGAAGACCAATTTTTATTAGGAAGGTAGTAAGGGGGTTGTTTTCACTGATTTTTTCGTAGAGCAACATTTGTTTTTCGTACCGACATTTTTTTGTAAGTCGCTTAATTTTCATGCTAGAAAGTTTTTTATTATTTTTTTTTGAAAGATCTAATTGTATACTTGAAAAAATATTATTTAAGTTTTCCTCGAAAAATGCAAATTTTTCCCATTATTTGGCTTTGAATATTTCAAATTATGCATTTGACGAACATGCCGTATCTCGGTTTGTATTGGTCTTAAAGATATTATGGGAAAAGAATTTGGTTTGTGTTACTAAAAGATACAATTTCAATATCTACAGTAATTTTTATTAAATGCATATGTTTCGAGGTATTTTCAAAAAACCCTCTAATTTTCGTCGTAATTTCGACGATTTTTTCGTCGAAAAACTGTTATTTTCAAGCGCGAATAACTCGAAAAATACTAGTTTTACGAAGAAAATGTAAAAAACATTTTTTTCTTAGAATCACTTTTTCCATCGAATTACATGGTTAAAATGTAATAAAAAATTCCTACCACCGAGATGGGGTGGCAACCACCCCCAAGGTTTTAGCGTATGATATATAAAATGATCCTTGGACTATTCCCTACCTTCTGTGAAATTTTCAAATAAATCCATGCTGGACGAAAAAATTGCGAGCCAAAATGCTTAATTTCCTCAATTGACTATTGGGGTCGACCGACCGGGTCTGTCCCGTCATACAGCTGACCGAATATAATAAATTTTATTTATATTTAATTTAGAATGTGTGTGCTGATTTTCAGCCTTAGTAAATGGAAATAATTACCTTCGTAGGAAAGCAACTTTGATACCCTCTCAGTAATCCCTGTTCTACGTTTTGCTTGACCGACCGCAGTATGTTTCTCTACACACTCACAGTAATGAACTGTGAATAATCTAGCTTTAGTAAATTCAAATAGATTTTTCAGCGCTGCCTCTTGGTCTAATACTGTATTACATTATAATTTTCACGAGTTATTGATATATTTCTGGTTATTTGTGTACAGTTTGGAGAAGATACCTACCTAAAAAGGTCCTGTATGCTGTATTCAAATCCTAACAGAGATATGATCTGGAACAGGCCCGTAATTGTTTTCCAATGCTCGAGCACTATAATCCCAGTCGCGTATAATATACGACAATCACGGCCATCCAGAGATGCTTCATTGATAGCGAACCCGGAAGATATAGGATATATAAAATCCCGTCAGATAGATACATAAACCATTTAAATAGTAACCACATTGTAAGGAAATGCATTCACATTCACATGCCGAGCTTTCCCTGAGGAATTTTCAATGGGTGTCTTTGTGTTTCGAGCAAAACGGACTTTATACCACACGGGTTATAAAAGAGACTATCATTGTATTAAGTACTAATGTAATGTGGTGTGGTATTTGTTTGTTTAATCCTTTATTGACGTGATTACAAATAAGCAAAATTAATTAAGAGGGAAATTATTAATATTCGTATTATCTGTCGATCATTTGTAATATTTAATCTACAAACACAAGTGCATTGTTAACATAGTGAGCTAAAAAATGCATGGTCCTTTCTATAACGGTTGAGAAAATTTGTTTTCAATAAATTAACAAGAATATTAACACGTATTTTCACAGTATGTGGTATATTATAGTAAGTACCTACATTCGAAGTTGTTAAATAATCTAAATATCTAGGAGCAACAATTTTTAATGACAACAAAATAGATCGAGAAGTTGAAACGCGAATAATGGCAGAAAACAGATTTTTCTTTGCAATGCAACATCTAATGAAGTCAAAACTTCTCCCATGAGGTGCAAAAATCTAGATATATAAGACCATAATACGACCAGCAGTCGCGTATGGAAGCGAAATATGGACGCTAACAAAAAGAGAAGTAAATAAATCGCATGTGTGGGAACGTAAGATCATTCAACTGATATATGGCTCTTGCAGAGACAGTGTGACAAACGAATGTAGGCGCAGCGCAGATGCAATAACGGGTCTCTCTGCGGAATCAAAAATCTAGTCGGATTGAAACGACACGATAAACTACCCCAAATAATTGAAATAATATCGAAGAATAATATTTCAATCATCCATGATAGCTATCGTTCACCCTGGCCTAGCTCAGTCTCCCAAGGTATGTGTTCGTCTTGTCCTAATCTTAAATATGAACCATGAAAATCTGGATTGAAAGCAAACAAAACAATACTTTAACTAATCATGTTTATTGTTCAATAAAGCTGTAATAAAAATATGACTTATTAAATGATTAACAAATATATTCAAATTCTTGCCAAAAGCTAACAATTCTTGGATTATACTTACGGCTTATTGGTTTGATGGTAACTTCTTGATGTCGAACGATACATCTGTTGACTTCTCTCGACCTGGGCTCGATGGCAGCTCTAGTTTAGTGGTGTTGGCCGCTGCAGTCTACTTGCGATGCATCCATTCTGCCCTGCCTTGTAGTGGCATGACCGGTGATGAAGGCCTGAAGCTCCCGAAAGGAGAAAGGTTGATTTTATTCCCAAAAACTAGAAGATAAAATACATACATATCAAACATCAAGAAGTAAAAACCAAAACGAGCCTTTGCCAAATAATCGTAAAATGTAGCAAATGGCAAAGGAATGAGATGTGATACGCAGTAACAACAATCGCCTTATAAGGAATGGGTTTTGGGAAAGGCCAGATGGAAGAAGGTCTGTAGAACGGTATAGGAGGAGGTGACAAGATGTAGAAAGGCCCTGGAGAAACTGGGAGTGAGATAATGGAAGTTAGTGGCACAGGATCGACAAACATGGAAGGCAATAGTAAACGCAGCAAAGACTCACGAGGAGTTGTAACGTCATTGATGATGATGATGATGATGGTAACACATATTATGGTAGTATGGAAAGTATGGGGTGAACGTTCCTCGAAATTTCCATAACACGCGTATTTATTTTAGTTGCACAGTAAAACCTTCTACGCAACTGCAACGTCCAAGCAACTGGTCTACATTTCACATTGTTGATTTTGATTTTAATTAATAATTGTAATTTCAATTTCTCAGAAACATAAATACACACAATGTAAAGCAAAAACTGTTTTTTTCTACGGCCATGCTAAAAGAGCCACTTTCACGCACGCATTTCATTTCCGAAAGTTGCACTTTCCCGCACGGCGTGCCTGAAAGTAAATTTTCCCGCACGCCGTGCGGGAAAGTAAAATACCTTGTAATATGGCATTATAATATATTATAATACATGCCATAAACTAATATTTAGATATTATTTACTAATTTATTTCAAATTTGTCTTATTTTGTTCATGTTTTAATGAAATTAGCTCGATTATTTCATTCATAGGATATTCTGACCAATAGAAAGCTACAGAGATGCAAATTAAGGTGATAATTTTTGATAATCTCCCGTGGTAAAGCATATTACGTCAGATGCCCTTCGTTACTATGAAAAAATACATTCAGTGACATTAATGACAATTAATGTTTTAAAAATTATAGAAGTGATGGCTTTCGATCGTCAAATATTTATAAAAACTGTGCGTTTAATGGTACTTGCATAAATAAGTTACAATAAAATTTTTGTTTTGAACAGTTTTATTCATGAAATAATCGCAACAAATTGCACTCGACCTCTGAAATTAATATAGAATTTTTGCTCTCGTGACACTTTGACATAATTTCACTCGCCTTCGGCTCGTGAAATTAAAACTGTCAAAGTGTCACTCGGGAAAAATTCAATAATTTCAGAGCTCTTGTGCAATTACTACTGGATAATTCGATGAAATAAAATTATTTTGACATAAGATTTAAAACTCAGATCAATAGTAGACAATTACAATTGTTTTGAATCGTCGTCATGGAAACCAATATTGTCGTCGTGGTAACCCATTATATTGAAAGTTTGGTGTTGACAACCTTGTCAAAGAATTAATTTGTGTATTTTCACTTCTAAATAAAAATTGATATAACTCTATTTTTTGTGGCTTTTTTCCAAACGTACGACCCTAGAAAAAATATTGTTCCTAACTCATGCGGAAAGTGTCTTCCCCGCACTCGACTACTTGCCCGAACTCCGCTATCGCGTCGTTCGGGTCAACGGCAGTCTCGTGCGTGAAAGTATCACTTTCCGCACTAGTTAGGAAAATAACTATTTAAGTTCACTGTAAAGGAAAAGTTTTATTTGTTAAATAATTAGAATTTATTGATTGCTTCATTTTTAAAATTATTTAAAAAAAATTCGTATTCACATTTTATAAAAAGACAAAAATATTTGTGGACATGTCAAAATTGTTTTCTGAGTCCCTAAATTGTAAATTATTATATATAACAAATACATTTTAAACATAAAATTCTAACATACAATTTTTAAATAAATAATTCCAAAGGAGATTACTAATATATTGTTAGGAAATTTTTAACAACTTTATAATACGTCAGTTTTTTCTTTGATCTAGTTGGCCCAAGATTATTTTTATACTTAAAAAATAAAAGGGATGCTTTAATCATTTGAAGGGTATAGGGGAAGAACGGCAATAGTCCATTTGGATTTTTGTCGAGCAAGATGAAAGTTTACATTTATTACCTTATTATAATATAAAGTCTAAGTAATTATTATTTTATTATTATTCTTTAAATTTGACGGACTATTTTTCTTTAAATTTGACTTTATAATAAGTTAATAAATCTTAACTTTCAGCGAAATCTCGAAAAAAATTCAAATGAACTATTGCCGTTTTTCCCATCTACCCGTCAATTGTTTAGTTTGTCTTCAAAGTCAGTCAAAATTATTTTCCATTTTTAAAAAGTCTTTCCACCTCACAACTTTTCTGAGATTTACAACATAAAAAGTGGCCTCATATACGTAACAATTTTATGAGTGTGTAACCAATATATCATCCGAAAAGTGTGTAAAAATTCGGGAAATATTTTACGACCCTCCTAAAGGGCTTGTAAAATCCAAGAAGGAAAAAGATAACTAATTTTTGAAAGGTGGAAGCACCTTCACTTGCAGTTAATGTCACTAGCCCCGGGGTTGGGACGTAATATTTAAATGCTGCTTGAATTTTAAGTCTCCCGTGTTTTAATACATGAATAAAATAGTCCATTCACTCACGAAAAAACCGTTGGAGAGACGTTGAAAAACCTCTTAATTTTAAAAACCTCTTGGCATGAACATGAATTTTAGCATACACATAGCTAACATGTCAAAGAATAGAAGTGATATTGTGCCGATGTGTGCTTTTGCCTTGGCGCTGGAGCCCCAAGCTGGATCACCCATTTTCAGGAGTGAAAAAATATACGTTCAAAATACGTCCGGAAGTGGATCTTCTTCTTGTTCTTCTTCCTCTTTATAAGCAATTCTGCTTGTTCATTGGCGGATTGATACCTCTATGAAAGGTTGTTACTCCATCTTTTGCGCGGTCGGCCGATACCGATTGGTGATTTATTTCTTGTTATTTTTACCACACGTGTCTCCCCCATTCTGGTTATGTGGTTGTTCCATTCTTTTTTTCTATTTAGTGTCCATTTGTTTATACACTGTACGTTACATTGTCTTCTAATATCTTCGCTCCTCTTTCGATACCTCAGTGTATTTCCTGTAATTCTTCTCAGTACTCTCATCTCTGCCGTTTCCAGTAGTCTTTGTGTTGTCGCTGTATTGGGTCTTGTTTCTGATGCATATGTCATTATTGGTCTTACACTGGCTTTATAAATTCTTGACTTCATCTCAGTGTTAATATATCGGTTTCGCCATATAGTGTTATTAAGGCACCCTGCCAATCTATTTGCTTTTTGTGTTTTTTATATAATATATAGGTTAGGTTAGGTTAACAAAAAATAAAAAACAAAAAAAAGCGGAAGTGGATAAATTGACTAATTCTAAGCAACTTTTCGAGATATTTGCGAGAGAATAGTTAATTTTTCAAAAAAAAACACCTTTTTTGACGGGTTTTCGCAAATAACTCAAAAACTAAGTACTTATTTAACCGAAAAAGATATTCTTAGTAAAAATGGTGTATGCATGAAGTATGTAAACCCAGTGAAAGTAGAATTATAGCTAATGAAAGGTAGGTTCTTATTCGTAAAATTCCAAATAAAATATTTTAACATTATATTACTAAAAAATGAAGCACTTTTCGGTGAAAACTCATTACTTACGACTTTTTTAAAGTGTTTAAAAAAAGCTGTATTTTTTTTAGTTTTTGTTTTAAGCTTCATGTAAGTTTTTAGCAAAATAGTAAGGAATTTACGCTCAAAATAATGTTGATCCCTTTTTTTGGTAATTAAAAAGAAATGTGAAAATCACCAACTAATTTGCATCCTAAATGAAATTAGTCGGTACCGCTTCATAGGTTACCTTTATTACGTATTGTGTATACGATCTGTAAGTTTCATCGATGCAAAGTGCTTATTTTTAAAAAACATTGGTTTTAAAGTAAATTTTTTTTTAAATAAATGTATTTTTCAAAATATATTAAAAACTATTAGTGACACCAAAAATCTCAAACAGTAAAAAAAATGTAGGTTTTGCTTTTATTAATATTTTGGATTTTTTGTTTTTCTGTAAGACAACAATTGGTTAAGATATGGCTGTTCAAAATTTGCAGATACTCGTGATTAGTGACCTGTTCAAGCCCTTTCTACTGCTTTCCTTTTAAAAATAAGCACTTTAAACCAATGGAACTTACAGATCGTACAAACAATACATAAGTAAGGTAATTTGAGAAGAGACAACAATTAGTTTCATTAGGGATGATAATCAGGGGGTGATATTCAGCTGTTTTTCCAAAAAGGGGACCAACTTTATTTTGAGCGTAACTTGCTTACTTTAGATGCTAGAATCATTTTTAGAACATAAAAATTAAGCTTTTTTAAACACGTTAAAAAAGTTGTAATTAGTTTTTTCCCGACAAGTGTTGCATTTTTTGGTTATTTCACGTTGAGATATTTAATTTGGAATTTGACGAATAAGATCCTACATTCATTAGCTACAACTCTGCTTCCAATGGGTATACTAAGCATTTTTTTAAGAATATATTTTTCCATAAAATACTTACTTTTTGAGTTATTTGCGAAAAACCGTCAAATAAACGTATTTTTATTGAAATATGAATATATTCACTCGCAAATAATTCGAAAATTATTGACTTGGTAAAAAACTATATAGGGCAAAAATGATTTTATCCACTCTGGGACTTATTTTGAACGTATATTTTACGGTGGGAAACGCACCTCCAGGACAAAAGTGCACATCGGCACAATATAACTTTTTTCTTTGACATGTTAGCTATGTGTATGCCAAATTTCATGTCAATCCAAGCGGTTTTTTAAAATTCGGAGGTTTTGCAATATTTTACCGTGAGTGGATGGACTAAAATGCCGCTTGAATTTTAAGTCTCCCGTGTTTTAATACATGAATAAAAAGTTAGTTAATGTCATGTAAATTTCGAGGGTTGACTAGACAAATGGATTCACACGGGTCATTTGAATGTATTATACGGGGTTTAGCTCAGATCAGATTACGGAATAGCTTAGAAGTGCATTTTGTTTTTTATTAGGTTTCGGGCTTCGCCGTGGGTGACAGTTGTACTGCTTCCTTCTCCGTTTTACAGTAAGTTACTGGTTCAAAATTTTTATTTGGTGTACTAGATTGGCCGCAAGAATTGTGATTAATGTTAGCTTTTTTAAAATTCTGTCTATTGTCGGTATCACTCCAATAAATTTAAAAATATAAAATAAAATGCATTAACCCAGGCTCTATTATTTCAAAATAGAACAAAATCTATTTTTATAAAAATATTAACAAATTAATAGCCCGATTAAAAAACACAAAATTTTACGAAAAACTCCAAAAAAATAAAGGAAGGATGAAAATTTGGGAATAGGTAGTTGAAATTGTCTATTATTAAATAAGAAAAAGTTTACAATGCTACATCCCCTCCA
Source organism: Diabrotica virgifera virgifera (assembly GCF_917563875.1). Lineage (NCBI taxonomy): Eukaryota > Metazoa > Arthropoda > Insecta > Coleoptera > Chrysomelidae > Diabrotica > Diabrotica virgifera. Next base: position 193,407,107 of record NC_065449.1, read on the forward strand.
TTTCACAAAAATAGGGATGTTCACAAAAAATTAAAAAGTCATTTCAAACATGTAAAACGATTAAGAAACACCCTAGGAATAATTGTCCAAAATTTCAACAAAATTGAAAAAGTCTTTCTATAAAAAATCTTTATTAGAAATCTAGCATTATTTTAAATTTCAAGAACGCTTCTCTATTGGCCTGACGTCACTAGTTGCATACCCCAAGCGCGCGCCATTCTCATAGTGTTATTGTTTACCTATTTGACGTTTCAGGTCATTTTATTTTGTTCTCTTCTTGTTTTATCAGGATTAAAGTGGAGTTTTATAGTGAATTTGTTTAGTTTAAAGTGGATAGACTGTTTGTAAGAAGTAAGAACATATTTTGGTTGGTACAAAAATAAACAAATAAAATGGAAGAAGGTTTTCAGAAAGCCGATTCGTATAAACTACTGACTGTAGTGTAGATGTAACAATGGTGTATGATTTATTGGCATCTTGTAAAAAAATAAATCTACCACAGCTTTACTGAGTATATATTCCATATAATTTTCCATGTCTTCTTTAAGCTAAAAAAATAAATGCTTAATACTCCACAAAAAAATAGAGGAAGTTGTATGCATGCATTGTATGCATGCATATTGTATACATACATTGGCTGGTTATTACCTTACCTTGGTTAGGTCTATTAAAAATATTTTTATTCTTCTTTATGTGCCTTGTCCGTTGTGGACGTTGGCTATCATCATGGCAATTTTAATTTCATTTGCGGCGTTTCTGAATATCTCGATCGATTTTTGTCCAAATCATTGGCGTAAGTTTTTAAGTCATGAGTGTCTTTTCTTCCGGGTCCGCGTTTGCTCTCTATTTTACCTTGCGTTATCAGTTGGAGTATACGATATTTATCATGCCTCATGAGATGACCGAAATATTTAAGATTTCGTTTCTTAATTGTAAAAGAGATTTCTTTTTGTTTTCCCATTCGACGCAATACCTGTACGTTGGTGTGGGTCGCCAGGATATTTTGAGGATACGTGGGTACACACACATCTCGAATGCCTCTAGCTTTTTCATTAATGTTTCCATTATTGTCCAGGCCTCTGCGCCATATAGCAAGACCGGAAATAATAACATTTTAGCAGCCGCATTTTTAGTGAAAGAGATATTATGTCGCAATGGGTGAAAATATTTCTTATGCATGTTGTTAAATGTTGCTTTGTCCTTTTCAACTCTAGATCTTATTTCGGTTGTTTCGTATTTCGAGTTGACAACTGTTCCAAGGTAAAAAATATTTTTGAACTTGGGTATTATACATTTTCATTTCAACCAATCTTTTCACTAAATTATTAATGATTTTAATATAATATAAAGTCATACCTACATCCACATGTAGTTTTTTCAAGGTTTACTTTTACTGTATGTACGAGTATTATTAGAATCCCGTTTTTAGGAATATCCCAGTTTAAGGAATACAAATTTGAGGTCCCGAAACTTTCTCATTTACTTCTTAAGGGGGTAGGTGCAAAATCTTGGTCTAATACTATTTAAATTCATTAATTTTTTTCGAATTCTGAGAAAACTAATAAGTATTTTTGAAAAATGTAAATGCAGAAAGAACAATTACATTATTACCAAGGGCCGAAAGTCTCTGGAAAACTTCTATAGTGTTTATTTTATTAAGTTAGTTCTTTAAGTTAGTTATTTTAAGTTATAGCTGCAACAAACCATTTCTTTTTTTGTTTTAAATTGGCTGGAACGGTCATAAAAATCTTGTCAGAACTGTTTTTTGATGTATTTACACACCCAGGAACAAAACACCACTTATTTGTCTTTATTTTTAATAATTAAATACGTAAAAAACTGCGCACATTCAAATACACTGAGTAAATAAGTATACAAAACTAGTCGTCGATCAAAGACGTTACGACTGCTGACGTCACAGACCGTAGCCTCGCTGCAGGGTACCGTTTTTCTAGCCTCCAAGAAAATCAACATTATGAACTCATTTATCTTAAAAAATATACATTTTTAAACAGTTTTATGATTGTTACGTTTTTATATACCTTGTAATCTATTTAATTTCACTATATTTAAAAATTAGTGAACATCCCTATTGGCAAATGCCCCCTTCTTAAGGGATTAGTTTTATTTGAGATGCTAATTAGGGGGTGATTTTCGCGATTTTTTTTGACGAATAACAACTTACTTTACTTTTCATTAACTAACTGTCATTCATCGTGATAACAATCTTTAGCGAACTAGTTCCTTTTATACTCACAAAAGTGAATACAAATAAAAGTGAAAGTAAAGATGAATCAGATTTGGTTACAAAACAGGGCATCTACTATGTGCTTATACGTATTTAGGGTTTACCTTACCCTCATCTGTTGCATCTTTTGTAATTATTTTAATAATTACACCGAAAAGATGAAAATATTATATTCCAGTTCAGTGCCTGTACACAGATGCTCCGATGAGGGTACGGTAAACTCGACATACGTATAAGCACATAGTAAATGCCCTGTTTTGTAACCAAATCTGAATCATCTTTACTTTCACTTTTATTTGTATTCACTTTTGTGAGTATAATAAATAGTCTGGGCTGATTATCGGAGAATAGGCCATTTTTGGGAAAAAGTTATTTACTAGCAATTGTATTGCTGGAATTGAATTATAAGATCCTATATATTAATAATATAGGTATGCAAAGTCCTCAGATAGTGTGCTACTTTTTTTTATAAACAAAATGGCGCACGAAAATCGTGTTTTTTTCAATTATTGCTCTATAACTCCGAAGATTTTAACTTTACAACAAAAACACTCAAATAAAAATTCACCGTGATTAAATTCTGCATAGAGACGGGTTTTTTCCGATCTGCTTCGACGAAAATTTTCCTCGGAAAATGCGGGTTTTCCCAACAAAATCTTTAATTTTCAAATAAAGTTTTAGATAAGTAATTATCTACCAATAATTAAATATTTTGGTGACTTAAAAGCCTTTTTGGTTTAGATTATAGTTCCAGAAGCTGATGAAAATTAAACGAATATTTTAGCAACAATTCAATTGTAAATTAATAAGTTACGGTCGCAATAATAACCAAAATAATTATGATACACTGATCAACCTTTGAAATCTTATAAAGATGAGATGCCTATTTAATATTTTGTCGACAAAATATGAATTTTTTATTTATTTGCATAATCTTTAAATGTTTAAAAAAAATAGTTAAAAACAAATTAACGTTTCTCAGAAAGTTTTTATTATATTATAATTTAAAAAAATAGCTAAAATGGGAATTTTAAATATCTTTAAAATGAATGCTTTAAAACTTTTTTGCAACCATTTGTAAAAAAGTTATGAAACAGCAAAGTAATCATACGATTACTACTGTGTTTATACTTTTTTTTAATTCTTTCAAAGCGTAGAAGTGAGTTTAAAGTACAAGCTAATTATTTACAAAAGAATATCGATTATCAGTTTAATAGTTATATTTTAATTAAAGATTATAAATATATTTTTTTGTAATTTACACGCGCGAAAGTAGAGTAACACAGTACTGTAGCTAACATTTTCACTCGGAACGACGACCGGCCGCGTGATGTACACTTTTAATAAATAATGCATGCTGCGTGTCAGTCGCTTCGAGTGAACATTTTAGCTCCGACTCTGTATCAGGCCTACGTTTGCGCTAAAAATTACAAAAAAAAGTGATTTTAATCTTTGATTAAAATATAACCGTTGCAGTAATTTTTGACATTCTTTGTGAGTAATTAGGTTGTACCATAGACTCACTTTTAAGCTTTGAAACAATCAAAACTAATTATAAACAACGGAGATTTCGTATATTTACTTTGCTGTTTCATAACTTTTTTGCAAATGGTTGGAAAATTTGTTTAAAGCATTCATTTTCAAGACCTATGAAATACGCATTTTAAGTATTTTTTTAAATTAGAATATAATGAACAATTTCTGAGAAATGTTAATTTGTTTATAACAATTTTTTTTAAACATTTAAAGATTATGCAAAAAAATGAAAAATTTATATTTTGTCGACAAAATATTAAATAGGCATCACATCTTTATAATCTTTCTAAGTTTGATCAATGTCTCATGATTATTTTGGTTGTTATTGCGACTGTAAATTGTTAATTAACAATTGAATTGTTGCTAAAAAATTCGTTTCATTTTCACCGGCTTCTGAATTTATAATCTATAGCAAGAAAGCTTTTATTTCACCAAGCTATATAATTATTTGTAAATAATTACTGGCCCAAAAAATTTATTTGAAAATTCGAGATTTTGTTGGGAAAACCCACATTTTCCGAGGAAAATTTTAATCGGAGCAAATCGGGAAAAACATGTCTATATGCAGAATTAAATTGGGGTGATTTTTTATTTGAGTGTTTTTGGTGTAAAGTTAAAATCTTCGGAGTTATAGAGCAATAATTGAAAAAAATAAGATTTGTCGGCGCCATTTTGTTTATAAAAAAAGTAGCACACTATATGCGGACTTTGCATACCTATATTAATAATATATAGGATCTTATAATTCGATTCCAGCAATAAAATTGCTGGTAAATAACCTTTCTTTGTACTTTACTAATTAGACCAGCGTATCATAACTATTTTTTTTTTCAAAATTTAAAGATTATGCAAAAAAAAGAAAAATTTATATTTTGTCCATAAAATATTAAATAAGCATCTCATCTTTATAATCTTTATAAGTTTGATCAATGTATCATGATTATTTTGTTTATTATTGCGATCGTAATTTGTTAATTAACAATTGAATTGTTGCTAAAATATTCGTTTAATTTTCACCGGCTTCTGGAATTACAATCTATACCAAGAAAGCTTTGATGTCACTAAGTTATTTAATTATTGATTAATAATTACTTACCTAAAACTTTATTTGAAAATTAGGGTTTTTGTTAGGAAAACCCGAATTTTCCGAGGAAAATTTTCGTCGGAGCAAATCGTGAAAAACATATCTCTATGCAGAATTTAATTGCGGTGAATTTTTATTTGGGTGTTTTTGTTGTAAAGTTGTAAAATCTTCGGAGTTATAGAGCAATAATTGAAAAAAATGCGATTTGTCGGCGCCATTTTGTTTATAAAAAAAGTAGCACACTATCTGCGGACTTTGCATACCTATATTATTAATATATAGGATCTTATAATTCGATTCCAGCAATAAAATTGCTGGTAAATAACTTTTCCATGAATTTTGCTAATTAGCCCAGAGTAAAAAGGAACTAGTTCGCTAAAGATTGTTATTACGATAAACGACAGGTCGTGGAAAAAATTGATCCACTTGTCGACTAATTCATCACTCTGTATTGCGTTATATTTAAATCTTAAAATGCATCCGAGGACAACAATTCCAATTTTAGTTCCTCACTCTTTGAGCTAACTACACTCACCGGTACAAAATTCCGCCACCCAAAATTTTTGATTAAGTTTGACAATCTATAACTTTATTATTTGTACTCCGATTTTCAAGATTCTTGCACCAGTTTGTAGGTACATATATTGTTGTCGTTTGTTATTATTCGGTTAATAAAAAACTTTTGCTTAGATGGCATTATACGGGGGTGAATGGAAGCGTTGTAATTTCTCCTAACTTGAAAAAAAATTTGTGGAATGGAGGGCTGATTTTGTTTCATACTACTTTTGTGTTATCCTATCATCATCAATGGTGCTACAGCCCTATGAAAGAGCCTCGACCTTCCCAAGTCTATTACGCCAGTCAGTCCTATCCATTGCCAACCGTTGCCAGTTTGCTGCTCCTATTTTTCTCCCATCCTCATCTACACCATCTTTCCATCTAAGTTTTGGCCTACCCCTATTTCTACTTCCCACAGGTTGTGACATAAGGATTCTTCTAGGAGGGTTGTTATGCTGTGATCTTGCTAGATGTCCTGCATATCTTAGTCGTCCTATTCTTGTAAGAGATACTACGTCTTTTCCACCAAATATATGTTTATATCTGTGGTACACCTCGTAGTTGTACCTCCTCCTCCAAATACCATTTTCACAGATGCCACCGAATATGCCTCTCAGGATCCTTCGTTCAAATATAAGCAGAAGGTTTTCATCTGCCTTGGAGATGGTCCATGTCTCCGATCCATATGTCAACACTGGTTGTATAAGGGTTTTGTATATGGTTATTTTTGTTTGTTGGTTTAAGTTTCTGCTTCTCATATGTCTACTCAGTCCAAAATAGCATTTGTTCGCTAGGATTATCCTTCGCTTGATTTCTTCTGTCATGACGTTTTCCTTGGTGATCAGGGAGCCTAAGTATGTGAATTTGTCCACCACTTCAAAGGTAGAGTTATCAACAGAGAATTGGTGACCGATGTTTATGGCTCTATTGTTGGGTGTTGATGCCACCATCTTAGTTTTCTCCTCGTTTACTGTCAGACCCATATTTTTTGAGGCATTTGAGAAGGTGGTATACATTTCTTCTAGTTTGCGTGTTGTGCGGGCAACTAGGTCCACGTCATCGGCATATGCCAAAATTTGGGATGATTTATTAAAAATATTTCCTCTGTTGTCTATTCGGGCATCTCTGACCGCCTTTTCCAGAGCTATGTTGAAGAGGAGACACGCCAGCGTATCTCCCTGTCGCAGCCCAATATTCGTTTCAAACGCCTGTGATTGTTCGCCCTGTATTTCGACTTTGCAAACGACTTTACGCATTGTAGCCTTAACCAATCTTATCAGTTTGTCAGGGATGTGGAATTCATCCATGGCTTCATACAATTTATTTCTTAGGACACTATCATAGGCCGATTTAAAATCTACGAAAAGATGGTATGTGTCGATATTGAATTCATTGGTTTTTTCCAGTATTTGTCTTAGCACAAAGATCTGGACTGTTGTTGATCGACCAGGCCTAAAACCACTTTGATATTCTCCAAGAAGCTCCTCTGAATATGCACTTAGGCGACCATATAAGATGCTCGAAAATATTTTGTAAGCTGTATTAAGGAGGGTTATTCCCCTATAGTTTCTACATTCCAATTGATCACCCTTTTTGTGTAGCGGGCAAACGATTCCAAGACACCACTCTTCCGGGATTTGTTCCTCATTCCAAGCTCTTAGTATTATTTTATATATTTGATTAGTCAGGGTAGCACCTCCATATTTAATAAGTTCCGCGGATATACCATCACTTCCTGGAGATTTATTATTTCTTAGGTGTTTTATTACATCCCGTACTTCTTGAATTGATGGAGGCTCTAATGGTGTATTGTTGGTTGCTCTTGGGTTCGGTTGATTTGGATCTTCTACTTCGATGGTAAGTAGTTCTTTATAGTGTTCCACCCACCTTTTCAATATTTCTTCTTTTGTATTGAGTATGTGCCCCTCCTTATCCTTGCATAGTCTTAGCCTTGGTTTGAATTCCTTTCTTGCATTATTCAGAGTTTTATAGAATTTTCTTGTTTGATTTTCCTGTTTTAATGCCTCAAGTTCTTCTAGTATTCTATTTTCATAAGTTCTCTTTTTTCTTCTATGAATGCACTTCTCTTCTCTTCTAAGGTCTTTATATTTTTGTTGTTTTTCTCGGGTTTTCCTGTGCTGCATCTGTTTATATGCATCGTTCTTTCTTCTTGTAATGTCCTCACACTCAGCATCGAACCAGTCATTGCGTGATGGTGGTTTCTCTGGCCCTAGAATATTATTTGCTGCGTCTTTAATATTATTTTTACACATTTCCCATTGTTCGTTGATTGTTAGATTCTCATTAATTATGCAGTTAGTTTCGATATAGTTTTGAAACCTTTCTACCGTTTGCGGATTTTTGAGGAGTTCAATATTAAGGCGCGTTGTTTTGGTACTTCTCTCCTTCTTCGCGTTTGAGATTCTAGCTCGAATTCTTGTGCCAACTAGAAAGTGATCTGAATCAATATTGGCGCCTCGATAGGTCCGGACATCCATCAAGTTTGAGAAATGTCTAGCATCTATGAGCTAGATGTGTTATCCTATAGGTATCACTAAGGTTTTGTTTTCTCAATTATCCGAATATCTCTATTATTGTAAGAACTGGAAATAAGAACTTGCTTTGAAGGTTTATTTTATTAAAATTATGAAGCGCACTAAAATTAACAAAACAAAATTAACAACAAAACAAAATAATTCAATAGCGGGTATGTCCACCTCATGCAGCAACGACTGCTCGCTATCTGTTTGGCATCGAATAAAGACATGTTATCCTTGTCTGGGAAATAGCCCGATATTCCTCTACGATAGCCACAACTGTACCAAATTTTCTGAAGGCCTAGGATGACGGCGACTAGCTTTTTTTTTAATTCATCCCATAAATTCTCAATAGGATTGAGATCTGGGCTGCATGCAGGCCATTCTAATCTTATCAATCCAACTTATATTTTATGAGTTAGTCAGTGTTTTTATTTATATCCGGTTACTCAAAAAACAAAATTTTAGTGATGCCTTATTGATAGTATGACAGGACTATGAAACAAAATCAGCTCTACCATTTTTCCACAGAATTCTTTAAAGTTATAGGGGAGTGCATATAGATTTTCACTTCGGACAAAATCAAACAATATAGAACTTTTTGTAATTTCATTAAAAAATGTTTAATAAACAACATATCAAAAATTTCTACTCGAGAAGTGGGTGCTTCATTTTTTATTAAACAAATTAACTACGAAGTTTGATGTTTTTTTTAAATAACTCCGAAAATATAAATTTTAGAACAAAACTGACTTGACCATTGAAAAATTCAGAAAATTTTACAAAAAAAACCTTATATAAAGAATTTTCTAAAATTAAATCTGTATCTTCTATAAAAATTTTTATTTATAACGCTAAAGTCACCCTTCTCACAAACATTGGCGCACTGTAAACTAGGGATCTTTAAATAATGGATCGAATGAAATTTTACAAATTGAACATGAAAGAAGAATAAGTAAGCTATCTTATGGTTATAATAAAAAGAAAAAAAAATATGGGCATAAGTACGGTGGGGGCGGAAATTGAGCCTTACATGAATTTTGTTTAAAAATGATTTAAAAATGTGTAAAATTTTACAAATTGAACATGAAAGAAGAATAATTAAGCTGTCTTATGGTTATAATAAAAAGAAATAAAATTTATGGGCATAAGTACGGTGGAGGCGGAAAGTGAGCCTTACATGATTTTGTTTAAAAATGATTTAAAAATGTGTAACTAATACAATTTTTCTTATAAAACCCTCAATTTTGCACAACTTACCTTTCAGGCATCTTAATAAATGACAGTTTATTCAAAAAAAATCTCAAAAATTTAATTCAAATGATATGACGTCTCAAAAAATGTAATTTTTGAAATCTTCGTAGTTTTATAGAATTACCACCACTTTAAGACGGTATTACTTAAGTTTGACTGGTCTATTACAGTTTTATAAGTGCTTTTTTAAAGCTTAGGATGTAGTCTTTAAAATGCACTTAATTATTTTACTTTAGAAATGAAATAGACTATTTCTGTTTGAGAAAATTAAGAAAGATAACAAAAATGTAATACAAAAACCGAAAATTACCAGCTAAAAAAATGTTTATACAAAGTGATCAAAACTTTTTTTTGTAAAACTTACCTAAAATACATTTAATAATAAACTTTAACAATAATAAATGTTCAGCAAAAAATTTTTTTTAGCTCTTATACAGTATGTCTCCGTAACTTGGAACCTATTGATAACTTTTTTATTATCAGTTTTACGAAAAAAAGTTATTCTTTATAAAATACTCTGCATTGTATATAATCTAAGATGCAATCATCAAATATCATATTTAATTAATTTTATACGAGGTATGTCAAAAAATATGAATTTCACTCAAGAGTAAAGTACCGTTATAGTTCACAATATCGAAAATTGTTATTAAGGAAAGTTGTTTCAAATTTAAAAATTTGTTTTAGTGTTCAATTACATTCTTCTAATTAAAATATTGTGAATAATAAACGCACTTAACTCTTAAGAAAAATTCATATTTTTTACATACCTCGTATAAAATTAAAAAAGTTTAATATCTGATGGTTGTATCTTAGATTTCAGACCATGGAGAGCATTTTATGAAGAATACCTTTTTTTCGTAAAAGTGATAATAAAATAGTTATCATAATTGTAATAAAATGATGATGAGTATCCGTAATTTGAGAAAAAATTTAAATTTTTTTTCGATTAGAATGATGTAATTGTATATTTAAACATAGTTTTTAATTTCAAACAACTTTTCATAATACCGTTTTTTGATATTCTGGAATATAAAGGTACTTTACTCTTTAACGAAATTCATATTTTTGACATAACTCGTATAAAATTGATAAAATTTGATATCTGATGGTTGAGTTTTAAATTTTTGACTGTCCAGAGCATTTTACGTTGAATAATTTTTTTTCGTAAAATTGATAATAAAAAAGTTTTCCATGTGGTTTCTAGTTACGCAGACATACTGTATAAGAGCTTCTGAATAAGAATTTTCAAATTGCAGTGCCATATTCGGATTCAGCGTAATCAAAAACAAAATAGAAACATATATTTTATCAAAGTAAAATGATGAATTTAACGATATTTTTAAAATTATTTATACAAAACAATTGTTATTGTTTAAACAATTAATAAACAACTAGCGGCCAAATCTGCGAGTAGAACTTTTTACTTCAACATGTATATAAACTAACAAAAAAAGTTTTAGAAAAATATAAGCTTGTTTGAATTTTTCCGAAACAATGCATGTTTTCGTTCTAATAACTGCACTCCCTTATTAGGAGAAATTACAACGCTACCATTCACCCCTGTATAATGTTATGCATGCCAAATTTTTTGGTTACCGAAATAATACCAAACGATATCAATACATGTACCTACAAACTGGTGCAAGAATCTTGAAAATCGGAGCACAAATAATAAAGTTAAAAATTGTCAAACTTAATCAAAAATTTTTGGTGGCGGAATTTTGTGCCGCTGAGTGGATTTTTATTGCATGTTTGATTTTTATAAAGATAAAACATGCTTTACTTAACATATGATGTTTTTCTGCTATTATTTAAGTTTCACAAAATACTAAAATATTTAAACAACAATAAAGAAATGCTAAGAGCTTAATAACAAGCAATAAACTTGAGCATTTAATCACTTCAAACAAACACTTTGGGTGGTTCGCGCTTCACAAAAATAAACAATGACGAATAAACTTCCTTCTACATTGATCGCGTAAAACGTCTAATTATTGGAAAACTTCTTGTTAGATTAATTTTCTGTAAACGATCAGATCAAATAAACTTTGTAAACAAAGGCTTAACGCCAGCAAAAATTCATTTTGAGTAATGAGTAAAACTTGAAAACAGTTGTAACATTTATAAGAATGGAAACTTCCGTAAACTGTCATTGCGAACAATTTATCAAAAGTTTGATATAATGAAAGTTATCTCATTTATATCTGTCCTATTCAGATGATAGTGATGTATAACGGTGAGACTGAATCTAGGTTATTTGACGCCGTGTTTTTATTGCTCCATTTCGCGGTCTGAAATGACTTTATTTCATATTAAATGCTTGAAAGATTAAAAAATGAAAATATAATATATACATATACTTTGTGACATTAAAATAAAACACCCGGTAAAATATTCGCCAGTGAGAAAATCTAGTAATTTTGATCAATTAAGTGTACCAGTGCAAGGAAGCATCCAAAAGGGGTTTAGCAATAAAACAAAACAAAATAAGTAATATGCTAAAGAAAAAATTCAGTGAAATTCAGTGAATAAACATGTTTAAATATTAGCGAATATGATTTTGAAAAGGTAGAACACTTTAAATATCTTGGAGTCTCAGTTAACGGAACTAATGATAGAAGCATAGTAATCGATTACGGAATCCAGGCAGAAAACAGAACCTACTGGAAATACAACAACGGCAATGTCCTCAAAGGTAAGAAGGTTACTCAGAATATTAAAAATAAAATTTACAGATCAACAATTAGACCAGTAATCACATATGGAGCTGAAATAATGTGTCTGACACAGAAATATGAAGAAAGATTGAGGATCCTAGAGAGAAAAATAATTCGGAGGATAGCACACTAAACTTAGGTAATAATGAATTTAGAAAACTGATGAACGACGAAGTAAGACAACTTTTGAAAGGAGAAGACATCGTCAGATTTATCAGGCACAACCTCTCAGATGGATGGAACATACTGAAAGGAGAAATTCAGAAGCAGTTATATACAAAATTATCAAATGGAGACCTGTTTGTAACAGGCAGACCACGAGGAAGATCCAAACCCAGATGGGAGAACCACATATTGGTTCTCACATCTTAAGAAAATGGGAGTTAGAGAATGGGTAGCCATAAGCAAAAACAGAAACCAATGGAGAAAAATTGTAGAAGATGCCAAGTCACACAATTAATTCTAAAACCAAAATGTTAATTAGGACTGATTGCCCTCGACAAATGAATCGGAGGAACCCAAATAGGTCTGTGATCACTCCGCTATCAGTGTACATACCACGATGATGATAAGTGTACCAAATTTAGTTTTGGAAAAAAGTCAAATTCAAATCAGGCATTCCGAGTGCCCGAAGAATTGCAAACAATGAGACATATTTTTTGCTAATTGACAGTTATCTGGTATCACTCATCAGCCGAACTGCCCATAGAAGGGACATGTATGTTGCCTTAAAGTGAATCCTTCACCATCGACCTCGTGTCATCGTAATTTGATATTTTATTGCAATTATCAAGTAATTTACAGGTTTTTATAAACAAAAATGTGGCTAGATTCAACTACTACCAAGATGTTTCGTTGATGATGGTCCGACTGGATAGAAAACGTTTTGAAGATTTACATCCATATTGTACATAATAATTTTTTTACTTGGTTTTAAGTTTCGTATGGTTGCTAGTTTGGGGACGAAGCTAGGACAAATAATCCCCGGACAAGAAATCCTCACAAATTATCCCTGGACAAGAAATCCCTGGACAAAAAATCACCGGAAAAATAATCACCGGACAAAAAATCCCCACAAAAAATCCCGGATAAATAATCCCCACAAATTTTTTTTGGACAAAGTATCTCCACAAAAAATCCCGGACAAAATATCCCCAAAAAATATTTGCTGCCGAATTCTCTAAAAGTTTTTCCGTGAATGCAATCGACGCAAATGTTTTTCAGCCTAAGTGCATGCAAATTTTACATGATAAAAGAGTGTGACTTTTTTTCAAAAATGGTCGAAAATATTGGGAATGAGCTTAGGCTGTGGGAATCCTGTTGTAATTATTCACTTTCTTTTGCTCACTCTGCTTTGAATAACTATGTTCAAAACATTAAATATTCATGATGATAACTGCTGGTATTGAAAACGATACACTTGATTGTAATGCAAAACACCTGTTCCTTTTCCGCTGGCTTTGAACACGATAATCTTAAATTATAATGCAAAAAACCTGTTCATTTTTGTAAACTAAACATCAAAAATATTTAGGTCTTTGCTGCGTTTACTATTGCCTTGATTTGTTGTTCTGTGCCACTATTTCCCATTGTCTCGCTCCCTTTTTCTCCAGATCTTTTCTGACTGCATCTTTCCACCCTTTTCTAGGCCGTCCTACCGACCTTCTCCCATCTGGCCTCTCCCGAGTAGCTATGAAAGGTTTTCGAAAAAACTCACCTTTTTTGTCATGTAAAATTTGAAGTTTTGGGCATAAAATTGGAATTTTTGGTAAAATTTCGGGAAAAATTTTAGAGAACTTTAAGAAATTTTAGCAAAAAAAAATTGTGGGGATTATTTGTCCGGGATTTTTTGTGGGGATTTTTTGTACAAGGATTATTTGTCCGGGGATTTTTTGTCCGGACCCCTTGGGGACAGTCAAACATGGTAATCTTTAATACCATGTTTGACTGGTAATATTTAATGGTTAATATAATAGTGGGGGAAGCCTTTAATATAGTTGTGTGACATTAATGGGATGGTACGAAAAGCACTCTAATGAATAATTCTGATGTGGAAAAGTGAGACAGTAAAGAATTTTGAGTAAAAACTTTTGCAGAAATTTGCAGAATACATTTATATTGTACACTAAACTTAGTGTTAAAATAAGTAAAAGAATTAGAACGTGAGTTATTAATAAAACGAATTAAAAACTGGAAAGAAAGATTTAGAGACCGGTGAGTATAGAGATAGAGAAAGATAATAGTCAGCTAAAGACCTAGAAGGCCTATAGATAACTCATATTATGTTAAGACATATGATAGTTATTTATGTACCAATTTGTGCTCTATACTCTACAAGCGGTATTTCAAAATTCAGAAATGAAATTATTATATTTAATAAATTAAAGACATCCTTATTTCGTCTGACATATCTGGATGGACACTAGATATACGGTCTCCACAATTTAACCACCTAATTCATAGGAACTGACAGCGCTTATACAGTCGAAAGGGAAGATGATTAGGGTTTAGGAGTTTGGTCGAATATCACGTACGCTGAATTGTACAGAATTTACAGAATAATTCTTGAATACCATTTATTAACGTAATTTAATAAAGTTAACTTCATAAATGATTAAAATCTAGTTTACTTCTAGAAATGATAAAGACATATGTACATTTAAAAATTGGAAAATCAGTTGAATCCAGAAATTTATTTCTGAAAGAAATCGATAATAGTTACTTTCCTAACTAGTGCGGAAAGTGATACTTTCCCTTCCGAGTTTGTCTCCCTTCTTGTGGAATGGGTTTTCTTTTGGATTTTGCAATGGAATTGCTCTTTAATAACAAACGAGAAAGTAGCTCAAGAGCTTCAAAAAATAAAGAAAGGAAAAGCAGTCGGGCCAGACGATATTCCTGGGGAAGTATGGAGACCATTGGGAGAGACAGGATTAAGTTGTCTAGCAGGTCTATTTAATAGAATCATGGAAGTTGGACAAATGCCAGACGGATGGAGAAGCAGTATATTAGTACCTGTCTACAAAAACAAGGGAGACATATAACAATGTACAAACTACAGGGCTATAAAACTTCTTAGCCACACCATGAAAATATGGGTGAGAGTAATTGATAGACGGATACGTGAAGAAACCAAAATACCCGATAATCAATTTGGCTTTATGCAGGGCAGATTAACAACAGATGCAATTTTCATTGTAAGGCAACTGATGGAAAAATACAGGAATAAAGAGACAACGCTCATTTGGTATTCATTGATCTTGAGGAAGCATATTATAGAGTTCCTCGAGAGATTCTGTGGTGGCCACTCAATAAGAAAGGAGTCCCTGGCGAATATGTAAAGATTTTGAGAGATATGTATGAGAGAGTAACGACTACTGTTAGGACAGGTGTGGGAGATACTGATCAGGTGAAAGTAGGATTGCATCAAGGTCCGGTGCTTAGTCCTTATTTATTCTCATTAGTTTTGGACCAGATAACAGCGAAATTATAGGGTAGCATTCCATGGTGCCTAGTGTATGCTGATGATGTAGTGTTAATAGGAAATAGTGAAAGGAAATAGTGAAAGAGACTTAGAACAAAATCTGGAAGAGTGGAGACAGGCTTTGGAGAAAAAAGGTTTGAAACTTAGTAGGACAAAAACAGAGTATTTGGAATGTTCATTTAAAGATGGAGTTACTACAAATAAAATGGTATCTTTGGATGATGAAATGATTGTGAAAAGCAATAGTTTTAAGTACCTAGGATCGGTATTACAGAGTAATGGAGAAATATATGGAGATGCATACAGTAGAATTAGGGCTGGATGGATGAAGTGGAAGGAAGCGAGTGGTGTGCTGTGTGATAGGAAAATTCCAATGAAGTTGAAGGGAAAATTTTATAAAATAGCCATAAGGCCGGCTATAATGTACGTAACTGAATATTGGGCAGTGAAGAAGAAAGAGGAACAACGAATGCATGTGGCGGAAATGAGAATGTTTAGATGGATGAGTGGAGTGACAAAGAAGGATAAAATTAGAAATGAGTATATTAGGGGAAGTCTAGGTGTGGCACCAATTGATGCCAAAATGAGAGAGCATAGGTTAAGATGGTTTGGTCATGTTCAACGTCGAGACGTTAATCACCCAATACGAAGAATAGCTGAAGTGCAGATTCCTGGAAGGAGTAGGAGAGAAAGACCAAAGAAGCCCTGGGGGGAGACGATAAGGCAAGACATGTTGGTAAAGGAGATTAACATTGATATGACCCAAGATATAATTGTGTGGAGAAATGCAATTAGGGAAGCCGACCCCGCATAGGGATAAGGCAAAGGGAATGATGATGAATGGAATTGCTTTTTTCTGTCTCCTAGAATTTCTTTTGTGTTCCACATGTGTGTTTACATTAGTTTATTGAATCTGTTTGTGGATGAATTAGGAATCTATCTATAAGGATTAATGGGGGAGAAATAAAATAATAAATTTCACTCCACGTTATCACTTAAATTAAGAAAAAAAAAAAGAAATTATAAATAAAAAAAAACTAAGATGTAGAAAAGATGGATTAAGGATACTTTATGCCCATCCGTTTCCCCCTCTATCGAAAACAGAAGCTTTAAACTCGTAACTACTTGTTCGAAGTTGAATTTCTGCCGCGAAGTTATATACACACGAGGCGGGCTGCGGTAACCGGATTTTCAACTTCAATATCTACAATAACTTCATTGTTCTCGAACAAACTATGCATTGCAATAACGATGCGCTTGGTGCTTCGTAGTGGTTTTTAGCCAAAGCATATTTCGTCAGACATTAAAGTTGACTTCAAAGCATCGCCGGAGAACAGCTTTCGGATGCAATTTTAGCGGCTGAGGTAATAGCTGGCCATTGATGCCGACAACTCTTCGATGAGGGGGAATTTTTGTTTTGTTTTTAAAAAGCACATTAAAAGAGAGCTCTAGTTAATAATGACCAGAACTTTTCTTCATTAAACGATATAGCGTGTTACACAGTGTTTGATGAATGAAAACTTTTTACATAGTTAAATGGAAGCATTTTTTAAAATAATATATTAAAGTTAACAACAGCTACTAAATAGAGATTATATAATTTTTAACAGTAAATTGTTTGGAAGTAATTACAAAATCGATTAAACATAAATGATAAATCCTTTCTTAGACATATACAGCGTGTCTACTTAAGTTGGAAACATATGGGAAACTTTTTTATTGTTAATTTTACGAAAAAAAGTTATTCTTCATAAAAAGTTCTGAATGCTCTAAAACTTAAGATTCAATCATCAGATATCAAATTTTATCAATATTATACGAGGTATGTCAAAAAATATGAATTTCGTTCAAGAGTAAAGTACCTTTATTTCTCTGAATATCGAAAATTCGTATTATGAAAAGTTGTTTGGAATTAAAAACTAAGATATATATATATATATATATATATATATATATATATATATATATATATATATATATATATATATATATATATATATATATATGTCATAGATAAAGAAAAGCAGAGAGGAAAAAGAAGAAAATCCAATTATCTAATTGTATGATAATTTCTATTACGTTAAAATAGTTTTTTTTTTAATATTTAATTTTTTCATTCACCCTGTAAAATAGATACCGATTTCAATTACCCAGTATTGTGTTGTAAGATATAAGTTTTTTTTTTCATAATGTTAAAATAATTCTATGAATTTTGGACAAATGCGTTTATCATGTTAACAGTGCGGTTACATTCAATAGACAGTGTTTCTAAGAACAATTAGCGGCAAAAGCGTTTGGAGGCCTTGATATATGACGTAGTAAGGATATTTGTTTGGACGAATGGAACGGAAGGGAGGATATAGTTTGAAAGATGTCAGAATTTTTTTGATCTTTTTGACAAGAGAAGAATGAGAGGCGGTGTGTTTTAGAGAGCTGAAATAGAAGGTACTGTTGAAGAATGAGTAACAAGTGTCGGTCTTCGTAAATTAAAAAGCCTTATAGATGCCCGTATATAAAAAGCACAAAGTAAAAATGTTATTTTTGGAAGTCAAAAGAAAATTCAATGTCAACTGAAAGCAGCTGTACTAAGGTATCCAAAATACATTGTTCTCTCCGTCAATAGTCTCTGTTTGCCACACTTTTGGTTCTCTTTGGTTGCATCGACCTCTATGTGGAGACTCAAGTGAAATGGGACATAAACTTTTTCGTGATTTTTAAATTGACATAAACTTTCACAGAAACCTTTTTCGTGATTTTTAAATTGACTTTTGTTTACTAGTTATAATTTAATTTGTATTCATACTGGGTAATTTTGATTTCAAAATAATTTGCGGTATTTTTCAGAATTGTTTTCATTATTTTGCACAAGCATTTCTAGATTCATAGATTGTCTGTTTTCACAGTTTATTCTATTATTAAACATTTGTGTTTGAATTATTTGGTATAATTAATTTTTCTTTAATATACGGTTATATTTTATTTTTTTTATTTTTATTTTTCCATGAGTTTTTTCTGAGTATTGGTTTTGCATTTCTGCGATTGGATGATGTAAAACCCTGAGATAAATTTATTAAATTGAGCTAGTCCAATCAAAGTAGATATCAATAAGTAGAATCAAAACAATATTGTCGCCCAAGCGTGTGAGGCAAAAGCAGAAACACCAATACCCAGACAAAGTGTACTGGAAAATATATAAATTCTTACAGGATTTTCTAATTTTTTTTTCTCTCTGCCAAATTTAGACAAAGTATTTTTGATTTTTATTATTCAAACCTTTTTCGCTTTGAATAATCTTGGAACAATTTTTTTACATAACTAGATATTTTTATTTGATCAACATTCTTGTGGAATAGGCAAAGTTAATAGTTCGGTTGGTTTGTACGTTCACATTGTTAAGTCCAGAAAAAGGAAAGAAAATGGAGACAAGACTCAACAAAAAACAAAAGGAAACAGAAGAACGTTATAGCGAGGAAGGAATAGAAAATGTAGACGAAGAAATTAGTATTACAGAAACAACAATCAAGGAGAGTACCACAGAAATGTCAACAATGGATAGGATATTACAAATGCTACAGATACAGGAAGAAAACAGTCAAAGACAGGAAGAAAACAGTAAAAAACAAGCAGAAAGAATAGAAAAACTTATAGACGAAAACAGTAAACGACAAGATCTAGGTTTTAAACAAATGGAGCAGAGACTAGAACAGCATAAAAAGGAGGTACAAATGTATTTACAGCAGATTAAACATGAAGTAGAGCAGAAAACAAAGGAAATTAGCCAAAATTTAGAAAAACTTACCAAGAAACTACATAATTTGGAGAAACATGTAGAAGGTAGAGAAGAGGAAATAGAGGATAGATTTAAAAAAATGGATAAGAAACTATTGGAAGTAAAAACACAACATAATACTGGAGAAAGAAGACAAGTAATTATACACAATGGAGCAGAAAATAAGGTCCAATTTGGCGGGGATATAAAGAAACAGCACCCAGTCCCGTTTATTAGGATGCTTAAAAATAAAAAACAAGGATATGAAGAGTTTGAAGAGGTTAAGGATATGATAAGGAATCATTTTAAGGATGGAGCAGCATTATGGTTCGAGAGTAAGCAAAATGAGTTACAAGATTGGGAAGAATTTGAAAGAAAAATTTTGAGATATTATTGGGGAAAAGAGAAACAGATGGTCGTGAATAGTGAACTACAAAATGGGAAATATGATGAAAAACTAGGAATGTCCGAAGAGAAATATGCATTACAAGTATACGCTAGTGGGCAATATTTAAATTATAATTATTCGGAAGAACAGCTAGTTGAATTGATAGCAAGACATTTTGACAATACAATGGAAGACTATGTCACCTTGCAAGGATATAGGGACATGGACAGTTTATGCCAGTTCTTAGTTGTAAGAGAGGCTCGAAGAAAAGAAAGAAGGACACGTAGGCAAACGGAAAACAATGGGAACAACCAAACAAACCGAACACAAAACTACAGACCGTCTCGTAATGAAAATACATACCGATACAATGGATATAGGGATAACGAAGGTCAAAGATATACAAACAATTTTCATCAAAATAGATATGAGCAGAATAGAAATGGATATCAGCAAAATAGATTTCAAAACAATGGGAGAAATTATAACAGTCAACCATGTCAGCCAAATACAGGAAGGGAAAATTTTAACAGAGGAAACCAATATAACAACCACAATGGACAAGGAAGAGAACAAAACAGAGAAATAAACAATCTAAGTTTAATCAGAGAAGGAGAAGATGAACAAGGACACCAAGAAATAGACAATGTGAAAGTAGAAAGCAATAGAGCAGGGCCGTCTTTTCGGGAGAGCACTCACTAAAAACAGGGATAAAATCAAATTCAGGAATATATACTCACCCTAGGGAATTTATCACTTTAGCGAAAAAAAAGGTTGAATACGGGCGCAATAATTTGGTTATGGTACAGGGGTATATTAAAAATAAAAAGTTGGATATCCTTTTGGACAATGGTTCAGAGGTATCATTAGTTAATAAACAATTGATAAAGGATTTAGGACTAAATTCTCAAAAGTATAACATTTCTCGAATAAGGTTAGTGAGTGCTAATTCAAAAATGATTTCGACTACGAATGAGGCTATTGGTTTGACATTGAGATTTAAAAATAGAGAATATTTGATAAATTGTTTTATAATTGAGGACATGTAATGTCCTTATATTGTCATTGGAATGGATGAATTGGATAAGTATGGAACGGAAATTAATTTTGAAAACAACTATATAAAATTTGGAGAGGACATACTGGAAGAAGGCTTAAAGGAAACAGAAGATGAACATGAAGTTAGTACAGCGCCGAATAAGGTGTGTACATCAATGACTAACAAGCAAGATGAAAATAAAGAGGAGAAGGAAGAAGAGGACACAGGAAATGAAGTAAATGTTTTAACAACAAATTTTAAATCTAATAAAATGAGAAGTGTGGCATCGCAAACGATGTACACCGATGAAAGAAAAGAGGGGAAGAAGAGGAGGAGAAGAAATAGGAAGAAAAGAAGTGTAACACCGATACAGGTGGACACAATTGTAGGACCTGAAGAGAAAGAAGAGGAAGAAGAAAATTTAAATGTCAGTACTGCGCCGAAAATGGTGTCTACAAACATGACAAAAAAAGAAGTTGAAATATTGGATGAGGAAGAAACTGTAGTTTTTGGAGAAGAAGAATCGGAGGAGAATGAGAACAAAGTTAAGTTCAATATGTGTATAAAATCAAGGAATTGCGAAAAGGAAGAAGAGACATCAATAATAGTCTGTAAAGAAGAAATGGCGCATGACTTAAAAAAATTATTGGCAGAACATGCGGGAGAAATCAAAACTGAAAATAGAGTAGCGACAAAATACGAACACACAATCAAAAGGAAAAACTTATCTAATTTCCGCTCGAAGACATATTCTAATCCGTGTAAATATAGAAAATATGTAGGTCATGAAATCGATAACAGGTTGAGGGATAAAATAATTGAAAGATGCCATTCACAACACATAAATCTAGTAGTTATTATGAAACAAAGTAATGGGGGCATAAGTATTTATCTAGGAGTCCGTAATTGGAATTTATGTACAGTTTACTTGAGTAATTTGGGTCTGAAAAAAATTCTTTTCTTTTCAATCTCGATTTTTATTCATACCCAAGGTCGGGGAAGTTGTCATAGATAAAGAAAAGCAGAGAGGAAAAAGAAGAAAATCCAATTATCTAATTGTATGATAATTTCTATTACGTTAAAATAGTTTTTTTTTAATATTTAATTTTTTCATTCACCCTGTAAAATAGATACCGATTTCAATTACCCAGTATTGTGTTGTAAGATATAAGTTTTTTTTTTTCATAATGTTAAAATAATTCTATGAATTTTGGACAAATGCGTTTATCATGTTAACAGTGCGGTTACATTCAATAGACAGTGTTTCTAAGAACAATTAGCGGCAAAAGCGTTTGGAGGCCTTGATATATGACGTAGTAAGGATATTTGTTTGGACGAATGGAACGGAAGGGAGGATATAGTTTGAAAGATGTCAGAATTTTTTTGATCTTTTTGACAAGAGAAGAATGAGAGGCGGTGTGTTTTAGAGAGCTGAAATAGAAGGTACTGTTGAAGAATGAGTAACAAGTGTCGGTCTTCGTAAATTAAAAAGCCTTATAGGTGCCCGTATATAAAAAGCACAAAGTAAAAATGTTATTTTTGGAAGTCAAAAGAAAATTCAATGTCAACTGAAAGCAGCTGTACTAAGGTATCCAAAATACATTGTTCTCTCCGTCAATAGTCTCTGTTTGCCACACTTTTGGTTCTCTTTGGTTGCATCGACCTCTATGTGGAGACTCAAGTGAAATGGGACATAAACTTTTTCGTGATTTTTAAATTGACATAAACTTTCACAGAAACCTTTTTCGTGATTTTTAAATTGACTTTTGTTTACTAGTTATAATTTAATTTGTATTCATACTGGGTAATTTTGATTTCAAAATAATTTGCGGTATTTTTCAGAATTGTTTTCATTATTTTGCACAAGCATTTCTAGATTCATAGATTGTCTGTTTTCACAGTTTATTCTATTATTAAACATTTGTGTTTGAATTATTTGGTATAATTAATTTTTCTTTAATATACGGTTATATTTTATTTTTTTTATTTTTATTTTTCCATGAGTTTTTTCTGAGTATTGGTTTTGCATTTCTGCGATTGGATGATGTAAAACCCTGAGATAAATTTATTAAATTGAGCTAGTCCAATCAAAGTAGATATCAATAAGTAGAATCAAAACAATATATATATATATATATATATATATATATATATATATATATATATATATATAATATCGGTTTACAACGTTCTTCGACGTCTTCCGATTTCCAATCTCCATCTCGTTCTGTCATTCCATAGATCGTCCTCGAGTTCTCTGTCCCTGATTTATCTATCAACTCCTTCTCTCCAACTTCTTCTAGGTCTTCCTGGTCTGCGCCTTCCTCTTGGTTGCCATTCGAGGATTTGTCTTGGTATTCTATTCTCCGGCATTCTCCTTACGTGTCCGTACCAGCTGAGTTGTTTCGTCCTGATGTCGTCAACAATAGTATGTGTAACCCCCATGATTTCTCGGACTCTCTCGTTTGTTATTCTGTCGCGTCTAGATATTCCCGCTGAACGGCGCCAGAAGTCCATTTCTGTTGCTCTAAGCATTTTCTCTGTTCTGTCTTTTATGGGCCACACTTCGCATCCATATGTTGTGATGCTTTTTATTATAGTGTTATATATTCTTTTTTTATTCTCCTTAGAAATATTTTTATCCCACAGTACGCTGTTTAGTAAGGATATGCCTTTCCTACCCTGTATATTTCGTTCCTTAATAGCTGCATCTAATTTTCCGTCTTGAGTGATCTTTACTCCCAGGTATTTGTAGTCTTCACATAATTTTATTTCTTGATTTTCCTCTACTCGGAGGCTATGTTGGTCTCCTCCGATACTCATGTATTCAGTTTTTTCCATATTCACTTCTAGGCCCCACTCTGTAAACTCTTCTAATAGTTTTCGCATCATGTAACTAAGATCTTCAGAGTCCTGTGCGATGATCACCTGGTCATCCGCAAAGCACAGCGTGTACAAAGTTGAGTCCGTTAGTGGTATGCCCATATTCGTACATTTTTTCTTCCATTTGTTGAGTGCTGCTTCGAGGTATATTTTGAATAGTGTTGGTGAGATACAGCATCCTTGCCTTAGTCTAAAGGACTAAGGCAAGGATGCTGTATCATCATGTAAGGCAAGGACTAAAAAAACTAAGATCAAATATGCAATTACATGCTTCTTATTGAAAAAATAAATATTTTACAAATTTTTCTCTAATTTATGAATACCCAACATCGTTTTTATTTATTACAAATATGATAACTCTGTTATTATTCATTTTACGAAAAAAAGTTATTCTTCATAAAAAGCTCAGCATGGTCTAAAATCTAAGATACAACCATGATATATCAACTTTTATTAATTTTATACGAGGTGTATAAAAAAATATGAATTTCGCTCATGAGTAATAGTACCTTTATAAAGGGTGTTTCATTAGGAAACGGAAATACTTTAATTCTGAATAAAGGTCACCGAGGCGGTTCTAGGTATACTACATTTTTTGACCTACCGACTTTTATAACCGAGTTACAGGGTGTTTTATCGATTTTGCCAATTTCTTTCCTAAGCCATAACTTTAGAACCACCCTGTAGATTTTTTTGATATTTGGTACACATGTGTCTCATCCAAAACCCAAACGACCGACATACTAATCATAAGAAAAATCCAGGTCCGGATTAACAAAAAATTATAAAGTAATTGTAACCTTAAAACAACACCCTGTATATTGAAATTCTGAAAATCTGTTTGCATATTTGAAAAGAGCACAAAAAACTAAGTCTAATCGTTCACTTCAATTTTTCGGCCAGACAATTTTATGACTTTAATTGTAAAATTATATTGAATTTTTTAAGAACTCTGACATTAAAAGAAGGTATTATTAACTTTTAATTATAAATTATTAAAGCTATTGAATAAATGCTTATTTTAAAATTAATCAATACTTATTTATCACATTGGAACGACCCAATTATTAATCACAAGAAAAATCCAGGTCCGGATTAACAAAACAATATAAAGTAATTGTAACCTTGAAACAACACCCTGTATATTGAAATTTTCAAAATTTGTTTGCACATTTGAAAAGACTACAAAATCTGAGTTTATCTGTATGCTTTAATTTTTCGTGAAGGAAATTTAATGACTTTAATTTAGAAATAAATATATTGATAATTTTAAGAACACTGAAATTAAAAAGCAGATTTTTAAAGCTCTTTTAACAATAAATTATTAAAGTTATTAAATAAATACCCATTTTAAAAATAATCAATACTTATTTACGACATTCGAATGACCCAATTAAAAATCACAACAAAAATCCTGGTTCGGATTAACAAAACAATATAAAGTAATTGTAACCTTGAAACAACACCCTGTATATTGAAATTTTCAAAATCCGTTTGCACATAGGTATGAAAGGAGCACAAAAAACTAAGTTTATTCGTTAGCTTGAATTTTTTGGCCAGAAAATTTAATAAATTTAATTTTGAAATTATGTCGAAATTTTTAAGAACTCTGGGAACCAGTGTTGCCAATCGCATTTTTCTAAATTATACGATGATCGCTAGAAAAATATCCGATTTGTCACGAATAGGTACGCTAGGTCAAAAATTATTCTGTTATTAAAATCAATGTTGCCAATGTTATTCTTTTAGTCCCCTTAACAATCATCAAATAACAAAATCCGTTGTTCGTACGCAAATCAGTTGATTGTAATCAATTATCATTATGATAATTAACATAATTGATTGATTAACTAATTATTAATTATCAATTAACGTAACAATTATTAACATACTTGATTAATTAATCAATTAATCTCATAATTGCAATCATTTATGTTTTCAGCAACCCAATCAAAGTTGACATTGACAGTAATTAAATATTTGATAATGATCAATTGATTCCATTTCTGATTAGCGTTTGAACAACCGGCCCTTTAATCTACTGGATTCTCTATTTCACAGTTTAAAAATTTTCGTTTATAGATGAAAATCTCGTATCCTAGCTGATTATTACCTAATTCATGTATGTAAATACTATTTACTTACTATTATTATATTATTCGTATTTTATATTATCGTAAGTGTTAAATTCTAAATAAATAAATAAATCTAAATATTTCATTATTTGGATCGATATATTAATTTATTATAATTATTTAAGTAAAAAAAAACACTTTTAAATATTATTTTATTAAAACGTAATAACTACCTAAAACTAGGTACTGGAAAAATAAATAATAAATAAACCATACAAAATAAACTACAGCTACATTAATAGCATAGGCGCAAAATTTCTGGTCAATGCTTTTAAAACGCATTATTTTTTTCGAGTCCTGAGAAAGCTGATAAGTATTATTTAAAAATTTAAACGCAGAATGAAAGATTACATTATTACCGAGGGCCGAAAGTCCCTGAAGACTTCTATAATTTTTATTCTAATATGTTACAGGGGTAAAAGAGAAAGAGAATATTAAGTGTGATATCTAATTTCAAATATCTCATTCAAAAGAAACATTTTGTTTATTCTAAGGGACTTTCAGCCCTCGGTAGTAATATAATCTTTCATTCTGTGTTCAACTTTTTCAAAAATATTTATTAGTTTTCTCAGGATTCGAAAAAAATTAATATGTACGTTTAAAGATTATTGGTCCGAAATTTTGCGCCTACGCTCTTTTAACAACTAAAGATTTATTACATCTAAAACAATAGAAATGTATTTGACAGTCTTGTAGTTATTAAGGTATCAAAGTTATTATCCATAATACCCGTGGTGCGTTCAACGTTAATGCCCGACTAAATAATTTTTATAGGCAAACAATTTGAAGGATTTTTGAGTTAATTAGTAGATATCTAGATATTACTAGTTTCAAATAAGTAGATTTTTCTACAACCACTATTTCAAATGCATTTTTCTGCACAATTTTATGTTAACAAACTTAACATCTTCTCACAGAATAACTGACAGTAGTGTGCAGAAAAGTGACGTTTCTGTGCCGGAAAGTTCTTTTCTGCATAGTACCATTACATTCCTCAAAAAAATCATAAATATAATTAAGTAAGTATAACATGTTTTGATGAAATGGTTTTGTTTAAGATATTAGATTTGATAGAACTTTACAAAAAAGAACTAGATTTAACTACACCTCATGTCCGAGAAATCTGGAAACGTTTACTTACGCACTGCATTACATAAAATGAAAATAAAACTAAATCATGCGTGAATTATCTTTCATAAGTTTAAAGACTTAAAAGTAAAAACTCATAAATAACATCGGACGGCAGACGGATTTTGAAATTTGAATTGGATTAGAATGCCTTAAGTGGATACACTTGTGCATTTAAATTATAAACAAAAGAATCGGCGCATGTCCCTTTTGTCAAAAGATGAAAAGTATCGGATGTCACTGACATTCATCCAGTATAGGCTATTTATAAAAATTTGGGTGGAACCAAACAAAATTAATGTGTTGTTGGTGTTGGGAATATATGGATGAGAAAGTTTTAGTCGATGGTAGATACACTGAAAAATATCCGCAAATATCCCATTTATTTAAAGATACGAAAAATATACGACAACTCTCAAAAAGGTACGCAAATCGGATAATTATCCGCCGATTGGCAACACTGCTGGGAACTCATAATAAAAATTTCGATTTAATTTCAAAAATAATGTCATTAAATTGTCTGCACAAAAAGTTAAAGCAGGACATTAAACTTAGTTTTTCGTGCTCTCTTCAGGTGTGCAAACGTATTTTAAAAATTTCAATATACAGGGTGTTTTTTCAAGGTCAGAATTACTTTGTATTTTGTTGTCAATACGGACCTAGATTTTTCTTGTGATTAGTAAGTAAGTCCTTCTAATGCAGGTAAACAATAACTGATTATTTTTAAAATTAGTATTTATTCATTAACTTGAATGATTTATTAATAAAAGTGCTTTAAAAACCTGCTTATTAATTTCAGGGTTCTTAAAAATTTGAATAAATTTAATTTCAAAATTAGAGTTAATAAATTTTTGCATAAAAAATCAAAGTGAATCTGTAAACTAGGATTTTTGTGGTCTTTTTAAATGTGCAAACAATTTTTGAAAATGTCAATATACAGGGTGTTGTTTCAAGGTCATAATTACTTTATATTTTTTTGTAAATCCGGACCTGGATTTTTCTTGTGATTAATAATTGGTTCTTTCCAAAGTGGTAAATAAATATTGATTCATTTTAAAATGAGTAGTTATTCAATAAATGTAATAATTTATAATTAAAAGTTAATAATACCTGCTTGTTAATGTGGAGGTCTTAAAAGAATAAATATAATTTAAATAAAATGTTATATCTGATGGTTGCGTCTTAGGTCTTAGGACATACAGAGCTTTTTAAAGAATACCTTTTTTTCGTAAAAGTAATAATAAAAGAGTTATCATATGTGTAATAAATAAAAACGAAGTTGTATCCATAAACGAGAAAAATTTGAAAAATATTTTTTTTTCAACTAGAAGCATGTAATTGCATATTTGATCTTAGTTTTTAATTCCAAACAACTTTTCATAATAAGAATTTTCGATATTGAGAGAAATAAAGGTACTTTACTCTTGAACGAAATTCACATTTTTAGACATACCTCGTATAATATTGATAAAATTTGATATCTGATGATTGAATCATAGGTTCTAGAGTATGCAGAACTTTTTATGACAAATAACTTTTTTTCGTAAAATTAATAATAAAAAAGTTTCCCATATGCTTCCAACTTAAGTAGACACGCTGTAGATATAGCTCAATACTAAACGATGTCCCAAACTAAAGCCAAAATATTATAGTATAGTAATAATTGTTATATTAATCTTGATGTTCATTGATTGCATTGTTTAGTGTTTGCATGTGCAGAAAACGTTAATATTAATTTGTAAGTCAACAATAATAATTAGTGAACTTTTTTATTCTTTTAACTTATTTTTCCTACCTTTTAAAATGTGATTTCTGTGGTTTTCCGGGTTTTACTCCACGTGGAATAATTTTGGTTTTTAGGAAAACCATTATTTCGACGACGTTTCAGCAAGGTCGCACTTACCATTGGCACGTTTCTACGAAAGTGTTTCACGAAAAGGTGTCATTTTTCAATAAAAATGGCACATTTGCAACCACAAATAACTCAAAAAGTAGACTTCGTTTCTTGAGCTATTCCATACTTACTGACTGTGAAAATGTCAAGTAAATTGATGCAGTAGGATGGAGTTCGAAGCCAAATATCTCATTGACTGTACTACTAGCACCAATAGTAAGCAAGTTACGCTCAGAATAAAGTTGGTCCCTTTTTTTTGTAAAAAAAAATCGAGAAAATCACTTATTAATTAGTATCTCAAATTTCAAAATGCTTATTTTTGAAAAAAATTGGATCTAAAATGTTTTTTTTAATTACCAATTCTGAAAAAATGCTTTTTTTTTATTAATTTTGCCCTATCAAACTACTTAACCTAACTATAGCCTTTTCAAAAATAAGGACATTGAATCGATGAAACTTACAGATTATGTAAACAATACATACACGAATAAAGGAACTTTTGAATCGTAAACCATTAATTTCATTTTTGATGCTAATTAGAGGGCGACTTTTACGATTTGTTTACCAACTTTAGTTTGAGCGTAACTTGCTTACTTTGGTTCTAGTAACTAAAAAAAATAAAGCTTTTTTAATTACTTTAAAAAATTGTAATTAGTTTTCCTCAAAAAATGCTTTAATTTTTGGATATTTCACGTTAAAATATTCGATTTAGAATTTGACGAATATGAACCTATTTATTAACTACTTAATACTTATTAATGAACCATTAACTACTTATTAACTACAGAATGTTTTGTTTTCGGTAGAACCGCCTTTTTGAGTTATTTGCAAAAAACCATTTAAAAACGTTTTTTTTTTTGTTGAAAAATGAACATATTTACTCGCAAATAACTCGAAAAGTATTAACTTAGTGAAAACAGGCTATAGAACAATAGTTGCTTACAATCAGTCAGTTTATCCATTTTCGGACCTATTTTAAACGAATATTTTATCACCCCCGAGAATATCACTGAAAATTTTCAACTAGCAACTTTCCAGTAAAATTACTTTTGTGGGACATGATGCTTTTGTTTGTCAGTTCCTCATTTAAAAAATGAAATGTGAAAATGAATGTAACTTACGATTTTGGAACAGGCCATGCAAAATACTTTGTCTCCACTTAGCTTTAACTCGGGAAAACACTTTATCCAAGCACTTTTTTGAATGGTAGACATATTTAAATTTAATATATACCAATCACTTCAAAAACACTAAATACGATACAACGTTTACTTTAAACAAATGTTGGCCGGAAACTGACAAAATAAATATTAGACCCTTAAAAGCAGGTAGGTACCTACGACTTGCTACGCTAATAAAATAATATTTTCTGGGAACACCCATAATTGTTAAATTCAGGTAGTAATGGGAAAGTCCAGGTAGATAATAATGAGCGATAGATAGATAAATAACGAGCTCGTTCATATCGAAGTTATAAAATTCCAACTAAGAGAGGAAAATTTTAAACTTTTATATAATTTATTTTTAAAATATGCAAAATAAATCGTGTTTAGCTTAAATATGCAATGTTGTGTTTGTTGTCTGAAAATATGCAATATATGCATCTATATGCACTTTGCATATATTCCGCTCTCTAATAATAAAAAAATCGAAAAATAATTATCGTATTAATATATTTTTTATTTATGGCCATTAGGTCATAAAACAATTATATGTATGTTTTTCAAAATTTTCTTTTAAATAGCTATGTCTTTTATCTGTAGGCATATATTTTATACGTAGAAAAAGTTCTTTCAACATATACAGATGTGATTTTACAAGGAATAGTACTTTACAACAGTATAGTAAATTTGGGCTGTCTGCAGACAAGTATTAGTTTATTACATGGACAGGTATAAGGATGGATTTTCTCATTTTGCTCCTAAGCCCAAGGGATTAAAAGTTCATATGGTTTATTGAATTATTACAATTTTGTACCTCTGTATACTTCATTGAATTTTTCTTAAGACCGTATCATAAAAAGTAAAATAAACAAAGATAAGCAACATATCTTTAAAATAAGCATTTTTACTAAAAATCCTAATTATAAGCAAAAAAGAGCAAAATGCTTATAATCCGGACTTTAGAATAAGTGTTTCTTCATTTTTATCTACTTTTTAAAATTTTAATAGAAGTCAACGAAACAGCAGCATTACAGAAAGTAAAAGCTACGTCTCCATTTGGAAGCTTTTTGGCGCACGCCCGACGATGAACCTAACTATTGTTCGGCAGATTGACTTATCAATAATTGACGTAGTTTTGTGTAGTCGGGCTATTATCGTCTACATTAGGCCCATTTGTTCCTTTCAGCGTGAGTCAGCCGAACTGTCATCCGATTAATTGAACTTTTATGCTAATTGCTGCATCTGAGCACTCTTCGTTGCATTCGAAGGAAATCAATAAAAATTGATGAAGTTTCCTGTAGATGGAAAAAATAAATTATTTTTTTGACTGGGAAAGTAGCGGGAGGTGTTGTGAAATGCGATGGAGATGTTGAGATGAAAAAGTTAAGTGATTTTGATGTTATGAATCGATTGGAGATAAGATAGTTGAAAATCAATCACATTATGTTTCTACACAGGGTGATGTTATATAAAAATATGGACAGGTGGAAATAAGACATCGTGGCTTGATGGGCAGTTAAGAATATTTTAAGTATGCAAGTGTAAAACGGTGTGGCTAAAAATGCTTTAATGTTATTGATTACGAGATATTTTATTTGGTTCTAATATTTATATATACTGTTGGGTCGTACATCTTTTATTTAACAATTTCATATTTATTTATTACGAATACTGAATTGGAATAGAGAAATAATTATTGACTGTACACTTAAGGTTGACAACAGATTGAGAGATAGTGTAAGATACGATATAAGGTCGATCTGCACCGATCTGTTTAATGGATAAAAAATTTGAATATGTAATTTAGTGTGTTAATAATTATAATAAACAAGAGGTATTCTTCTTAACGTGCCCTATCAAGTCCTCTTGACGTTGGCGATTAACATGGCGAAACTGTCTCTGTCTCGAGCTATTCTAAATAGGTGTTCTGCATTCTTTATTCCTGTCCACTCCCTGATATTCTTCAACCAAGAGTCCTGCTTTCTACCAATTCATCTGCGTCCTTCGATTTTACCCATCATAATAAGTTGAAGAATATTATACCGGTCTCCCCTTACTACGTGTCCAAAATAGGCCACCTTTCAATATTTGATGTTATCAAGCAGTTCGCGGGCAGCATTTGCTCTCTTAAGGACTGCCACATTTGTCAGCATAGCCGTCCATGGTATTTTCAGTGTACGTCTGTGCAGCCACATTTCAAAGGCCTTCAAACGATTAATGGTGGATATTTTTAATTTCCATGCTTCGACACCATACAAGAGGACTGACCAAATGTAACATTTAATTATTCGCTTTCGAAGTTGAAGTTGCAAGTTATCATTACAGAAGAATGACCTCATTTGTAAAAATGTCGTGCGGGCTATCTCGGTTCTACATTTTATCTCTTTATCTGGATCTAGTGGTTCAGTAATATGGCAACCAAGATATTTAAAACTGGGTACTCTTTGAATTATATGACCATCAACATATAACCGTGAATCTTGAAGGGGCAAACGGCTAAATACCATGTATTTTGTTTGTGAACAATTTATGTTTAGGCCAAACTCTCTTCTCACTGTCAATGGCATTTAAAAGGTGTTGTATCTATTCATATCATCATTAAAATAACTGCATCGTCTGCATATCTGATTTTATTTTTCATAATTCCATTAACTTTTACATCCCATTCCAAATTATGCAGCGCTTCCTTAAATATTCTATCTGGATATAAATTGAATAACAGTGGGGACAGTATACAACCCTGTCTGACACCTCTTTGTATTTTGCATATTTCTGTTGATTTTCCATTTATGCAAGCCGTTGCTGTTTGACGCCAGTATTTTTCTATGATTCGTATATCTTGACTATCAACTCCTTTTTCCTTTAATATTTTAATTAATTTGTGATTTTGTAATCGATCAAAGGCCTTCTCTTTTCGCATTTCCTTTGATCTCGGCATTTCTGCAATAATACATTTAGTGCAAAGAGTGTGTCCCGGGTTACCAGTCCATTTCTGAAGGGTTACCACAAATTGTGTTTCATCTTGGTCTTCTTCACATTTATCTCTGATTCTACTGTGGATGATACGTAGAAAGATTTTCAAAGTGTGGCTCATAATACTTATCATTCTATAATCGCTACAGTTTTTCGGACGTTGTTTTTTTGGTAGGGTTATAAATTCGGACTTTAAATTATCTTCAGGGATATCACCAGTCGAATAAACATAATTGAAAAGTTTGACCAGTATTCCAATGTTTTCTTCATTTATGAGCTTTAACATTTCTGTAGGTATGTTGTCAGGACCAACGGCTTTCTTGTTTTTTTGCCAATTTTATAGCATGCACTATTTCTGATTTTAGTATTTCTGGTTCTTCACCTTCATCTAAAGTCTCCAGTTCTTCGGGTCTATCATCATTATAGAGTTCATTTATATAATTATATCAGGTAGTTCGAATTTCGTGTTCGTCTATTATCATTTTTCCCGACGAATCGGTTATAGTAAACAAGATGTAGCTGACTAATTTATTTTTGACTATAATTAATTAATAATTAAAATATTACTTTTTTTACAAATTGAAAAAAATTCGGCCCGGGCAGATATTATTTTAAATTTTTTGAATCATTCTAAACAAAAAGGTGTTTTGTTGTAATTTTTCTCCTAAGTTGATCGTTTTCGAGTTATAAAATTTTCAAGGCTCAAAAACATAAGTAAAAAATATCATTATTGAAATTACGGAATACCTAAATTCAAGGCCAAACCTTATTCTATCAGTCCTTGATAAGTATTCTGGACTTAATTCATTTTAAAACATTGTTTTTAGTAATTAATGCAGCCCCAGATTGTCCGTCTTCCAATAAGGAACCTCATTAACAATTAAAAACATATATTTTAGAATAAAACATGGCAAACATTAGTATCGGGACCTCATAGAAGAAGGTCTGAACTTGAATTTAGGTACTTGATGATTACAAAAATTATATTTTTTACTTGTGTTCTGACCCTTGAAAGTCGCCATCTTTCGTTCTTTTTTTAGTTTTAAATTATTTTAAACTCGAAAACGATCAACTTAAGGCCATGGGTACATAATTCGCAAATATTTTACGGCCATCCCTACGTTTTCTGTCTTTACATGGCAAATTACGTGTAGTAAAATTCACACTGGTATGGATATGTAAATATTACTAGAATGTCACTCTACTTGACAATGTCATAATTAACTTAAAGAGATGGCTTTTGAATGTTCTTGGATAACTGTTATTTTTATACTTGCAAATTATTAATTCCGTTAATAAATGTGATAATTTTTTCACTAACTATGTATTCAGTGATTGTAATCATTTATATGTACAACAAAAACTAATACTCAATCGAGAAAAGAGGAAAAGTGTTAAAGTGATTTTTTAATAATATATTGTTACTATGGAACGCTTACAATAATTTTGAACATCTGTAACAACAAAATACTTGGATCACAGAATATATCTTGATGCATTATCTGCTTGGATCTTCCATAAATAATACACAATAAATAACTTTTTATAAAGTTCACGTCTTAAATCAATTATTTATCAAATACACTATATATCAATATTATTTATTCAACAACTCAAAATATTCCCGATTCATGTCAAATATTTAAAATTGTCACTGATTGGCACTGTCTGACTGACAATATGCTGACAATATTCTATTCGACTGAGTGCGTTGTATGACAAAGATAGATTTGGAACATATTACCACGGACATTGTGTTCATTTTTTTCGAATCCTAAAAAAACCAATACATATTTTTGAAAAATTTAAACGCAGAATGAAAGACAAAATTATTTCCGAGGGCCAAAAGTCCCTTTGAATAAATAAAAAGTTTATTTTGAATGGGATATTTGAATTTAAAAATCACACTAAATTTTCTCTTAGTTTTTCACCCCTGTAACTTATTAAAATAAACATTATAGAAGTTCTCAGGGACTTTCGGCCCTCGCTAATAAGGTAATATTTCATTCTGCGTTTAAATTTTTTAAAAATACTTTCTATAGTTTTCTTAGGATTCGAAAAAAAAAATGAATCACCATTTGAATAGCATTGAAGCCGAAAATATGTACCCTTCCCCTTAAGAGAAAAATTTCAAAATACCTTTTTTGTATTTTTAACTTAAAGTTGATTTCATATAATTTAATGGACTATCTTCCAATAAAGTCGTCCCAGGAACGCAAAATATTGAAAATATCATTTTAAAATCATCTACTTTTAAATGTATAATGTATGTCTGTATTATCAATATGAATGAGTCAGATAAAATTAAATTATATTAGAAGGATTCTTTACATTAATAAAAACAAAATTTATTTAATTTCTTAATATTTTGCATCTTGAGAACGATTTCAGAAGTGGTAATCGAAATGTCAAAGTAAACTTAGTTGAAAGAAAAATTCTACCTATACCTATTCAAAACCTAGGGCTGTGTTTTTTTTAACTTTTATACTTTTCGGAACTTAAGTCCCTATTGACGCCAATATTTAATATGAAGTTTGAGCAGCAAAGTATGTTATTAAATTATATAAAAACAGCGTTAAAACGAACAAAACTTTGAAATTTTCCCGTTGCTTATTTAGATAAAACAAAAAGGCCTAAAACCGTTTGGACAATTTTCTCGTCACCATTCATTCTCACGAGATCAAATATCCTCTCAGTCAACAATTAGGCAGCACCGGAGAAAAAATCTAGCACGATATAAACAAAAGAAAAGCGCCAAGGGTTTGTTTTGTTTTGTTGGAACGGTTCTGCTTCAGACAGAGTGTCCCCACGCGGGACTCTCCTCTCCTGCCTGGGGGACATGAAAATGGATGTGTGTAATGCTACTAATATCCGTGTTATCTTAATGTGCGTTTTTTGAGTTTTACTTAAAGAGATTTAAACATAAAAGTAAGTACCATATCAACTAAGACTGAAAATTGGTAGACGTGAAAATGAAATGAAAATCGTTAAATTCTGACAAAGTATTTGTTTTGTACTACCACTGTATAACTAGACACTACGTCCGATAAATATTTAGGCTATAAAAAATAATGAAAATTTTGGAAAACTGGCGTCTTATTTCTCAACCTAGCCTCCTTTTAGCTCGATACACTAGACGCAGTGATGCTACAACTTCTTTAACCCATCTGAAAAATACATTTTTTCGAGGTCTGCAAAGTAGGCTTCTATGAAGATGATTTCCTCCTTCTTCTTTCTTCTTCTTTAGCCCATTTCTATCCAACTTTGGACATAGGCCTTCCCCAAATCTTTCCATTTCCGTCTGTTCTTGGCTGCGCTTTTCCAGTTAGTTCCTAGAGCTTTTACAATATCGTCCTTCCATCGCATCTGAGGCCTTCCTCTTCCACTTCTTCCTGTCCACGGTCTCCAGTTTTGTATTCCAGCATTCCATCTTTTATCTTCCTGTCTCGCATTGTGGCCCGCAAATCTCCATTTTAACCCTGTTATATGTTCAGTTACATTTTTTACTTTTGTTTTCTCTCTTATCCATTTGTTTGATTTTCTGTCTTGTAGTTTTATTCCCAACATGGATCTTTCCATTTTTCTCTGAGTTATTTCAATTTTGTTAATGTTGGCCTTTGTTAATGTCCATGTTTCTGAGCCATACGTTAGAACAGGAAGGATGCACTGGTCAAATACACGGGTTTTTAGATACTGTTGTATCTTTCTGCTTTTTAGTATCCATCTTAACTTTCCAAATGCCGCCCACGCTAATCGGATTCTTCTCTGTACTTCAATGGTTTGGTTCTCTTTATTAGCTCTGATTATTTGAACCAGGTATATACATGGTGAGGCAGATAAAGGGCCTATTAGAAATATCTCGAGAACTAAAGCTAAGAGAATAATGAAAATTGGAATACAAGGGTTTTGAGGTATAAACTATTTAATGAAAATATTTTGGACTCTTTGCTACTTCCGGTTATACCGGAAGTTGATTGTAACTTCGTTTTTTTAAATGGGACACCCTATATATTTTTCCATTTTTGGATTCTCCTCGATTTCATCTTTCTTAAAATATAAGGTTTTGTAATATTATACAGGGTAGGTTAAAAGATAATAACATTTTCTTACTAATTTCCTAGCAACATTCACACCCTGTTTGGAACAGGGTGGAAAGTTTGGAAATAAGAAGAAGTCATAAAATACATATCTATGTAATTTTCTGCACCCATATCGGCAAGTATATAGGCAGAAAAATATCCACCTATTCCACCTTCGTATACAGGGTGTAACAAAAATACAGGTCATAAATTTAATCGCGTATTCTGGGACCAAAAATAGTTCGATTGAACCTAACTTCTTCTTCTTAAGGTGCCTATCCGTTCCGGATGTTGGCGACCAGCATGGCTATCCTAACTTTGCTTGCTGCTATTCTGAATAGTCCGGTTGTCGATGTATTAAACCACTTTCTCAGGTTTTGAAGCCAAGATATTCTTCTTCTCCCTGGTCCTCTCTTTCCAAATACCTTGCCTTGAAGAATGAGTTGCAACAAGCCATATCTCTGTTCATTCCTCATAACATGGCCAAGATATTCTAGTTTGCGCTCTTTGATTATGTTAATAATCTCGCATTCCTTGCCTATTCTACGTAGAACCTCAATATTAGTCACACGATCCACCCACGAAATTCTCAAAATGCGCCTGTAACACCACATCTCAAATGCCTCGAGTTTTCTCAAAGAAGCCTCGGAAAGTGTCCAGGCCTCTACTCCGTATAATAACGTAGAAAATACATAGCATCTGATGATAGAGATTTTGGTAGCAAGAGGTAAATCGTGGCTTCTGAAAAGAGACTTCATCATTATGAACGCTGATCTCGCTTTTCCTATGCGTTGTTTTATTTCACTTGAGTGGTCCCACTGGCTGTTTATGTTGGTACCAAGGTATGCGTAGCTGTCGACCCTGTCAATTAGTTGTTGGTTAACCAAAAGCTGTGTATTTAATATTTCGCGCTTACTGACTACCATATACTTTGTTTTTTTCGTATTGAGATCAAGTCCGTATTCTCTACTTATATCTGATATGCGCGACATTATTCTTTGCAAACCATCTAGACTGTCTGCAAAAACTACAGCGTCGTCGGCATATCTAATGTTGTTCAGACGCACTCCGTTGACTAATACGCCTTCCTGTAGTTCTCCCAGCGCTTGCTCGAAGATACATTCAGAGTATATATTAAACAGCACCGGGGACAGGATGCATCCTTGCCTCACTCCTCTATCTATGGAGACTGCCTCTGTTAATTGGTCTTCCACTTTAATATTGGCAGTTTGGTTGTAATACAAATTATATATGATTCTCAAGTCTCTATCATCTACTCCCGCTTCTTTCAAGATGTTTATGAGTTTATCATGTTTTACTCTATCAAACGCCTTTTTGTAGTCGATAAAACAAATATACACTTCACAGTCAACATCCCTGCATCTTTGCATAAGCACTTGGACAGCGAATAGAGCCTCTCGGGTGCCTAAGGCATCGCGGAATCCAAACTGCGTCCATGATATCTGTTGTTCGCATTTTTTATATATTCTGCCATGTATCACCTTCAGAAACGTTTTGAGTAAGTGGCTCATTAGGCTAATTGTTCTGTAGTCTTCACATGTTTTGGCATTTACTTTTTTGGGTAAAGTTACGAAGGTCGACTTTAACCAGCTTTGGGGTATTTTTCCAGTTACGTATATTTTGTTGAATACGGTTGTTATCCATTTTATTCCTTGTTCATCCATAAGTTTTAGGAATTCTACATAAAACTGGTCAGGCCCTACAGCTTTACCATCTTTAGTTGTTTTAATAGCTGACGTGACTTCTTCAATGGTAATCGGGGGTCCTGTTTGGCATTCAATGTCTTCAATGGTATTCTGCCTTTCATCTGCAAAAGTTACTTCCACATATTTCTTCCACGTGTCTAGTTTTTCTTCCACACTTAACAGTGGTTTGCCTTGGTTATCTGCCAAACACCCAACTCTTCTAGGTTTGTATAAGCCTGCAGCTTCTTTAACTTTTTTGTGCATATTGAATGAATCGTGTTTATGTTGCAATTGCTGGATTTCCGCACACTGTTCTCTTAGTCGTGTATCCTTAGCTATTCTAATTGCTTTTTTGATATCTTTATCTATTCTTTTGTATAATGACATGTCCTGATCTTTGGACTTTCGCCTCTCTTCCATCATATCTAAAATCTCGTTTGTCATCCACGATTTCTTCTTTATTTTTGGTGGTTTGAGGAATTTCTCACGTATGTCTTGTGAAACTGTATGCAACTTTTCTATCTCCTGGTCCATTACATCCGATTGAATAACGGTATTCAAGTTGTTCTGTATATACCGTTTTACACTCTGTTCTGTGTTTTGGTCTTTTAATAGCCTTATGTCGAATTTTGGATTGACACTACGTCTAACCTTCTTTAGCCTGAGCTTAATTTTGCCAATCAGTGGGTTATGGTCTGACTTGATATCAGCTCCTGGGTATGTCTTGACTGATGTTATGCTGTTACGGAATCTTTTATTAATCATGATGTAATCTATTTGATTTCTCACTATGCGGCCTGGAGTGTCTTGAGGTGATTTCCATGTATATAATCTTCTGTAAGGGAGTTTGAAGTAAGTGTTAGTAATCACAAACTCTTCTTCTGCCACAAATTCACCCAGTCGGTCTCCTCGCTCATTTCTTTCTCCAAGTCCAAATTGCCCTATGAATTCTCCCGATTGTCCCCTACCAATCTTAGCATTTAGATCACCCATAATCAAAGTTAAATCCTTTTTGGGGAGGCATTTTAAGGTGTTGGATAGTTCATTATAAAATGCTTCAATTATCTCGTCCGGTTTGTCAGCTGTAGGGGCATATACCTGGATAATGTTAGTTGTAATTGGGTAGGTATTAAGTTGAAGGAGGAGTATTCTTTCCGATATAGGTACAAAATTTTTAACATGTCTGGCAGTTTCTTGATTTAAGATTATACCTACCCCATTTTCGTGTCTTCCATTAGGGTTACCTTAGTTACCTAACTTACCTTAGTATAAATATGCACATAAAAAAAGTTACAACCCTTTGAAGTTACAAAATGAAAATCGATTTTTTCCAGTATATCGAAAATTCCTAGAGATTTTTTATTGAAACTAGGCATGTGGTACTTTTATGGCAGGAGCATCTTACAAAAAAATTATAGTAAAATTTTGACACCCCTTAAAAATTTTATGGGGGTTTTGTTCCTTTAAACCCCCCAAACTTTTGTGTACATTCTAATTAAATTATTATTGTGGTACCATTAGTTAAACACAATGTTTTTAAAACTTTTTACCTCTCAGTACTTTTTCGAAAAGTCAGTTTTTATTGAGATATTTTGAATAATAGTCAAATCCACCACATATTTTTAAATGGTTTACGATTAAAAGTACGATTATGGAGACTTGGTAACCGTATGAAAATTTATTTATAATTTACATTTTTCGGCATATTTTGAATCATAATAAAAAAGAAGCCACATCTTGATAAAAGGTGCCTTATCGAAAAAATACTAAGAGACAAAAAAGTTTTAGAAACATTGTGTTTAACTAATGGTACCGCATTAATAGTTTAATTGGAACGTACACAAACATTTGGGGGGTGTAAAGGAACAAAACCCCCATAAAATTTTTATGTAAACATATTAAAAAAGAAACCGCAACTCGATAAAAACTGCCTTATCGAAAAAATACTAAGAGGCAAAAAAGTTTTAAAAATAGTGAGTTTAACTAAAGGTAATATAATATAAAGGCACAATAATAATTTAATTGGAACGTACACAAAAGTTTGGGGGGTTTAAGGGAACAAAACCCCCATAAAATTTTTATGGGGTGCACAAATTTCACTATAATTCTGCTTTAAGATGTTCTTGCTATAAGAATGCCACATGTCCATTTTAAATAAAAAATCTCGAATAGTTTTCGATATACTGGAAAAAATCGATTTTCATTTTATAAATTCAAAGGGCTATAACTTTTTTTATGTGCACATTTGTATTAAGGTAAGTTAGGTCCAATCGATCTATTTTTGGTGCCAGAATATGTGATTTAATTTATGACCTGTATTTTTGTTACACCCTGTATATTTACTGCTTAAAATAATTAGTTATTTATGTAAATTTCTCGAAATTACATGTAAATCTGTTACTGTTGACTTCTAATGTATTGCAGTTTTGGTTGCTAGCAAACAATAGAAACGAACCTTGCATGTAAGACATGCACACCCCTAAGAAAATGACATATATGTGTTACAAAATTCATTGAGGTGACGAGAATTAATACGAGAAGCTCAGGAACCGCTGAACCTCGCCCAAATGCTCCCGACCATCCTCTATCTCCCGATAGCACGCTGATGCGCTATAGGGGCTCCTCCTCCTTATTGCTTAAGCCCTATATTTCCTTCTACTACCATTTTTTCTATTGTAACGTTGCAAACGTCACGTCTTTGATATTTTATTTTTAAATACTTACTTTACTTTATTTTCTTTAATATTTCATTAATAATTATCTTCTGTATTTGTTTTACCAGTTTTCTTCGTTAAAAACTTGTTGGCGCCCTCTTTTATTATCTTGTATATTTACTATATCTCTTTTTATTTAAATCATCAACAACATAGTGAACGTACCCCGTATATCCTTACTCTGTAGATAGCTGTCTTTTAATACGGAACATGCCTGCCACCTCCTACGTCCCACTGTCATGGCAGTAACACTTCGTCTCTCAATTCTCAGTATGGTGGTGGAAAATTAATTTCGGTATAAAAGCCGCAGAAGCTTCAAAATTAAAACATTTTTATTTCAACAATCATCTCTCTTGGGGTAAGAATATTATCATATTTTAATTACATTTCTACATCTAACAGTGTTTTTAATATTTTTTATACCAAACCTTCCATGTCTGCGAGCACATGGTCAGTTTTAAATACCTATTTCTTTCTAATTTTCATATATGCACGTGTAAATAAAATTTTAACTATTCCTCTCATCTTAATTCCATTTAATTTACCCTTGCCATATACTAGTTTTTGAATACTATTTGGCAAAGGTTTGGTTTTTTAATTTCTTGATTGTCACTTATATGCATTATTCTTCTAGTTTTTGGGATAAAAGATCACCGTTCTCCCCGTTTCAACAACCCTTAATCGCCGGCGATAGAACAACAAGGACAAAATCGTCTAGACTGCAACAATGAACTTCATCTAGACTGCAACCAACCAGCACCTGTAGGCCTGGTGGCCCTGAACACCTACAACCCCAAAGCCCGTTGCAGAACCAACAGCAGTACCATTCGACATCAAGAAGTTACCATCGATAGATAGCAAAAGCCATAAGTATAATCCAGAAATTGTTAGTTTTTGGCAAGAATTTGAATATATTTTTATTATATCTTTATTGAACAATAAACATGATTGGTTAAAAATACTGTTTTGTTTGCTTTCATTCTAAATTTTCAGAGTTCATATCTAAGATTAGGATAAGACGAACACACACCCTGAGCGACTGAGCTAAGCTAGGGTGAACGATAACTATCCTAGTTGATTGAAATATTATTTTCGAATGATATTTCAATTAGCTGGGGTAGTCTATCGCCTTTCTGTTTTCATTTCACGGGCGCCCAACG
Organism: Diabrotica virgifera virgifera; assembly: GCF_917563875.1. Lineage (NCBI taxonomy): Eukaryota > Metazoa > Arthropoda > Insecta > Coleoptera > Chrysomelidae > Diabrotica > Diabrotica virgifera. The sequence continues at coordinate 193,449,556 of NC_065449.1, forward strand.
TGGGGCCCGATCTCACATACCCCACCAAAGAATTGAAGTAACTTTCAGGAATGATCCCACTCTGTTACTCAAAGGAAAAGGTCTGAATAATAAATTACATATGAATAATATAATATATAGATATATAAATATATATAAAAAATGAAATCGATATCGTATGTATATAATAATACATATGTACAAAAAAAATGATAATGAAAATCAGTTCCGTTAGACTGACGTGCAAGACAGGTTTTAGACCTCCCAACCAAAACCTAGTAGTAACGAGAATACGAACATCTGTGATCGATTTGGTTCAATTTGAGACTACAAATCGGCAAAATACTTGTCATATGGAAGGTCTAAGTACAAGGCTCCCAGATGAAATACTTCTCCTAGTTGGCTATACAGGGTGTTTCATTAATAATTGTCCATATAGTAACTGGAGAAACCTTAGCACAAAATACGAAGATTTAACCTAAAACAGTTAAATAAAATGTGGTTCCTTACTGAGTTACAGGGTGTTTTATCTAAAAATTTAAAAACTATTTTTGTTTAGCATAATAAAACTATTCGACGTATCCTTTTCATACTTGGCAGAAAGTGCGACTACTAGACACCCTACTAAATTACGATAAACAAACGTTTCTAGCTACTACCAGAGGCGTACGACAGGGGATGGTGAATGGTTGACCCTTCTCAAATTCTACGCCACTGGAAGAATTACTATTTTAGTATCATTTTCAGATTCTCCAATACTTTTTACGTAAATAATATGCTCTTCATTGGTAACGATAAAGTCATTAGTTTTCGAGATATTTGAAGTTAAATATGAAACGGCACACTTATTTCGATTAATTTAAAAAATGATTCTTATGATTAAAATTTAAAAATTATTTGTACAAAGTACTTTAAAACTATTTGGTTTATCCTTATAATACTTGGCAGAAAGTGTAAGTACTGTACACCCTACTAAATTAAGATAAATAAACTTTTCTAGCTACTACCAGAGGCGTACGACAGGGGATAGTGGCTGGTTGACCCTTCCCAAATTCTACTCCACTGACGAAATTGCTATTTTAGTATACATTTTTGATTTTGCAATACCTTTTATGTAAATAATATACTCTTTACTCGTAACGATAAAATGATTAGTTTTCGAGATATTTGAAATTAAAAATGAAGCGACACAATACATTAATCAAAATAACCGTGTCGTTTCATTTTTAACTTCAAAGATCTCGAAAACTAATGACTTTATCGTTACGAATGAAGAGTATATTATTTTCATAGAAAGTATTGGAGAATCCAAAAATTGAACTAAAATAGCAATTTCGCCAGTGGCGTAGAATTTGGAAAGGGTCAACCATTCACTTTCCCCCGTCGTACGCCTCTGGTAATAGCCAGAAACGTTTATTTAACATAATTTAGTAGTGTTTATAGTACCTATATTTTCTGCCAAGTATGAAAAGGATGCGTCGAATAGTTTTAAAATGCTGAGCAAAAATAATTTTTAAATTCTTAGATAAAACACCCTGTAACTCAGTAAGGAACCACATTTTATTTAGGTGTTTTAGGTTAAATCTTCGTATTTTGTGCTAAGGTTTCTCCAGTTATTATATGGACAATTATTAATGAAACACCCTGTATACGCGAAAAGCATACTTAAATGTGACCTACTAGAATATACGGAAAACTAGCATAGGCTGCCAACGGAACTCAATTTGCATTTGGGTTTTTATGTCTAAGAGATTCGTACATGTGGAAAACATTGGTGTTTATGCTTTATTGACTATAATAAAGCCTTTGAAAAATTTCGTCAATACCATCTGACATCTGCCATCTGACAAAACTCTTGAATGAAATATACCTAGACGTAATAAAACTTCGCGTTATTTCAAATCCCTAATCTGGTCAAAGAGAAAATATAGAAATAAAGAGGAATTCGTCAAGGTTAAATGCTGTTGACGATATTTTTAATATATTTTCGGAACATATTATGGATAATTTATTAGCTGATCTAAGATCAACAAGAACGAGAAGACATTTCTGGTTAACAAATCTGAGCGAATGATTCAACACAACCAGTAACCTTCCTTCTGTTTCGAACAACATTCTTAAGAATATGCATTGCCTTGATGATTTTCAACCTTTGGAAGATGCCACTTAAAGAAGCAAAATCAAAAACCTTCGTTTTAGAAACGAGACATCATACCAGATCTTTTGGTTTTTAAGAAGTGCTCTAGTGCCTCAGGCGTTTGGTGTAGTATACACTCTATTTTTGTACGTAAAAAAGCTCCGGGTCTGCCAAGTGCCCTTCGTATCCAACAACGTCCAACTACTGAATACAAATCCTTCCGTTTGTGGAAATGCGTAGACAGGTGAAATATTAAATAAAACGCAAGGCGGCGTAACATTTTTCCCTAAGACAGACTGATGGAAAATAAAATAATGTGCCATTTTATCAAATAACGCTAATATGCTGTCTGAAAAGGAAATTCGTAGAGAAAAAATGTATTCCCTTAGTGTAATTTATTCATGGAGTATTTTGATAACATGACATGTGTAGTATAATCTTGAGCATAAATATTAGAAATATCTATAATTCTTATAACTTAATGTTTAGGTGATTTTTCGAAAAGACAAGTGCATAAATTCCCTAATAACAGCCGGGTGGTTTTTCTCCAAAAAGGTCGATTTGATACCCACAGGCGAATATGGTAAGAAACCATTTTTAAAAAAATTTTTGGCTTATTTTAAATTTTAGTTATTTTGTACTCCTTTCTTTAAATAATTATAAATAAAGCCACAATTCTATTAGTTTGAAATTAATTTATTAGCGTTTCGACTTCAATTTTTTTTTTGTATTTTTTATTTGTATTTTTTATTTCTGAAGTCGAAACGTCAATAAATTAATTTCAAACTAGAATTTTGACTTTATTTCCCAAAGAAAACAGTACATTACATCATTACGCCACAAGGAAATAGCTTCAGAAGTTATTCTCGGGGATTTTCCCTAAAATGCTTACTTCAAGCGTAAACTGCAAATTAAAATGTCGAAAAATATACAATTTTAGAGTTTTTCAAAGCTATTTTTGAATAGGTTGTACATAGAATTAAAAAAGAAACAAAAATATGAGATGAAAGCTTAAGTAAAGTAGTTTCAAAATTCGTAACCCCATTTTAATTATATGCCTCAATTTAGTTTAAAAAATCCATAAACAAATTAATATACGGTTGTTTCCGGATATATACTGCGCAATTATGGAAAATACTTGGTAAACTTTTAAACATAGCATATTGGTATTATAATCTATCGAATAAAATAAGTTTCAGCTTTTGGGTAAGAAATCGAGCTTTTTCGACAAACGCAATCTACCTATATTATCTACCATTGTACTTTATACTGTCAATATAATCGCTATTATTTAGGAAAAAAATGTAAATTATCAGTATCACTGGTATTTTAAAAATTAACATTACTCTACAAGCATAAAACAAATCAATTTGTTAAAACGTTGACTGGAATCAGACTGCAAATCTTAGAATTAAATGTGGACACACCTAATACGCGACAATCATGCATATAGTGAAGTAAGGCTATATTTTGTCTCATCTGATCTTCAATCTCTAGCATGAAGGAATATTCAGCGGAGCTTTGCACGACACTGAAAAACAACAGATATTGAGAAGATACTCACAACCCCTCTCTCGGTATAAAAGTAAGAATGCTGGGATGCTACGTCTTCCTGTTCTCTTTGATGGTCTTGAATCGTGGACTTTGAACGAACATAGGTGCAAAAGATTACTTTAGATCCCGTGGATTGACCGAGCTATAAATGCGAAGGTCTTCGGAAGAATGAAGAAGAACCGAAAGTGCTGACCTCTCAAAATAAAAATCCATAAAATCTCGAAGACTACAATACTTTGCACACATTATACGAAATAAATCCAGATATGCACTGCTGCAAGCTATCCTGTAAGGAAAAATCTTTGGAACGCGAGGTGTAAGAAGAAGAAGAACATGCTGGTTAAAGAACCTCAAAACCTTTTTTATCTCTCTATAGAGGAGAGGCCTGGAATCTTTAAACGACACCTCAGTCCAGAACGCTGCCTGACTGATATTATTGCAGGATTCATCTTCGTAGTCCCGGCGATAGTTCCCGAGGTATTTTAAAACGCACTCTCGTCGCTGAGGCTACGCAGAATGCCTTCCTGCCAAACCAAACCCTCTTCTGTCATCCAGCGCTCCGAAATTGGAATGGCCGCTATAAGGCCGACATCACTTCCGAAGCACTACCTTCATTTATCCACAGACTATCAGCAACCCTCTTCATTTTCCCTATTACTCCTAATTTTGGTCCCAGAATGTGACTTTATTTTTTTTTGGAGGAACCCCGTTCCATGGAGCGCGTGGAAGGCCCCCATCGGAACCTTAAGCCGCATCCTTATTGAGTCGACATTGTCGATCGACACTGCTGACCGACAAATCGAAAAAGCTTCACATGTCCACACCAGGTAGGCAGAATATTTGTCGACAGTCGAAACGAAAATGTGTGACGAAGATGACGCCATTATTGTTTGTGTCGCATTTGTTATTATCACAACTAAAATCCTTTGCCATCCTCTGTTTAATTAAATTTATTGCCACCCTTTGTTTTTTTATTTCTCTTGCTAACTGACTTTGGAAGATTTTTTATTTTTTGTTCTACCACTTGCATTTCTATATTAAATTCACTGGTAGTTTCCATCAAAGCATCGTGCCTTACGTTTCGGTCCTAGTAATATTTGCTTCTAGTGTTCCATAGATTTGATTTTAATTTGTACGCTTCAATAACTGCCATCACTTTTTCTTTTTCCCATTCCATTTTGCCGACAAGTACAAAACACGAGACTTCGGACGAGGCTGAAACTACGCCGCGCGCACACTGAATCATTTTTACCAATGTCGATGGTCGAATGCCAGTAGCACGTCCTCACTTCGGATTCGACTCGACTACCTTTTGATGTTAAGCGGCGTCCTCATTGAGTTGACATTGTCGATCGACTCTGTCTATCGACACTGTCGACCGACAAATCGAAAAAGCTTCGATGTCCACACCAGGTAGGCAGAATATTTGTCGACAGTCGAAACGAAAATGTGTGACGAAGATGGCGCCATTATTGTTTGTGCCGCATTTGTTATTATCACCACTAAAAAACGTAAATCATCGCGTAAAAGAAGATTTTGGGTTCGACCAAGTCTTCAAAGTAGAAATCGGTATAGCGGTAGTAATCTGATGGAAGATTTGAAAAAGGATGTAACGGAGGTTTCAGAAATTTTTTTAGAATGTCGGAAAGTGAATTTGAATATTTGTTGCAAAAAATCTGGCCAAAAATTTGTAAGCAAGACACCAAATGTAGACCTGGTCTTATTTTTGTCACGTAAAGATCTTAAACTTTCATAAGCAAACCATTTACTTTTGTACACATCCTCCGTGCCACTGCCAGATTTATTGCCATCCTTTGTTTTTTTTTATTTCTCTTGCTAACTGGCTTTGAAGATTTTTTATTTTTTGTTCTACCACCTGCTTTTCTATATTAAATTCACTGGCAATTTCCAACAAAGCATCGTGTCTCATGTTTCGGTCTTTATAATATTTGCTTCTAGTGTTCCATAGATTTGTTTTTAATTTATAAGCTTCAATAAATGCAATCACTTTTTCTTTTTCCCATTCCATTTTGCCGACAAGTACAAAACACGAGACTTTAGATGAGGCAGACTACGCCGCACGCTGAATTATTTTTACTGTATTTTTAAATGTCGAAGGTCGAATGCACGTCCACACTTCGGATTCGACTCGACTACCCTTTGATTTTACCGACAGAGCATGGAAAACCAGTCGACACGTCGATCGACATCTTTGGTCGATCGACAAAGTCGATTGCCGCGTACACACTCAGTCGAGAGTGTCGATAAACACAGTCGATCGGCAACGTCGACTCAATGAGGACGCCGCTTTATAGACAGAGCATGGAAAACCAGTCGACAGGTCGAACGACATCTTTTGTAGATCGAAAATGTCGATCGCCGCGTACACACTCAGTCGAGAGTGTCGATAGACAGAGTCGATCGACAATGTCGACTCAATGAGGACGCGGCTTTAGAACCTGGTTCAACAAAACATCTGTGCAGCTTTTCCGAGCCGCTCCAGACAAAGAAAAAATATTGCCATGACGAAATCGCCAACATTCGTTAGAGATAGGCACTTTAAGAATAAAAATCCGAAGTATAATGCATTTTTAGTTCTTGACTGTAAGTAAGTTTCCCGTTTTATCTTTACACACGTTTTGCGTTTCGATCATTTTTCACATCTTTCTTTTACTGTGATATTCTACTGATTCTTAATATGCGATTCTTCCTTGCTCACTCTTTCTGCTTTCATGATGTAAACGTGTTCGTTAATAATGGTCTTCATTTATACTACTTTCCCAATTTTCGGATCATAGCAGGATAGTTTGGTAATATCTAAAATGTGAATTTCTCATAGCTTTTTTGCCTCCCCTTATTGCTTTTATTATACTGTAGTTGCATTATCTCTCACGTTATTTCCCCATCGCCTATTTGACCCGATTCTTTTAAAATGTATATAAAATAAACAAAATAAAAACAATACAAAAAAGCCTAAAAATAAACAAAATGTACAACACTTTTTACCAAACGCAGAAGTCATATTACAATTGGATATGGTAATTGAGTCAAGACTCGCAATCTTTAGTTTGTATTTTTATTAGTTGTTACATAATCGTGGGGCAACCGGTTTCGAGTCTTACAATATATGACTCATCATCAGGCCCAGTACAAAAAAGTCTTCTCAATACAAACTACAAGCTAAAAAACACAAAACGAGAGACATGTACACATATATATAAAACATAAAAACAACTTTGTCTTGGTTTTAATCACACACCATGAAGCCAAGCAACTGTGTAGTATTGAACTCAACCTTCCATAGTATGTAAAGATGAGACTTATTGTCATTGGGAGCGACCAATCTGATGAAAATTGCTTGGTATATAATTTTAATATATATACTACCATCATTCCTCAACTAGTTAAGGGATGATGGAGTTCTGACAAGATAGTATGCGATCAAAAGACAAAATATAAAATTATTAGTAATTGGTATGTACTTACATATATGTAAGTACATACCAATTACTAATAACTTTATATTATGTCTTTTGATCGCATACTATCTTGTCAGAACTTATCTTACATATATGTAAGTACATACCAATTACTAATAACTTTATATTATGTCTTTTGATCGCATACTTTCTTGTCAGAACTCCATCATCCCTTAACTAGTTGAGGAATGATGGTAGTATATATATTAAAATTATATACCAAGCAATTTTCATCAGATTGGTCGCTCCCAATGACAATAAGTCTCATCTTTACATACTATGGAAGGTTGAGTTCAATACTACACAGTTGCTTGGCTTCATGGTGTGTGATTAAAACCAAGACAAAGTTGTTTTTATGTTTTATATATATGTGTACATGTCTCTCGTTTTGTGTTTTTTAGCTTGTAGTTTGTATTGAGAAGACTTTTTTGTACTGGGCCTGATGATGAGTCATATATTGTAAGACTCGAAACCGGTTGCCCCACGATTATTTAACAACTAATAAAAATACAAACTAAAGATTGCGAGTATTGACTCAATTACCATATCCAATTGTATAATGGACTCGCATTGGCAACCCTTTCATCATTAGAAGTCATATTGTTAACGAAACTATGAAATATGACATTACTGAAAGCATTTAATTTTTGATACTTTATATTGAATTTAGTATGAAACTATCTTTCTTTCTTTCTCCCCTTCCTTATACCCTTTCAGGTGTCGAATTTGGGTTTAATTTAGCTACATATTCACCCATCTCTTCCATTCTTTTCGGTCCTGTGCTATTAGTTTCATTATTTCTTCTAGCGTTTTGTGTTTAATTTTTCCTGCTTCTACTATTTGCTGTATCCATTTTTTCCTCGGCCTGCCTTTTTTCTTTTTTGTAATATTCCTTGTTTCGTGAATTTTCCTTGTTAGTCTACTAGGTTTCATTCTCATCAGATGTCCATACCAGTTTAATTGCCTCTTTATTATTTTATTCATTATTGGTTCTTGTTTGGTTATCCCTCTCGTCTCATTTCTTATTCTATCCCACTTGGTCTTTCCGGCTATAGCACGTAAATGTCTCATCTCAATTGCATTTATCCTACTATAATGCTTTTTCTGTAAAGTCCAATTTTCGCTCGTATACAGTATCGTCGGTATCACAATCGTATTATATATTTTAATTTTTGTTTCTAGTATATAAAAGTACTATACTAGTTTCTAGTACTATATAAAAGTATATAAACAAGTTAGTGTTTTTAGTGTTTTTGCCAAGTTTCATGAAGTTTTGAAACATTCCTACGCTGCCAGCAATATCTTTGTCAAAACCAAAAGATTTGGCTCATAAAGTAAAGCGATCCATCAGTTATTATACTTTTTTCATAAAACACTAAATACGTAAATTATTCTCAAGCCTATCATAAATCTAACTTTTGTTTTTCTTTTCAGGTATGTAACAATAGCTGAATAGCCCAAAGATACGTATATCTTCCGTAAGTAAACATTTTAGTTTTAACATAAAACATTTTTCCTGTTAACGTACTTTCATTTATCCCCCTTTCATTTTCCTGTCGTTCTCGCCTGGTTTATTTTAGGACGTGGAAATGTATACAAGGACATTTTCTAGTGATAAATGAACATAATTTCGTATAAAGAATGTAAAGATTCATCTGGAAGTTTACGAATACAGAGAGACAAATACCGACATATTTGTTCGCTTAAGTGAAGTAGTTTTTGAGACCTCTATTGCTTGTTGTGACAAATTGGGATTAGTAGTTTATTACGTGTCGGTTTAGAAACTAAACAATTGCAGTGAGTAGTGCCATACTGGAAGGACATTTATATTTATGCTGTTTTTGTTACGATGCTCTTCTTCAGGAATTATAAAAAAGGTAGCAAAATACTTGTAATATATGTATGGTTTTTCACAGAGCATTATTTCAGTCGTGACGTGTCGCTATGTTCTAGGCATGTGGAAAATCATTGGATGCAATTAGCACGACATCTGATAGTTTTTAGTAGTCATATTATGTGCACTAATGAAAAGAATGTTGTATTTTACTGCAATTTGGATTTAAAAGCAAAGTATGGATGTTTGTTTACTTTGTGACGGGCAGTTTAACTTAAAATAACAAAAAAAGCATTATATCTTTGCCTCCTTCCGGATCCTCCTTAGGCGGACGCCTGCAAAAGAAAAATAAAATTGTATTTATTACTATCAATAATAGTAAGTCCTAACCAAGAAAATCAATAAACTAACAACTTTATCAGATGAACAACAAGGATTCAGATCCGGAAGATCCTGCGTAGACGCCGTATTTGTACTGAGACAAATCACAGAAAAGGCCATTGAGTACAATAAACCAGCATTTACATGTTTTATAGACCTACATTTACTGTATAGAAGAAACATACCAATCAATATTATACACATAATCGAAAACATCTACTTTCATAATCGAATACAGGCAAAGATAAATGGAAAACTAACGCAGTTTATACCAGTATAAAGTGGAGTCAGACAAGGTGACTCGTTAGGCCCACTGCTCTTTAATATAATAATGGACGAAATAAGAGAAGCAGTACGTAGAGGTCATGGTTACAGAATGGGGAACAAAGAAATCCAAATATTATGTTATGCAGACGACGCTGCATTAATCGCCGACACAGAAGACGATTTCCAAAGATTAACACACATCTTCAATATAACAGCCAAGAAATACAATTTGATAATATCAGCAGAAAAAACCAAATGTATGACAACATCTAAATACCCACTACGAGGTAAAATCGAAATTGATGGGAAAATAATAAAGCAGGAAGCAAGGTTTAGATATCTGGGAATAGATATAACCAGTTACGGAGATGTTGAAGAGGAAATACAACAACAAAGCTTAAAAGCAAGTAAAGCGGCGGGATGTCTTAATGACACAATCTGGAAGAACAGACACCTAACAAGACACTTAGGCAAGAATCTATATAGCAGCAATTAGACCTATATTGACATACACGGCGGAGACAAGACCTGACACATCTAAAACGAGACGACTACTAGAAACAACAGAGATGAAAATACTACGACGAATATCAGGGAGAAGTCTGTTGGATAGCGAGAGAAGCGAAAACATAAGAAGATCATGCAATGTAGAAGACATAAATGGATAGGTGACAAAACGGAAACAGTAGTAGAATGGCAGGGTAAGGATAGTACGAATAGCACGAGATAAGTCACTAAATGGACGAAGAAGTGTTGGCAGACCAAGAAAAAGATGGTGCGATAACTTAAACAATTTAGGAGGCTAATATTGAAGAAGAAACAGGCTTTAAAGCCTACATACAAGAAGGAAGAAGAAGAAGAATAATAATAAACATAATAACAATGTTATACACAACACAGTATATACAATAGCAATCACGCTAGACCGAATCAATCTATCTACATAATTACACACACACACACTCGTAGCCCATCACATTTCAATCCAGTGCAATCACAAGTAGACATCGACACACAGCTCTACCCATCTGCCAGCTTCGGGACGGAGATACTAGCTACCGCTCACTGCGCTTACAGTTCCGGCATAGCATATTGTCGGTCCAAAGTACCTTTGCCACGGCAGAGTTCCAACTCACTCCATTGCATAACTACCGTTTGAGTTCCTTTCCAGTTCGGTACACTGATTTCATGATCCTCGATTCTCTTCTTAAGTACGCTCTCGGTAACCATCACTCCTTGAATCCATCTGAGAGTTGGCACGTAGTGGAGCTGCGCTGGTATTAGAACGCGTGCAGTTCTCTGCGTTGATCTGCCTAACGCCAGGCTAAAGGCATATCGTTACAACTTTTTTAATTGGCTGATTTGAAAATAATTCACGAAATCTACATCGAATCAACAAACAGAAAAACGTATTGCTTATAGTCAATTTTCGACCTTGCTTTATGCCTAGATATTTATAGACGGAGAGCTAGAGCCGAAAAATCATCGTCATAAGTAATATGGAGTTTTTCCTGTGAAATGTGTCCATTGTATATTGACAATTATGAGCCCTTTCAGGCTGACACCTCAGTGGATACAGGAAGTAGCAATAAGGGATGAAAGGGGAAAGTTAGTGCAGTCATTAAAGGTTTTCACCTCCTATTTTGTTAAACCTCCATCGATTTTCATGAAAATTGGTGACTAGTTAGAGCATACCTCAAGAAACAAAATTGATTTGGTGCCACTTGCACTTTTACCCTGGTGGTGAATACCACCCCTTCCCGCGGGTGAAAACTATTTTATTAAAAATAACCCCACAAATCGATAGAGGGACAAATTTTAAGTAAAATTTGTTATATCATGTTATTAAAATAAATCAATACTTTTTGAGTTATTAAAGATAAAAAATTTGTCTATTTAAGAGCATTATATGCGTGAAGTTACGGATGATAAAAAGAACATATTAATTAATTGTTTGTTAGTAAAATATTATTTTTATATTATTTCGATATTTAATTGATTTTTTTTTCATTATAAACTGAATATGTCCAGAAACTGGGGGTGTCCAATACTGGGTACATTTGACATATTCGAATACACTTTCGCTAAATTTATAATATCGAAATAATATTTTAGTAACATACAATTAATTAATATTTTCTTTTTATCATCCGTAACTTCACGCATGTGCTCTTAAACAGACAAATCTTTGATCTTTAATAACTCAAAAAGTATTGAATTATTTTAATAACATGATATAACAAATTTTATTTATAATTTGTCCCTATATCGATTTGTGGGGTTATTTTTAATAAAATCGTTTTCACCCCCTGGGATGGTATCCACTCCCAGGGTAAAAGTGCAAGTTGGCACTACATCATTTTTATTTCCCGAGGTATGTTCTAACTAGTCACCAATTTTCATGCAAATCGATGGTGGTTTAACAAAATTGGAGGTGAAAACCTTTAATGACTACACTAACTTTCCCCTTTCATCCCTTATTGCTACTTCCTGTATCCACTGAGGTGTCAACCTGAAAGGGGTCATAATTATCAATATACAATAGACACATTTCACATGCCAAACTCCATATTACTTATAACGATGATTTTTCGTTTCTAGCTCTTAGACTAATATAAATATCGTTTGCACCCATGGCTTCGATGTTTTGGCCATTTTACATATCGAAACCTCAGGGCTGTACCTTTCCTCCGACTTTATTTAAAACACTGCACTTGTCTCAACCGAATTGCATACTAATATCATTACACAAGGTTTCCACGTTGCTTTCACCAGGTATTTGTAGGTGAATTTTAGTCTTCCAAACTGTCATTATATACTGTAAAAAGATCACTATATTTTTATCAACTTTCTGTATTCTCAATATATCTATGAGCCATTAGTGCGGCACTATGTCCATTTAATAATAAAAAAATTATTATCAATAAAAGCAGTAACGAGGTTTCATTTTTTCACATCCTGGTTAGAGAAGGCTGAGTCGATAAGTTGTTCCTAAGAGCCCATAAAACCCTTAGCGCATCCTTTCTCTATGACGATGTTTAAAACACAGTGTTGGTTGATACGCTGGGCTACACAGGATGTGACCAATTTGTACAAAGTTGGAAGACAAGTAATTAGGTGGTACTTGGCTGGGTCTTGGGTTTTATTGTGATCCTTCGGTTTTCAATAAGTTGTTCCCTGAGTTAGGAATGATGGTGCTACCTGCGGATTAGAAATATCATAATTATGTAATGTTGATAATCACTCATGAATACTCCAAAACTTCTTATTAGCACTTTAGAACTCCATTTGGTCCAAGAGATTTCCAGTTATGAAGCTCTTTGAACCCTTTGTTTTACCCTTAACAGCTTATTTTAGGATCTCTTCCGAGTAGGCATACAAAAATTGTTGGCAATACGCATCCCAGTCTCACCCCATGTCTAATTTCAATTTTTTTTGACAGCTGTTCGTTAATACTTATGCTAACTTTAATTTCTATGTCCAGTTTATGATATATTCGGTTATGGATGACTTTCAGTGGCAACTTTAGCTCATTGAACATGAAGCTAATGGTACGGTAATCGCCGCATTCTCTTGCGATTTTTTTGGAGAGACAAATAAAGATCGACGTTAACCATTCTTTTGGTAATACGTCTGAGCTATACATTTGGTCAAGAGCAGCATTTAAACATCAATATGCTGCTTATCTATAATTTGTAGTATTAGCGGTTCGATATAACGCATGTCAGGTCCAGGGCTTTTCTCGATTTTCATTCTTTTAATGCGTGTACTATTTCTTCTTTTGTAATATCTGGATCCGTCTGGATATGTCTGTGATATAGCAATCCCGTGTCTATCCAGAAGTGCACCAATGAAATTTTGTTTTCTTAGTCCTGTCATTTCTTTGACTTTCTTGTATAGATTAAATATATCGTATCTTTTTTAACGGTAGGAAGTTGGAATAAACGGACAAAAGTCTAAAATAGAAAAAAGCCGTTAGGCAAAAAGATCTACTGCCGAGTACAATCTTTAACATAGTATTAAATGTATTAAGAGACAGTAATTTACACAGAGAAGAGTAAATTAGTACATTCAACCTAAACCATATAATATATTACTCTGGGCTAATTAGCAAAATTCATGGAAAAGTTATTTACCAGCAATTTTATTGCTGGAATCGAATTATAAGATCCTATATATTAATAATAGGTATGCAAAGTCCGCAGATAGTGTGCTACTTTTTTTATAAACAAAATGGCGCCGACAAATCGTATTTTTTTCAATTATTGCTCTATAACTCCGAAGATTTTAACTTTACAACAAAAACACCCAGATAAAAATTCACCGCAATTAAATTCTGCATAGAGGTATGTTTTTCACGATTTGCTCCGACGAAAATTTTCCTCGGAAAATGCGGGTTTTCCTAACAAAAACTCTAATTTTCAAATAAAGTTTTAGGTAAGTAATTATTAATCAATAATTAAATAACTTAGTGACATCAAAGCTTTCTTGGTATAGATTGTAATTCCAGAAGCCGGTGAAAATTAAACGAATATTTTAGCAACAATTCGATTGTTAATTAACAATTTATGATCGCAATAATAACCAAAATAATCATGATACATTGATTAAACTTATAAAGATTATAAAGATGAGATTCTTATTTAATATTTTATTGACAAAATATAAATTTTTCTTTTTTTTTGCATAATCTTTAAATTTTGAAAAAAATAGTTATAATACGCTGGTCTAATTAGTAAAGTACAAAGAAAGGTTATTTACCAGCAATTTTATTGCTGGAATCGAATTATAAGATCCTGTATATTATTAATATAGGTATGCAAAGTCCGCAGATAGTGTGCTACTTTTTTTATAAACAAAATGGCGCCGACAAATCGTATTTTTTTCAATTATTGCTCTATAACTCCGAAGACTTACACCAAAAACACTCAAATAAAAATTCACCCCAATTTAATTCTACATAGAGGCATGTTTTTTCCGATTTGCTCCAACTAAAATTTTCCTCGGAAAATGTGGGTTTTCCCAACAAAATCTCGAATTTTCAAAAAAATTTTTTTGGGCCAGTAATTATTTATCAATAATTTTATAGCTTGGTGAAATAGAAGCTTTCTTGGTATATATTATAAATTCAGAAGGCGGTGAAAATAAAACGAATACTTTAACAACAATTCAATTGTTAATTAACAATTTTCAGTCGCAATAACAACCAAAAGAATCAAGAGACATTGATCAAACTTAAAAAGATTATAAAGGTGTGATGCCTATTTAATATTTTGTCGACAAAATATAAATTTTTCATTTTTTTGCATAATCTTTAAATGTTTAAAAAAATTGTTATAAACAAATTAACATTTCTCAGAAATTGTTTATTATATTCTAATTTTAAAAATACTTAAAATGCGTATTTCTTAGGTCTTGAAAATGAATGCTTTAAAAAATTTTTCCAACCATTTGCAAAAAAGTTATGAAACAGCAAAATAAATATACGATTTCTCCGTTGTTTATAATTTGTTTTAATTGTTTCAAAGCTTAAAAGTGAGTCTATGGTACAATCTAGTTACTCACAAAGAATGTCAAATTAGTGCAATGGTTATATTTAAATCAATGATTAAAAATACTTTTTTTTTTGTAATTTTTAGCGCAAAAGTAGGCCTGATACAGAGTCGGAGCTAAAATGTTCACTCGAAGCGACTGACACGCAGCATACATTATTTATTAAAAGTGTACGTCGCGCGGCCGCCGGTCGTCGCTCCGAGTGAAAATTTTAGCTACAGTACTGTATTATTCTACTTTCGCGCGTGTAAATTACAAAAAAATATATTTAATTAAACTATATTTAATTAAACATTAAACTTATAATCGATATTTTTTTGTAAATAATTAGCTTGCACTTTAAGTTCACTTCTACGCTTTGAAAGAATTAAAAAAAATTATAAACACCGTAGTAATCGTATGTTTACTTTGCTGTTTCATAACTATTTTGCACATGGTTGCAAAAAAATTTTAAAGCATTCATTTTCAAGATATTTGAAATGCGCATTTTAGCTATTTTTTTTTAAATTATAATATAATAAAAACTTTCTGAGAAACGTTAATTTGTTTATAACTATTTTTTAAAACATTTAAAGATTATGCAAAAAAATAAAAAATTTATATTTTGTCGACAAAATGTTAAATAGGCATCTCATCTTTATAAGATTTCAAAGTTTAATCAGTGTATCATAATTATTTTGGTTATTATTGCGACCATAAATTATTAATTAACAATTGAATTGTGTGAATTGTGAAATATTCGTTTAATTTTCACCAGCTTCTGGAACTATATTCTAAACCAATAAGGCTTTTAAGTCACCAAATTATTTAATTATTGGTAGATAATTACTTATCTAAAACTTTATTTGAAAATTAAAGATTTTGTTGGGAAAACCCGCATTTTCCGAGGAAAATTTTTGTCGGAGCAGATCGGGAAAAACACGTCTCTATGCAGAATTTAATCACGGTGAATGTTTATTTGAATGCTTTTGTTGTAAAGTTAAAATCTTCGGAGTTATAGAGCAATAATTAAAAAAACACGATTTTCGTGCGCCATTTTGTTTACAAAAAAAGTAGCACACTATCTGAGGACTTTGCATACCTATATTATTAATATGAAGGATCTTATAATTCGATTCCAGCAATAAAATTGCTGGTAAATAACTTTTCCCAAAAATGGCCTATTCTCCGATAATCAGCCCAGACTATATGTCATGTAATGTATGTCTCTATTATGCCGATGATTTGGTCCTAATAATAAAAAAAATAATTACGAAAGAATTACAAACGAATTGAGTCTGCATTTTTGAATGTCGCACATTCTGACAATCACTTACCAAAGATGGTGCGTGTCGATCACAGTAATGAAATGTTGAATGTTATCAACTTACTGCAATCCTATACATTGCTTAAGCCGCGTTTACACGATGACAATTGGCGAGACAATTGTCTTGGACAATTGTCATCACGTGGTTGCGGATTGTCGGAGACCAGTCCAGTTGAACGAGAAGATGTTTATATGAGGCCAACTATTGCTATGGCAGTAGACAGCTAAAACATGGCCGACTGCTCGTCATCTCTTGTGTCCTGTTTCACATATCGACAGCACTACTGACCTACACCGTTCACACGGCGCCAATTGTCGCGACAATTGAGATTTCGAGTGGTGGGGGGCTCACTGGGCGCAGCTCATTGTCCTCAGTCTACTCCCGGAGATAACTGAATTTTGGGCCAATTGTGAGGGCAGTTGGCAAGGCAATTGGCCTGAAGTGTTTAAGTCGCGTTTACACGATGGCAATTGGCGAGACAATTGTCAGAAGACAACTGACTGGCATGAAATTATTGTCTTCGTGTAAACACTTCAGTCTAATTGCCTTGCCAACTGCCCTCACAATTGGCCCAAAATTCAGTTGTCTCCGGGAGTAGACTGAGGACAATGAGCCGCGCCCAGTGAGCCCCCCACCACTCGAAATCTAAATTGTCGCGACAATTGGCGCCGTGTGAACGGTGTAGGCCAGCAGTGCTGTCTTGTTTTTTGCCAGTTCCCTCTAGATGACGAGCAGTCGGCCATGTTTTAGCTGTCTACTGCCATGGCAGTAGTTGGCCCCGTGTAAACATATTCTCTTTCAACTGGACTGGCCTCCGACAATCCGCAACCACGTGATGACAATTGTCCAATGACAATTGTCTCGCCAATTGCCATCGTGTAAACGCGACTTTAGACGAAAACAATAATTTCATGCCAGTCAGTTGTCTTCTGACAATTGTCTCGCCAATTGTCATCGTGTAAACTTGGATTTACAGTTCTGAAGTCCATTTTATTATTTAATAATTTATCTGATCTTCAGTCTCACCTTTTACCTGGTGCTTCATTATATCAAAAACTCTGATGACCTTTTCATCTTTTACAAATTTTCGCAATTTCTAATAATTCTTACTGATTGTTCAACCAACAACTTGTTACTTATATTCTTTACGTAAATTAACTCTCGAACGTATAGAAAAATAATGGTATCACTAACAGGCGAAAGCAGGAATGAAAACATACTAAAATTCAAAGCGACCTTCTTCACTTACTACCTTGAAATGAAAATTGTGCCACTAGCAGAGTACATGAATTAAAGCAGTAGGTTTTAGGTGAATATCGCCGTTATTATTTTAATAAGGATGATTAGCTTTACTGCCTGAAGCCACTTAGAGTAGACATTAACGACTTTGTAATTCTAGCTACCCAAAATTATATTAATTTTCAACCTTATTAGGGTAAAGGTATGTTGATAACTTAATAAAAAGTGTATCTAGAAGCTACGAAAATACAGTCAGTGAGTTTGTAAAGTAAAGAGAAAAATTACTATGGGCCATTCCACGAACATACGCCTGTTTTGGATTACTTCGACAAGGAATATTTTAGTGTGCAACATAAGAAGTACGAAAGTAAATGGCGCTAATAATTATTCCAATAAACAACAATGTAATTTGCTATTTAATTTCGTTCTTCTTATTTTGCATAGTAAAATATTCGTTGTCGAAGTAATACAAAACAGGCGTATGTTCGTGGAATAGGGATAACATTATTTTTAGCGCGCAAGAGGTATTATTTTTTATATTTTTATATTTATTTATAGTCGTATAATTTTGTTCGTTTAATGCAAATAATACTCTACTACATAACGAATCTCTTAAAATTTTGGGCACAAAATATTTTTATCCGATTTTTTTGAATGAAGAAACTTTTAAACACCAACTACATAGTTATTATCTTAAATTACAACTTTACTTATACTCTGGGCAAGTTAGCAAAATACAACGAAAAGTTATTTACCAGAAATTTTATTGCTGAAATCGAATCTTATGATCCTATTTATTAATAATATATGTATGCAAAGTCCGCAGATAGTGTGCTACTTTTTTATAAACAAAATGGCGCCACCAAATAGTGTTTTTTCAATTATTGCTCTATATCTCCAAAGATTTTAACTCTACACCAAAAACACCCAAATAAAATTTCACCGGAATTAAATTCTTTTTGCGGGTTATTCCAACAAAATCTTTAATTTTCAACTAAAATTTTAGGTAAGTAATTATTTATCAATAACTAAATAACTTGGTGACATCAAATCTCTTTTGGTAGTGATTATATTTCCAGAAGCCGATGGAAATTGAATGAACAGTTTACCAACATCTAAAGTGTTAAATAACTATTTACTGTCGCTGTAATAACCATAATAATTATCATTATGATTTTTGTATAAAAAGGCACTATACCTATCTAATGGACTTTACAGAATTGAAATTGGAATATCTAAGCGGCCTCGGGAATATTTTAAAATCATAAACAATTTTTTTGCATATTAACAAATAGAATATCTCGGCAACTATTAAATTAAATTAAATTATAAAAACGGTGTTAGAAAGAACTCGGCAGGACGCTTCCTTTAAAATAAAAAAACGTTTTAATTGCGATAAGCTTTTCCTGAGATACAACCGGTTAAAGTTGACGGGCATGTACGGCGAAGATATAAACAATCCGATGCTAATTTTCAAACAATCCCCTTTTTATTTCGGCCTTTCTCCACACCAATTTTCATATCCTTAAAAGACTTATAACATATACATTATAATAATAAAAACTATCGGTATTCCGAGTGAAAAATACCAAAAATACAAAAATTCCAATCAAAAATTAGGTTGGAGAAAATGGAATCTCAAATATCAAAGTCGGTATACGTTAAAAAATGCATTTTCTCGGCTTCCCATGGAGTAATTTTCTTCATTTTTTTTGTTCCCAAGTAACTCGAGTAGAGCCATCTAACTAACGTATTATTAAATGTCAAAGTTGCTTTTGTTTTGTTATAATAAATTAATTTATTTTTTATAACAAAAACTTTTAATTTGTTTAAACAAAAATTCGTTGCATTGGAATAACAAAGTTCTAACTGCCTCAGGTGCCATTTTTAGTTATGACTGTTTAAAGTTGATATGTTATGTATTTATTTTACTATTATCGCCACTTTTATGAGTTAACAATGTAAATTTTTAAAAAAATTAATATATTTTTATTAACAGTAAAAGGTTACTTCAGTAGTTAATACAAAGGAGTTCTGATTTGGGAAATGAATTAAACTTATTTAATCAAGTTCTATTTTCCACATAAACCTTTGTTTACCAATTAGTATAACTCCTCTATTGGGCGAGCCATGATGTATCTTGTAAAAGCTGAAGCACTCAACATTATTTAAATGAAAACATTATTTAAATTACAGTATTTTCCTAAAATGATTTAAAATTGCAGCGTTCTTATCATCAAGACAGACACTAGACAGCCCTTTTGTAATTCACACGCAGTGTCACACATCACCAAATACCATTAGTGCCATGAATAGAGAATCCAATCTTTCTATCCTTTCTTAGAGCACTACTTCCTGAATATCTGCCAAATCTAGCAGATAATTCGCTGGAAGTAAAAGAGGCGCCTTCAATCCCACTGGACAGTTTTGTTTGTCCGTCGCTCTGCAGAATCTGAGGAAAACTATAAGGATAGATGCGAGCTACTGATATCAAAGGGTATTTTCTATGAAACTCAGCGTCGGACGAAAGTAGAATCTAAGAATTTTAAATTTATAAAGTCTGTCACCATGTTCCATCTACCGATATGACAACACATTTTGAATAAGATGTTTTTTTATTGGTAATAAAATGGATGGATCTAAAAGAAATAAACAGAAGAAGTATAGGTCAAAATAAGCAAAATTGATAACGAAAGCTTACGAGGAAAATAAAAATAAGACAGATAATTATTGCAAATGATGAAGTGCAGAAGTGGAATCGTGAAAAGGAGATTCCGATGAATTTACATAACAGTAGTTCAAAAAAATGAGAAACATCCATAGGCATGAACTATAATTAATGATGAAATGGTAGAAAAAATCGACAAGGGAATGGAAAAACGAAGACCTGGTAAAAACAGGAGCATGTAATATAAAAGTATCCATTTACAGGGAAATTTTAAACACCTCAGAATTGAAAAGGAAGAAAAACAGATAAACTAGAAACACTGGCTATACAGAAAACTACACAGTTGGGAGAAGGAAGCAAATATCAACAAAGACAAATAATATAAATCATCATTCTCTTTGCCTTATCCCTATGCGGGGTCGGCTTCCCTAATTGCATTTCTCCACACAATTCTATCTTGGGTCATATCAATGTTAATCCCCTTTACCAACATGTCCTGCCTTATCGTCTCCCCCCAGGTCTTCTTTGGTCTTTCTCTCCTACTCCTTCCAGGAATCTGCACTTCAGCTATTCTTCGTATTGGGTGATTCACGTCTCGACGTTGAACATGACCAAACCATCTTAACGTATGCTCTCTCATTTTGGCATCAATTGATGCCACACCTAGACTTCCCCTAATATACTCATTTCTAATTTTATCCTTCTTTGTCACTCCACTCATCCATCTAAGCATTCTCATTTCCGCCACATGCATTCGTTGTTCCTCTTTCTTTTTCACTGCCCAACATTCAGTTCCGTGCATCATAGCCGGTCTTATCGCTGTTTTATAGAATTTTCCTTTCAGCTTCATTGGAATTTTTTTTTCACACAACACACCACTCGCTTCTTTCCACTTCATCCAGCCAGCCCTAATTCTACTGTATGCATCTCCATCTATTTCTCCATTACTCTGTAATACCGATCCTAGGTACTTAAAACTATTACTTTTCACAATCATTTCACCATCCAAAGATACCATTTTATTTGTAGTAACTCCATCTTTAAATGAACATTCCAAATCCTCTGTTTTTGTCCTACTAAGTTTTTTCCTCCAGAGCTTGTCTCCACTGTTCCAGTTTTTGTTCTAAATCTCTTTCACTATTTCCTATTAACACTACATCATCGGCATATATTAGGCACCATGGAATACTACCCTGTAGTTTCGCTGTTATCTGGTCCAAAACTAATGAGAATAAATAAGGACTAAGCACCGAGCCTTGGTGCAATCCTACTTTCACCTGAAATTTATCAGTCTCTCCCACACCTGTCCTAACACTAGTCGTTACTCCCTCATACATATCTCTCACAGTCTTTACATATTCGCCAGGGACTCCTTTCTTATCGAGTGCCTACCACAGAACCTCTCGAGGAACTCTATCATATGCTTTCTCAAGATCAATGAATACCATATGAGCGCTGGTCTCTTTATTCCTGTATTTTTCCATCAGTTGCCTTACAATGAAAATTGCATCTGTTGTTGTTCTGCCCTGCATAAAGCCAAATTGATTATCGGATATTTCGGTATCTTCACGTATCCGTCTATCAATTACTCTCTCCCATATTTTCATGGAGTGGCTAAGTAGTTTTATAGCCCTGTAGTTTCTGCATTGTTGTATATCTTCCTTGTTTTTGTAGACAGGTACTAATATACTGCTTCTCCATTCGTCTGGCATTTGTTCAACTTCCATAATTCTATTAAATTGACCTGCTAGCCAACTTGTTCCTGTCTCAATAACTACATATATTTATAATATACTAGCTGACCCGGCAGACTTCGTACTGCCTCAATAAATAAAAACAAACTTTTGTATACAATAAACTTAAAATAAACAAAAGGAATTCGTAATTAATAAACAAAAAATGCTTGATGTGAATGCGGTTTTATTATTATTTTTAATGTCCGACTGGTCTATTGTTTGACAAATCATGACATTATTTCGAAGTCTATTAAGTACGATATAACGCCCAAGGGCGTGTTATTGAAAAATAATGCCCTAGGGCCTATTAAATTTAAATAAAGAGTTAAATACTGTCAAGTTAACAAATAAAGTCTAAGTAAAACTATGGTTACCACAATTACGTTACGACTATTTCTGGTAATTGTACTTATTTGAAAACTAATTAGTTCAAAATTAATTCAAATTTTTTGCATATAAAGAATAATTTAGTCGGACATTAAACGTTGAAGGCACCACGGGTATTATAATAATAACGCTTTTGGTCAACCTATATACCTCAAGTGTTATATTATCCTTATAATACCCTTGGTACCTTAATAACTATAATTAATTACACATGATGTTTGAAGTAATAAAGTTTAGTTAGCCAAGCCGCACACCAAAGAAACATGAAACGAAAAACATGAAACATGAAACGAAAAACATGTTTCATGAAAAGAAAACACTGCTAAACAAATCTCAAAGTCCGCCTACCAATGAAACGAGTGTGATTCATGCTCATGACACATTTTTATTTTCGGAGAGTTTCATAAATGGCCGGACATATATTTGTTTAGCAGTGGTTTATTTCCATGAAACGTAATTTACGTTTCATGTTTCTTTGATGTGCCTGCCTTAGAAGTAACAAAATAAAGTTTGTTGTGCAACAGTTACAATCTTAAATTTGGTTATTTTATGATGCATATAACAGCTTTATTTTCTCTACATTCAAAACAACCCTGTATTTATGATTGGGTTCGGGATGGTTCCAACTCTATAGGTGTTGAATAAATAAAATTATATTAAATTAAAATTAAATAACATTAAATAAAATGAAATAAAATAAAATAAGATAAACGAAAATAAGTAAAATATTTAAAGTAAATAAAATTAATTAAAATTAAATTAAATTTTATAATTTGCTGCTTGTTCTTTTCATGTGCTCAGAATTCTTCTCCTGCTTGCGGTTCGTCAAAAAAGTTCCGTTTAGAAATATTTTTTGAAAACTTCGCAAAATTAAAAAATTCATATTTTGCCCAATTTGAGACCCAAAGTTAAACTGTTCCACTTCTCTTCTATGAAATTTTTCGCTCGTTCTTCTTCTGTCCTCAGAATATTTCTACGGCTTGAGATATTTTATTTTGGACACCAATGATTGAGCTAGAGAAACAATTCTAGTACGATTTTGTTCGAAATAACAAGGAGTCTACCTACTTAATTTCGTATTTTTCACGTCATTATTGTGAGAGTTACAGCGTCATGGGCAACTCCCTTATGACGTACGGATATGAAATATAGACATGTAACAACCTACTCCGAGTTCGGTCGAATATATCTGCCAAATTTCATAAAAATCGGTCAAACCGTTTCGGAGGAGAATGGCAACAAACATTGTGAAAAGAGCATTTTATACATAAAGATGTAAAAATTTAGGTGGCTACTAAAATGACTATATAAAACCTTATAAACCTTCCCTGAACTTCTAAAAATAATTCAACATCAAAATTAGCCAAATCGGTCCAGCCATTCTCGAGTGTTAGCGAGACACACGAAAAGCAATTATAATATAGATAACTACATATTTTATATTTTAGCAGTGGAGGAGTTAGTTTACTGGTAGAGAAGTTTTATAAAAAATAAAATATAAAATGTACAATTTTAGAATGCAAAGAAATATTAGATAAAGTATTTTCTTAGATTGAATGGGAAGATCTTCTTATTCTTCTTCCTTAGCTTTTCCTTTTTCAGGACTCGCTGATCCATACCCTTCTTCACCACTTATTCCTGTTCCCCTTTATTTCTTTCTTAAGTCCTCTGCCACATAGTTCTTCCATCTTATCCTCGGTTTTCCTCTCTAAAAATATTTCATTAACTTTATCTATCTATAGTTCTTACAGTCTTGAATTTCCTCTTTATCTTTATACAGTGATACTATCACGCTCTTTCTCCATACATTTGGCATCTTTTTTCTCATATATCTTACTCTTCATTTGTTTGCCACAACGCATCAACCTCTTCTTCTCCTAGAGCTTTCCAAACCTCTACATGTATTTCGTCAAATCCTAATACCGCACCATTCTTCATCCTATCTAAAGCCTCGACAATCGCATCTCTCGGGATCCCTGGTATTACATTCTCATTTTGGATCCCGCATCCTTTGTCCCTTCTTTGGTGTTCTTCATTCATATCCTCGGGTGTTCCCAACTTGTCATAAGCTTTGCAGATGATCTTTCTTTAGCAGTCTTTACAGGGCGCTTTGCTTCCCTTTTTGCTATATTTTATTTATCTTTATCTTCCTCTCTTTTAGACCTCTCATACCTCTTTCTAGCCTCTTTCTCCCTTGTATAGAATGGGGAGATGACATTTTTAGAAATAATATAATGCATTCTTACAAGAAATGAAGATATAAATGAAAGAAATGAAACAACAATTCTACAATAGATTAGATCAAACGAACATTAAATATTACTACTTTGCTTGACAAAAGAAAATAATCTGATAATATAGAATTTGTATTTCCAACAAAATGACATTTACGATGGTACTTTGGCTTGAATTTTTTTAATCTTCTTTCTTCATGTTCATGTAAGTCTTCAAACAACCGCTTGGCTAACTCGTTAGGATGTTTAGACACTCTTTCGCGATATGTTGCACTATATTCACTTATCACCTCTTGCACTGTTGGAATTGCTAAGTCTCGTTGGATCACGTAGTTGGGTACGTAGTATGGAGCATCAAGAATCAGCCTTATCGTCTTGTTTTGGAACCTCTGTATTATATTTAGGTTGCTATTAGAAGCTGCTCCCCAGAGCTGGATACCGAAGGTCCAAATGGGCTTTATAATGGCTTTGTAGACCAGTAGTTGGTTTTCTAGAGACAACTTCGAGTTTCTGCCGATAATCCAATATAGACGGCTTAGCTTTAGTCCTAACTGTTTGCGTTTAGTGAAAATATGTTTTCGCCATGTTAGTATTCTGTCTAGGTGGATTCCCAAGTATTTTACATCTTCGGCTTGAGGTAAATTGTTGTTGTTAAGTTGTACTGGTGGGCAAGTTTCTTTACGGAGTTTAAATGTTACATGTGTAGATTTTAGTTCGTTAGCTTTCATGCGCCATTTCGACAGCCATTTTTGTATCTTGTTAAGGCAGATTTGAAGTTGTCTTGATGCCATCTTTGGGTCTTCGTGTGAAGAGAGAGCAGGTGTATCGTCCGCAAATGTGGCTATTGTAACCATCGGTATAGTAGGAAGATCACTTGTGTACAACAAATACAGGATAGGTCCGAGTACACTGCCCTGTGGTACCCCTGATTTTATGGCGTTCAGAGAAGAGTATTCTTGATTTTGTCTGACAAGGAAGTGTCTATTGGCTAGGTATGATTTTAGTAACAGGAAGTGGGGATATGGAAGTAGCTTCCTAATTTTGTAGAAGAGTCCAATATGACAAACTTTATCGAATGCTTGTGACATATCAATCAATGCAGCAGAACAATAACGTTTTTGTTGGAAGTCATCGTTAATCTTGTTAACTATTCTATGTACTTTTTCGATAGTGCCATGTTTGTTTCGGAATCCAAATTGGTAGTCTGGAATTAAGTGCATCATTTCTGTTATCGACTTCAGCTTTTTGACGTATATTTTCTCGAAAATTTTGGAGATAGTTGGTAGCAAGCTAATAGGTCGATAAGAGGTAACTTCTTCTAATTTTTTGCCTGGTTTGGGGATCATTATTATTTGTGCTACTTTCCAGATCTTTGGGTAGTACCCTATTTTGAGGACGGCATTGAAGATATATGTTAGTAATTTAAAGCATTTGGGTGTTGATTCCTGAAGCACTTTTCCTGTCCGATCATATCCTGGTGCTTTTTTAATGTCAAGTTCATTCATTATTATATTTCTGGTTTCACTTACTAGAATTTTTTTTACAGGCAGGTCCATTTGGAAGGGTGCATTAAGTGTTTCGTCTATTTCTTTATCTTCTGAATGCTGCTCTGGATCGTATGGATGGAATACTTTTTTTAAGTGTTCAGTAAAGACTTCTGATTTTTCTTTGTCATTTCTTGCCCATTTATTTCCGTTTCTAATTGGAGGATTAAACTGTTGAGGTTGTTTAAGCTTTTTTGTAGCCCTCCATAGTGCGTAGTCTGAGGCTTCCGTTGGGGTTAGAGATTCTAAATAATTCTTAATGTTTTCATTTTTACTGTTCCATAAAATCTGTTTTAATTCTGTGGTAGCTCTGTTATATTTTCTTCTATTTTCTAGTGTTCTGTTTTTCATCCATTGTTTTCTCAGTTTTCTCTTAATATTTATTTTCTCTTTAATTGATTGGGGTAGTTCGTTTGCTTCTCCTTCTCGGTATATTATTGGGGTTGCGTTCCATGCAGCTTGTTGAATTTTTGTCGTTAGGTCTTCTGTCGCGACGTCTATATCATTTTCTGTTTTAAGTGGTATATTTAGTGATATTAGGTTATCTAAATTGTTTCTGTATTCATCCCAATTGGTTTTTTTATTATATAATGTAGGGGGCATTTCTTTTTTTAAGATCTTTGAATGTATTGTGATTATTATCGGGGAGTAATCGGAGGACAGGTCATCAGATGTGGTCACCTTGCATTTTTTAATATCTAGGCCTTTGATGGTTACGAAGTCTAGCAAGTCTGGAAGTTTGTTGATGTCTGATGGCCAGTAAGTAGGTTCATTAGTAGATAGGTATTTGAGGTTATTTGCATTCATTGCCTTTAATAGTTCTCGTCCTTTAGTGGTTGTTATACGTGATCCCCAAACGGTATTTTTGGCATTGTAGTCTCCGCCGGCTAGAAATTTATTGCCCAATGTCTTGAAGTATCCTTCGTATTGTTCTTGTTTATTGTTGTGTTTGGGCGGGCCCAAAGCGGGAGGGTCTATAAATTGATGAAAAGTTAATTCCTCATAAAATCTCCTATTTTTATATTTATTTGATTATCCCGCAGTTCTTGTTCAACTTTTGTTCTTGCTAGTTCATGCCAATATAGATTTGTAATTATTCGTAAATCTTTGCAAACTCTCAAATCTATATAAAGCAGCGGGTTTTGCAGAACTCTCAACACGCAGAAGCGTTGCAGAGCACATAGAGAAAATTAAGCAGATTGCGAATGAGCGGCATGCTCAAGCTCATTATGTGTCCGAGATATTATAACTTTCTCCTTTTAATCGTATACATCACCTCTCTTTCTTTCCCCATTCTTCGTAGTACCGTCTAGTTGGTTATCTTGTCCGTCCATGATATCCTTAGGATTCGCCTGTATAACCACATCTCGACGGCTTTAAGTTTTTTCTCCATCGCTTCAGTGAGTGTCCAGCATTCAACTTCGTAGTATAATATTAAGAAGATATAACATCGTAGGAGCCTTACTTTTAACTCCAGATTAAGGTTGTGGCTTTTAATGAGTTTGACCATGTTGTTGAATGCACTCGTCCTAGCCTTTTCTATTCTACATTTTACTTCTTGTGAGTTAAAATAACATTAACAAAAAATAACATTAAAAAATACCAATTTGTTTGGTTTTCGCTTAAATGATTTACTTGGATAAAGTATCAGGAAAATATTCAAAATATATTATCATTCGTAAAAATTTTTGATATATGTATGTATTTATGTACTTTCCATACAAGTATTATAAATGCTATTTGTTCCAAAAAAGTTATATTAATTTGCTCACTTTGCTTTAGAGTTTTTCAAGACTCCCATAATGCGCACGCTTATACCAATTTGACCATCTGCGATCTAACGCCGATAGTGCATAAAAAGATCTATCATCTTTAACGGATTTTCTTCCAAATAAAGAAAACAAACTAACTAGGAGCTTAAATCGCCAATTTCGGTAATGGTGTTAAGTGAAAAGCTAGTTTATCTAGTTTTCAATTTACGAAGAGGGATTAAACTAAACCTTTTAGATTCCACAGATTATAATGTAGTTTAGATATTTTAAAGGATTTAAAGTTTAAAGTCAATTACAAGTCATTTAAAAGTATGTGTACAGTAGGAAAAATGAAAGACTACCCATGAAAGAACATGTAAAACACACTGTATTTTTCTGTCACCGTGTCACAAAAAAATATTGGCCAACGCAAGTACATGTAATACTTATATAAGCTGTTCTTATAGTACTGGTACTAGTTCAATATTTTCTGGAATATAGAAAATATGTGTTTAATATGATCGCTTATGGGTAATCTTTCATTTTTTCTACTATACGTAGACTTATACAGTAAGCCTCTGAAATCTCGCAATATATTTTCCGACTCATAAAACTTAACTTAAATTTTGTGTGTTAATCATGATTCACAGAATTATGACATTTCATCGAATAATTTATAAAGCATAGAAGCATAAAATGTTAAATGGAATCATATAACAAATTCCTTCAAAATCATCCGGATTGTTCGAAAGCTCGCTACAAAATATTTTAGATTTTTCACACAGTTTTCAGTTTCAGAACAAAAAACTTAAAAAATATTAATTCAGTTATTTCTCCTCCTATGTCCATTATCTTTTATATGGATATGGTGGGGTTATGGTATTCTACATATGGTTGCTATCCACTCTATTAAGTCCGTGGTGTGCTTTCTCGGAGATGGAGAGAATGCTGCGTGCCTCTGCCGGTTGTGCTTTCAATCACCATTATCTCCATACTTTTCAGTCGCCTGGCCGTTTCTCTAAAATACTTCAATATATATTTTGGTTGATGATTGTGATAAACCGTGATGTCCAGTCATTAATATTGAGATATTTGTTCGGAGTACTGTCCATCATCATCTACCCATTATCATCCACTGCTGAACATAGGCCTTCTCTAAGTTTCTCCACGTCTCCCTGTCTTGAGATACCATCATCCAGTTCCCGGCAGTTCTTTTTATATCGTCACTCCAGAAAGTTGGTGGTCGACCTCTTCTTACCGACCTTCTCAATAATCTTCTAGTTCACCTGTCGTTCGGTGTTTTTGCGACATGATAGGCCCATCTCCATTTATTATTTGCTACATGTTCTACTATGTCTTTGATTTTTGTTCTTTGTCTGATGGTATTATTTGATATCCTGTTTGGTTTTTAGGATATTATGATACCACATAATACTGTCCATAGTAATCGCGATTTATCGCGAGAGGTTATTGGAGCAAGAGAAGACAAGAGAAGCGTCGGTCGATCGCCTACAAGATGGACTGACGACTTAAGAAAGCTAAATGAAAACTGGATGAGAGCGGCGCAGGATAGCGGGGGTTGGAAACGAGGGGAGGGGGCCTATGTTCAGCAGTGGACTTTTGAGGCTGCATGATAGTATTCGCATTATTCTACGGTACACCCACATTTCAAAGGTCTCTACGTTATGAGTAAGACTTTTTATGATCCAAGTTTCGAACATCTTGGATATTAGTGCACCCTAATATGTCTGTGTAGATTTTGGCATTGGATCCGACCATCACTTGTAACACCGTTGCCGTATCCTCTATTTTTTCATACTATCACGTTACAATTTTTTGTGATATTATACACGAGCGGGACACCCTCAAAAAAGCGCTTAGTTTTTCTAGATACTGACCACGGAGGGGCGAATGGCTAATTTTATTCATACGTTATATTTTCGAGGGTGCTGAAAACGAAAATGAGGTTTATTTTGAATTTTATGTGGGGTGACATTGTCAAAATCGCAATTTTAACCTAAAAATAAAAAAAAATGAAATCACGTTTTTTGCGTTTACCTCGCTACAACTCTGTTCCATTTTAATATTTTTTTCTGAAATTTTTACAGTATATAGCTCTAACATTTCTGAAGACAAGGGTACCTGCTTCAAGTTTTTATTATTATCATGATAAAGGTTATGTTAACCGAACTTAACATAAAAACTAGACTCAGCACCACTATCAACCAAAATATACTGAGATATTTTGGACATATAACTAGAAAGTAACTCGAAGAAGGGAAGGCATGGAACGAATGATAGTTGAAGGCAACGTAGAGTTCAGAAGATCCAGAGGAAGATATCCATTACGATGGTCGGACCAAATAAGGGACATGACTGGTTACTCGTTCTCCGAAGCAAAACAACACATACAGGAGAGAGAGGATTGGATAGAAATAGTCAAACGACTTACATGACGCCACTACATCCTTACGAAGGAGAACAGATAGAGGAGGAGGAAAGGTTATGAATTTTTCAAAGAAAAAGGTGCGGATTTGTGCATTACAAAGTTTAATCGCAAAAGTTGTGTGACGAAGTTTAAAATTTAGCTTCTTAATCACGTTTATTTGAAAGTAGAGAGTACAAAGAAGTTTTTGGTAAGTTTTAGATCAAAATGTTTTATAGAAAAAAAAATAGTGCAACTTTTAATGTCGACATTAGAAATCCCCAATATAACGCTTATCTTTTGAGGTACAGACAATCTAGGTCTAATTTGTCACGTTTAGTACTATCCTTGGATTATAAGCTTTCATTTGACACCTCATTTGTCATTCTACCTAGTATAATGACGGAGAAGTAAACGTTCTTATTCTATTATTCTTGTAGGTACATTTAACATTAATTGAAATGATGAAAGAAATGGCATGGCAACACTGTGACGTACAAACATAAGATTCAGCTGTGCGTTACATAGGGTGCACTAATTTCCAAGATGTCCCAAGTTTCTACAGCGTAGATAGCGATAATGGTTCGCACCAGGCATAGTGGTGTTATGACCGCAACTTTCCACATTTTAGTAGGTTTGAACACTACTGATCTGATCGTTGTAAGGCATCGAAGTTTTTCTT
This sequence comes from Diabrotica virgifera virgifera, assembly GCF_917563875.1. Taxonomy (NCBI): domain Eukaryota; kingdom Metazoa; phylum Arthropoda; class Insecta; order Coleoptera; family Chrysomelidae; genus Diabrotica; species Diabrotica virgifera. The sequence goes on from NC_065449.1 coordinate 193,480,713, forward strand.
CTTCGTATCCCACAGTTTTTGTGATAACAGAGCCCCTGTAACTTAAACAACTAACCACTTTTTTCTAGTTCGATCAATGATCATCACCTGTTCATAATTTGTTTTTGTTCACCTATTGAAGTTGATCTGTTTATTAAAGTATTATCGGCATAGTGGAGGTTGCTAATTCTTTGCTGTCACAGTTGACATACAGTTGTTTTAGTAGGTGTATTAGATATTCGGTGGTATGCATTTTTTTAGTATGTGCCACATTTTATGAGTATAGGAAGAAGGAGAGTGTCATGGTTGAAGAATTTAAGGGACTGGTTTAAATACAGATCTATAGAACTCTTTAGGCAGCGGGAGATAGAGTAAATATTGTGATGATGTTATCCAACCTCCGATTAGGAGACGGCACTTGAAGAAGAAGACCTTTTATGTTACTTTACACTGTAGAACGCTTTCAAGTAGTCGACTTTTAGCCTAATAAAATAAAAAAAAGTGTCAAAATGTAAATTCGTACAGGTTAAAACAAATTTTATATCAAAGTTTAGGTGGGTACAATAGATATTTTCAAGAAAGTATCCAAATCATACAAGGGGATCATTGTTTAAATAATTAAAAAGTGGTCATTTTTGCAAAAAAATTACTTTTTTAACTGCTGAGGTAATTCACTTATTAACAAAGGTCTATGGGATTTTTTTCTGCAAAGTTTAAGGGTAAATCTTTCACATAAGACTTACTAATTTAAATTTTAGCTCCTATTTATTTAAATAATTGTATATAAAACTTTAAAAACAAATTGACAAAAAATTATTTTTTGCGTTTTAAATAAGCACTATAAAATATTTTATTTTACAGACTAAGTTGCGCTATATCACTAGTATTAAGCAAAAAAAATTGGTCGAAAAATATTTAATATTTTTTGAGATATTGAATTTGTTTATTAAATGTTACTATATTTTCAATTGCAAAAACGCGGTTGTTACCAAAGAAATATTCACCTGCTTAAGATCTCATTATTTTTATTTTTATGTATATTTTCGGTATCTGTATTGATAAATTCAAATTTCAATTAAACTCCCCCTAAAATGGCATTTGAAAATTATTCAAATTTGTTTATAATTTATTTTTTTAATAACGTCGCGGGGACTAAGTATTTTGAAATGCCGTTTCGATAATTGGGTTCCTGGGAATTTTTTACTAATTAACAAAATTTTTTTGTCGTTTTTTCTTCTTCTTTTTTTTTCTTGGAGTTATATTACTACGGGCCCTTTTAGGGTTAAATTTTATTAAGAATGTCGAATCTCTGAGTTGTAGATTCTAGACCTAACAATATTAAGATTTAACTAAAATCTTATGAATAAAATGTGGCTACTTACTGAGTTACAGGGTGTTTTATTTAAAAATTTAAAAATTATTGTTACCAAGTACTTTAAAACTATTTGACGTATCCTTATCATACTTGGCAGAAAGTGTGGCTATTATACACCCTACTAAATTGTGATTAATAAACGTTTCTAGCTAGTGCCAGAGGCGTACGACAGGGGATAGTCAAGGATTGACCCTTCCCAAATTCTACGCCACTGAGTGAATTACTATTTTAGCGAAATTTTTCGATTCTCCAATACCTTATATGTAAATAACTTTATTGGTATCGATAAAGTCATCAGTTTGAGAGATATTGGAAGTTTAAAATGAATGAATGAATGAATCAAAATAAATATGCCATTTCATTTTTAACGTCCAATGTCTCGAAAACTAATGACTTAATCGTTACCAGTAAAGAGTATATTATTTACATAGAAAGTATTGTAGAATCGAAAAATTTCGCTAAAATAGTAATTCCCTCAGTGGCGTAGTATTTGGGAAGGGTCAACCATTAACTATCCCCTGTCGTACGCCTCTGGTAGTAGCTAGATACTTTTATTTATCGCAGTTTAGTAGACTGTATAGTATCCACACTTTCTGCCAAGTATGATAAGGATACGTCAAATAGTTTGAAAGTACTTGGTAAAAATAATTTTTAAATTTTTAAATAAAACTCCCTATAACTCAGTAAGTAGCCACATTTTATTTAAGTGATTTTAGTTAAATCTTAATGTTTTTAGGTCTAGAATCTACAAATTAGAGATTCGACATTCTTAATGAAATTAACCCTAAAAGGGCCCGTAGTAATATAACTCCAAGAAAAAAAAGAAGAGAAAAAAAAGGCAAAAAAATTTGTTAATTAGTAAAAAATTCCCAGGAACGCAATTATCGAAACGGCATTTCAAAATAGTTAATCTCCGCGACGTTATTAAAAAAACAAATTATAAACAAATTTGAATAATTTTCAAATGCCATTTTAGGGGGAGGTTTAATTGAAATTTGAATTTATCAATACATTTATCGAAAACATACATAAAAATAAAAATAACAAGATTTAATACAGGTGAATATTTCTTTTGCAACAACCGCGTTTTTGTAATTGAAAATAGAGTAACATTTAAAAAAAAAATTCAATATCTCAAAAAATATTAAATATTTTTGGACCATTTTTTTTTTTTAATTAATACTGATAACATAGCGCAACTTGTCATGTAAAATAAGATATTTTATAGTGCTTATTTAAAACGCTAAAAATAATTTACTGCAAATTTTTTTTTTAAGTTTTATGTATAATTATTTAAATAAATAGGAGGTCAAATTTAATTTAGTAAGTCTTATGTGAAAGATTTATCTTTCAACTTTGCAGAAAACAATCCTATAGACCTTCATTAGTAATTGAATGACCTCAGCCGTTAAAAAAGTAATTTTTTTGCAAAAATGACCCCTTTTTAATTATTTAAACAATGATCCCCTTGTATGATTTCGATACTTTCTTGAAAATACCTTTTGTACCCACCTAAACTTTGATTTACATGTAGTGTAATTTTATTTTACTAGACTATTTCGCTTATATCGATATATCGCTCATACTATTTCGGTGACATTACAACAGTACTTGGGGTTTTAACTCTAAAACCGGAAGTACGATGTCACATTTCTTGTCTTTAATATCATCCTTGGGTTATAAGCTTTCATTCGACACTTCATTTGTCATTCTATATGTATTAATAACGGAGGAGTTGTATTCGTGAACGGACAGACAGATGGACAGACAGTCATGAAACCGGAAGTATATATTTGTTCTCGTCTTGCAAAGACGCGTTGAATAATATATCACTTGTACTATTCCGGTGACTTTAAAACAGTACTTTTGGTCGCATTTCTAAAACCGGAAGTCCTAGGTCACATTTCTCACATTTAATACCATCCTTCGTATAGTGACGTAGGAGTTATATTTATCGTCGGACGGACAGACGGACAGACACCCTAGGTCAAATGTATCACCTTTAGTACCATCCTTGAATTATAAGCTTTCATTTGACACCTCATTTGTCATTCTACCTGGTATAATGACGGATGAGTTATATTCGCGGTCGGACGGACAGATGGACAGACAGCCTAGGTCAAGTTTCTCACCTTTAGTACCATCCTTGGATTATAAGCTTTCATTTGACACCTCATTTGTCATTCTATCTGGTATACTGACGGAGGAGTTGTGTTCACAGGCAGACAGACGGGCGGACAGACGGACGTGGATAATTCTATGTTTTCACATTTTTTCAAAATGGGTGAAAACAACACTTTTAAGAGATCCCGTAATAAAGTATAATATGGTTCTAAAGTAACGTGTTCCTACTCTATATAAAATCTAATGGCAAATGGAAAGTTTAAGATGAAATTTTTCATTAAAGAACCACATACCGTTGTAGTTCTCGATCCACCCCTGGCTAATTCGCAATTGAAGAGGGATTTCAAGTATGCCTCTCTTTTGCCATCAGTTTGTCATCAGACTAATGCCTAATTTCGCATTTCTCTCTGCAATATATGCAAATGGTGAACAAACTCGAATCGAGAGGTGGATGGAACCGTAAAGAGACTCACTAGCTTTAAATTCAAATTGAATTAGAGACGGTTTCGTTAATCTTGGGTTATTTATCTACTATTTTTAGAAAAAGCGAAAACTCCTTTTGGTTTCCTTGTTTATTTTAAACGAAATTGGCATAATAAAAGATTTGTGCATTAGCACTACAATAGTTTTGAAAATTTTACTTACTAAAATATACCATTCGTATTTATAATGCAAGTTAAATGAAACTAACGCATAATTGTGGTACGGTCAAATAAGTAGGTACATAAATGAGTACCAACCACTAAATGATTTAAAGTGAAGATTTTTAAGAACAAATAAAAACTAAAATATATTAAAAAAATTGGAAAAATTCTTTGTAAAAGATATAAAATTTTATTAAAATCCCTTTAAAGGGCTACACCACAACAAAACGTTTTCGATTTTATAAAAAATCATCATCAGTGTTAGATAGATTTGCAAAATGCCTTATGATGGATACATGGCAACAGGATAATGCCGTTAGGTAATGTATTGAATTTCCCAACACGTGGGATGCAAATTAGGTTGTTTACATTTCAATGACTTCTAAAATATATTATAAAACATGCAAGAAGAAAGGTTTGATCAAGTTTATTAATTCATAAATTTTGCCAGTGTTGATCAGAATTCCAAATTTGTTGCTATATGGCTTAGATGTTAGGTGATGGTAATCATTTCCACTTCATTCGCTGCTAGTAGAAGTGTGTCATCTGTGTATCGCAGGTTACTGATTTTTTCTTCTTCTTCAAGTGCCATCTCCATGACGGAGGTCGGCAATCATCATAGCTGTTCGGACTTTAGAGACGGCTGATCTGAAAATTTCATTTAATGTACAACTGTACCATTCTCTCATGTTGAGCAGCGACGATATTCTGCACCTTCTATGTCTGTTTTTCCTTTAATCTTTCCCTGCATAATCAATTGGAGCAAGTTGTATCTCTCTCCACGTGTAATATGTCCGAAACATTCTAATTTTCTTGTTGTGATAAGATTTTCATTTCTTTATTCATCTTTTTTAGAACCTCTTTGTTTGTGGCATGTTCTATCCACGATATTTTCAGAATTCTTCTGTACACCCACAGCTCCAATGATTCCAATTTTTTTATTGATGCCGCATTCAAGGTCCAAGTTTCCATTCCACAAAACTAAGTCGAGAAAACGTAGCACCTAGCTAGCCTAACTCTTAACTTCAACTTCAAATCTCTAGTGCAGAGCACTTTTCTCAATTTGTTATAATTTGCTCTAGCCTTTTCTGTTCTGCTTTTGATTTTCTGTAAGTAAGCATTTGTGGAGTTGATCATTGTTTCAAGATATGCTTATTGGTCTACTCGTTCGACATTGGTTCTGTTTATGATCAGATTGTCATTATTTCTTCGAGTTTCTGATATTCTCATAAATTTTGTCTTCTTGACGTTCATTTTTAGAGCCTTATTCTTGTCCAAACTCCGCTATTCTGGTTACAAGCCTCTGAAGATCCCCAATATTTTCGACTAAGATCATCCGCATATCTATAGTTGTTAATCGGAACTCCATCTTCCTTTATTGCAGCTGTTTCACCCTCAAGAGAATTCCTCAGGATCTCTTCCGAGTAGGCATTAAACAGAATTAGCGACAACACGTGTCCCTGTCTCACGTCTGATTTTAATTTCCTCTGACTTCTGTTCGTTAACACGTACTTTGCTCGTTGCTTCTAGCATAAATTCGATATAATCCTGAGGTCATTGTAGTCTATCTTCTTTGATTTCTGGACATGCATTAATTGTTCATGTCGTACCTACTATGTCGAATGTTTTAGTATAGTCAATAAAACATGCATATATATCTTGATTGACATTCAGGCACATTTGTGTCAGTATACTTAGTCAAAAAAAATCTTCACGCGTTCCTAGACCTTTGCAAAACCCAAACTGCGCATCATTAATGTCTATGTCCAGTTTATGATATATGTATTCGGTTATGGATAACTTTCAGTAACAACTATTGGGACCGTGCAAGTTCGGCAAAGCGACACCGATTTCTACGCTCTGCAACTTTATTCGCACTTTTAATTATATTGGCCAATTATATAAGTCCTGGTTACTGGATAATTGTCAAGGCCATAGTCCAAAAAAATAATAAGAAGAAAAAATAAGATTCAGGTTATGTTATTAAAACGTAAACAATTGTATATAGTAAATAAAATTAGTTATTAAAATTCAGTGCTGCAAGCAAAATACAATTAATTAAATTTACCTTTAGGTATATAATAATTGCATATCATGTCAATATTGTGGAGCAACATATAATTTTTCTTCTTCAATGACAGTAGATATGAAATGTACGTCAATTTGACAATTTAAATTGACAATATGAATTATTTAAGAAAGTTGCAATATTTCTCCGCTATTCGTGCACGATCGTTTCTCAATTCCCTTTCAAGTACTTGCACACCGCGAAGAGCACATGGAACATCAAGCTAATGGTGTGGTAGTCGCCGCATTTGTTTTTCTTTTGAAGGAGACAAATAAAGATCGAAATTAATCATTCTTTGGGTAATATGCCTGAGCTATAAATTTTGTTTAAGAGTATTTCCAAAACACCAATATGCTGCCCATAGTTCGATAGGAAGCATGTCAAGTCCAGGGTTTTTTCCACCCTTCATTATTTTTAATGCGTGTATTATTTCTTTTTTTTGTAATATCTGGACCTGTTTCTCCTAAAGTAACTTATATATCTTTTTTTTTCATCATCGTACATTTCGTCGATGTATTCTGCCCAACGTTGTACTGTCTCATTGTTCTGTGTTATAGCTAAAGTTATAGCAATCCCGTGTCTATCCAGAAGTGCACCAGTGAGATTTCGTTTTCTTAATCCTGCAATTTTTTGGCTTTATTTTGTAGGTTAAGTAGATCGTATCTTTTTTGGATGTCCTCTATCTCTTTGCATTTCTCTTCAAATTATTTTTCTTTTGCCTGCTTTATCATCTTTCCTATCTTGTGGTTAACCTTGCTGTATTTATTGTTCTCGTCGTTCATCCATTCTTTGTTACTCCTTGGGGAAGTCTTTAGTATTTCTTTACAAGGTTCTAGTAGACAATGGTTCAGTCGATCCTCGTGCTCGTCAATATATTTTTTGCAGTACTGATTTTTTATTTTATACAGGGTGTCCCGAAAAGATTGGTCATAAATTATACCACACATTTTGGAGTCAAAAATAGTTCGATTGAACCTAACTTACCTTAGTACAAATGTGCTCACAAAAAAAGTTACAGCCCTTGGAAGTTACAAAATGAAAATCGATATTTTTTCATATATCGAAAACTCTTAGAGATTTTTTATTGAAAATGGACACGTGGCATTCTTATGGCAGCAACATCTTAAAAAAAAATTAAAGTGAAATTTGTGCAGCCCATAAAAATTTTATGGGGGTATTGTTTCCTTAAACCCCCCAAACTTTTGTGTACGTTCCAATTAAATTATTATTGTGGCACCATTAGTTAAACACAATAGTTTCAAAACTTTTTTGCTTCTTAGTACTTTTTCGATAAACCAGTGTTTAACGAGATATTTTGAATATTTGTCGAATCCACCACATATTTGTATATGGTTAAGTACGATTATAGAGACCTGTTAATAATCTGAAAATTTATTTATAATTTACATTTTTAGGTATATTTTGAAAAAGAAGCCACATCTCGATAAAAGGTGATGTATCAAAAAAAGACTAAGAGGCAAAAAAGTTTTAAAAACACTGTGTTTAACTAATGGTAAAACAATATAGCTTAATTGGAACGCACACAAACATTTGGGGGGTTTAAAGGAACAAAACCCCTATCAGATTTTTATGTAAATATATTAAAAAAGAAGCCGCATCTCGATAAAAACTGGCTTATCGAAAAAATAGTAAGAGGCAAAAAAGTTTTAAAAACGTTGTGTTTAACTAATGGTACCACAATAATGAATTCATTGAAACGTACACAAAAGTTTGGGGGGGTTTAAGGGAACAAAACCCCCATAAAAATTTTATTGGGAGGACAAATTTTATTATAATTTTGTTTTAAGATGTTCCTGACATAATAATGATACACGTCCATTTTCGATAAAAAATCTCTAATAGTTTTCGATATATTGAAAAAAATCGATTTTCATTTTGTAACTTCAAAGGATTGTAACTTTTTTTGTGAGCACATTTGTACTGAGGTAAGTTAGGTTCAATCGAACTATTCTTGACCCCAGAATGTGTGGTATAATTTATGACCAATCTTTTCGGGACACCCTGTATATTGATTCCTCTCATTCGTCTACTTGTTATATAATATTTAGAATATATGTTGCCTAATAATGATGATAGTATGCAGCCATGTCTAGTTCCTTTTTTCGTATTGAACGCATATATTATACGGATTTTTTATTAGATTAACTAGGTGATTATTAGATACCTACTCCCATGCTTCCCATTATACTTCAGATCGGACCCCATTTTATTAAATCGAAAGCCCAGATTATTAGATTGGAATATTATCCATTAACCCGATGTCTTATTATAAATATTAATAGGCAGTAAACAAACAGTAAATAATGAATAGTTTAGGTGCTGTAATTATTCACATTAAATCTCGGACATTTACCTAAAGAGCACCTAAATAGGATGTTTAATATGTGTGTAGAGTACGTACTAATCTCGATGCGGTTGCGTATGTGACAAAGTTGGTATTCACCGCAGATATACCACGGATTCCGTTGTAAAAGTAGATGGGAGTATGTGATAATTTGCGGGACGTGCACTGACAATGTGAGCGTTTTAAATCTGAAAAAGCCCCATAACTCTCAAATACATTTATCAAATGCGTTTTGTTTTATATCAGTAACAATTTTAGAAATGTATTTGATCTTTATTTCTAATGACAATACGTTACCCTAATTTGACAAAAACTACTTTTTTATTAATTTTTTTAAATAACGTAGTACTCGTATTTGATTCCGCTGCACTGTATAATACAAGAATTTCATCCAGTTACGATATGTGGTTTCGAAATTTCTGTCCATTGACCATCAATCTAATAGGTACTTAAATTCTAAACTACTCATACTGGTTAAATTCAAATCCAGATCTCCTCTTACAGCTAGAAATACAGTGCGCTGGAATAAGTGTTACCCCCTTATTAACTTCTTTATTTTTAGTACATAAGGAAAACGCTCGGACAGGTCGATTTTTAAAATAATCATAGTATATTATAGCATCAATGTTTCGAACTTAACGCGATCTCTCTTCAGGTAACAGGCATAACTTTGATTTTTTTTAATAAAAATCATTTAAAATCTTTTGAAATGCTGATTACAAAAATGTATAATACTTTAATCCTTTTTGAGAGCGTAGGTGTGAGATTTCAGCCGAATTCTTTTTAAACGCATTCATGTTTTTTCGGATACTAAGAAAACTAATAAGTATTTTTGAAAAATTTAAACGCAGAATAAAATATTACAGTATTATCGAGGGTCGAATGTCCCTGAGAACTTCTATAATGTATATTTTAATAAGTCACAGGAGTGAAAAATAAAGAGAAGATTTAGTCTGATTTTTAATATATCATTGATTTGATCATGATTCAAATATATCATTCAAAAGAAACTTTTTGTTTATTCTAAGGAGGGGGGACAGCCCTCCGTAATAATGTAATCTTTCATTCTGCGTTTAAATTTTTCAAAAATACTTATCAGTTTTCTCAGGATTCGAAAAAAATAAATGCGTTTAAAAATAATTCGACCGAAATTTCGCGCCTACGCTATCAAATAGGCTTAAAGTGTTATACATTTTTGTAATCAGTATTTCAAAAGCTTTTAAATGAGGTGTCACATGATGTACTTTCCCATTTAAAAAAAATCAAAGTTATGCTTGTCACCTGAAGAGGGATCGCGTACAGTTCGAAACATTGATGCTATAATATACTATGATTATTTTAAGAATCGACATGTCCTAGCGTTTTACTTATGTGCTAAAAATAAATAAGTTAATAAGGGGGGGGGGGGGTAACACTTATTCCAGCGCACTGTATAATTATACATAAATATTAAGAAAAAAATAAAAACCTTATCTTGTGAAAGATATATTTAAAATCCCCAAAAAGAGTTATATCACAACAGAACGTTTTCGGAATCAATATTCCATCATCAGGGTTATCACAGGTGTACATGTTTTAAGACTCCAAAATATACGGGTCAAAAACCTTCAGTTGTTTTAAAATTGTGAAGGTTACATTATAATATAAGATTTTTAAGGGATGTTAAAATATACAATACAATATTCCAACCAACATGGTTGATGTCATGTGATGCCAGGAGTTAATCTGGAAATATTTTTAACATCTCATAAAAGTCTTATAATATAATAACCTTCACTCGTATAATAACCTTCACATATTTTGGTGGCTTAAATCATCTAAAACTGTGATAACACTGATGATGGATTATCGATTCCGAGAACTTTCTGTTCTGATATAACCCTATTTAGGGATTTTAAATATACCTTTTACAAGATAAGGTTTTTATTTTTTGTGATTTATCGTATACAGCCAGTTACAGGAATTTTTCCTTGTGATATAGATAAATAAAGGACCCCTCTCACTCCCTCTCACTCTCTTCAATCTTGAACCCCTGCCTGGAGGCATTTTGGTGGTCGTGGTAATGTTGTATGGTCTGTATCCAAAGATCTCTGTCTGTGATTATTTTTTTTTAAGAGGCAAAGTTTTTCAATCCTAATAGCGACATTAATAATATTGAAAAATATTAAAAATGTTACTAAAAGATTTTTAAATTGAAAACTTATTGGTCCATTTCCCTGGTGACACTTCCAAGGCTTCTACAATATGCAAGCCAGAGCGATGCTGCAGTGAAGACAAAAGGGAAGGAATTCTACACTATGCAATTCACAACCCCCGTCTGCAGCTTGCTAAAGTTCCAACAGGAAATGGAGCTAGTTACTCTAGAGCCGTAATACTAGAATAAAAATAAAAATGTATACCATTTTTATTCAGTTGCAATGCGAAGGCAAAACAATCTTATTTTTCACCCAGAATACGGAGTGCAGTCTAGCACTCTGAATCGACGATTTTCGACTCTTATTGGAGTCTCATCGGAGAGACGTAGGCCTGCTGCTCCATACTCTAAGTGACCAACATCGAGAGTTTATCCCCGACACCGCAACTGACGTGAACGGATTAGATGACTAGCGTCATCGAGCAATTGAAAGGCAAAGTTTTTCAATCCTAATAGTAACATTAATAATATTGAAAAATATTCAAAATGTTACTAAAAGATTTTTAAATTGAAAACTTATTGGTCCATTTCCCTGGTGACACCTCCAAGGCTTCTACAATATGCAAGCCAGATGGATGCATCCATATTTTTGTTTGTCCAGATGGATGCATCCATCTGCCTTGCATATTGTAGAAGCCTTGGAGGTGTCACCAGGGAAATGGACCAATAAGTTTTCAATTTAAAAATTTTTAGTAACATTTTTAATATTTTTCAATATTATTAATGTCGCTATTAGGATTGAAAAAATTTGCCTTTCAATTGCCAGATGACGCTAGTCATCTAATCCATTCACGTCAGTTGCGGTGCGGGGGATAAATTCTCGTTGTTGGTCACTTAGAGTATGGAGCAGCAGGCCTACGTCTCTCCGATGAGACTCCAATAAGATTCGAAAATCGTCGATTCAGAGTGCTGGACTGCGCTCCGTATTCTGGGTGAAAAATTAGATTGTTTTGCCTTCGCATTGCAACTGAATAAAAATGGTATACATTTTTATTTTTCTTTTAATTTATGCATTGTTCAATTTCATATCCCAATTTTGATCGATCCATCTAATTGGGGATCTTCCTCGCGATCTTCGACCTTCTATCTTTCCTTGGATGACGAGTCCCTATGTTTTCTACGTCTGATCTCATAACATGTCGAAAAGTATTTTAATTGTTGAAGATGGACTTTGCTGGACAATCGTTGACTGATTTTTAGTTCCCTTCAAATTGAATTAGAGTATGAATTATTACTCCTATGGTCTTTACAAGGAATTCTTAATATTCTTCGTTAATAGAACATTTGAGTGGTGTATATTTTTCTTCTTTCTGATTGTCTCAAAGTCCAAGATTCGCATGCGTATACCAGTGTTGGGAACATTAAGCAGGTGATCAACTTGATTTTTAGAGTGAAATTTGAAAGTTCTCTCATATTTTAGCCATATTTCCTACGGCGATATTGGCTCGACCACATCTATGTTTAATCTCCTCCTATAGTAGCCTTGTATTTGTGATCAGTGATCCCAGATATCAGTATGAATGTTATGTAGTCTATCTACTACCCTGATTGTTGCCTTTGATATGTTTAACTGAAGACCAACTATTTTAATTTATTAGATTAAAAAGGGTTCAAGGCAGGTTTTGTTTATATTCGATTCAGAGTTGGACTACCATCTCCATATAGCAACTATTTCAGCATCCTTATGCATCATCAGTGAAGATTATGCAGTCACAACTCTGAAGGGAATATAAACATTCTGCCTCTTTTAAGGCAAAACATCGCGATGCAATGAACCCACCTTTTGAGACGCAAATCAGCGACATCTCTCGTATTACGAGGAAAACAACGAAAAGCCCCAGATACAAAGTTTACTACTTTTTAAACAATTAGAATAATTGAAATAAAAATATAATAAACAATATTTTAAATCTAAGACTTTTCGTTAATAAACTGCTTTCTGGCTGCATCCCATATCTCCGGATTTTACAATATATAATCACGTAGAGACGACGAAAATAGGAGAAAGCAAATAGAGGACACTTAGGCCACGCATTTACCTTCTCTTCGTCTAGGAAAAGGACCGAAAGACAGTTTCTAAATACTCAAAAACTGAGTAAAATGAAAAAGATTAAAAAGGGTTCAAGGCAGGTTTTGTTTATATTCGATTCAGAGTTGGACTACCATCTCCATATAGCAACTATTTCAGCATCCTTATGCATCATCAGTGAAGATTATGCAGTCACAACTCTGAAGGGAATATAAACATTCTGCCTCTTTTAAGGCAAACCATCGCGATGCAATGAACCCACCTTTTGAGACGCAAATCAGCGACATCTCTCGTATTACGAGGAAAACAACGAAAAGCCCCAGATACAAAGTTTACTACCTTTTAAACAATTAGAATAATTGAAATAAAAATATAATAAACAATATTTTATATCTAAGACTTTTCGTTAATAAACTGCTTTCTGGCTGCATCCCATATCTCCGGATTTTACAATATATAATCACGTAGAGACGACGAAAATAGGAGAAAGCAAATAGAGGACACTTAGGCCACGCATTTACCTTCTCTTCGTCTAGGAAAAGGACCGAAAGACAGTTTCTAAATACTCAAAAACTGAGTAAAATGAAAAAGATTAAAAAGGGTTCAAGGCAGGTTTTGTTTATATTCGATTCAGAGTTGGACTACCATCTCCATATAGCAACTATTTCAGCATCCTTATGCATCATCAGTGAAGATTATGCAGTCACAACTCTGAAGGGAATATAAACATTCTGCCTCTTTTAAGGCAAAACATCGCGATGCAATGAACCCACCTTTTGAGACGCAAATCAGTGACATCTCTCGTATTACGAGGAAAACAACGAAAAGCCCCAGATACAAAGTTTACTACTTTTTAAACAATTAGAATAATTGAAATAAAAATATAATAAACAATATTTTAAATCTAAGACTTTTCGTTAATAAACTGCTATTTTAATTTCATTTTCTTTCTGATATATGTATGAGATCATTAACTCTTCTTGAGTCTGTGTTCTCGAGGAGCTATGTCATCTGCAAAACGCAGACTGCTTATGTTTCGGGCAATTATTGAGAAGCACTTTTTCCATCCTTCAAGCGTTTTTCTCGTAATACGCTTGCCGTATATAGAAAATAATTGTGGAGGTAATACACATCCTTGTCTGACACCTGGTTTTGAAATACATTCCTTGGAAAGTATGTTAAGCACTTATACCGATCCAGTAGCATGTTTGTATAGTTCAGTAGTAAAAAGCGAAATCAGGTGCTGTGGTACGCCTAATTATCTTATAATTCGCTATAAGACTGCCATTTAACCCTGTCGAACGCTTTGCGATAATCTATAAAACAGATACAATAACGTGACTTTTTTTTCGATTAATTAAGTAACTGATAATTCTTATTTTCGCCACATCCATACTTCTTGTTTTTCTTAAATGCTTCTCATTCAGTGCCGTCGTACAGTAGAACTAATATTATAAGAAATTTGTTGAACTTTCCTTTTTGTTTTTAACAACGATCCTAAAACCTGTAAAGCTATAATCTTATTTGTAGTTGTAATTCTATCATTAAATGCACATACTCTAATTTTACCCTATCTATCTATCTAATCAGCCCTAAACATCCATCCTTGGATATAGGCCTCCTCTTCCTTCTTCCATGCCTCTCTATCTTGGGCAATTTGCATCCATTTTGACCCAGTGTGCTTCTTCAGGTCATCTGACCATCGCATTGTGGCCTTCCCCTTTTTCGTTTGTGGTTACACGGTCTCCAATGTATAATCGTCTTAGTCCATCTTTCATCCTTCTGCCGTAGGATGTGTCCGGCGAACTTCCATTTAAGCTTTGCTACTTGGGTTGAGACCTCTTTCACTTTTGTTTTGTTACGGATTCATTCGTTTCTTTTCGTGTCTGATAGTTTAATGTTTAGCATTTGTCTTTCCATGCATCTTTCTCTCTTTGCTATTTTTTCCATATTTTCTTTTGTAAACGTCCTTGTCTGAGAGCCATATATTAGAACAGGGAGTATACATAGATTGAAGACTCTTGTTTTTAGATATTGCGGGTATTTTCTGTTCTTTAGAATATAAGACAGTTTTCCGAACGATGCCCAGGCCAATCTTATTCTTCTCTTTATTTCTTCGGTCTGATTTTCTTTATATAATCTAGTGATTTGTCCTAGATATATATACTCTTTTACTTGTTCTATTCTTGTTTGTGCCACTGTAATTATTAGTTCTTCTTGTTGATTGGTCATGGTCTTTGTTTTACTGTAATTCATCTTCAGTCCTATCTTTGTCGATTCTCTATCTAGTTCTTCCATCATTCTTTGTAGTTCTTTACTTCTTTCTGTTATTAATACAATATTATCAGCATATCGTAAGTGATTCAGATATTGCCCGTTTATGTTTATACCCAAGCCATCCCAGAGTAGGTGTTTGAACACGTCTTCTAGCGCTTGGTTGAATAGCTTGGACGAGATGGTATCTCCTTGTATTACTCCTCGGTTTATTTTAATAGGCCCCGTTTGTCTCATTAGCTTAATAGTTATTGTTGCCTTATTATATATATTTGTAATTAAGTGGGTATATATGTAGCCTATTCTGCTGTTTTGTAGGGAATTCTTTACTGGCCAGTGTTCCACACTATCAAAGACTTTTTACCCTGATGACTGTTTAAATAAATATTTCCCTTCAAGAGCTAGTCTCAACTATTTCCAATTTTTCTTAAATCCCTGTCAGTATGCCCCCCTAAATAACCACAATCATTAGCATATTATATTAAGTATCCGGGAATAGTACTGTAATATACGGGATTATCATTTTATTGTTAAACAATAATGGCACCCAATGTTCTAGGTGGTATCTTAAAAGTCCGGCGCCCACTTATACGGAACAGCCCGCTACGGAACGGACCGCGACGATCGGCATTTTAATATTTTTCTGTATTTAAATTGCTCAGCGCCTACTTTAACGGAATCGTAGCACATCGCGCTGAGTCATTTGAAAACACGAAAATATTAAAATGCAGATCGTCGCGGGCTGTTACGTATAAGTGGGCGGCGGCCTTTACTCTTAGATTTTGGTAGCTATTTCGGTACACATTGGCGCCCAAAGTCATTGGTTACAAATTCTGTTTTATTACATAGCTGAGGCATAAAATATAATAATTTGAAGTCAACTTACACTATATCTATCAATTTTTCTGAAAACAATTTCTGGATTGGAAATAAAAACGTCCAAAAAATATATGTAATTTTGATTAGAATTACTGAGATTTATTCCCAGAAAATGAAACATCCCACAAGAAAATATTTTCAGACTCATATTCAGATTTAACGCATAGCAGAGACATTTTCTACGACGTATTTTCCTTAACTCTTTTATGACCGTGCATTTAACTTTATTCTCACTAAAATTCCATCAATTTGTTCTCGTGCAAGTATTAAAAAATAAAACAAAATACCGACACTTCATCGTCGTATTCTAAAGGTCTACTCCTGCTTAAAATTCAGCAAGTTTGCATCGATAAAGTTGAACGATGAACTCCTGATAAAGCACATCGAGAAACAATTTAAATAATTTAAAGCAGTACTGCCAACAGAAGTAAATGTAAAAGTAGCTCATAAATATTCAAAGACACTTTTGCCCTGCTAATCTAATGGCACAACACAAGACACACTCGACAACACCAGCTTGGTAAGTGAGGCATGATTAAAAACAATTTGGTACATTTAGTGCTGAATTTTTTACATCGAAAACTTTTGGGAATGCTTTCGGATGTCGTTCGAGTTAAATAAATTAAATATAACCTGTAATAGTATTTCAGAAGGGTTTGCTTAAGGTTTCTACTGTTTTCGATTGTCACAAACACAAATAATATAAATTTTATTTGTGAATTCCTTTAATACCAATGTACCAATATATAATATCTCTCTCGAAGGAATTAGATCGGGTAAAGCCGTATCATTATGATTTCTCTAATCCAGTCAATATAGATCTTCAAAAAAGAATAGGCATATTAAGATTCACAAAACATACTGCAATAATTGTTCTGTACAATACTAATCTATAGAGTCTGAAGACAATGTTAGTTTTTTCTCTATTGTAAGAGAACTAATTGCACAGCTTGATCGAATGCGTATAACATGAAATTCTGTAATACATATAATAGAGAAATATGTAAAGGCACAAACATCTTCGAAATTTAATTTGGATTTATGCAAGGCAGAATAATAACAGATGTAATTTTCATTAAAAGGCATCTTATGGAAGTCTTGTTTATTTTTAACACGTTTTTTATAAACTTCACTTGGTCTTTTTCACTATGTCCGGAAAATCTTGTCTTCTTCTTCAGGTGCCGTCCTCGTTCCAAAGTTTGGCTATCATCAAGGCTATGCGTATTTTTGATACCGTAGATCTAAATAATTGGCAGCTGCTGCACTTGTACCAATCTCTTAAATTCTTCAACCATGAATGTTTTCTTCTGCCAATAGATCTTTTACCTATTATTTTTCCCTGAATAATTAATTGTAGTAGCTGGTACTTTTGTCCCCTTATTATATGTGCCAAGTATTGCAGTTTGCGCTTTTTAATAGTAAGCGCAAGTTCTTTTTCTTTCTGCATCCTTCGCAACACTTCCATGTTTGTCACTCTCTCTGTCCACGATATTCTCAGTATCCTGCGGTACATCCACATCTCGAATGCTTCTATTTTCCTTGTATCGATCTTTTTCAGTGTCCAAGCTTCCATTCCATTCTATCGAATGGAAAATCTTGTAATTCATTATAAATATAGCGAATATTAGCTCAGTGGTAGAGCATTCGACTGCAGATCGAGAGGTCCCCGGTTCAAACCCGGGTGTTCCCTATTTTTTTTTTTAGTATACGTTAGTTAGTAATTTCATATTTTGTTCAGTTAAAATACTAAAAATTTATATTATCAAGTTAATATGATATTAGCTATACATATTAAGGTCCATCAGAATTATTCTTTCGAAAAGTGTTTCATTAATTTTTTACAATTTTAAACATGTTCTTTGATTTATATGAGTTTAAAATCGAGTACAAAAATCGATTGCATGAAATCGATTACATGAAATCATTTCATGGCATAGGGATTGAAACAACAATATAGTTAATAATTTCATATGGTGTCCTAAATATAACAAAACCGTGGTATTAACGCAGTTTATTTTAAAAGTGTATTTTTTTAATATTGTTGCACTAAACTTATGTCAAATATTTATCTTCATACCTCACAACCAATACGATTTAGTGGCTAGGAAATCTGGCTTTCACCCAGAAGACTCGGGTTCAATTCCCGGCATCGGAAATTATTTTTTTGTTTTTAAAATTGACATTTTGATTTGAAAAATAATTATTTTTGTAATACTTTTTTATATTGTGTCTTATAAATAATAAAAACGTGGTATTATAAAAAGATTTTTTATAAAAGTGGAATTATTTCACCTTCATCAAGAACATACTGCAAAGTTACCTAACAATTAGATACAAACATAACATTCACAATACATTCACAACGAAATGTTGTATTTTCTATGTTAAAGCTAATGCTATCAGACAAAAACATGTTGTTCTGTGAACGCCCGAAGCGACACTCTTGTTGGTCATTTTTTCACGTGTGACATTAGGGCCAACTAGTTTTATTATTGAACCAGCTTTAGATGTTTTTGGTTTATCTTCTTTTTCTTAAGGTGCCTTCTCCATTATTGATTATTGGCTATAACTACAGCAAAGGGCTCTCTATCTTTGAGCTGTTCTTAGTATCGAATGTGTGTCCATGCCTGTCCGGTCTCTTACGTACTTTAGCCAGTAGCATTTTCTTCTTCCTGGACCTCTTCTTCCTTCCACTTTCCTTTCCATTATGAGTCGTAAAAAGTTGTATCTTTCTCCTCTGTAAATATGTCCTAAATAGCTCGTTTTTCTGTATTTTCTGTTTTTTTGGTTTATTAGAATTCTAAAATATTGCAATTTTGTCGCTTAACTGCTCGAATATCTGTCTTATAATTAATAGACTTATTGCTTTTGATGATGTAGTAAATTTCAGGAAATAGTCTTTTGTGTAGTTGCTTTTTATATCCAAGCTCTTGACATCTGATAAATTAAATGTACGGCCTGTTGTGTTAAAATGGTGTGCTGCAAAATAATGTTTTTTTAGTGTGCATTCACTTTGTGCTGCGTTATTCTTTGTTTTAACCACTGCGATGTTTGCCCTATATGCTGCCCATCACATTCGAGACAAGAAAGTTAATAAAAATGAGATGACTCTGACTTAGAAGTGGTGTCTGTTCTTTAAGCTTCGAGATTAAGCTGTAAGATATGCTATTTTGATTTTAGGAATTCCACTCAGCAGCTTAATTCTATAGTAAGTTAAGTCATTGCCGTTGGCTAACTTTTTGTAAATAACGGGTTCTATTGGTCGGTTATCACATTGCCCCTCATATAAGTCTGAGTCGTAGATTAGTTGCTCGAGAGTTTTACTAAGAGACGTTATTCAAAATTATGTTATATAAAGTTTTTAAATTCTTTTGAATGAAATATGGAAATAACAGTGCTAATGTTCAAAATTATGTTCTTCGTCGCAACAACAATGTTATGTTGTTGCAAAAATACGCATTTACCGTTGCATTTCACCTTTTTATAAATTATCTTTTTTATTCATATTCACATTGCAAGTAGTACTCCTTACTCAACATCCATTTCAATCAGAAATATGCAAATCTCTCCTTATATAGTTCATATACATTGATGAGCGCGTTAATTACCGGAAAAATAACGCAATAGACGGAAAAAATAATACGTTGTGAAATAAATAGAGATGAAACTTGTAGATGTGGGAAATTATCAATAGAAACCTACAAATTTACATTATATTGACAGTTTCTTTTGTCATCTTTAAACGTATCGGAGTCAAACTGCCACAGGAGAATTTTATAAAAATTTTCCTCTCACAGTAGCAGTTGCCAAACTCCTCCGATACGTCTAAAGGTGGGAAACTATTAATTTAATGTTAATTTGTAGGTTTCTATTGATAATTACCCACCTGCAATAGTTTCATCTCTTTTCATTTCACAACGTACTATGTTTTCCATCTTTTGCCTTATTTTGGCGGTTCTTAGTGCACTGATCACTGTATAAAAAATATGGATTTTAGTTTTATTTAGTTGTATTTCTACAAGTAACGTAGAAGTTTATGTTTAACAACCCTAGACATCGGTATGCAAAGATCCATAATCGCTAAAGGAATTTGAGTATGACACAGAAAATATCCCAAGCTGTTAAAAAGTCGACTGTTTTTTACGTTACACGTGATTCACAGTTTTGTTCACTTACAATTCGTCAATCACCATATCTATCCAATAAAATTCCGAACAAATACTTTTTGGCACGGTATCAAGGACATCAACTAAATGTACAAATATAACTGCGCGTCTTCAATGTCAAACGGCTTTCTCGACCTGACAGATGGAATAGACTAAATAGTTGCATTTGATGTGCATCTATTTCAGTATCGCGTTATTTAGATCACATACAAGTGAATAATTTCACTTGGAACAGCTGCACAGCTGAAGAAACGCTACGTGTACTCATAAAGTTCGGAGATTGATTGAGTTTGGATCTATAAAAAAACATCACGTGAATCACAAGTTTCTATAACGACAGTATTGGGAATTTCCGTGTTTTTATGTTAAAGGGTACTAACAAGATACGATAGACTTGTTTATTGATGGTTAAAAGTGTTGTTGGATGAGAGGATAAACCGACAGTCGCATATTACGTGTAATAGGGCATATAGTAAAGGTGTCACAGATAAAAAGTCTAATTTAAAAGTAGCTACTTAACTATAAAATAGATTATTATAAAACTTGTATGTTGTAGATTGCGATTTGTGAATGTTCATTTAAAAATTAAACACATGATCCTTAGCAAATAACACAATTATTGTATATGGCGCGTCCATAGTACACGCTGGTTTCCGACTCAGAAAGCCGATGCGGAGTCGGTGCAGCTAAATCCTTCGTATTTAAATGGGCCTGTGCATGTGCAAAGTGCACCAGCACGCTGGCAACTAATAACCCAGTAAATGAACGGGAAATTCGGCCATACCGTGTAATTTTCAGGGGCAACTCCGAATTGCATGAAAATTTGGATTTAAGTTCTACTTACCCTTCACTTCAAAGTTGAAATTGTGCCGTTGGTTGCTTTTACTTGGGGGGTGACAGTCACCCCTTCTCGGGGGTGAAAAAACGTACGTTCAAGATAAGACCGGAAATGGATAAATCGACTGATTTTAAGCAACTTTTGTTCTATAGACTTTTTTATGTAAGTCAATACTTTTCGAGTTATTTACCATTGAAAATGTTGATTTTTCGACAAAAAACTACGTTTTCAGACGGTTTTTCGTAAATAACTCAAAAAGTTAATATTTTATCGAAAAAAATACCCTTAGCAAAAGTGTAGCTTATAAAAAACCCAAAATATGGTGTATCAGTAAAGTCTATCAATCAAATAAAAACAAAGTTGTAGCTCATGAAAACTACGTTTTTATTCGTCTAATTCCAAATCGAATATTTCAAGGTGAAATCGTCGAATAATTAAGCACTTTTCGGGAAAACCCATTTAAACTTTTTTAAAGTGTTTATATAGGCTATTGATTATATTCAAAATAAGATAGCTAAAAGGAACTACAACGTTAACGGGGTTTTATTATTTCATATGGTCAACGGACATCTATATATGAAAAAACCGCGGAGTGCTACCATTTAAAGGGGTGCGTTTTTAAGAAATAGGTGAATTAGTCTCTGGGCACAGTTTACATTAGGGTGAGTTATATGCACTTTTGGTACAAACATACCTACATAAAAATTGTTACTGGTTAAATTTCCTATCTAAATATCACTTTTTAAAGTCGTCAATGATAATTTTTTTTACAAAAATATATTTAAAAGAAAAAGCACAAAGAAACCCAAAAGAAAGATATTTTGTTTTTTTGCCCATAACTTTTGTCCACGAGGATATAGGTATAGACATTGCTTTACAGAAAAAAAGTCTACATATTTCTTCTTTAAAATTTTGTTTAGTAGAGGTAATTAGGATTTATAGTTTTCGAAATATGATTTTTCAAAGTTCGCCACTCACAGCAATTTTGGGCAATTTTGCTTGTTATTTCGCAAATACTGTTCTGTAACTTTTTTCTATGTAACTTTAGGTATAGGTAATGGTACACGTAATAGGAATAGAAATCAATTACCTTTAAAATGGTCTACTGTATAACGTTGTACGACTTTTTTTAAAGAGATTATGGTTTTTCAAGATTTTATACTTTTAACGATTTTTTATAATACAATATAAAAATAAAATAATATTATTATATAATATATTATATATCATATAAAAGTATATTATATATAGTATGCATATATTAAATTATTATATTATATATTATATAACACCTCATAAAAAAATATTATTTTTTACATTTTTTACGATTATTTTTGAAATTTCTCATTATAACTTTTTTTTTCTTGTAAATGAATGTACTATATATTGCTCAATAAAGAGCGCTTACTTTCTTTTCTTTAAAATGGTGTATCATCTGTATTTAAATAATGGAAACCGAGTGATTATGATATTTTTTTACCTGTATCATTTAAAATTATTTCTTTTACAAAAATTACATAAACATTAGTCTTAGAAAACATAACTTTAGTTAAAATTATTTGAAAGTTGACATTTAAAAAATTTTCAAATCAAAGTTTATCTCTTGGTTAGCATTAGCTTCAATATCTTCCTCTGACACTTCAGTTATCTTACAGTTCCCACAATTAGTACCCATGCACTTGCACCTTTTGCAGAATATCGAACAACTAATTCCTATCTTCCTACAACCGGTTTTTTGTACATCCTTTGATACATTTACATGCTATTTTTTCAAGCAAATCTTGTGGTGCAGGAGCTTTGACAGTAAATATTGGAATTAATCCATATTTTGAAGTTTGCCCGGCCGAGTCAAGTGGATCCAAAGTATTACCTATAAAAAATAAAATTCAATCATAACACACAATCACATAAAAAAATTATAATGAGAAATTTAAAAAATAATCCTAAAATCAAAAATCGTTGCAAGTACATACTTAGTCCATTTAGAAAAAGCATATCTTATTTAAAAATAATCCTAGAATCTTTTATAATACACCATTTTAAAGTAAACAGAATAAGCTTTCTTTTTTATTATATAATATATACCTAAATGTAGAAAAAAAAAGTTATAATGGGAAATTTAAAAAATAATCGTAAAAAATATAAAAACTCGTTTAAAGTATAAAATCTTGAAAAAGATAAACTCTTTAAAAGAAGTCGTACAACATTATACAGCAGAACCTTTTAAAGGTAATTGAATTCTATTCCTCTTACATCTACCATTGCATATGCCTAAAGTTGCGTAGAAAAAAGTTACAGAACAATATTTGCGAAATAACAGGGAAAATTGCCCAAAATTGCTGTGAGTGGCGAACTTTGAAAAATCATTTTTCGAAAACTGTAAATCCTAATAACCTCTACCAAACATCATTTTAAAGAGAAAATATGTAAGTTTTTTTTCTGTGAAGCAATGTCTATACCTATATCCCCGTGGACAAAAGTTATGGGACAAAAAACAAAATTTCTTTCTTTTGGGTTTCTTTGTGCTTTTTCTTTTCAATATATTTTGTGTAAAAAAAGGTATCCTTCACTTTAAAAAGTTATATTTAGATAGGAAATTTAACCAGGAACAACTTTTATGTAGACGTGTTTGTACCAAAAGTTCATAGAACTCTCCCTAATATAACCTGTGCCCAGGGACTAATTCACCCATTTCTCAAAAACGCACCCCTTTAAATGGTAGCACTCCACGGTTTTTTCATATATAGAGATTCATTGACCATATGAAATAATAAAACCCCGTTAACGTTGTAGTTCCTTTCTACATATAGTACATAATCAATAGCCTATTAGACTTTAATAAGTTTAACACTTATTTATGCGTCTCTTTTGATTTTTTCAAATTTTTCTTTGTACTCTTGAATATTTTTATTGGGGTTCTACACATTCCACCGCACTAATTGTTAAAAACAGAAACCATCTGCATCTTGCAAGATATTGTTGTGTACTGACTTTTGCAAAGGTAGATCAACCGAACAGATACATTCGTTGCAAATAAAAAATTACGTCCAGATAAATTAACTATATATCACCTCCATGTAACTGCGATGTATAACTTTTTTTTACATTTTTAACAACTCCGCTGGCTAAACACATCTTTGACATATTAGTTAATGAAAAGAAACATGCAACATGTTTACAAGTTAAAAAAATAAACCAAAAAATTGAACCACACACAACGACACAGAAAAGACACGTCTTCACGACTTGTCGGATTTAAGTTCCTTGTCAGTTTGAATCTTTGATCTCTGTTAGTATCGTTGGATAAAACAAACAGCTGTTTATGGAAGAACTTCTCTGGGGGTTGGAGATAATGAATCATTGAGCAAATATTGGATTTCTTTCCCTTACGTGTTTCGACAAGGATAATTATAGGAGAACTGTAGCAAGAAATATGAATATGATCATTAATCATCATTACAATGATTACACTTCGTGTACAGTAATCGTTTATTATAAAAAATTGTTTTGTTTTTTTTTAATAAAAAATATGCAATCTTGCTAAGTTATTTTTAATTATAAATTATTATTCGTATAAATCATTGTTCATTCAAATAAAACACAATGAAAAGGAAAAGTGGTGACATTGATTTTCCACACATTGTAGTTTAAGTTATATTGATATCCCACATTATTCAGCTCCATAGTCGAGGAAATGAAGCACTGCACTATCGCTTTTCCGTAAAGTAAGATGTATTTGAATGCCGTTTTGGGCATTTAATTCATATTAATCTCTACCAACTCCGTGACTGAAGAAATGAATAACTGCATCTGTGTATTAGAAAAATGCATTTGTATGCAATATCATGTGAAAAAACATATTCGATGAATATTGATACAAATGGGCCCAATTTTGGTACTAGTTGGTTTGTCTGGTCGCTAAACACGAGAATGAGCCCGCCAAAAACCTCCGTAAAAACTGATGCCCTGTAAAGGTGTTATCAACGCCTGCCTTCCTATGGAGTCTTGTAAATATTCGTTATATAATTAGCTGAAACTCGTTACTCGGGGGTTTTTAGGTGGCTGAGTAAGAATGTTATATCGGTAACAGTCTTTGAATTACCTAATGACCGCCAAGGTTTTATCAACATCTGGAATTTTATGAAATTTCTTAATATAATTACCAAAACGTTTAGAAGGTATAACTTCGAATCATGGAAATATTAGAAGCTTGTTCAATTGACGCATATCTTTAGTCAGGTTAGCTTTGGAGAGATGGTTGGTTTCAGAAAGATAAAGAGAGAGATATAACGAAAAAGAACGAGAAGGAGATGTGCTAAGGCTTTCATATAAAAACGTGAACAATTAACATTCAAATGTAAAGACTGAAATAGTTTTGTACACACTTATGACAACAGGTGAACAGGGAAAAATGTACTTTTTAAGTGTGTAAAACAAATAATTCCTAGCTGAGCGCTTTCGGCTTATAAAGCCATCTTCGGAGCTTTGACCATAGCTCCGAAGATGGCTTTATAAGCCGAAAGCGCTCAGCTAGGAATTATTTGTTTTACACACTTAAAAAGTAAACTTTTCCCGGCCCAATTAACATTCAAATTATGTTCAAGCAATGATCAAGATTATAAAGAACGACGTGAAAGCGAAGATCATTGCAGTGTAACATAAAACAACAGAGCAGTAATGTTAGTTATTTATGTACCAAGTCAGTAAAGTTACTCTTTATCGAACGAGTCTGATATTATGAGCAGAGCGAGCGTCAGCGAGCGAGGCGAATAACAGACGAGTTCGACAAAGAGTCTTTACTGACGTGGTGCATACAAAGTTTTATCGCCAATCATAAAAAAAACATTAACACTTACTTAATTATATCCTAATGAAAAAAAGAGTGTGTGTACTTGGTACACACGTAAGACGTTATACTTTTACTATTATAATTTCAATGAAATAAATATATTTTAAACAGTTTAATCGTATGTTTATTTAAATATTAAACCAATTTTAATACTTAAAGTAAAATACCAAAAATTAAAAATACCGTTGATACTTACGTTATTGTTTATGAAGTGTAGCCTTCCGCGCGCAGTTGTTTTTCCCTTGATGAATAGTAGAAGTTCTAAATAAATATATTTGCTAACAAATTATCAAAGGTAATACCACGAGTTCTCTAAATTTTATCGATAAATTTTTTTGTTTTTACGAAAACTTCTTTATTTGGTAAAATTACGAAAACAAACCGAATGATAAAATCACGAGTCCGAAGGACGAGTGATTTTATCCATTTCGGTTTGTTTGAGTGATTCTACCCTAAATAAAGAAGCTTAAGTATGAAAACGAAAAAATTTATCAAGCAAAATTTAGAGGACGAATGGTATTTGAAAAGATTATTTTGTGAACCAATATCGAATCCTTTTATGTGATAACACTGGTTTGTTGAAATCGGCAACAAAATAGAAGAATTAGTTCTGTGTTCTGTGTACGGTTTACATCGGTTCTGTTTGACGTTTATGAAAAGTTTAGAAATATTTATTTTGAAAATAAAAACTGTAGAAAATCTGAGTATATCGTGCTTAGTGTTTTTAAAATATCTATGTACCAGGGCTGTTCATAAATTAAGTTAGTAAACACAGGTATGTACGTATTATGTGAAATTTAGGGTACCTTAAGTTTTATCAGGGAAGAGACTGTTTTATCAAGGAAGAGGCTGTTTTATCAGTATTACACTCAATGATTGGCTAGAACGACGCGTGGTGATTGGCTGAAAAAGCAAAAACGTCAGAATTTGACAGGTGAAAAAAATAATCATTAATATCTGTCACCGTCCTATATATAATCGAATTAACAAAAACACCATTTCATAATATATTTGCATTAATACAAAACATAAAAGATTTAAGAATTTTATTAATTTTAGACGAAATAAAAATTTCGATGACGGTAATGACGATGACAGAATGCTTTTGCATGATGGCCGATTTCGATGTTTAATCGATAGTTGTTCAAGTAATCAATAAGTACCTAATTACTAAATCTGCAAAGTTTCGATTTATGTTTTGTGAATATAATAATTGCAAAATACTACAGAATTTCACTTTGTGACATAAATTTAATTAATAATAACGTAAATTTTGTACAATATTTTTAATAATTAAAGTAAATAAATTTTAAGTTCACTCAAATAAATAATCGATTACTGCCATCGACCGCCTATATTCAATCTCAGTTAATTTGATTAATCGCGGGAGGTAAAGTAAAATTCTTCTTTCAGTACAATAAAGTGTTACTTTACTGCCGCAAATGGCGTCAAATGAGTACAATAATGAATGACTTTAGTGACGGTTGGCGATAAAATAATTTATATACTTAAAAAGAAAATTAAAAGAGACTTTCAATTGGTTTTATTATAACTTGGACGACCCGTTCCAGGTAGAGTTCCATACACTTCTATCACACATGATACCACATAAACATTCTCTATTTAATAATACTCAAAATAGTTGGTTTCTTCCCTTAAGGTTATTTTATTGTTTTATCCGTGCATATACTGGACGTTTTCCCGAATATGGTAGGTTCTATATCGGTCTGTTATTTCCGACTTTTACTTCCTTTTATGTCATCTGCGCATTTCGCTCAGTTCGCGACTTTTGAATGAGCAAATATATTAAAAGTGGTATCTGCTATTGGGTCTAATATTATTAGGTAGAAAAAGAGTTATAAAACCCTCTGTTATATAAATATCAAAAATAATTGTTTGTAGATACAAAAGTAGATTAAAATTAATATTTTCTCCTGAAACCAATGGTGTTTTAGCAAAACATGTTTACTTTGACTATTTCAGTGAAATTTACAAACCAATGCTGTGTTTTATGAACGTTTTATTGTTTTTCTATTTAATTTTCACAGTTGTCATATGCAATGACCCCTAATTGAGATTTATAGGACATGTTTTCATTGATTTCAATGGCAATTACTGAACAGTATGGAAAATTTTGTTCCGTATAAACTTGCAATGTTTTCTTAATGCTGTGTCTAGCTCATAAAATTTTCTCATTCTCATTGTCATGGCTGTGGTTCTCACAATATCAGTGATAGTTCACAGCATTCCTAAAGCTTCCTTATTTGTTATATTTTGTGACTGTGACGTGTTTATTATTCTTTGTTTTCTTAACGTTGGTATGGCTTTGCGGTTCCGTTGTTTTGAATTGTCGAGAAGAATGTTAAAGACTCTATTTTTAAAAATTTAAGTCTTTCGATTTTTATATTATTAAGACTTGTTTAATTTTCTGCAGTTTATTAATGTTACAGTTTTATGTCTTCGTTTAGACTCTGTAGACTTTGTTCCAAATTCGTACCAAATCGAAACGGCAAAATAAAAGTAATTTCAATAATTTAATTTTGGGTAATTCCCATTAAAGATATTTAAAACCCTAAAAATGCTACAAAAATATAGCTTCAGAACTATAGTAGATTTAATATATCACTTTAGCCATGATTTTTCGTTTTCGCTATTATTTTCATACTACGAGTATACTTTTCTTATAAAGCCTACAGATGAAAACAAAAGCGTTAAGACATTGAGTAGAAAACTCGAATATGTCAAAAATAAAATCTTCCAACTTAAAATAAAAATAGAAATATATATTCTCAGATAGACCAGGCATATTACGCTTAGAATGGGACTCAAAGGTTATTAACATCGATGGAAAGAATCTAAATCATCTCCGATGTGCCGATGACATTGTTCTCATAACCGACGATCTAGGAGAAGTCATATTTATGTTACCACTATAGCAAGTAACACAGGGGGTCGGTTTAAGATAAACTAAGATAAAATAAGAATGGCGACGAATCTCGTCCTGATTCCTGAATTCTCGTTCCTGAGTTAATAAAAATCGCCCATAGGAAATTGACACGCGACAACCAAATATGAGCTACTCATGAGAGTAAGTTTAGGTTGAGCTACATTCGGGAGACGCAAAATGAGAGACGTGTTTAAAACAAATGTCGCAATCCATTTAAATAGGAAAGGTTTTAACCAGTGTGTTCTACCACTCTTCACATACTGAGCAGAAAGCTTAACTCTCACATAAACATCAGCAGAAAAATTGAGGGCACAAACAAAAATGGAGAGGTCAGTGCTTGGAATAAGCTTAATAAATATACTAAGAAACGAGAAAATTCGTAGACGAACCGATGTGGAAGTAATTATCAAACATGAATAACCATTTTCAATTTCGTTGCAAAACGAAAATACAGCCGAACCATATTCCAGTCCAATCAGAGAGTGCTGCAAGCACCTCTACCGGTTTCGAAACTTATTAGTCTCTCATCAGGAGGCACATATGCTGCTCTCCCTGATCCAACCAAAACAAACCCCAGCGTGCAGTCCCGAATTGCAACGAACGAAATGGCATAGATGCCCTAGCGGCAACTGCTAGCAAAAGACTAAGTTTTCACTCTAATGGCATATAACATATCCCACCAGAATGAAAACAATGGGAACCTTCTCTGGTTACACCTCCGAGGCTTCTACAATTTGCAAGCCATACGGATGCTGAGACTAAGGAAGATGAGGGAATTCTACAATTTACAATTCACGTCACATCACTAATTATCAAACCTTTGGCAAAAGTGCAGAAAAACGGAACATATTATAACAGACGACAGATGGACAAAAAATTTGCCTGAGAGGAGAACAGGCGCAGACAAGCGAAGCCGGGAACGAAAACCCTCAATGCGATGGACGAATGACCTCAAAAGAATTATGACCAATTGGATAGCAGAGCTCTATCGGCTGGAGTTGGAACCATGTATTGGTAACTCTCATGTTTTCTTCCTGATAAAATTGTATAAGTCAGTCACCACTTTCGTTTCTTGGAACAAGGAACATAATAAGAAATCAGATAGACTATTCTCATCAACGGTAGATTCAGCACAACTGTCAAAAGACCTTGCACATATCCTGGAGCAGATATGCCTTCTGACCATGTAATATTAGTAGCCGTCATAAAGATCGCTCTTTCATGCAAAAACAAGCATGAAACTCAACAACAGATAGCAATGGATAAACTGAAAGATCCAATGACACTATCAGAAATAAGTAATGAAATAAACACACAAATTCAAATATTGACGACAAACATTACCGAAGATCTTACACCAACATGGAATACGATTATAAGTGCTGTAACAGACATCATGAAAAACAACTTGGATACAATCCAAAGAACAAGAAGCAAAAATGGATGACAGAAGAAATACTATTACTAATGGATGAACGACGACGATACAAGAATGACCCAGATGGCAGCAATATGTATAAAAACATTAACAGGCAAATGAAAGCAAAGATAAGAACAGCAAAAAATGAATGGCTTAAGCAACAACGTATCGATCTAGAACATTAACAACGACAGCACGACGACCGGAATTTACATAAAAAGCTTAAGGAGACTGCTGGAATATACAGAAAACAAAGACCAACTACCATAGTTAATCAAGATAACCAGATGGTGCTAGGTGAAACAGAGAAAACTCATACATGGGAAAACTATATCCAGGAGCTCTTTCACGACGAAAGACCCATGAGTGAAGTTTATACAGACGACCAGCTGACTGGCCCTTCAATCACTAAAGAGGAGATAGAAAAATCAATATTATATTCAAAAAACAATAAGGCACCTGGACCAGATGAAATCCCTTCAGAAATACTCAAACTACTGGATGAAAGGGGAATTTCAGCACTACATAAAATATTTAATTTTATTTATAAAACTGGTTGCTATCCTCAACAGTGGTTGCTCTCTACATTTATTCCCCTACCCAAAAAAGTAAATGCAAAAAGATGTGAGGATCACAGACTCATTAGCTTGATGAGTCACACTTTAAAAATATTTTTAAAATACTACATCAAAGATTATATAAAAAATGTGAATGGGACATCAGTAATTCTCAGTTTGGGTTGAGGCAAGGTTTAGGAACAAGAGAAGCAATAGCAGCAACACATAGTCCTGTCGCCAGGGGGGGTACAACGGCCTCGTTAATTCAGATGGACTTACCCAAGTTTTTTTTATGTATTTTGACCCGTAGAACACGAATTTTTTGGGTAACAGTTGATCCGGATGTCGATAAGATTGTTATAGACCAAGAACTTGAGGAATCAAATAACAGCGATTTTTGGCAAAACAAAACAATATTTTGTATTTTTTGGGTCATTTTAAGCAAAAAATATTTCTACAAGTTTTTTAGTAGGATGCACAGTTTTCGAGATAAACGCGGTTGAACTTTCAAAAAATCGAAAAACTGCAATTTTTAAACCCGAATAACTTTTGATTAAAAAATAAAATAGCAATTCTGCTTAGCGCCTTTGAAAGTTCAAGTCAAATTATGTCGGTTTTGATTATTTGCATTGCTAAAAATTTATTGTGTTATTGTTAAACAAAGCTACAAACAACTAGTGCGTGAGTGATGTTTCTATGATTTCTCATTTAAAATCGAACGAGTAGGTAGAATAGGTACTAGTGCAATCAAGACTATTTCTACGTTACATGCGTTAAAACGCATGTAAAAGCACGGGAAACCCTACGTGTTTATAGCTTTGTTAAACAATAAAAAAATAAATTTTTACCAATGCAAATAATTAAAACCGATATAATTTGACTTAAACTTTCAAATGCGGTAAGCAGACTTGCTATTTTATTTTTTAATCAAAAGTTATTCGGGTTCAAAAATTGCAATTTTTCGATTTTTTTAAAGTTCAACCGCGTTTATCTCGAAAACTGTGCATCCTGCGAAAAAACTTGTAGAAATATTTTTTACTTAAAATGGCTCAAAAAATACAAAATATTGTTTTGTTTTGCCAAAAATCGCTGTTATTTGATTCCTCAAGTTCTTGGTCTATAACAATCTTATCGACATCCGGATCAACTGTTACCCAAAAAATTCGTGTTCTACGGGTCAAAATACATAAAAAAAACTTGAGTAAGTTCATCTGAATTAACGAGGCCGTTGTACCCCCCCTGGCGACAGGACTAACAAGTGTTGGTCCAAAATTGTTACGATCAGAGGAAGGACGTGTTCCTGTGCTGTTTAGATTACGAGAAAGCGTTTGATCGTGTCCAACATCACAGGTTAATGCAGATCCTAAAGAAGCTTGATATAGACCAAAACGACATAAAATGCATTGAAAACTTATACTGGTATCAGGCAGCACAATTAAAAATAGACAATTCTATTTCGAAACCCATACGTATAAGAAGGGGTGTTCGGCAGGGATGTATGCTTTCTCCTCTTTTATTTAACATTTATTCGGAAGCCATATTTCAAGAGTCTTTGGAAGATGCAGAGATGGGAATTAAAGTGAATGGGGTATTGATCAACAACATACGATATGCTCATGATGCTGTCTTAATTTGTGATAACATAGCAGATCTTCAACAACTTGTTAGTATAATCGGAGAATACAGTAAGCGAATGGGATTAGAGATTAACACCAAAAAGACCAAATTCATGATCATCTCCAGAAACTTGGATGCATTTGAAAACTCCACCATAACACTGAATACTAAGTCCATTGAAATAGTGAGCAAATTTAAATACCTGGGAACGTGGCTTTTTGAAGACTGGGCATCGGACAGGGAAGTAAAATGGCGCATTGAGCAAGCTCGACAAGCTTTCGTAAAATTCAGGAAGGTACTGGCCTGTTAAGAGTTCGATCTTACACTGAGACTAAGGTTTACTAAATGCTACGTGTGGTAGGTGCTTCTATATGGCATATAGGGCTGAACACTCAAAACGAGGGATATCAACAGATCAGAAGCCTTCGAAATGTGGCTTTATCGCCGTATCCTAAAGATACCATGGACGGCGAAAGCCACAAATGTAGATGCCCTTAAAAGAATCAACAAAGAACGCCAGCTTTTCGAAAACATCAAGCAAAGAAAAACGGCATATTTGGGTCACATCATGCGAAACGAAAAATACCAGTTTCTTGAACTTATAATCCAGGGTAAAATTGAAGGCAAGAGAGAAGAGAGGAATAGCACGCAAGAAAATGTCCTGGCTCCGAAACATAAGGCAATGGACAATCTCTGGATGGACAATGGACATACAACGGAAAATGGAAATACAATCTCTGAACAGAAAGTTAATGGAAAATGTAATCGCTAACATCCATTAGTGGATTTGCATCTGAAGAAGAAGAAGGATAGCAGAGGCGCAAACCATAAATCGATGAAAATATCTAGAGGAGGCCTATGTTCAACAATGGACAAATCAGGGCTCAGGAATAGAAAACTAGTTTATTTATGCTACAGCCACAAAATTAAAAGGAACCAATGTCTCCAATTAAACTCATTCATGCAGATGAATTAAAAATAAAAATATGTTATTAAAGCAATAAAAATCTTTCATTTCTCGTACATGTCTTTATATTAAGATGAACTTGTCAAATTTAATTTTCCAATCTCACTAATTCCTGTCTACCAACTTAAAAACATAATTAAATTTTTCTGTTAACTCATTAAGCCTCGGAATGCAAATTAATTGCTCGTTGCATTTGTTTTGCGCCATTGTAATTAGGCTTTGGCTCTTGCTGGCTCTTATTTTCGGCTATATTTACCGAGATATAATCTGAGCAAATATGTGAATATCCCAGTGTGTCGCCTAAATTAAGAATAATGTAAATAAACCTTTCTATTTTAGTTTACAAGAATATTCATCAGGAGATTTAATCGTCGGCCATTCACCTTGCGAAATAATGAATCAGTATTAACGCATTTTGTTTGTTTTGTTTACTGGGTTAAAACAGAATGGAATGTCAAGTCATGTCATTAAAAATTATAATCAGAAAGTATGTTCTGTTGCAGTTTCGCAACTTTTTATAAATATGAAATAAATGTGAAATTGAAATTATTTGTATGTAGTACTTGCAACCCCAGGACTGAGGAGGAAACTGAGGATACTACGAATCACATTAGAAGGAAATTGCGTAAGAAAAGCAGTGTTGGCTCTCTCATCTATAATTCCGGCGCTGATGTTCGCCCCCACCTGGATATCAAGTGTGTAATCACCCTGAGATGATCTATCGAATTTTCAACTCATCACTTTGTTCCTGGTCTGCTGTGAAGGCAGACGTTTTTCGCTACGCGGTAGCAGCCATGGAGAAACCAATCGGTTCTGTATTGAACGTACATATCCACACTCCCTATTTGATCGCCTCATATGATGTTATTTGGAGGTCATCGTATGTGCAGAACTAGTTCTATTATAAGTTTTGAAAAAGAGTTTGACAGTAGCGTCATGCTGAGCTGGGAGACATTCTTAATAATAATTTGGAATCTCTATTGATATCAGAAATCAGAATCACTTCTAAATAATTCAGGTAATTATTTACTTACCTAGTATTTTAGATAAAGATATGTTCTTGAAAAAGTATGAGATTGGCAAGTTTTGGAATACTGATGGAAAAAGTTCTATGTGTTATAACCGCATGAAAGGAAGTACTGGTTGAAGGTTGTCACAATATATTACTTTGAGAATATGTTATTGATTCCTCGAACTTTGTTCACTTTAATTAGTAAAGTTTACTCTTTTCATGCTTTTCGCTTTTTGAAGACTGGGCATCGGACAGGTAAGTAAAATGTCGCATTGAGCAAGCTCGACAAGCTTTCGTAAAATACAGGAAGGTACTGACCTATTCAGAGTTCGATCTTATACTGAGACTAAGGTTTACTAAAGGCTACATGTGGTCGGTGCTGCTATATGGCATAGAGGGCTGGACACTCAAAACGAGGGACATAAATGGATTAGAAGCCTTCGAAATGTGGCTTTATCGCCATATCCTAAAGATACCATGGACGGCGAAAGTCACAAAGGTAGATGTCCTTAAAAGAATCGATCAAGAACGCCAGCTTTTCGAAAACATCAAGAAAAGAAAAACGGCGTATTTGGGCCACATCATGCGAAACGAAAAATACCAGTTCTTTCAACTTATAATCCAGGGTAAAATTGAAGGCAAGAGAGGAATAGGACGCAAGAAGATGTCCTGGCTCCGAAACATAAGTCAATGGACAGGGATTAACGACATACAATCTCTGATACACATTGCAAGAAACAGAGAATGGAAAATTTAATCGCTAACATCCATTAGTGGATTTGCATTTAAAGAAGAAGAAGAACTCTGTTCATCCAGCTAAACCAGCAATATTTTTTTCTATAGCACCAAGAATCCAAAGCTTCAAGTTTTTTAAGCGTGACCTCTTTAATCGTTGAACCTTCCTCTAGAAGAGTAGCTTAAAAATGCATAAAATGACTAAAATGATAAAGATCATTAAAATCATTTTCTTCCATTTTGTTCTCGCTTCTTGACCAAAAAAATGCTCGAAAATAACTTATTTCCCTTAATTCCACTTCTGTCACCAATTGTTACGTTGTTCTGTGGTTTCAGTATTCAGTAAATTCTCGAAGGTCATAGGTCATATCTGCGTCGATAGAATCAGTTCGTAGAACATTTCGGCGATGGAGAGAAATTTCTGGACTTCTCTAATAGTATGGGACCACAAAAATGGGTATGTGTTTGTTATTAAGATGTTTGGATTTCCTGCCTTATTGTTTTGCAATTTCCTGAAAGAAGTAGGAGAGGACGATACTTATCAAGGCAAGGCATATGGTGGAGACTATTGATATTAGTATGACCGAAGATAGAAACTTACCGAGAAATTTACCGCAGATACGGAGGAAAGCAAAGAGGATGCTTATTGTATAATATAAATAATACGTACATACAAAATTCAATAAATATATGGTAGTTAATGAATCTTGTTTTTATAGTAAATTAAATAATACTAGATATTAAGCTGTGATGAAGATTTATAGAAGTTTTGGCAAATTAAAGTTGTGCAAGTAGAAATACTTCTAATTGGAAAAATAAACGAATTCTTTTAAAGCCGATATACTTGTTACGGAAGTTCTGCAGTTCTGAAGTTCTAGTAAAACTAGGTTTTCAAGTTATTTTATTTCCAATCAAGTTTATCGTTTTTGTTTTATTATAACGAGGTTTAATGCCGGCTTGATTAAAAATATTTCTGAGCTATTAAAGATATACTACAGTGGGTTAACCTTTATAATGTCGTAAACCATTGAGTAATTTTGGTTTATTATATAGTTAAATAATAACTTATAAAATATTTAAAATCCATTAACAACATCTCAAAAGAGTAAAATTGCTTTAGCAGTAGATTATTGACGATAAAGAAAAGTTTGGCAACAAAGATATTAAACTTACATTAGCAAAAGAGCAGCATGGATTAGTAGATTCAAAATTAATGTAAATTTACCTAACGACAATATTCTACAGAGTTTGATTAGATTATGGGGATCGTAACATATATAAATGATTTCGTATATTAATTTAGTTCATATGCGGGTGGGTACCTACAAGAAAATTCAAGAATAAACAAAAAAAAAGTTGAAGATAATATACTATTAGGGAATGCCAAGTAATAGTTGATACTGTTATGAAGAAACAACTTAGATATTTATCGAATTATTGAATACTGCTTGGAGAAACAAAAAAGAACAAAAATAAGCCGGTGAATGAAATTAGGAAAAGATTGTGAAAAATCACACGAAATTCGCCTTTCAACATGAAAAGACAGACAGATATAGTATTTTTACTACAAAAGCGATATTACGTAGGTAAAAATTTTTGACGTAAGAGAACTGTCAAATCATTAGAATGTGACTTTTCATTAGTGCCATGTTTATTATAAACATGGCAATAATAAACAGTCACATTCTAATGTTTTGACAGAGCTCTTACGTCAAAACTTTTGACCTACGTAATATCGCTTTTGTAGTAAAAATACTATATACTAACATTGTAGATTTTATATTACGAAGAGGTATATATACATACCTACCAGTTATACATTTTTCAAACTGAAACCTGAAAGATATCTTGTGTACACCCTACATTCTACATCTATGTTTTTTATCAAAAGATTAAAACTTCTAGGCTAGCCTAATATACTTTTGGAAGCTACACTACGCCTGTGAGTGCTACTTTTATCATCTAGTCAGTTAGTTAAAATAATTGTGATATTCATCGCGTTGAAGAACAATTATCTTGCAGTTGCAGATAATAAATTGGGAATTTTGTTCCGAATTTTTGCAGAATCTGCAAATTATTTTGTTTTGCTCTGTCCAGTCTGTAATAACTTTTTTGCTTACCCTTGGTCTAGGTTAAATTTCCCGGAGGTTACGCTGTTTATTTTCTCCCTTTGAGTAATCTTTTACTAGCGGCTTTTTGAGTAGATTCCAACGTATATCAAAAGTAAAAATTCATTTATAAACAGTACATAATATTATACTCTTACCAGATATTAAATTTATGTTATATTTTATTAACAGTTTGTTCTGTTTCAGGTAAGAGATGCTGATGTTAATCACCAACCTAGAGTGAGTATTGATATGTTTTGAAACGTTAGTACTTATTTCAACTAAAATGGTAAAGAGATCTTAAAATCACCGGTAATTGCAATTACAGTCTTTTCCATTTAATTCTTATTATTTTTGGTACTTATAATCGATTTTCTTATGAATTTTCGAGTTCTGTGTGTAAAAAAATTTGTCATTCGTGTTCGTTAATATAAATATCATCTTTTGATATGCAATTTTATATAATATATTCTTCTTAATATAATCTTCTTCCAAATGTTCGCCTTCCAATTGTAGTATGACAATTGTAGCTTTAGATACAAATACTAAAGATTTCTTCAGATGTTCCTTCAAATTTCGTCTCAGAATTTTAACCCTGAATTCTTACGTCTCTTCCAGACTTCTTTAAACCAACTATTTAAACATATTGTCAATTCATCCCTATAGTATGTGTGAAAATAACAACCAACAGCTATACTGGAACCTTATTGTACCCACAGATCAACTAGTGGCCCAGTGACTCCTATTCCTATTATTCTCTCTACTACTATAATAGTATCTTTGCAAAGAACCTTCTAGGGACCATAAAACAGCTGGACCTTATTGATCATCTCTATAACACCAACAGAAAACGGTAGTACTCTCAACGTTTGTGTAAGAAAACTTTTTGGAGGTATATACTGTTGTGATTTGCCTAAATGTATGTTTATAATATTTATTTTAAGCTTCTCTCTACTTGGACTCATATTCTTTTAACAAACAAATATTATATCTCAGGACTCTTTTACTTATTAAATCAAAACGTGGCTTCAAAGTGTTCTTTGCTAGTTGCCTTTGAGGAAAGGGATAAACAATAGTAAAATAAATTTACAGCAAAATTATGAAATTACAAAGCAAATGTTATATTTTAAAATCAATCAAATTTGAAAAAAAATTCAAACATCCATCAAATCATACACCCAAAATTATCAATAAAGATTAATTAAACTTATATCCAAATCAAAGATTTCTTAATTTTAGTAATTCAAGATAAATTATAATTGTTTATTTTAATTCTCAATAAAAAAACCAACAAAACGAATAACTCTAATTTAACTAGGTGGTCGTGATTGATAGTCTCTGTTTACTAAAATGACGAAACTAACCTTTTGTCCCCAAAATTGATGACTTTACCTCACTCTCATTTGATTGGGCCTTGTCCACCTTGCTCGTTCTTTTCAGTTTCTCCAATTACTCCTGCTAACTCCTCTGCTCCCAATCTTAACTACATGAACAAACTCCTTCTCTCCAGACCCAAGGATATCTCAACTAATCGACTTGATCCAGTATAAAACTATACATCTGTTTATTACTTACAGCATATCAGTTATTTCTTCTGTCTGCTACCGCAGTTGGAACTCTTTCCACAAATACAACTTTTCACAACATGTACTTTTTACAAAACTTGGCTCATTAGCAACGTCGTCTCAGCAGAAACTGTAGTGTTCTTGCCCGGCATTCAAATCACAATGATGTTTCTTTCTCTGGCAAAGCTCCATCCAATCCTTAAACCTCCCACTCTCTATTTTTTTAAACCAATCAGAACGTATCACCATCCAAACTAATTTTACTAGTATCGTTCGCGGTAACGATTCCGTACTTGTCCAGGACAACTTCGCATGCGCACTTTAAAAATCGCATGCGCACTTTAAAAAAGAGAACGCTCTTTTTTAAAGTGCGCATGCGAAGTTGTCCTGGACAAGTACAGAATCGTTACCACGAACGATACTAAAGTCTTCTTAAAAAACCCAACTTTCTTCTATAGACCAGGGCGCATCTGTAAAAATATTAGTATATTTGGACGTTGAGAGATGACTCAAATTTTTTTGCTGAAATTGCTTGAAAATAAATCAAATAATAATATTTGAGTTATCCTCCCTCTCAAAAAGGTCCGGAACGTTGTTTAAATAATCAAAATGTCAAAAATTGAAGGAAAAATTCGATTTTTTTCATCGTTTTTTTATTATAACTTTAAAAGTATTAATTTCCGAGAAAAGTTGTACTTATATAAAAGTTGCGTAATTTTTCCTACAATATAGAATTGGTTAAAAATTCAAAAAATAGTCACCCTTGTTGCATAATAGCAATAATTGTGAAAAAAAAAACATTCAAAAACAAGTATTCGCATTCTACGTTTTTCAACCATTTATGCTACACTTAGGACCTTCATATTTCACACTAAAAAACTTTATGATATAGTAAAACAATACTGTAAATTTCATTAAGATCGGTTTAATAGATTTTGCAAAATAAATTTTACAATCCAGCTTTCGTAAAAAAAATCATTTTTCAAAATGTCACAAGACTGAAAATAAAGCAGATAGAAAGTTGAAAAATTTTTTGCGTATAGAAGTATACTGTACCTTTCATTTGCAATTTTTCAAAATTAAAATGGATTAACACCACGGCGTCAGGAATTTTTTTAAATAAACATTAATTATTGGTGCTATGCGCAGAACAGCGGATAGTTTGCTCTGATTGGGCATTCCAATGACCTTTGATAATTTTTGATACATTTTAATTTTTATTACATTTCGATATAAATAAATAAATTTGTTTATTGCAAAATAAAAACACATACTCTATGCTTTGAAATAACACTTTTATTAGCAAAACCTTTCTTTGTTCATATATTTTAACTTAAATAATAAAAGTTCATTATTTTTAAGAATATACAATTGTTTAAACAATATTTTACAAACAATAATAAAATTAGTTTGATTTTTGTGGAATTAAAATATTAAAATACAACAAAATATAGAGTAAGAAAATAATATATTAGATAAAGATTGGAAGAAATTTTGGTGGAAATCAACTTGTGTGAATCGAACACCGCTGTCCTGCGCGTAGCACCAAAAATTATTGTTTATTTAAAAAAATTCCTGACGCCGTGGTGTTAATCCATTTTAATTTTAAAAAATTGCAAATGAAAGGTACAGTACACTTCTATACGCAAAAAAAATTTCAACTTTCTATCTGCTTTATTTTTAGTCCTGTAACATTTTGAAAAAATGATTTTTTTTTACGAAAGCTGGATTGCAAAATTTATTTTGCAAAATCTGTTGAACCGATCTTAATGAAATTTACAGTATTGTTTTACTGTATCATAAAGCTTTTTAGGGTGAAATATGAAGGTCCTAAGTGTAGCATAAATGGTTGAAAAACTTAAAATGCGAATACATGTTTTTGTATGTTTTTTTCACAATTATTGCTATTATCCAACAAGGGTGACTATTTTTTGAATTTATAACCAATTCTATATTGTAGGAAATTTAATTACGCAACTTTTATGTCAGTACAACTTTTCCCAAAAATGAATACTTTTAAAGTTATAATCAAAAACCAAGAAAAAAATCGAATTTTTCCTTTAATTTTTAACATTTTGATTATTTAAACAATGTTCCGGACCTTTTTGAGAGGGAGGATAACTCAAATATTATTATTTGATTTATTTTCAAGCAATTTCTGCAAAAAAATTTGAGTCACCTCTCAACGTCCATCTCAAAACAGATGCGCCCTGGACTATCTATCAAATAATCCGTAAGTCATTCTTAGTAAATACAAAATTAACATTTTCAATTTCTACGGAAAAAAGGATAATTACCTATCTCCGATAACCATTCACTAAACCTACGCTTTTGTATAATTCTTTTCATTTTTTCGTGGTATACCGTACAATAGAAAGTTCAACGTCAAATGTTTACAAATTTATCTAACTAACCGGTAGAAAAACCAATACATTGTTTTTCTTTTCTGGGAACGTTTTTAACCGAATAAGATTCACTAATTCCGAAAAAAACTTTCTACATCTAAGGCTTAATAGTACAATATACAGGGTATCGCGATTTTTGTTGGTCGATAATTTGATTTTTGTCTTAATATTTTTTGTTTTATTTGTGAGAAATATGGAACCTTATCAATACTTCACAGCGTACTATATCACCTAGGGCGCGACAACACGAAAAGGGTACCACCAGAGCTCAATCCTTTTAGTACCGTAGAAATCTTATCTATAAGTAAATTTTCCCTCTAAAGTGAGTGAGAGCTTAAATCTGGATGACTACATTTAATACTCTTTGAATTCAGTATATTTCAATAAGTGTTTTTTATAAACTCTCAAAGCTTGCTGAGGATAAATATATAAGTATCTAATATACCTATGATGTTCACATAATAACATGTATGTTTATAAAATATATTGCCATTTCGGCGGGTATATGCGTGTATTCCGTCATATGAAAAAGTTATTAGTTCTTCTCCCCCAATGCTCGCATTGTGAAATTCCGCACATGTTTCATTAATTCTTTTTCCTCCAGCGGCATCAAACGCTTTTAGGCCAGTAATACAAGATTGAAAATAAATCTGTCAGCAAGGTTATTTGCCATTTCCGTGGAGAAGTTTGCCAAAGAATCTTCATGTAAATGAGCTAGATTCATGATGATAAAATGAAGCTAGATTCAGCTACTTCGAAAACGTCAATGAAGCTTTATTCGGACCAATCCTAAGCTTTCTAATTCACTATATCGTCATTTCTACTGATATCTACGACTTTGTTCAATCTATGCTTCCTAAAAGTTTTCTTCTTTTCTTTCTTCTACTTAAATCAGCCTTTAGGTTAACCGTTGATGTTTTGATTTTTTGTCCAAACTTTATATACGACACAATCTCTTCTTCTTCCTCTTTTTGTATAGATATGACTTAGTTTGTTTTTCGATGTGCCTGTAGAAGTTGTCGTTCCATCGTTTTCATGGCTTGTCCTCTTAATTGTCTTCCTATTTGAAAACTATCTCTCGCAGCCTTGGCTATTTATTGTCGTTCGGCTTATCTGGTCGTTTTATTCTACTCTTCTGTTTTTTACCGAGTTCTTGATGTTCTTCACTTTGCATCTCTGTCGTCCATTTGTATGACTAGCTCTATCCCATAGCGCCTTACCATCGATTTTTCTGTTTTCAGCATCTCTGTTATTTCTAACAGTCTTTTGGTCCTCTTTGTGTGAGGTTTTGTTTCTGTTGCGCATGTCATTGTTGGTCAAACTACTCTATATTATTATTGTCCTTAAGTTATATGTAGAGATTCATTTGAATTTTTTATTCCTATTTCTTTTGATTTTCTTCTTTTGATTTTCAGTGCTTCTTTGCCTCCAATATCATCGGCATATCTTAGATGGTTAAAGTTTGCGCCGTCTATCGTAACTCCTTTATTTGTCCATTTTAAAGTTTGAAACACATCTTCGAGAGCTAAAGTAACTAGCTTTGGTGAGAGAATCTCCTTATTTAACCCTCTCTGTAGTTTTATCTTTTCTGTTTTCACTTGCGATGTTGTATTGACATAATTTATATAGGTACTTACTTCATCATTTTTGTATATCGGTTATCAACTGTATTGTTGCTTAAGACATTAAGGAGTGCTCAAATTTAAATCTATGCCCATATAATAGTTTCTTATACGTCTAAATACTCGATTTATGCATGGCCTATACGTTTAAATCTAAAAGACATCAATTTACTTTTATTGATTTCAAGTATAATGGATATATATGCACCATCAAATTTTAATGACGTATGCTCGTCGCTTTTTGCAGTTTAGCTTAAACGCAATATACGTTTTTCATTTTTTAGTACGATATTCTGCAGATAGTTGTATTTTAAATGAGCAAAATCAATGAATTGTAGATACTTTTTAAAGTCGTATTTTTTTAATATACTGAGATAAAGAAATAAGGAAAGGATCAAAATTACGATAGATAATTTGTTGGGATCTATAGTAGTGTCATGAAGGAAGACAGAGCCAAAATATGAGACATGATATTTAAATTTTTGATTAACCGTGATAGATGTAACATAACATTTCTATTGTCTTGTGTTTTCTTTAAAAAAAAATTGAGAAAGCTTTCCAACCCCTATTCTTTTACAAAGCGCCTTTGGGGAACTTATTCATTTCCTAGCTTTTTTATATACAGTCCCTGGCCATATTATTATGCTCACCTATGAATTTTTATAAAAATCAACTATTCTACTAAATACATCTTGTTTAAAAATATTTTTAAATGTAATATTGTTATTTAATGTTAATGTTATACATTAACTATAATATATTTAATAATATACAGCAATAAAATATTTGAAAATCTTATATATTTATATATTTTTTAATATATTATTGAATTCCTGACCTTAATCCCATAGAAAATATTTGAGAGCTTTTAAAATGTGAACAGTAAAAAGGTCACCAACAAATTTGTTTAGATTACAGAACTGATATAATCATTGAAACCACAATGACAAATTGAAGCCAAGTGAATTTAGCTGCATTCAAACTACCTATGCCAGACGGGTACTAGCGGTAATCAAAGTTAAAGGGGGCTTAACAAAATATTAAAAAATATATAAATATGGGATATTTTCAAATGTTTTATTGCTATATATAATATATTTATTAATAAACAGCAATAAAACATTTTAAAATATCACATATTTATAGTTTTTGAATATTTTGTTGAGCCCCCTTTAACTATGATTACCGCTAGTACCCGGCTTGCCATAGTTTGAATGCAGTTAAATTCACTTTGCTTTAACTTGTCACTGTGGTTCCATTATATTAGTTCTGTAATCAAAACGAAGTTATTGGTGATCTTTTCACTGGAAATTTCTCATTATAAAAGCTCCCAAATATTTTCTATGGGATTAAGGTCAGGAATTCAATTAAATATTAAAAAATATATAAATATGTAATATTTTGAAATATTTTATTGCTGTTTATTATTAAATATATTATATCTAATGCATAAACTTACAAAACAATATTTAATTTAAAAATAATTTTTAAACAAAATGAACTTAGTGGAATAGTTGATTTTTATAAAAATTTAGAGGTGGCCCCTCTATAATAATATGGCAGGGACTGTATATACACCGGTATTTAGGCGTCAACGCCCTTCCGGTAGGGATCTATGGGGAGTATCACTGAGCCGCAAGCCCTTATTCCCTTGCGGTACGACTCCCTCATAGGCTGATCAGACGCCCGCATATTCCAGTCAAAGCTTCAGATTTTAATGAATTTTATACTGACGCGTTAGTCTTTTTGTTTTTCATTCACCGGGCTGGGGATTAAACTCGCATTCATCACAGTGAAATGATGTGCGGCCAACCGCTCGTCCCGCTGAGCTATCTGATGGACTAGCTGAGCTATCCGATCCTAGCTTTTTATAAGTTTAGTATTTTCAGATAAAGCTATGTTGCATGTCTACATATTACAAATATACTCTAGATCTGAGTAATCCTAACTGTCACCATTCTCTTTACCTTGCCCGAATTATATCTTCCCGTAAGTTTCTATTTTGAGTTATACAATACCAATAGTTATTTCCGTCACAGGAATATTCTTCCCAGGCATCTCTCACCAAGACTTCTTTGGTCTTTCTCTGCTACTGCTTCCAGGAAATACAACTCAACAATTCTTCATATCGGACGATTATTATTTCAGATTATGGTTTAACATAACCTAACCTATTCTGGCTCATTTTAGCATCAGTTGCTGCCAATCCTAAACTTCCCCTAATATATTCATTCTTA
Organism: Diabrotica virgifera virgifera; assembly: GCF_917563875.1. Classification (NCBI taxonomy): domain Eukaryota; kingdom Metazoa; phylum Arthropoda; class Insecta; order Coleoptera; family Chrysomelidae; genus Diabrotica; species Diabrotica virgifera. Next base: position 193,525,689 of record NC_065449.1, read on the forward strand.
CTTTTATTCTTTTTTGTTAGCCATACATATATCTAAAAATTTACATTACAGCTTGTTTTATCACAACTTTAAAGATTTTTTTTTTCAGTAAAATTGGAATCTTTTTGTTAGCACACCATTTCTCTCATTTCAATTCATTACCCAGCTCAAATCCTAGATACTCAAATGTATTACTTGTCACGATCACTTCATCATCTTCTTAAGTTACATAATATGTAATATCATCTTACTTGTAGAACTAGGTCTACCTTCAAATACATATTGTAAATACTCTATTTTTGTTCCACAAGATATTAAACCTTTTATTTTAAGAGCTCATCTCCACTGTTCCAGTCTTTGCTCTAAATCACTTTCAATATTTTCCATTTCAGTCCAATAATCAGTACAATAATAAGAAGAGCAGAAGAAGGATCCTTACACATAACCCTACCAACAAGAATGTCTTGAATGATTCCAGTTATTTCTTTGATGTCGCATTCAAGGTCCAAGCTTCTATTCTATGAAACAAAGTCGAGAAAACGTAGCACCGAGCCAATCTAACTCTTATCTTTAACTTCAAATATCTTGTGTAGAGCACTCTTCTCATTTTGATACAATTTGCTCTAGCATGTTGTATTCTGATTTTGATTTCCTGAAAGTAATCACTTGTGAAGTTGATCATTGTTCCAAAATATGCATATTGGTCTGCTCTTTTGACATTGGCTCCCTTTATGAGAAGATTCTCGTTATTTCTTTGTCTTCTTGACGTTTATTATTAGATCGTAATTCTGTCCATACTCCGCTTTTCTGGTCACCAGCCTCTGAAGATCCTCATTAATTCTGGTAAATTATTCCCAGTAAAAATAGAAAATTCGTGTCGTTGTTGCAAATTTGTGTTGTTGACAGAAATATTATATTTTTAAAACGAACTACAAAAAGTGTAAAATTTATTGTATTTTTGATTGGCTGACAAACTTCTACGCTTTTTAATTTATTTTCGTAAGGAAATCGAAACAAACAAATATCCGATATATCTTCTATTTTTGAAAACAACAACTGAAACCGAAATATCTCCGAACAAACCTCGACGATTTAAGAAAATATTTCCCTTTAAATTTATACCTTTCTATTAATACTAGTTAAGAATTCGGAAACAAAATCAATCCCCAACTTTCAAACAATCGGAATGTGTCACTCAAGCAGATTTAAGAGGTTCTTTATCATTCCCAAGCTTCTGTAATTAAACATATTTAAGGGGTTGTAAATTTTACTTGCTGCAATGGTTAATAATTTAAGAGAATTGTGTTTACTGTAATCCCGGTGTCTTGGGAATTAGTTTGTGTTCTTGCGACAAGTCATAGTAAGAAGAAAAAGATTTATGAGTTTGAAGAAGGAAAAAAGACACAATAGATGAGAACTTTTTAGGTTGTCATAAAATAATTAATTGGACATGTAACAATATAGAACTAATAGTCTCTTAATTAGAACGGAAACCTTTAAAATTAAATTAAAACTATGTAATGAAATTTGTAAAATATTAATATGAAACACATAATTATTCTGTTTTAATTAACCGAAATATTTTTATGTGTTCATGTAATTAGAAATAATGTAATCAAAAGAGCTGAAGTAAACTTTTAACTGTAGTCTTCTTCTTCAAGTTCCATCTTCTACCGAAGTTTGAAAATCATCATGACAATGCGGACCCTGTCGACTGCCGCTCTAAATAGTTATGCACTACTGCGTTCGATCCATTCCCTTAAGTTTTTAAGCCAGGATGTTATTCGTCTTCCCACATTTCGGTTTCCTCGGATTTTGCCTTGCATAATAAGTTGTAATATTGAGTATTTTTGCCCTGTCATCACATGTCCTAAGTACTCAAGTTTTCGTCTTTTGATAGTCATTATTTCCGCTTCATTTCCTATCCTTCTAGTTACTTCCACGTTTGACATTTTTTTGAATTCACGATATTCGTAGGATTCTTCTTCAACACCAAAATTCCAAGGCGCCCAACTTATTCAGATGGACTTGTTATAATGTCCACACTTCCAAGCCATGAAGAAGAGTAGAGAACACGTAACGCCGAAGCATCCTTAGGCGTAGATCAAACCCTTTATCCCGACAACAAAGAAACTTTAATGAATGATGCACTTGCTATTTCAATACGTGTCTTAATTTCTTTGGTTTGGTCTAAATTTGATGTTATTTATGTTCCTAAGTACAGTTGAGTCCGGGAATCTTTACCCGTGCGTCATCATTTAAATCATACGAAATAAGTCGATGATAAGTCGGAAATTGAAATTTACTAAATGCAACAGCAAGTGACAGTAAGTGACTTGCTGTTGCGTTTAGTAAATTTCAATTTCCGACTTATCATCGACTTATTTCGTATGCTTTAAATGATGAGATGACGCACGGTAAAGATTCCCGGACTCAACTGTATTTGTAGTTATCCACACTCCTAATAACAGTATCTTTAATAGTCAATTGGATGTCTGTGTCCTGATTTAGTCATCATCATGCATTTAGTTTTCTTTAAATTCATCTTCAGTCCGTACTCGTAACATCATTCATTAAGACATTGCATTACGTTCTGTAAATCATTGTTGTTACTGTTAACTGTAGTACTATACCATAAGAGGCCAACATAACCGCCATTTTAAAATATGGCAAACCAAATGACAAGCCAGAAAGCAGACCTGTACCGTTACTAATTTGTCTGTATCCACGTATTAAAAAAATACAGGGTTATTCACTATATTTTGAACCCCCTATAAACTGCTTTGTTTACAGAACTAGAAAAAATGTAAAATACAAAATTTGCACGATTTTTATGTAGTTTTCGAAAATGATAGTAGAAAAAAAAAGGTGCAAACAAAGTGGCCACAGATGTTAACTCTGTTAATTTTAATGAAACACCCTGTATATGGTTATACGTTTGAACAGAACGTTCAGTAAAGAACATTTCATGGGAGTATGCTCAAGCATACTTGTAAGTAGGTATAACCATCTTGTAAATTTCAACCTTTCATTTCAACCTCAAAATTTAGCCGTACGTTTTCTTTCAGTAAAGGGGTTATACTTATTTCAATTAAAAAACACTGATGATGGAATTGTTATTCCGAAAACGTTCTGTGGTGTAGCTGTTTAAGGGATTAGTCGGGGAGTAGTCGCCGACTAGTAGCCCGGGATTAGTCGGGGAGTAAATAAAAATATACCATTTTTTATAAATAATTTTTTTAATTTTTTATAATTACTTTTGTGTTCGGTACATAAATAATTTGAATTCTAATTTTTCTTCCTGTTCTGTTTATTATGCCAGTCCCATATATCTCCATAAACTACGGTACTCGGTAGTTGAGCTAAAACTAATATTTTACCCTACATTACTTCAATTCGCGAAAACGAAACTTTCTAATTTGCTTCCTTAGTTGCATTTTGTGCATCTGTCACTTTTGTCTGGGATTGAATCATCCAGCTTAAAATATATTATTCAACAGCCCATTTGCATTTATAATCAGTTTCCATAAAACTTTGGAAACCATTCAGTAAAGGTGATGTTTATTTGAAATGATTTTCTTGAATCGCCCAACTGTAAAATGTCTCTGTATTATATATTTTGTCTTTCTCTTTTAACTCTTTATTAGAAAGCATATTTTAAAATGTAAATATAACTGAGAAACAAACCCAAGTTCTTTGTATGTTGTAAAGAAAAAATATTGAAAAGACCAAACATATCAAAACCGAATAAAATCAAAATAATCTATATAATGCTGAGCATTTAATGAATTATAATTTGCGACTGTAATGATGTGTTAAGACTGATAAATAATTTCCGATTTCTATTACATCCTGTTACAATGGTGACATAATTCGAATTAAGGTAATTCTGATATCTTCGTTTCTTTCTCTTCTCATTCTTTAACCCTAGAAGGACCAAGGAGTAGAGATACGAAATAATCGATGGGACTATCGATTGTTATCGATAGTTCGAATAATCGAAAACTATCGATAGTTCTGTCAAACTATCGATAGTTTTCGATAGTGAACTTTTGTTTCCGCTCACGCTCATTTTGAGCCAAGCCAAGCCAAGCCGCACCCCAGTCAGTTGTTTTGTTTACTGTTTACTAACAGTTTACAGTTTGGTTATGGTTAGTTGTTTGTTTACTGAGTTTACAAATTACAATTTACATGTCATGTCCTCAGCTGATGAGCTGATCGCTTATTGAAATTTAGATAGTGTGTTCTAGAGTTCTGTGTGTCCCATTTTGTTATTTTAGGGTTGCTGATTTGTATAAATCAACTTTATATTCAAACAAAAACAACTTATAAAATAGGACTTCTAATTGCACTTCCATATTGTACGATGAGTATATATTATGGGTTATGTTGTTCTTTAAATGAAAACATAATTCAATTCAACGTTTTACTCTTTTCAATGATCTTAATATAATTCATAATATTAATTTGTATCAACAAAGACAACACATACAATTTTATAAGTTGTTTTTATATTTACAAAAAAATTTAATGTCATTTGTCAAAATAAATCATCTGTGATTAATAGATCATCACTCATCGGTGACATCTGTGTGAATACGAAACCACTATCGAAAACAATCGATAGTTATCGATGGTCGAAGACAAAATATCGATAATTATCGATGGTGTCTACTATCGATTGTTTCGTATCTCTACCAAGGAGGGTTAAAAAGTATCCACAACATTGCATTACATCCGATTTTCTAAATACCTTTGTTCCTAAAAATCTCAAATAATTAGTAGTTGTCGGCGTACTACTGCCCTGTTAGATGGCATAATTAGTATTTCTATAATTTAATTCATTTCCTCATACTTTTATAAAAACTTGACAGTGGACTATAAGTAATCCCCTTGAATACCTTCAACACCATCCCAAAATGGAATGGACCGATATCATTCATGTGTCAAATTAGCAAAATCTAAAAGAAAAAAGGCCAATAAGTGGGTAAAAGCAATCATAGTTTGTTCAGAATGCAAGTATGTATGCGGTAAGCATAGCAAGAAGTCAAAAATGTTTCTGTATCCTACGATGATGCCAATTCCACTGAAGCCGAAGACTCCGGGTAAATTATATATTCGTATATGTTAACTGTTCCACTAACGTTTAGGAATAATATAAAAGTGTTAATTTTAAATTAGTTTAAATAAAGAAGCACGTTTTTGATTAATTTATGTGTGGATATTTATTGACCCTCCTTGGTCCTCAGTGTTTCTTATAAAAGGTTGGTCCTGCAAGGGTTAAGCGCTTGTGAAGACGTAGTAACACTCTAAATATTGTTTGCTTGTGCATCTTGCTGTCTTCAGTGGCTGTGATTCTTTGCCAAACCAAATGGATGGCTTCATGTAGGGATTTTCTCACCAAAGCCTTCATTTGGTCTACCCATCGTATTGGAAATATTGCTCTTGGTCCTCAGCATTTTAGCTTTCCTTCTTCTACCAATAGTTCCATGGTTCCCGTTCTTCTGGCTACGTGGTCGAAGTAATTTAGGTATGTTCGGTTTACTTTTTTTTGATAGACTGCCTTTTTTCTGAAGCTCTTCCAGAATTAACAGCTTGGTTCTGAGTTCTGTCCAGGACCCGCGTAGAATTCTTCTGTAAACCCAAATTTCTAAGGCTTAGGTCTTACTCTTAGGGCTTTTAGCTGCATGTGCATGTATCTAGCAATGCTTTTGCTTAGCACTGGTTTAGTGCAAAAGCACTAAACTAGTGGAAACGTAAATGCCACGGTATGGGTATAGACCTCGGAGAGGTTTGTTTATATACCTTATACCAAGAAAACTAAAGGAGGAATATGAACAGTGGGGCTTGAAAATTAATGTGGAAAAAACTAAATACCTACCCATAGGAGCTGAGTAATCCAATATTGAACTAGAGGATAATGAACAAATCACATCCTGTAGCGAATACACGTACCTGGGAGTAATCTTCGATAGAACGGGAAAAGACGATGAGGAAATAAAGACAAGAGTAACACAAGCTAGAAGAACAATTGGCTGCCTAAATGAAATACTTTGGAGATCTGAAATAGGAATACAGCGAAAATACAATATCTATGAGACACTTATTAAAAGCAGCCTACTCTACGGAGCAGAAACTTGGAGAATAACCGAGAACAACAGGAAAAAATTAGAAGCTGTAGAAATGGATGTGTTTAGAAGATCGTTAGGTATATCCCGTACGGAAAGAGTTCGAAATGAGGAAGTAAGACGACGAACTGAAATAGATGGTTACTTAACAAGAGACAGTGAGAGGAAACAGTTGATTTGGTATGGTCATGTTCAAAGAATGGAAGACACAAGATTGCCCAAAATGATCATGCAGTGGGTACCACCAAACCGCAAAAAACGAGGAAGACCCAAAAAGACATTGAAAGAAGGGGTAACCAAAGCAATTAGTACAAGGGATCTTAGAGATGGCCAATGGAATGATAGAAGGACGTGGAAGTTAGGCATAGGACAACGTCGAAAGACGTTCTAAAATCGATACATACAATACAATCTAGAAATGGGGAAATAATGGCATTGACCAATCTGAGCTTATTATTTCTTTTTATCATTCGGTCTTTCCATATTTTGATTAATTTAGCTGTTGCTGTTCGGACCATTGCTAGTTTACGCTGGATTTCTGAGGAGCTATTGTCAGTGTTGTTTATCAGGGAGCACAAGTATACAAAGTTGCCTACTACTTCGAAATTTGACACTTAGTGCCTGTACACTTGAGTATTTTTTGCCCTGTCTACTATCATTATTTTTGTTTTTCCACTGTTGATCTGAAGTCATAATTCTTTACCTATTCGGCTTAGCTGTTCGGTGATAGTAATCATTTCGACTTTATCCACTACTAGTATAAATCTTTTATCTGTGTATTGCAGGTTACTGATTTTTCTGGTGATTCCTGGTCCCATTTGTCTAGTACTTTCCTCATTATTTAATTATACATTCAGAATGCATGTTGTATAATAATGGTGATAGGATAGAGCTATTTTTAGTTCATTTCTTTTTCGAGGGGATTCCATTTTACTGAATCCAAACCCTTCGTGTAATCTACGAAAGGGAGCAGCATTGATATATTGGTTCCCTCGCTCTTTCTATTATCTGTCTGGTGTTCAATATCTGCTCGTGCGTTTCTCTTCCTGGTAAGATTCCGCATGGTTCTTCAACTATCCCTGGAAGTAGAAAGCTCTTTAGCCGTTTATTTACTGTATCTAGCAGGATTTTGCTTTCATAAGCCATAAGGAAATGGTTCTGTAATTGGTGCATACGGTTAGTAATCCTTTTTTATGAATAGGGATAAAGGTTAATTAGCACCGATCATCATCAGACCATTCACCTATGATCTATTTCTTGTGGCACATAAATATCCAGTATTACCTCACGCCCATCTCGCCTACTGCTTTTAGTATGCCATCGATCTTTGTTTTTTGCTTCTTATTTGGTTGAGAGCCTTCTCCATTTGTGCTCGTAAAATAATTGATTCTGCCTCTCTGATTGCATGTTTCTTGTGTTCTGAAACTGATGCATCTTTTGAACTGTCTTAGTGTACTACTGAGGAGTAAGTTTTCCAGGTACTGGTTACTCCATTATGGTCTTCAGTGGCTTGAAATTGTGGTTTGAACTCTCGAGCCAAATATTTATCTTATAGTTCATTACCTAATAGGTATACACTAAGATATCTTACTTTAGCTGTTTCCGTTTTTTCCTGAATGGAAGCTTAAAATTTTTAAATAATTATTGCTTCTTTATTATGCATTATACTTTTTCATTTCACACATGAAGAATTCCTTTTTTATTTTTGTTTGTTTATTTGTATCTATAAGAAAATATTGTTAAAAAAAATGCTATAATTTTACTCAACAACTGCTATTTAAAATGAAATGCTGGTTAAGTTGAATAAAGTAGCTACCTTGAATTTTGTTTATTGATGAGCCACTTAACAATATACTGCATTTTACTCTTAGCATAATATGTATACTAAAAGTGTTTTACTATTAGAGTCACACATTTAAGGAAACATTTCCTCATGTACCTATCTACTTAATGTTACATTTAAATCTATATTATGTTTTAATTACACCCAAACATACACGTAAAAGCATTTCCTTTAACGTTCTTCAAAAACAAAACGAGCCAATAACCATTTTGAACACCTCACAATCCAAAAATCCATTTAAATGATATCCGAAACGATATTCTCCTATAAGTCCATCCTCACCTACGAATTATCAAACAAATTGCGGCACGGAGCTAAATGTACCCTGAGCTTTTTAATGACGGTGAGAAAGTGTCGCGTTCAGGCCGAAAACGAACTGAAATTTAAAACCCACTGCAGGCGCTGACAGCCGAACAGAGAAAAAATTGCTTTTAAATTGGTAGTGTTGAAGAGTAAATGAATAGGACACCTTCCCAAAATAAACATCCTCCTGGTTTAAAAAACCAGTCTTGTCGCGTGTATATTGATACTTACGGATGTTTTTATAGTTAATTTTAAATGTTTTTATGATATCGATAGCCATTAAACTGTTTCTAAGATTTTTTGTGTAATTGGTTTCTCGTCATGGTAACATTTCGGGAAACAACCTTATAAATAACTTTCGTAAGTAACCCCCTCTGTGGCGCAGTCTTTGAAACGAAAGGTTGGGAGTTCGAATCCTGCCAGGGGCAGAAATTTTTCATTTATTATAAATTAATAAATGAAAAATAGTTTCTGTCCTTGTGGGATCGGTATTCACCGGAGGGACCGCAGACGTTCGGAAACAATTAGCGTCTCTTTGCAAAGACAATGACGTCGACTTTGCAAAGTAACAAGACACTTACTCAACACACACACTACACATTACTCCCCTGACTTAGTGATAAGTTATACAATTACGTGGCTAAAGGTTCTAGTTCTAAGCCAAAGCCAGAATCAGAGAAAAAAAAACTTTCGTAAGTTTTTACTATAAAATAACTAGATAGTCATTCATAGACAAATAAAGTGGAGATTATCATAAGTAGGGTGCTAAATATGCACTCGGTACTTCTACCTAAATTTGTACTACGACAAAAATGGTTAAGTAGGTACCTATTTCCTTACCGCTGAAGGTCAACAATTAAAGGGCTCAGTAATGTTACATCAGACAGTAAGTCCTGGGCCTAACTAGTAAAACAACATTTTTTTGCAAAAACGATTCTTTATTCATTAATTTATCTTCAAAATAAGCTTCAGCTCCTGCGATAATTTCCTCATGGGCAGCGATATCTCTTGCCATGGACCTTTTTATTTATCTAAAAAAAGGTTGGAATCGTTGCGCTGAAGACAGAAGGTAGCCATATCTGGACCATACGGTGGATTCGGAAGCAATTCAAAAAATTTTTTTTAGACAGCAACCTCAAATGGTCCCTTCATATCGATGTGTTAAGTAAGAAACTCGCCTCAGCCTGCTATGCTATAAGATCTGTTTCGAAAGAACTCAATTTAGCATCTTCTAAACTAACATATTTTTCTCTGTTCGAGTCTCATCTTCGATATGGTCTTCCTTTTTGGGGTTCTAGTACAGCTGCCCAATTAGATGTTATTTTTAAATTACAAAAAAGAGCAATAAGGTATATCTTTGGCCTCAGAAGAACAACACATTGCAGAAGTTACTCCAAAGATCACGGCATTTTAACCCTTACATCTTTATACATTTTAGAAACTGTTTGCTTAATTCGTAAACACATGCATGTCTTTCCAGCAAGGCCTCGTCATGACTACTCCACCAGAAATTCAAATTTTGATGTCTATTTACCGATCCCGTCCTCTGAGTTAGTAAAGAAATCTATATTATATTCCGCAAAAAAACTATACAACCATCTTCCTTTACAACTCAAATCTGCAACATCTTTCCCCAAGTTCCGTAAAATGACAAAAGCTCATCTATCTAAAAGACCATATTATTCAGTAGAAGAGTTTCTTAATGACTAACTAAGAAATTACAGTAATGTACAAGTAACCAAACTTATCTATATTTGGGTGTCACAGCAGCTTAAACTTATTAGTTCCTATGTCTATAAATAGTTTACTTTGTTGTATATTCACTTTGCAATTTCTATAAATTGTTGCAATATATCGATTTTTTTTTCTTTACTTTATTAACTTATATTTTGTATTTATGTATATTTTTTTTTATATTGACGATGTATCAAATTTCAGAAAATTGTATTTGTTATTGTTATTGTTAGATATTATTTATTTATTTTTTCTGACTTTAATTAAGCTTTGTCCATAAAATTTGTATTTTCAGTGACAATAAAACATATTTCTATTCTATTCTATTCTAAAACCCAATTCTGCATTTTTGCAATCGTTTTCGTCGACTTCTGACACGGTGCATTGTTTTGGAGAAAAAACAATTTTTGTTCAACAAATGAGGCTTTTTTAAACGCTTTTCTTTAGTTCAATCGTTTGTGTCAAATTTTTAGGCGTTAATTTGACTGCCTTTTCTTCAATGCAAATGAATGAAAATTTGCAGACATATGCATTCGCGGGAACAATACACGAATAGTCGATAATTTTTTTATGTTTGTTAATTGTTTAAATAAAAAACGATTTTAATGAAAAATGCTTAAATTCTCTTTTTTTACAATGTAGAAACTTGAAACGTTTACAGATTGTAGCTAATTATATGAACTATACATAATTTCACTTTTTACGTTAATTGTTTTTGTTATGCTTCATAAATAAACAATAAAGTTTCAATTTTTTTCCCGATTCAGACTACTTTTCATGTTTGTACATCATGTTTATAGACATCCTAAACGGCGACGATTTTGAACGCTCATATCTTTGTTTATATTAACATCGGTTATTCGTGTCAAGTTCCAATACGATATGAAACAAAAACTTCAAAATCGAAACTCGAATTCAAAAAATTCGTGTTTTTAACGTAGTCTTAGAAAAACCACAGGTAGAGACGTTTTGTGCTACGATTAGAATTCGTTTTGGAGTATTAATTCAAAGTTTGTTACGAACCCTTAAACATATTCATCGGTCATTTATAAACAAGTGTGTTTCCGTGACCTATGTGCAGTGAATGTTACAGAATGAAGAAATTACAGAAAATGTACAATGTATGTATCAAATGTTGAAATAAATGCAAAAAATGTGTATAATGTACACAATGGCGGACCCTGAATTTTTTTTTGGGGAGTCATGAATCTTGAGGGTGATTTAACACTTAGTCTTACCACCCACAGGCTAAGTGGGTTTTCAATTATTTTTTTGGATGAGCCTTAAATTTTTTTTTGTTTGACGGCTCTCGGTTTTTTTTTAGGATTATTAAATTGATATTTTTTTTTCATCTGGTCTGCGGGGGGGGGGGGGGGGTCATGACCCTCGTGACACCCCCTTGGATCTGCCACTACATATACATCCTTTTTTCAAACATGACGATATATTTTAATGTTTGAAAAGTGTAAGACTAAAAATTAAAAAATAAAAAAATATGAAGAAAAAATTTTAAGAAACGCTTTTCTTTAGTTACGAGTACTAAAATTAAAAATACTAAAAAATCAACTAAAAAGGAAAAAATAAAAAAATACAAACTCGAAATAAAAAAAAATCAAACTCGAAGGATTATTCGAAAAAAACTGTTACACAGATTTAATATACAAAAATTTCACACATTCGTTAAAGAAAAGCGTGGGGCGCGAAAAACAACAATACAATGTTTAACAGTTTGACTCCCAGCGGTTTCATAAACGTAATATAATTATAAGGTTAGGACTACCGAAATGTCATATGGAAAATTCATAAGAGCAGTTTTCTCATGGTTCGGCCTAGAAATTATTGGCCTAGGACTTATAGTTTATTTAGTTATTTAGAACATGCAGTTTCTAATTGTAATGGATAATACATCGATCCAATGATCGAAAAATTAGGTTCAACATTAGACTTAAAATGTATCTCCAAATTTTCCGTAAATTGAGGAATACACAATTTAATTGTGAGAAGAATTAACTCATTACCTTCGTAGGAAATTTCTAGATTATGGATATTATTATTTGGATATTTCTCAATTCTATTTCATATCGATTTAAAAATTGCGGCATAAGATAGAGATGCCGTATACCTAACATGTCTTCTTTTTCATATATTCATTTATTGTAAAATTGTCTCAGTATAGTCCTTGCAGACCTAACTCTGGTATACAGATAACTCAAGTAACAACTCGTTCATATTCCCGAACCCGGCATCCCATAAACCCGTTAAATATGCCATTTATGAATCTATTAAGGCCGCTGGATTCAACAAAACCAATTTGCGGGGGCCCCACTGTCAGCTTTCCGAATACGCGTATTGAATCCAGAATATCTGGATTTCTGGAAAGCAGTGCCTTTAGCCGCTAAAGCGTCTGTTTGGGGTTTTGCTTTCGAATTAGCTCGGAATAAGCACATACACACACAGAAACTGGAAAATTAAATCGCATTTGGGCCAACGGACCCCATGACTTACTTACTTACATAAAGGATTGTCCTCGGGCTCTTACATTAGGATTCGGCGGAAAACATGAAAGAGGTAAATCTCGGCGATGTCTTTTCCTTTGTTGATTTTGGAAGTTTTTGGTTTAATGGGATCTTTTAGTGGTAAAATTAAGCTACTAAGAGCGGGTGAGGCTTTTGGCGAAATCAAAACAATGTGTGGCTTATGGCTACTGTATACGAGTATATATTATGTATTCTGTTGATCTCCAGGCATCTAATAGGATGGTCCAAGGATCAAAATTTATTTGACGCCGAATGGCGCTTTTACCATGGAGATGGTTGCCACCCCATGTCGGGGGTGGAAATTTTTTATTTTATTTTGACCGCAAAAGTTGGTAAAAACGTTCATTCTAAGCAAAAAACGTTCTATACATTTTTTTGATAAAATTAATAGTTTTCGATTTATTCGCTATCGAATGTGTCAATTTTATATCAAAAAATCAATGTTTTTAGTCAGTTTTCTGCTCATAACTCAAAAAGTTATCGTTTTATCAAAACAACTTTACTTAACAAAAACGTACCTTTTGAAAAAATAAACAAAACTTTTGTTTTAAATTTCTTTAAGACCAATAGTAATCGAGCTATACTTTATTATATGTAAGATCTTCTTCGTCAAATGCTAAATATTTTAGTTTCAAAGTCAAAAGACGGAAACTATACATTTTTCGAGAATAACTTGTTCAAACTAATTTAAAGTATTTAAAAATATCTATCTACAGAAATCAAAAAAAAAATTTTTTGCTCAACAATTAAGTGACTTATTATAAAAAGAATGTCAGTCCCTATTTTTTTCAGCGAAAAAGTGATCGGAAACTTTCCCCTACTTACCACCCTAATTAAAATTAGTCAGTGACCATATTTGGTCTTCTATATTTATGTATTATTAATAGGTTCTAGAGGTTTGAGCGGTTTAGAATGATTAGTTTTTAAAAAAATCGAGTTAAAACGTATAACGAATTTTTGCAAATTGGTAAAAACTGCCCTTTTCTTCAGAATAGAAAGATTAGTATCAGAGATACGAAAAAATATGTAGATTAAAAATTGTAGCTTATTTAATTCCCAAGAACGGGGTTAGCAAAAATTTTTTCTATGGCAAAAACTTAGTGAGCTAGTGACAATTAAAACTTGTAATAACATGCAAAATCCACCTTTACCAACCCTTTTACAGTCACCTCTTTTTGCGACTTAGGATATTAAAAGGATTTAATATTAATAGCATTATAGATCTTATAGAGACCTACAAAATTCTTTTTTACCAAACTTTCTACGATAAAAAATAGTTACGTTTAAAAAATCAATATATTTTTTTGAAAAAAAAAAAGGAGAAATCCAGTTGGAAGCTTAATAATGTAAGTTAGCTATGTTTTTAGTAATTGGCCTTATTCATACTTTTTTATTTATGTATTAGTAATAGATTTCAGAAGTTTGACTGGCGTAGAATGATTAGTTTTAAAAAAACTGGAGTTAAAAGCCAATAACGAATTTGTGTAGTTTGGTAAAAAATGCCATTTTCTCCAGAATAGAAAGATTCGCATCAGAGATACGAAAAAATGTTTAAATATGATATGGTAGGTTATTTAAATCCCAAGAACTTGGTTTGAAAAAAATTTTTCTACGGCAAAAATTGAGTGAATTGTAAATGAGTATAATATCGAAAAACATTGATTTTTTTCGCGAAATATAATTCCGATAATCGAAAAATATTAATTTTATCAAAGAAATGTATAAAACATTTTTTGCTTAAAATTGTTGTTTTTATCAACTTTTGCGGTCAAAATATAATAAAAATTTCCACCCCCAAGGTGGGGTGGCAACCACCCCCATGGCAAAAGCGCCTTTCGGTATCATATCGATTTTGATCCTGGGACTATCCACTACTTATTCTTAAATTTTTAAGCAAATCGATCCATTCTGTAAAAATTGCGAGCTGAAAAGCTTCGGTACCTGGACTAGTACGCCAGGAAGAAATTCTGCGCGTGTATGTGTATCTGTCAGGAGATAAAATATTACTTAATGCAAAATATTTGTGTACAGTGTACATGCAACATTACCAAATGTTAACATTATGGTAGTGATAAAAGTTGATAAATTTAATTTTTCATGTTATTTTACATATTGGAAAACAAATTTGCACCGTATTCCTAAATATATCAGTAGCCAAAAAGTTAAGGAACAGTATTTTAGAGCTGCAGAGTGAATTCCTTATTTACCAACATCATGGTAGCAGCACAAATATCTTTAAAATCTTTAAACCCGTTTATCTCAAAACTACTAATTTCGAGTTATCAAGTTATAGTATTAAGACGACAATTTGATAGTACCGGTTTTCTTTTAGTAACACTCTCCCAATTTCTCAAAATAGTTACAATCTAGCGACAAACTATCCTGGTCTTGTTCCTCTTATGCTCTACAAAATATGAGTACAGGGTTTAAAATAGATCAGTATTTAATCCTTAAAAAATCCAAAACTCAAAAGTTAAGTTTGAGAATAGAAATAATATTTGTGGTAGGGGAGCCCAAGCGGGGATTTTTGCAGTTACTCGAGCGCGTCAGATTATCATATGGGGAGAAACCTGGTACCCTGCAGATGTATCTCTACCATATATTGGCTCTTAACACAGGGGCGTTCGTTAAGGGGGGCCCGAAAAACAAATCTATCCTTAAAAATACTCGAAATTGTCAGATTAAGATAAGAAGATAAGGTAAGTTAAGTACATGCAAAAGAGTGTATATTGTGTATATATAAGAGGGTCAAAAAGTTTCACAAAAAAAGCGAATATTTCGCGAAATGAACGTCATATCGAAAAACTAAAAAATACGTGTTCAATATTTTTCAAAAATCTATTGAATGATACCAAACATGACCCCCCACGGAGAGGGGTGGGGGTAAATTTAAAATTTTAAATACAAATCCCGCGATGTTTCGCAAAATAAACATCAGATCGAAAAACTGCAAAATACACTTATTCAATATTTTTAAAAAATCTATCGAATGGTACGAAAGGCGACCCCCGCGGAGGTGGGGTGGGGGTTACTTTAAAATCTTAAATAGGAGCCCCTAATGGACTTCAAAGCCGCATACTTCGCCGCCGTGGACTTCAAAGCCGCATACGACTCAGTTAATAGAGGTAAACTTCTACTTGCTATTGTAGAATTTAAAATACCGCTTCATCTTGTCCAATTAACTGAACTTACGCTCACAGGAGCAGAGAGCGTGGTAAACATCCAGAACGATTTCTCAAGACCCTTCCATTGCAAAAATGGACTAAGACAGGATGATGGACTATCGTGTCTCTTATTTAACCTGGCATTAGACAAAATAATTCGAGAGTCCCAAATTAATACGAATGGTACTATCTTTAACAAATTAGTACACATTGTCGGATACGCAGATGACATAGACATCATAGGTAGATCTAAAGAATCTCTGACTGACGCATTTCGGTCGTTAAGAGCATCTGCGCAGAGAATGGGGCTAAATATAAATGTTCAAAAGACCAAATATATGTGTTGCACTAGGTCAAGCAACCCGACACCTACATTGACGACCTAGAACTAAAAGGTGTCGACACCTTCATATACTTAGGCTCTCTGCTAACTAAAAATAACAATGTCAGTGAAGAAATTAAAAGAAGAATAGTGGTCGCCAGTAAGTGCTACTATGACTTAAGAAGACAGATGTCCTCAAAAATACCTAGAAAAATTAAATTGACTGTCTACAAAACACTAATAAGACCAGTGCTAACATATGACTCAGAAACTTATTCACTTATTTACAATGACCAAGAACTGCTCAAGCATTTTGAGCGAAAAATTTTAAGACGAATATAATATGGTGGCATAAAAGAACAAGGTTTGTGGCTCAGGCGTTACAACTTTCAGTTGTATAGAAATTTTGGAGAACCTGACGTTGTACAATTCATTAAGGTAGCACGCCTTAGATGGATAGGTCATGTAATCAGGAGAGAGGAAGATGCCATAGTCAGAAAAGTTTTTGATCGAAGAGGGCCGATAGGACAACGAGCAAGAGGAAGACCGAGACTTAGGTACCAAGACAACATAGAAACTGACTTAAAATCTATTGGAATTAGAGCATGGAGAAGAGTTGCCAAAGACAGGGGCGAATGGAGGATTGTTCTGAAGAAGGCTTTGGCTCATAAAGAGCTGTAACGCCACTGATGATGATGATGAGGAGCCCCTAATTTTTATTGCAGATTTGGATTCTTTACCTAAAAATAAGCAATTTTAATTCGAAACATTTTTTCGAATTATGGATAGATGGCGCTATAATCGAAAAAAAGACTGTTGAAAATGGAAAATTAAATTAAAAAATGGAAAGTCCCCACTAAAATGGAAAATTTTACTTAACTTTTTTTGGTTTTAGTACCTAATAACCACAACCCAATAGGTCCTAAAGCTCTCGAGTGACTGCAAATTTAGCATACTTTCTTCCCCTACTATTGGAACTAACTTTGATATCAAAATCAATGCTTGAATTTTTTTTAAGGCATACCACCAAAATTAAACCACGAGTTACAATCCTGTTTACATCTATTTGGAGAATGTATCTTTATTTAGACGAAGTAGTTTTCAATCCTAACAGTAAATTAATAATATTGAAAAATATTAAAAACATTACTAAAAGATTGTTTAATTGAAAACTTATTGGTACACTAGGAGTGACAATAAGCAAAACGGGTGAAAGAATACCAGAAATAAAAGAAAAAATATTGGCAGCGAATAAAGCTTATTTTGCAAATAAAACACTACTTAAAAGCAAAATACTGTCTATTAAAACCAAGATGAGAATGTATAACACCATAATTAGACCAATATTATTATACGCAGCAGAAACAATGACGATGACTAAAAAAGATGAAGAAAACTTAAGAATAGTGGAGAGAAAGATCATGAGAACCATACTGGGACCAATCAGAACAGAGCAAAATGAATATCGAAGCCGAACAAATGCAGAGATTAAGAAAGTACTAAAAGAAGATATCGTGACCAAAATAAAGCAAAGCAGAGTTAGATGGTTAGGTCACATCTGGCGGGCAGGAGATGAAGCAGTGACATATGCTATGATAGAATGGAATCCAGGAGGAAGAAAGAAAAGAGGAAGACCAAGATCAAAGTGGTTGCAAGAAGTTGAAGAAGACTTAAAAAACGCAGGAGTCAGAGAATGGCGGGGAAAAACTAGAGATAGGAAAAAATGGAGAGAAATCGTTAAGAAGATAACATAAGCAAAAGGGACTGATCCTCCCTAAGAAATAGGATCTAGAAAGCTTACGCGACTTAGCCCCATATCGGGGTGTACAGTCACTATATATATATATTGGTACACTTTCCTGGTGACACCTTCAAGACTTCTACAATTTGCAAGTCAAATGGATGCTGCAGTGAAGACGAGAGGGAAGGAATTCTACACTATGCAATTCACATCCCCCGTCTGCAGCTGGTAAAGTTCCAACGGAAAAATGCACCTAGTTACTCTACGGAGTAATACGACTATAAAATAAAAATTTATACCATTTTTATTCAGTTGCAATGCGAAGGCAAAACAAGTTTATAGTCGTATTACTCCGTAGAGTAACTAGGTGCATTTTTCCGTTGGAACTTTACCAGCTGCAGACGGGGGATGTGAATTGCATAGTGTAGAATTCCTTCCCTCTCGTCTTCACTGCATTATCCATTTGACTTGCAAATTGTAGAAGTCTTGGAGGTGTCACCAGGAAAGTGTACCAATAAGTTTTCAATTTAAGAATCTTTTAGTAATGTTTTTAATATTTTTCAACATTATTAATTTACTATTAGGATTGAAAACTACTTCGTCTTTCAATGCCAGATGGCGCTAGCCACCTACTATCATCACTTCGGTTGCAATGGGTGGGAAAAGCTCTCGATGCGAATCAGTTAAAATATGGAGAACAGTGCCTACGTTCTCTCCGATATAAGAGCTGAAAATCGCGATTAAAGGGACTGGACTGCACTGCGTATTCTAACTGAAAAGAAAGATTGTTTTGCCTTTGCATTGCAACTGAATAAAAATGGTATACATTTTTATTGTATCTTTATTTATTTTAAAGCTTCCTTTTCAAACACTGAAGGTTTAAGATTAATAAATCTTCAAGTCAGGCTGATTTCTCTCTAAAATACCTGCAGAAATCAACACCTCAGACTGCTTTGGTTAGTTCTGCTGACTGTGACAAATTACCGAGTCCTGGGACGCTCCTTATCCCCTCGTTTCATTCTTATATCCTTTTCGGCCTGTCGAAGTCGCCACGTGAATTTTATAGGATATTCTACACGGCTCTAACAGTTACCGATTCTCTGAGATGAATGTCTCGTGAGGTGCATGCTGATGCTGATCACGGTGCTTAGATGTCACGTACGTGCATAGAGGAATTCTCTGATTCAGGAGAATTTCCGATAAGCCGATAGTTTGTAGGTGAGTGTGGCTGACAGTTAAATTTCTTATGGTGGTCGTAAAATGGGCCATGAGAGGTAAAGTTTAAGATCTTAGTTCATCAGATATCTAATAGGGAATATTACATTCCCAAGTAGCACATTAAAAACATTTTAGTTTTATTTAAGGTTTATAAAGTAGTGTTGGAAACAGAGGTTGAACCTTGCAAAATGGACACAAGTCAGGATTTATTTTTTTTCTGGTATGTCAAGGGGTGCTTATTATAAGACTAACTTTTTCTGAAAAAATTTCGCCCCGGAACCCCCCTTTTCACCCCTTTAAAGGGGGTAATTTGTGGTTTTTGCGGAACGTAGCCCTTCCTGTACCTTTTACAAAAAATTTATTTTATAGAAATATGAAGAGGACTATATTTTCTACGATTTATTTCCCGACAGCATCTGTCTATCATCCACCGTTTAGCGGGGGTGGCGCCCCAAAGTTGACAAGTTTCTAAAAAAAGATGTTTTTAAAAAATATATATTTTTGACTAACTGTAACGGAAAATAAGAAGAAATCCTGCGGTAATTATTCACAAATAATTGATTGATGTTTTGGTATAGGTTTCACTTAAGGATAATTGCCCCTTTTATAATTACAGTGTGTTACATTTTAAAAAACCCCTTTTTATACCGTCTGAACCGTTAAACTAGAGTAAAAATACTTTCAGCGATTACCCGTGTACTGGTGTTATTTACAAATTCGTATAATGCACCCCCATTTTTTTTTCTGGAACCACCCAAAAAAAGAAGAATTAATAAATAAAGTGATTTTCTTACAATCCTTCACACACAATGCTCTTTATTAATATGCTTCATATATCATTTTATGTACATTATTATAACCCATGCATGGACACCAAAAGAGATTTCCTAGTGCAACCCCTACAGCCAAAAATAATAAATAAAATGGGGGGTCGAACATTTTTTTTTTGTTTTTTGCTTTTTATCCATATGGGCATATGCTTCATTAATAGTGCCTACACGCATTTTATTGCATTAATGCTACATTAATAGCACAACATTTACCCTTAGGTGGTCGCTAAGCAGTGGCGGATCCAGGGAGGGGTGATGGGGGTGATCACCCCCCTCTCAAACTAAGTGATATTATATTCAAAGATTATAAAAATATTCTTTTATTTTTATAGAAATTTAGCCAATTGGCACCCTCCTCTTAACGATGCTGGATCCTCCACTGTCGGTAAAGCATAAAAAGTACGCCATTCTTAATAAAAATAATAATATAATGTAAGTATTTCTATAAAAATAAATGAATATTTTTATAATCTTTGAATATAATATCACTTGGTTTGAGAGGGAGGGGGAGGTGATCATCCCCATCACCCCTCCCTGCCCCCCCACTGCTTAGCGACCACTTAAGGGTAAATATTGTGCTATTAAGGTAGCATTAATGCAATAAAATGCGTGTAGGTGGCGAAAATATGCAAAAATTGAATTTGGGCCACCACTGTGGCTTTGGGGCGCAAAGATTGTAAAATGTGCATAGGTTATAACTTGTAGGTTACACTGTATTGTTTTATTTTACATAAGTACTTTATCAATAAAACGAACAGATGACGAAAAAAATAAACAAAAACTGGAGCCCGCTAAAGCATATATGAGGTTTACGGCGCCACTGTGCCGTAACGGTTGCTTATACGAAAAAAAATGAATAGGACCTAATTTTTAGAGAAAATGGTGGTCTTTAACCTTGTATAAGTTTTGTTTAAAAAGAATGCATAGGTAATGAGAAAATCGTAAAAACATCCTCGCCAAGAGATAGGGGTAGTTTCTGCAGTATATTTTCAAGGATAGGGATGGTTTCCGCAGGGATGTTGCAATAACCATATATATTTTTGAAAAGCATTATTGATGAAGCATATGCCCATATGGATCAAAAAGCAAAAAACAAAAAAAAATTCAACCCCCTATTTTATTTATTTTTTTTTTTTGGCTACAGGGGTTGCACTAGGAAATCGCTTCTGGTACCCATGCATGGGTAATAATAATGTGCACAAAATGATATATGAAGCATATTAATAAAGGGCATTGTATGTGAAGGATTCCAAGAAAATTACTTTATTTATTAATTCTTCTTTTTTTTGGGTGGTTCCGGGGAAAAAATGGGGGTGCATTATACAAATTTGTAAATAGCACCAGTACATGGGTAATCGCTGAAAGTAATCTTTTTGGGTAATCTTTTTACTCTAGCATAAACGGTTCAGATGGTATAAAAAGGGGTTTCTTAAAATTTAACACCCTTTAATTAAAAATAGGGAAATTACCCTTAAGTGAAACCTATACCAAAAAATCAGTCACTTATTTGTGAATAATTGCCGCAGGATTTCTTTTTAATTTCCGTTACAGTTAGGGAAAAATATATATTTTTTTTAAAACATCTTTTTTAACCCGCCAGTGGTCGCTATATGAGATTTTCTCTCACGGTTTCACAAAATTGCGCACAACTTTTTTTCTGGGAAATTATACGTGGTGTAGTTCCTTCTAGTCTCCTAACTATCCTCCCTCGACAATCTAATAAACTCGTCCGCTCAGATAGTGACTCAGTTTACTTAGTATCACCATATTGTTGAGTCATTGCGCTTCATGTGAGAGCTTCTCTCATCAAGCGGCCACTGGCGTCACCAACTGTGTATGAAAATTAATTTTATTTTTCCCCTTAAAACCTAAAATAATATCCTTTTATGATGTAATAAAAGGCGCCGTGGATGTGGTCGATGATATGAAAGTCCTATATTCTGTTTCACGGGTTAGTTGTTGATGGTCACTTACTATATATTTTTCAATGTTAAATATTGGCGGCATCCACAGTAACATTTTATATAAAGATAATAATAATAAAACAGAAAAACGTCGTGTCTTTTTAAAGCAAATGGCTTTATCGTTTATGAAACTTCATCTTTTTTGAAAAAATTTGTAAACAAAGGCAAAAGTTGGATATGTGAGAGAAAATCTCACGCGCGACCACTCGCGTAACAACCTACCTAGCGACCAATGCCGGGTTAAAACCTTGTCAACTTTGGGCGCCACCCCCGCTAAACGGTGGATGATAGACAGATGCTGTCGGGAAATAAATCGTAGAAAATATAGTCTTCTTCATATTTCTATAAAAGAAATTTTTTGTAAAAGGTACAGGAAGGGGTACGTTCCGCAAAAACCACAAATTACTCCCTTTAAAGGGGTGAAAAGGGGGGTTCCGGGGCGAAATTTTTCAGAAAAAGTTAGTCTTATAATAAGCACCCCTTGGTATAACGAAAAAAAAAAAAAATAAAGCCGGACTTGTGTCCATTTTGCAAGGTTCAACCTATGTTTCCTACACTAAAGGCTTTATTGTGGTAAATAAAAAGAGAGTGGTTTTAAAGTTACCTTGTATATATACTGCCAGAACTTTAAAACTGTTAAGCATTTGTCACTAGTTTTAAAGTATCTAATAAGAATACCAAGTAAGACTAATTAATCTTAATAGATAATTTGTTTTATTGTAGTTTTAAAATGGTTTATTCTCAGTTCACTTTAAAACTAATTAGTTTTATTAAGAACTTCCGGACTGTTTGGTTTTATTAGATTCTAGTTTATTATCTTTTATTTTTATTGCAGTTTTAAAGATTCTCCTTATATGACTAATAAAACCTATGATTAAAACTACTTGATCTCAAGATTATTATGTCAGTAAAACATATGCCTTAATTTTTTAGTTTTCTTTAAAGTTGCTTTCTTAAAAGAAATTAGTAGGCTAAACGCCCTTAACTGAATCAATTTGGTTATCGTAAAGACTAAACTATGCTTCTTGTTAGAAACAATAAAACTAGACTCATCCTCTCTTCTTTCATGTCCAAAATCTCGGCCATTTGTTTTAGACCGAAACAGTGGTGTAGTGTGTTGTAAAAAGTGGAAGTACAGTTAGTATGGAAGAAATAAGTTGCAAGTACTTAAAATATAAACGAACTGGTCATTTAAAAGAAAAATACAACACACAAGACACTACGACGCCTCGATTTTAGGTTAGATTCACATTCAAACCGAGTTGAATTATTGACAGCAACATTAAAACTAAACGGTTTTAGTTCCAAGGCAACCTTGCTTTTATGTAGGATATATGCTCTTGGAAAGGTATAAAATAAAACCATTTGATCTTAACAATTCTCTATCAATATACTAAATAGTTTTATTTAGATTTCGACCATACTTATTGCTTTCTGGAGATGCCAAAAGCCATGATAGATTACAATATAAAGCTTACATAAAAATTATAAATAAGCGTCTTAAAGACATAAATTCGATTCTTTTTAACATTAAAACATTAAAATTGTAGATACAATTATTTTTGTTTCAAATTAATATTTTTCGGATTTAAATTTTTTTATTGTTTTTATTTTTTAATCCCCAAAAATCAGAAATTTCATGGCGCGTGAGTTATTTAGACCTATTTTTGTTAACATTATCAATAAATTTGGGTGCGCAAGTGTTTTTCTACCTTGACAGCCGAAATAACTAAGTACTATTTTATGGTTACAAATACGTATCTACCTGTCATAACACATGTAAAAATTTGTTGGCCTATATGGAGTATATGGGTTTAAAGAATCATGTAATATGATATATTGTCTTTCAAAGTCTCCATTTAAGAAACCTTCTTAAGTTTGCTATAAAACTGCCTGCACTTATAGTGTCTTTTAACATGGTTTTAAAAGCACCTTCACAGCAGCTTTAAAACCAGTTGCTTGAAAACAAAGTTTTAAGAAGGTTTTTATTTTTGGTTTTATTGACCTCTTTCAGAGTGGGCCGTTTTATGCTGAAAGCGGTTTTATTGCAACCTTAAGGTTTACTTAAACACCAAATGGATTTAATTTTAGTTTTATTCTAAAGTTTTAAAGCATCCCTAAAATACTTAATAAACCCGTTCGCTGCTACCTGGGTTGCGACGACGAAACAAGTTTTTGAAACAACTGTGGAGTTCATTACTAAACCATTGGAAAATATGGTTGAATAATCTATTTATGTTTTAGATATTGATGTTTTGTGATACTAGCTCTCGGTGGTATAAATTTTTATAATGATCTTACTCAAAGTGGATGAATTTATTTTCACTGAATGTTTGCTGTCCACTAGTTAATTTACTGTGATTCACGGTTAATCCAATGAAACTTAAACCTTAATAGGATGGGTACGTATTTTCGGCTACAATGCTATTCAAATGGGGATTCATTTTTTTCGAATCCTGAGAAAACTAATAAATATTTTTGAAAAATTTAAACGCAGAATGAAAGACTACGTTATTGGCGAGGGCCGAAAGTCCCTGAGAACTTCTATAATGTTTATTTTTATAAGTTACAGGGGTGAAAAACTAAGAGAAAATTTAGTGTGCTGTTTAATTTAAAATATCTCATTCAAAATAAACTTTTTATTTATTCTAAGGGACTTTCGGCCCTCGGTAATAATATAGTCTTTCATTCTGCGTTTAAATTTTTCGAAAATATTTATTGGTTTTTCAGGATTCGAAAAAAATGAAGACAATGTCCGTCGTAATATTTCCAAATCTATCTTTGTCATACAACGCACTCAGTCGAATAGAATATTGTCAGCATACTGTCAGTCACACAGTGACAATCAGTGACAATTTTAAATATTTGACATGGTATCGGGAATATTTTGAGTTGTTGATTAAATAATATAGGTCTGGATCCCGCGTATGAAAAAAAAAGTTGATTAATAGCAAGCTGAAAATTTGTTAATAGCTTAAGTGTGTCTAGTCGGACAAACTTTGATATATGGGAACACTGGAACAGGGGAAATTTTAATTGTGGAACAGGTTAAAAATTTGGAACGGTCAGACCACGAAAACGGCACATGTATTTTGTCCGACAGAACAGACTTAAACTCTCCGAACAGAGATTAAACTCTCATGCAAAAATCAGACTGCTATTTATCACCAAAAGGGCGTTTTAATGAGTGGAACATGTAGAATATGTCAAATGACAGGAATTATGACAAGTTATAAATAGCAGTCTGATTTTTGCATGAGAGTTTAATCTCTGTTCGGAGAGTTTAAGTCTATTCTGTCGGACAAAATAAATGTGCCGTTTTCGTGGTCTGACCGTTCCAAATTTTTAACCTGTTCCACAATTAAAACTGCCCCTGTTCCAGTGTTCCCATATATCAAAGTTTATCCGACTAGACACCCTTAAGCTATTAACAAATTTTCAGCTTGCTATTAATCAGCTTTTTTTTCATACGCCGGATCCAGACCTAATATTGATATATAGTGTATTTGATAAATAATTGATTTAAGACGTGAACTTAATAAAAAGTTATTTATTGTGTATTATTTGTGAAAGATCCAAGCAGATAATACATCAGGATAATAATATATTCTGTGATCCAAGTATTTTGTTGTTAAAGATGTTCAAAATTGTAAGCGTTCCATAGTAACAATATATTATTATAAAATCACTTAAGAGGATGGATACTATTTTCGGCTGCAATGCTATTCAAATGAGGATTCATTTTTTTTCGAATCCTGAGAAAACTAATTAGTATTTTAAAAAAATTTAAACTCAGAATTAAAGATTACGTTATTGGCGAGGGCCGAAAGTCCCTGAGAACTTCTATAATGTTTATTTTAATAAGTTACAAGGGTGAAAACTAAGAGAAAATTTAGTGTGATATTTAATTTAAAATATCTCATTCAAAATAAACTTTTTATTTATTCTAAGGGTCTTTTGGCCCTCGGTAATAATATAGTCTTTAATTGTTTGTTTAAATTTTTCAAAAATATTTATTGGTTTTTTCAGGATTCGAAAAAAAAATGAACACAATGTCCGTGGTAATATTTCCAAATCTGTGTGTAGCTTCTCTGATTTTTCTCTGTATCTCTCGCTGCAATGTTTTATACACGGAGTTTTCCTTCTTGTTTTTCCTTCTTTCTTCCATTAGTTGCAGAATCTCTGTCGTCATCTATGTCTTATTCTTACCTTCCTGGAGATTCTATCTTATCTTCTGTGCTTTCCGTTGTATTATCGATTTCTTTAAATTTTCTATTTAATGTTTTGCTGACTATTTCTTTTACTTCGCTACATTTCAGTTTTCTCATGTCAAGGTTTTTACAGTTTTTCCGCGTATTTTCTTTAACTTGGTTCTATACACGCCCACTAAAGGATTGTGGTCACATTGAATATCAGCACCTGGGTAGGTTTTAACACCGTTGAAACTATTTCGATATCTTTTGTTAACAAGCATATAGTCTATTTAATTTCTAGTCTTCTCCGTTGTTTCTAGGTGATTTCCACGTATACAGGCGTCTAGGTGGTAGTTTGTAAAATGTGTTTAACACGATTATGTCATGCTCAGCTGCAAAGATACTCATTGTTTCTCCGCGTTGATTTCTCTCTCCTAATCCATGTGGACCAATATGTTGCTCTTCTTTTCCGTTACCTATTTTCGCATTGAAATCTCCCATGACTATAAGTAGTTCGTGTCTCGGTATACCTCTTATAAGATTGCTTATTTGTTTGTAGAATTCTGATATTTCTTCATCACTATGGTCTGCTGTGGGTGCATGTAAGCATTTAAGGCTGGCTTACTTCCAGGACTAGATACATTTATAAGCTTCCAATTCTGGATAATGCAGATCTCTGGATTTAAAACTCTAGTAACAGCGACTGTACTTAATATTTGATATTATTTCAGATTTTTGCTCTCTTTATGTGAATTGTATTTCGTATTTTTGTTATTGTATTTTTTCCGATTGAAAAGTCAGAGATACTTATTTTTAACAAGACTGTTAAATATTTTGGTAAATATACAATGAAAACTGAAAAGTATAGAGATCATTTTCGAACAAAAATATCTTCAACATCCATTACGGATTCCGGTGGCGTTTCAATAAAAATCAAATTTTTTTTTTACATTCTCCTCTTTTACGAGAGGAGCCAATTTCGCCAATTACATATCTACGCATCACTTATATTCCTATAGAGAAATGACAGAAAAAACATCTGGATCGAATTTTGTTCACCTTCCGAGGAAATTCGGATGCGAATCTCGAGCACATATACAGTGAGTGAAGCGCGTGTTTCTAATTTAAAACCCCTACAACTTCTGGAGATGCAACTTTAACAAATTCTGGTAGCTGAATTCGTGGAATCGATATCGGGTAACGCAAATCTTCAATTAAAATAAGTTTATTGCATTTTTCCCATTACTAGTTTATACACACAAACAAAAACAAAATTATGGTTATAGTAGGGGAGCAAAGTATGCTAAATTTACAATTGCTCCACCGTTATGGGGACCTATTGGATTGTGAAGAGTAGCCAACAAAGTTATAGTAGGTTTTCCGTAAAGCAGCAGAGGAAGCAAAATTTCAACTTTATAAGAAGTAAAAAGGCTTGAGATTGGGCAAATCCTGACTTTTCAACTTTTGTTTACACAGTGATAATATCAATATGACAGTCGTGACGTCACACTTCGGCTGTCAGCTTTACAATCTCTTTGTATTTTTTCTATATTTAAACTATATATGTATATATTATAATTATTAGACCAGACATTTTCTACCATCTAGAGTATTTATAGCAAATTTCTGTTAATACATTGATACATAAGCACAAAATTAATAGTAAAATTTTAAATATTCTGTTGTTTTTTCGTCATTGGACGTCACAGTGTACCACCTGACCTTTATTCATATTACCACTCCCAGTGGATTGGAGTTTGGTTAAATTTTTAAACTGTAGTTAAAGGAGTTTTTGTTGGCACACTTCTTAAAAGGATTTCAAATACCTCTTTCACACACTTTTTGATGTTATGTATTTTCTGTTTATTTTTGTCGAGTATTATCTTGGACACTAACGAAGAATTTCCTTTCTGTATAATCCTAGAAAATACTTTTCACTATCTACTATTTAATTGATGGATTCGACCGTTACTTGATGGAAGTTCATTTTATCTCACAATAAAACACTGAAAAACGTTTGTTTTTCTATACTTCCACAAAATTTATTACAACTATGTTATTACTACAGCTGTTTAGGCAAACACATTGTAAAATATATCACTTGAGAAAGGCACTTTGCCGAAACAGCTGTAGTAATAATATAGTTGTAATAAATTTTGTGGAAGTATAGAAAAACAAACGTTTTTCAGTGTTTTATTGTGAGATATCTACTATTTGATTGTTTAAAACAGGGGCAATAAGTAACAGCAATGAAGTAAAAATAACCACGTAGACAACGTCCGTAGTCTATAGTCATCTTAAGAAGCAGGGAGAAATCAAATATCCATTTTTAATTGTATAAATATATTTAAATATTATTTTAGCCATATGTTTATAAAAATCGACATATCGACAATCTTTAGTTTATATTAGTACGGCATATTGCTTCATTTTCCTTACTATTCATTTAACCACAGCTTTATATTAGAGAGAATATTTTCATTATTGCTCTAAGCACACTATCGCTCTGCTCAGGATATATTTCACTTCTATAAAATATTTTCGTCATCATTCAGCCTTCTGCGTTTAAAGTTGAACATAGGCCTCCCCCAATTTATTCCAGATCTGTCAGTCTTGAGCTGCATGCAACCAATTCTCAGCGATTATTTTGACGTTATCTGTCCATCTTGTAGGTGGTTTAACTCTGCTTCAAACACTGTGTGGCTGAAACACTGACCAACATGTTGAGTGTTACACATTTATTGAGGCCCCACGTTTGGCGCCATTAGAACTGGTACAAATAAACACTCGTAGTATGTCTTTTCGTTTGAAGTTTAAGATGGAATTGAAGTGCTTATATTAAACAAAGAATGATAAAAATTTATAATAACAAACTCCTGTTCGACTATTTGTAAGACGCATATTAAAACTTATAGGATTTTTGAACCGCTGAACCACAGTATCAACCTATGTGATTATTGGCTCCGTTCGGTATTAAAAATATTTTTTTTACATTTTTGGATAAATACTTAAATTTATTTTGACATATTTAATAGACTTTTACTCACATAGCATTTAATTTTTCACATTTATTTTTACAAGCACTGATGTTTAACAAAGCTTAATTTTATTGAAATTATAATATATTTCAACTTGCAGAAATATTCCAGAAAAATGATATAGTATTTTTGGACCGCTTATAGAATTTTTGAACCGCTACAGTATCATCCTATGTGATTGGCTCCGCTCGGTATTACACAGATTTTTTTTGCATTTTTGGATTAATACATAAATTTACTTTGACAGAAATATATTTTTATTCACATATCATTGAATTTTTTACATTTATTTTTACAAGCACTGATGTTTATCAAAGCTGAATTTTATTGAAATTAGAATATATTTCAACTCTCAAAAATATTCCTGAAAAATGATATTTTTGTAGTAAACAATGATAATAGAAACCTGGAAAAAATATATCCAACAAACAAGTGGTATACGTTCACCAAACTTTGAACACGTATTGACCGAGAAATTGGGCCAGTATGTATTTTACATAAATATAACCAATTTGATTTTGTGCAACCTTTGAACGCTATGAAACCGTCTTCGGATGAGTATTCCTAAACAAATTCCATATAAAAGCGCTATATATTTTCTCGCGTCTCTAAATCCACTTTCTTTTTCGATCAACTCCCCTTTTATTCAGAGCTATTCTATTGCTCCCAGCCGGCTCTCTTGTGTCGTTCTTAATCCTTAACGGGTCGCTTTTCTTCGCCCTTTCCATTCTTTGCTATTGCTAGGCCAGTTTCACTCATGCACGCCGTGCTTATGAACAAAACGTAGTTGTCGAGATGATAAGTGATTATTGTTTCACATGGCCGGCAAATTGTACATATTTATAATCCTTCTCTTTTCTAACGTCATATATATTTTACTATAGGTGTTCACGTTTCATATCTTATTATTTGATTTAATATTAAAATATTGCGTTGTTAACTCATGTTATCCTCACGTGGAAAATGGTATATAGGGATTATCTCAATTGTTTCCCAAATTTTCAAACCAAATCCTGATTTTGCAAGGTTAATAAATACTTACTTAGTAAAATTTTCGATCTGCTAAAGAGAAAATTCTTGAGCGGCGACCACAAGCAATTAGGAGAAGTAGAGGTAGACCTCAAACCAGATGGTGCAAATGGACTGATGTCATCAAGCGAATGGCTGGCCACCAATGGATGCAAAAATAATGAATAGAAATGAATGATACACTTAAGGAAGGCCTACATCCGACGATAGATGGAATGGCTATTGATGAAGGGGACAATATCTACTGTTGAATAAGCAACATCGTTACTTACTTTTACTTTTTCGTGTCTGGATCCGACTACAGTTTTTCTGGCCAATATCGGGCTACGTCTACACCCTTTGTATTTGCGAGCCATAAATCATCGAGGTTGCACTGTGATGGACAAAGTCTGCATACTCTCAGATGCTCCACGCTCTGTATTTCCCCACATTCACAAAGTGCGTCGTTATCTGTCTTGATGCCCCATTTAATAAGGTTCTGTTTTACAGGGGCAACACCTGTGCGTATTCGGTTGAGTGTCTGCCAGGTTCTCCAGTCCAGGTTCATTCCATTAGGTCGTTCTGGATGTAGGGGGAACAGTTCGGGTGGTTCGACGCTGACATTTCTCATAAACCTTTTCCTTGATTTAAGTCGGCTGATTCCTGGCGGTTCGTCAAACCCGTATAATTGGTGCCTTTCATCGAAAGTTTGCCTGAACTTCTCCACATATTGTGAGGCGCATCTACGGTCGTCTGGTGACAACATCGTTAAATACGTAGATAATTAATTTTAGTTAATTAAAAACTTTGTTTGTTTCTTAGCAGATGTCGCTCATCTGTTAGAGGTAAAACTCACTAAGTGCACTATTTTGAGATTTTGACATTTTCATCAATTTGAACTCAATACGGTACTGCCCAGCCCTGGAGAAGTCACCTGGGGCTCTACCCCTCTAATTGCTGAGATAATTTATGGTACAATTCACTAAGTGCATTATTGTGATCTTCGGCTTCAGGGTAAAAGTCATTAAAACTTATTACTGCACTTAGTGAATTTTTCCTTGCAATCTGGAGTGCATTATTGTGGATTTCATTTTCAGGGTAAAACTCATTAAAACTTATTATTGCATTTAGTGAATTGTTCCTTACAATCTGGAGTGCCGAATCGGTACTTAGTGATTTTTCAAACAACACGTTTGGTAAACATAACAACTGATATTAATTTGTGTGCATTATCTATTCGGCGAATGATTAAAAAAATGAGTTTAAATTATTTCTTTGTAGCAGATGGTTTTCATAAAAGGGTAACATAATCTTTTGCAATTTTTAAGCAGGCGACTTGTGTGTTTGTATTGTATTGTTGAATGAAACTGTATATTTATTATATTGTTGTGCATTATCTGTTCGGCGATTGATTAAAGAAATTTTAGTTTAAATATCTTTGTATTTTCTTTAAATAATGACAGATAACTTACATAAACGGTAACATAATCTATTTTGCGATTAGCAGGCGACTTTTCGGGCTGTCATAGATACTGAAATAATTGCATTTATTTTCAAAGAAGGATACTTATTGTTCATTTTTTATTTTAAATAATAGACTGTTATTTTTGATAGTTCGTTAGTTCTCAGTCAGCGAAATTTTGTGTAGGTACCTTTGTATAAGTTAAGTATAAAAAAATGGATGTTGATATTTCAAAAATAACATTACTTCTGTTTCTATCGCGTGTGATTTATTATCTTATTTTTAATCCCAACGTCGTGATACTTTATGGAGACAAATTCACTAACTTCTCAATATTCAATAATTGTGTTCATGAAAAAACTCATCAATTACAAAGCGTAGTTAGTGAGTTTTACCTCTAATAGAATATAAATATCCAATAATTCTGTTCATGGAAAAACTCATCAAGTACAAAAATTTATCTAATATTGATTATAACATAGTTCTTGTGACGAAACATCGCTTAAACATCTATTTTCATTTATTCTTTAAAGTTAAATTTAAAAAATTCCAATATTCAAGTCAGGTGAATTTAAAAAACAATTTGTACCTTTAAATCGATTTTCCTCCACTTTCTGAGAAAAGTGCAGTTAGTGAGTTTTACCTCTAATAGGACGAATATGTGTCTACTGATGAAGGGCAAAAAAGCCACGAAACCGGTATAGACCCTTGCTGCACTTTCTGATTGAACTAGAATATAATGCTACTGTATTTTCAATCCTGCGTGGGTTTTAGCCTACCGGGCAACATACCTCCATTCCTTTCTGTTTTGTGAAATCTCCATCTAATTATTCACGCTAGTAGCTTTAAGGTGTCCTGCTTTATTATCTCGATACCGGAGTATAGATCGTCAACGTGGTCTTCTTCCAGTCAGTCTTACTATTCTTTCGTCCTGTCTACTGGAGTCTTCAATTCCTTGTATTATGCTGGTGTCTATTATAAATAATCTTCCAGCTCTTTGTTAGTTTTTATCTTATATTGAATTGTTGCCCCATCAAGCGCAAGCAAAAATATCTTAAGATTTTTTTTTGCCCAAATACATAGTCGCCCTTTGTTTTCTTTTGCTATCGTTCACATCTCGCTACCGTACATCATTATGACTGTTAGCTGTTTATACTTTATCACGGGCCTAAAGGTTTTCAAGAGTGTAAAGACATCTGTTCCCAGCTGGTATCATATTGTTTATTTCTTATGATCCATTAGGTATTGTCTTCAGTTATTGTTGTTACAAGATTCTTTAATTCTCCGGTTCCACATGGTAATGTTGTGTTTTCTTCTATATGTTTCCATTATTAAGGCTCATATACTATATGCTTGTTCAATTGACAGTGAAAATTGTTCATCTTTGGTCACCTTCGAAGTAATTGTCATCACTTTTATTGACGTTCTGCAATAGAGCTTTTCATTCACAGTCATTTGTTTCGAGCTTCTGTCATATGTTGTATAATCTGCATATAATATTCGTATACACAGATTATACAACATATGACAGAAACTCGAAAAAAATGACAATCGATGAAAAGCCCTATGCTTGTTGATCTCCAAACTGATCAGTTCCTGTCATTTGTATTTGATTGCGATTTTTAAGTAAAGCAGTGTATGGAAACGCATGCTGTCAAGCTGCTGTCAACTGTCAAACAAGGGTATCCAAAATTTAAGAGTGGAAGAATGGTGACGAATAATAAGCCTCTACCAAGAGCATTGAGAACTGTATTAACAGACAGGAATGTGGCCTACGTGGAAGGCTTGATTAGAGAAAGTCATCGAATTTGAATCAGAGCAATTTCGGAACATCTGAGTATAGGATATGTGCATAGTATTGTACACAAACTAGATTACAACAAAGTTTGTGCGCAATTACTTCCTACTCATTTGTCGAAGGACCAAAAAAGCTCGCGAACGGGTTTATCTTCGTAGCATTTCACGTAATACAGGCAAAACGGCAATGGCTATCTTTAGTCAATAATTGCTGAACATGAATCTTTAATTATTTTAAACCACCCAGTAAGATGTCATCGATGCAATAGAAATACGCAAATTTTCCTCCATCAAAGAAGATTAAACTTCAACCTTCTGCAGGCAAGGTAGTATTGAAATTTTTTTTAGATCATGAAGGATCGTTGCTCGTACAGTTTACAGAAACCTTAGCACAAAATACGAAGATTTAACCTAAAACTCTTAAATAAAATGTGGTTCTTTACTTAGTTACAGGGTGTTTTATCTAAAAATTTAAAAACTATTTTTGCTCAGCATTTTAAAACTATTCGACATATCCTTTTCATACTTGGCAGAAGGTACGACTACTGTACACCCTACTAAATTATGATAAACAAACGTTTCTTGCTACTACCAGATACGTAGGTACGACAGGGGATAGTGAATGTTCGACCCTTCTCAAATTCTACGCCACTGGAGGAATTACTATTTTAGTGCCATTCCTAGACTCTCCAATATGTTCTACGTAAATAATGTACTCCTAATTGGTAACGATAAAGTCATTAGTTTTCGAGATATTTGAAGTTAAATATGAAACGGAACAGTTATTTTGATTAATTTATGATAATATGATTCCTATGATTAAAATTTAAAAATTATTTGTACCCAGTACATTAAAACTATTTGGCGTATCCTTATCATACTTGGCAAAGTGTAGGTACCGTACATCATACTAAATTAAGATAAATAAACGTTTCTAGCGACTACCAGAGGCGTACGACAGGGGATAGTGGCTGGTTGACCCTTCCCAAATTCTAAGCCATTAACGAAATTGCTATTTTAGTGTAATTTTTTGATTTTTCAATACTTTCTACGTAAATTATATACTTTTCATTAGTAACGATAAAATGATTAGTTTTCGAGATATTTGAAATTAAAAATGAAGCGACACAATACATTAATCAAAATAACCGTGTCGTTTCATTTTTAACTTCAAAGATCTAGAAAAATAATGACTTTATCGTTACGAATGAAGAGTATATTATTTTTATAGAAAATATTGGAGAATCCAAAAATTTAACTAAAGTAGCAATTCCGCCAGTGGCGTAGAATTTGGAAAGGGTCAACGATTTACTTTCCCCCGTCGTACGCCTCTGGTAATAGACAGAAACGTCTGTAACATAATTTAGTAGTTTGTACAGTGCCCATACTTCCTGACAAGTATGAAAAGGATACGTCGAATAGTCTTAAAATGTTGAGCAAAAATTTTTTAAATTTTTAGATAAAACACCCTGTAACTCAGTAAGGAACCACATTTTATTTAAGTGTTTTAGTTAAATCTTCGTATTTTGTGCTAAGGTTTCTCCAGTTACTATATGGGCAATTATTAATGAAACACCCTGTATAATGAAACTTTGAACAAGCTCCATCAAGCAATAAAAGGAATACGTCCTGGGAAACTCTTACTTAATGTCATTCATATGCAAGGCAATACTCTGCCTCATGTTGCCAAAGCAGTAAAATAAAATCTAAAACGAAAGATATGGAGGACGTTATAGCATCCGCCTTTTAGTCCCGATTTATCTCCTTGCGCTCTTGGGAAACTGAAAAAAAAATGTTAAAAGTTAATAATTTTCAGTCTGACGAAGAAGTTCAAAATTCCATAAAAGAATCCTTCGAGCAACAGTCACAAGAATTCTTTAAGCAGGATTAATTATTTGTAGTTATATTTGCCAATAAAGTTCTTGACCAAAGATATGTTTCAATTGAACAAGCCTCGTACATATATTTAGTTTTGTTCAGTTTATTTCATCCTTACTCTGGTTTTTCCTTGGATCGATATCGTCTGCAAATGCCAACAGTAAACGTGATCCTTCCCGAAAAATACTGAATCATATTCAGACTTTGTTCAAGTCCTGGCCTAAAAGATACCTTTCATTTTTCCACACATTCTTCTCACCGCTATCCAAGATGCGAGCCTCTTCGCCAATCTCTAAAATTGACGGCTTTTTGAGAGTTATGCAAAAGTTATGGAAATTAGACGTGTATTCTCACCTGTGTGAAGCGCATGCAAATGCTTTTGTCTTTGCAAAACCTTCCTAAAAATTAGTTGTAAAAGATTTTTGGATGAAAGGTACTAAAGAAGGGGGAGTTTGTGTGGGGAAAGTATAATCTGTAAAAAGCAACGTACGTAATCCTATGGATAAGTATCGTAAACTCTTTGTAAATTTTATACTGATAGCCAAAAAAATGCAACACTTTGTACCTATATGGTTATTTATTTGAATCGAAAGTATTTTTTTGTCTTGTCTACAAATATATACAGTGATAAAGTTTATACCTCTCTATCTTTTCTTTAACTGAAGTTTTTTTCGCAAAAACAAAAGAGATAAGAAAGTTTATTTCTGCGTATTTAACTTAGTTAACCTAAATTAGTAGTATTTCTTAGTTTATTTGTAATTTTTAGTAATTTTGGATTCTTGTTCTTCTTTTTTCTAGCATGATCGATCATGCTAGTAGGCTACTGCCTGTTCATTGCCATCAAGTCTTCCCCGGACGATGAGGTCCAGTATTCTCGCCATCGTTTTGGTGGTCTACTACTGTTGTCTTTTACCTACTAAGTTATTCGTTTTGCGCTTTTAACGAGTCTGCTGTCCACCATTCTCTTTATATGTTTGTTCCAATATCTTCGTCTCTGTCTGACCCACCTTTCTATGTCCTGTATTCCAGTTTTGTCTGATGTCTTCATTTCTTATTCTGTCATGTAGGGTTTTGCCTTGCTTTCAGTATTTAGATATTTATTCTTCCATATACGATTTCTTTCACGCATCCCGAGATTCCAGCTGCTTTCATTGTTTGTTCTCTGACCTCCTTTGAGAGTTTTCCATGGCTTGTCATTTTCGCACCAAGATATTAGAAGTGATTCACCTGTTCCACAGTTTTGGAGTCAATTTTCAATTTGCATCTTATCGGTTTTTTGGAGATTACTAGGCACTTAGTCTTCTCGGTGGTGATGAGCGTATTTAGTTCTTTAGCTTTGGAATTAAATGCGTACAGTATCATTTGGGGATTGTCTTCAGAATCGGCGATAAGAACAGCGTCGTCAGCGTAGCAAACGACTCTAAAGAATGTGTTACCCATCTTAAATCCAGCTGTTCTGGAAAGGTTTTCTATTATTTTATCCATTATTAAATTAAATATGAAAGGGCTCAGTGAATCGTCTTGACAGATTCCTATGTTTATAACTATGTATTCTGTTGTCAAATGTCCTTTTTGTTTTACATTGTTTGTTACTTTCGTGTACTAGGTTAATTATCCTGAAGTTTAGCCCTTTTTCTCCCATTATTTCTTACACGTCCTTGAATCGCACTCTGTCAAAAGTCTTGGTTATATCGACGAAACACATACATACAGGTTTATTAAATTCTACGGATTATATTATGATATATCTATTTTTCCGGAAACCTTGTTGTTCTTCCCGTATGGTTATATTTTTGGCGATTTCTTCCAGTACAGTTTTTGTGAATGCTTTGTGACTGCGGCACTGTTATTCTTCTATAGTTTTCTGGATGTGTTTTCTCTCCCTTTTTGAAAATGAGTATTGTTATGCTGTTTTTCCATTCGGTGGGCATTCTCTGTTCTTTTATAATGTTCTTAAATATGCTTAGTAACTCGTTCTGCAGTTTTTCCCTCCGTGCTTAAGCATCTCATTGGTGATATCTTCTGATCCTTTTTTTTTTCTTTTCCTTAACTTTCCATTTCCTTTGTAGGACTTTTTCTGTTCTTAAGAGACTTTATGATGTTTTCTATCTTATCGTTTGCTATGTTAATGTCATTGTCTCCCTCATATCCATTTTGTATCTGTTCTAGGTCTTCATTTTCCTTATATAGATTATTAAAGTATGTTTTCCATTGCTGGGTCGTACTTTTATTCGTGTGTACGGTGTCCTATTTCAAGCCTATTTCTTTTGATTGTTTTTGATTTACCCAAAGAATTTAAAATTTCAAGAGTTCGTGGTCGTCGGAAATTTCTTCATTTAAGCGACTTTGAAAAAGGACACATTGTAGGCATAAATGATGCCGGTTTTGGTTTACGGGAAATTTACGGGAAACGGTGTTAAGAGTTTAGAGGATGTTGTTCAGTGATGATATTTGTTGGCGTCGTGAAAAATCTGGACGTCCTATAGGGTATTGCAAGACCGTGATTTGCCCCGTCTTATATTTCTTACTCTCAGAAATAGACGGAACAGTGTTCGTCAATTATGAGATGATTTAGTTGAAGCTACAGGAAGAGTAGTCTCAAGAAGAACAATTAATCAAATCATCATCATCAATGCTTCCACTGCCCTATGAAAGAGCCTCTACCTTCCCAAGTCTATTACGCCAGTCAGTCCTATCCATTGCCAACCGTTGCCAATTTGCTGCTCTCTTATCCTCATCTACACCGTCCTTCCATCTAAGTTTAGGCCTACCCCTATTTCTACTTCCCACAGGTTGTGACATAAGGATTCTTCTAGGAGGGTTGTTATGTTGTGATCTTGCTAGATGTCCTGCCCATCCTAGTCTCGTATTCTTATAAGAGATACTACGTCTTTACCACCAAATATATGTTTATATCTGTGGTATACCTCGTAGTTGTATCTCCTCCTCCAAATACCATTTTCACAGATACCACCGAATATTCCTCTCAGGATCCTTCGTTCAAATATAAGCAGAAGGTTTTCGTCTGCCTTGGAGAGGGTCCATGTCTTCGATCCATATGTCAACACTAGTTCTAATATAAGGGTTTTGTATATGGTTATTTTTGTTTTTTGACTTAAGTTTCTGCTTCTCAGATGTCTACTCAGTCCAAAAGAGCATTTGTTCGCTAGGATTATCCTTCGCTTGATTTCTTCCGTCACGACGTTCTCCTTGGTAATCAGGGAGCCTAAGTATGTGCAGTTAATCAAATATTACTTGGAGTTTGACTGAGAACTTACCGTCCGCTTTTGGTATTACCTTTGACACCACAGCATAAGGCTCGCAGCTTAGAATGGTGCAGAGCTCAGTAAAACTAGAATGGCCAATGGAGTTTTGTCTGCTTCAGTGATCAATCTAGTTTTTGTTTGGGTAGCTCTGATAGACGCATACGGGTAAGACATTTTCGTGGTGACAGAAAAAATGTAGACTCGACTGTTGACAATCGGAGTAGCTAGTAACCAGGGTGACTGATATGTACGTCATATTCTGGAATTTGGAGGTCTTCCGACACTAAATTGATGCAAATAGATTACACGGATGTTTTGAGGATGCTGAGCACGAATACGCCATCAGAATCGACCTCTGAAAACCGCAAAACTCTAGAAATTCCAGAATATGACGTACAGTAGGTGCTCCGACGGTCGGTTTTGATATCATATTCGTATTCAGCAAACCCAAAAGCCCCCTGAGTAATCTATTTGCATTAATTTAGTGCCGAAAACCCTCGAAACTCAAAATGACGTGCTGTAGCAGTAACACTGGGCACCAGGTGTATCAGGGGTTGGTTCTGATTGCGTATTTGTGTTGTGACCCCAAAAACCCCCCGAATCTGACCATTAATATACTTATTTTGATATGTTTATGCACTCTTGGGTGCATTTTATGCACTTTAAAGTGCAATTATGCATTTCCACCCATTTTTGTAGTAGGCTTTTTTCCTGACCTCATCCTGAACACAATGTTAAAAGTTGCAAGTGGTGCATTACGCCAGTCAATGAGAGCAAGAACAGGATATTACCTCCGAATTCTATCCTACTGTTTGCGAACAGCCTCTACTTATCTACTCACCCAATTCAAAGTCTACCCTATGCCGATGTGCGGTTTTATCTTGGGGGTGGTTCCCACCCCTTCCCGGGGGTGAAACATTTTTTGGTCAAAATAATCACGGAAGTCACAGATAACTTAATTCTAAACAAAAAGTATTTTATAATTTTTTTGGAAAACTCAATACTTCTTGAGTTATTTGTGGTTGAAAATTTGCCATTTTCATTGAAAAATGTCACCTTTTCGGACGGTTTTTTGCGAATACCTTAAAAATTATGTATCCAACTAAAAAAACATATGAAATATTTTTGTAGCTTATAAAAAAATAAAGATATACGTTTCTTCCTAAATCTTCTAGTTATAATACAAAAAGAGATATGGTAGGTGAAAACAGTTTGTTTTTTGGGTGCATGGTCAAATCGGTGTATTCAACTTGAATTGACAGAGAAACGGTCTATTTTAGGTGTATAATGCTACCAATACCTTTTATAGTACTTGAAAAGACCTTTAAAATGAGCTATATTAAATGTCAATTACATTTAAACTAAGCGAGATATGCTGCAAACAAAATTGATGACTAATGTATTTTACGAAAATGTGAGAAGTGTATTTAACCCCTCATCCACCAGAATTTAAATGCATCGTTTTTATTCTGGAATACCTTTTATTATAGTGTTGTTTTTATGTTCAAAAAGTTGGACTGGTTTAAAATGAATGATTTTTGAAAAAAATAAGATCAAGTTATAGAGCGCATTTTTAAATTTTCTTAAAAATCTACCTTTTTCTCCATGTAACTTGAAAATGATAAGAAATACAGTAATGAAAAACAAAATCGATTTTTTTAACTAAAAAGCCCTACATTTTTGTACTATATCGTTTTTTCATATCTTTTATCATTTTCCAGTTATATGGAGAAAAGGGAAGATTTTTAAGAAAATTTAAAAATGCGCTCTATAATTTGATCTTATTTTTTTCAAAAATCATTTACTTTAAACCCGCCCAAATTTTTGAGTATAGAAATATAGTCCAGGGTAATAAGGTTTTTTCCATGACACTCGAGCAGCCAGGGTACTGAAGGGTTTTTTCGACAGGTAATACTTATAAGATCAAATTGTAACTATTTCCTGCGTAGGATCTGGCGGCCATTTTTATTTAGAAACACTTAAGTGTCAAAAATGGCATTTTTCCATTTTTTTTTCAAATCAATGGAAAACAGTGAAACTTATGGTTTTTTTAGTACAAATATCTTTGAGAATATGGAAAAATCTTTAAAATGACGCACTACAAAGTTTGATATACTCATTTATTGTTAATATAATTGCGAAAAAAGGTCGGAATTGCAAAAAAAATTAATTTAGCAATATCTATTGTAAAGATTAGTGTACAGCTTTGAAATTTTTGTCATATAAGGGTTCTTTGCTGCCTAATATGTGATAAAAATTTCAAAGCGATTCATTCAATTGTTTAAATTTTATTCAAATTGTTTATCCCAGAGAGCATTTTTTTTGCAATAACGTAAGTCAGAAAAAAATGACGTTAGAACCATGCCACAGGTGTCAAATGAAAGAGCATGAGCTATATTTTCAACATGGTTTAAAAAAAGCGAATAAAAAATGCATTTATTAGGAATAAATAATTATGCAAAAGTATCGTAAATCTTTCCTTATAAACTTTTTATTTTGTTATATAAGAAATAATATATATTTATTACATTTTTTTATCAATTATGATATAAATAACATTACTTGGTAGTTGTGCACTTAAAACAGGGTAAAAAAGTTAATTTTTTTGGAAAAAGTTATTCAAAAAGTTTATAAGGAAAGATTTACGATGCGTTTGCATAATTATTTATTACTAATAAATGCATTTTTATTCGCTTTCTTTAAATCAAGTTGAAAATATAGCTCATGCTCTTCCATTTGACACCTGTGGAATGGTTCTAACGTCATTTTTTTCTGACTTATGTTATTGCAAAAAAAATGCTCTCTGAGATAAACAATTCGAATAAAATTTAAACAATTGAATGAATCACTTTGAATTTTTTATCACATATTAAGCACCAAAGAGTCCTCATTTGACAAAAATTTCAAACCTGTACACTAATTTTTACAATAGTTATTGCGAAAATAATTTTTTTTGTAATTCCGACCCTTTTTCGCAATTATATTAACAATAAATGAGTATATCAAACTTTGTAATGTGTCATTTTAAAGCTCTTCCGATAATCTCAAAGATATTTGTACTAAAAAAATCATAAGTTTCACTGTTTTCCATTGATTTGAAAAAAAAAGGGAAAAATGCCATTTTTTGACAGTTAATTGTTTATAAATAAAAATGGCCGCCAGATCCTACGCAGGAAATAGTTACAATTTGTTCCTATAGCTGTTACCTCCGAAAAAACGCTTCAGTACCCTGGCTGCTGAAGTGTCACGAACAGGGTATATTTTTGTCTTATTACCCTGGCCTAATAGTACTATAGTTAAAGGTACGGTTGAAGGAAAACGGTGCATTTAAATTCTGGTGGATGAGGGGTTCAATATACTTCTCATTTTTTCTTAAAATACATTAGTCCTTAATTTTTTTGCAGCATATCTCGCTTAGTTTAAACATAATCGACATTTAATATTGCTCATTTTAAAGGTCTCTTTAAGTACTACAAAAGGTATTGGCAGCACTATTTACCTGAAGTCGAAAGTTTCTCTGATATTTCAAGTTGAATACACCGATTTGAGCATGCACCAAAAAAACAAACTCTTTTCACCTACCGTATCTCTTTTTTTATTATACCTAGAACATTTATGAAGGAACGAATCTCTTTGTTTTTTTATAAGCTACTAAAATGTTTTATATCGTTTTTGTAGTTAGATGTATATTTTTTAAAGTATTCGCAAAAAATCGTCCGAAAAAGGGTCATTTTATGACCACAAATAACACAAAAAGTATTGAGTTTTCAAAAAAAATTATAGAACAGTTTTTGCTTAGAAATAGGTTATCCAGCCACTTACGTGGACATTTTGTCAAAAACTTTTCCACCCCCTTGAAGGGGTGGGGACCGCCCCATGATAAAAAGCGCCATAGTATATAGGGTAGACTTTGTTTCTTGAGCTATTCTCTACTTTCTGTGAAAATATCAAATAAATCGATGTAGTAGGATGGAATTCGGAGCTAAATACCCTCATCGACTGCCCTATATTTAAAAATCGATTTATTACGGTGTTTTTAGTGCTAAATGCCCTGGTCTATAATAGGTAAGTTTGTTATCGTTTTGTAATTCTAATAAAATTATCGACATTTTTAAATGACACACACCAGAATAAAAACGTTTTATATTTCAGAGTCTAATTATGTTTGCCAACCAATAAATCGAAATGACAAGTACAACCCTGACGGAGTAACTTATGGCAGAAAATGATGTTTACCTTAGAGTCTTTGCCGATGCGACGCAAGGACGGATATTGTTTCCTATCACTTTACTTAGAAAAATAATGGATGCAACCAATCTAATTAATGCACATAAACATGTTTACATAGCTGTCCCCTTTAGAAATTTATAGTTTCATTAGTATACAGAGTTGAAACCAGGAAAAATCTAGTTAAAAAAAAAAGAATGTGCGTATACTTTGTACGCACGTAAGAAGTTATACTTCTATTATGTGATTTCAACAAAATTGATATAATATGTACTTTAAACAGTTTATTTATATTTTATTTAGATATGTTTTATTTAGATAGGTTTTATTTAAAACTAATTTTTAATACTTACTACTTTCTAAAAATTTTTATTAAAACAATACCAAAAATTTAAAAAATAGAAGAATAAAACACACACAAACACATTGAAAAATGCCACAAAGATATGATTTCTGAACAATAATTATTGTTGTCAAAAACGTTAACGAAGTACGCGTTTTCTGAAAAAAAATTATATAACAAATATACTTACAATCATAAAATGTATAAAAAAATAAAAAAAAATTAAAAATAAAAACTTGCATGGGGGATCGAACCCGCGCATGTTAGGGTGCTTAGATTTGTAATAGGCCTCTACTCATTTACCCACTTACACATATCCGTCATGTGGGAAGATTACAGGCCAACTGAACGTTTTACTGTTTGACAGTTCTGAATTTAATCAAATTAGTTTGATTTTTGAGGAAATAAAATATTTAAATACAACAAAACATAGAGTAAGAAAACAATATATTAGATGAAGATTGGTAAAAATTCTGTTGGTAATCAAATTATGTAAATCAAAGCATTACCTACTATTATTAGGTAGGTACATTTTCCATTTTCTAAATAGGTAAGTACCTACCTATGTAATTTTTTATTACAATACTGAAACATTTGCAATTACGTACTTGTTGCTTTTAAAAACTATTTAAAAAGTCACTACAATTATAAACTTGCTTTTGTCTGTGTCCTCACAACAATAATAACTAATATACACAACGTTTGTTTACCCAAAACAATTGACGTATTAATTAAATAACCGACATATTGAACAATTGTTGACAGGTCATTGTATTTACCCAATCAGAGCACGTATAACGTTTAAGCTGCGCCCAGGACCAAGACTTCTGATAAATCCGCGCACATATAAATTTACTCCCAACGCACCTAAAGAAGTATAACTTCAAAAATATTATTTGAAGTACGCTTTTTTGAAGTTATACTTCTTTAGGCGCGATTGGGAAAAATGTTGGGATTGGGAGTAAATGTAAATGTGCGTGAATTCATCAAAAATTGTTAGCCCTACGCGCAGATACGTTATACGTTCGCTCTGATTGGGCATTCCCATGACATGTCAAAAATTATTAAAGATAGCGGCTGTGGTTAAATAATGTGTTGTTGTCATTTTTATTTATGATAATGGTTGTTACGTTGTGTTTTAACAGTTGTGTGAACAGAGACAAAAGTAAGTTTATAGTTGTACAGGACCTCGATTTTTGACCATTCGCTTCGTTATCGAACGTATTCGCTTCGTATCTGTTTAGTGTACAGAAAGCGAATGATCCATAACGAAGCGAAGGGTCAAAAATCGAGGTCCTAACTTCTTAAATAGTGTTTATATATATTTAATATAAAAAAAAAATAGTGTGTGTAATTTGTACGCACGTAAGAAGTTATACTTCTACTATTATGATTTCAACGAAATAAATATATTTTAAACGTTTTAATTGTAGTTTTATTTAAATATTAAACTAATTTTAATAGTTAGAATAATACCAAAAACTAAAAATAACGTTAATACGTCGTAATAATTTTGTAGCTCGATAATTTTTTAACTCCATCTAATGTTATCCATTATTGGGATGTCCTGCCCAATTACACTTTAGTGCAGTTGTTAATCTTTTCACTTCATCTTTTACTCTGGTTCTTCCTCGGATCTCCGATATGGAATCCGGCCTCTTAGATTGGTTTAATATTGCATGCTGTGTAGTTCAAACAGGAAAAAAATTTGATTTTGTAACCCGATAAAATTGCTTAT
The DNA here is from genome assembly GCF_917563875.1 of Diabrotica virgifera virgifera. Taxonomy (NCBI): domain Eukaryota; kingdom Metazoa; phylum Arthropoda; class Insecta; order Coleoptera; family Chrysomelidae; genus Diabrotica; species Diabrotica virgifera. The sequence continues at coordinate 193,570,402 of NC_065449.1, forward strand.
AAATAGGTACCAGTTTTCTTGATGGTCTTTGATAGTGTCTGATAGTATATTCTGTTCTTCTGTGTACTTTTCATGGTGTAGGACAGCATGGGCCCTTACTTTAAATAGACACTCGAGTGCTCTTTTATGGTCTTGATGAATGAGTAGAACGTCAACCAGTATGATCAATCAGAGTGAGCTTGCCAGGGTTATAGATCAGATGGACATGTGGGGTCTTCTTGTCTATTGGACAAGCGGTATCCTTGGGCTGTTGGAAGCGGTATGGGAGGCTCTTTATACCTGGGTCGCATACAGGTCTGCCAGATATGATCCTATGCGGTCAGTATGCTTACTGGACACTGTAGAATTAGGCAGCACCTACACCTACTTGGATTGCTAGGATAACCTAGGGTGTCCGGGAGTTTTTTTTAATTTTTTTAAAGATTTAATACTCGTTTGTTTTTATAATTAATAATTATTGCTCTTGGTAAGTGTTCATATAACTTTTTTAACATTTTTATTAACATTTATTTATATTAACATTTTTTTTTCTATTTTAGGTAAGTTTTGCAGCCTTTTACAACATCAAATCATTATGAGTAAGTAAAAATTGTTTATTCAAGACTATAATATAGTACATACCAACATTTATACTACAACTTATTTCTAAGTAATATTTGCATGGTTTATTTAATAGAATTATGACGGTTGGACATATGCCAGACAAATGGAGAGATTGGACATATGCCAGACAAATGGAGAGACAGTAGGTATAGTAACAGGTCCATGTCACCAGCCCCCCCTTTTTCGATTTGAGGGTAAAAAAAAAGCTCATTCGTTTGTATTGCGTTAGTACTGGATTGTATCACCCTTCATTCGTTTGTACTGCCCCCACCCTTTTAAATCTGCCTGGAGGGGCTGGTGACATGCCATCCCCCCCTTTTTCGATTTGAGGATCAAAAAAAAGCTCATTCGTTTGTATTGCGTTAGTACTGGATTGTATCACCCTTCATTAGTTTGTACTGCCCCCACCCTTTTAAATCTGCCTGGAGGGGCTGGTGACATGCCATCCCCCCCTTTTTCGATCTGGGGGTGCGGGATGGGTATGTTCGTTTGTACTGCGTTAGTATCGGATTGTATCGCCCTTATTTTGTTTGTACTGCCCCCACCCGTCTAGATTGGCCTGGGGGGGCCAGTGACATGCTACCCTCTACTCTGCACTGTTTGCCTTCTGAATGTCGAAAATAGGCTATTTCGTTTGTACTGCGTTAGTACTGGATTGTATCACCCTTCATTCGTTTGTACTGCCTCCACCCTTTTAAATCTGCCTGGAGGGGCTGGTGACATGCCATCCCCCCCTTTTTCGATATGGGGATCCGAAATGGGTATGTTCGTTTGTACTACGTTAGTATCGGATTGTATCGCCCTTATTTTGTTTGTACCGCCCCCACCCGTCTAGATTGGCCTGGGGGGGCCAGTGACATGCTACCCCTCTACTATGCATTCTTTGCCATCTGAATGTCAAAAATAGGCTATTTCGTTTGTACTGCGTTAGTACTGGATTGTACCGCCCTTATTTTGTTTGTACTACCCCTACCGTTCTACATTTAAAACAGAGAAGGATTAGTGCTAGGATTAAGGACACAAAATCAGCCAAACCTTGCGCATAGTAACACCGCGGGTGTAAAATTTGGTAAATTCGTCAAAAATGAAACGAATTAAATTTTGAAACTAAAAAACAGGCTTGCAAGCCACTCTCCACTCTCCATGGGGAATGGAAATTTACCCCCTCAGATGGATCTCGGAGTAGTAGCGATTTGAAAAATGGTACATGTATTTGTTGGAGATATTTTGAACACCATTTTCAATCAGAAATCAGAGCAGCGACCTTGCCTTTTCCTACTAGGAAGAAATTTATCCATCCCCTCAATAAATTTTACAGTTTTACACGCTATCGATATGAAAATCAAAGATCTCATGCGGCGCATTCCGAAATGCACTCTTCGATGTACAATTTCAACCTCTCTGGATAACTGATTAACTGAAACATACATACGGCAGAATTCATTGGAATCGAAAATTATTAAAAGTATTTGGAACATTAAATGAAAAATTCCCACAATCAATATCTTTCCTACCATCTAATGCGAGAGACCAGATAACAATAATTGCCGTTGCTATGTTATGATAATTTGTTTTCTAGAAAGGTTTGTATTGTTCATTTATGACTGCAATGAGATTCAGAATTTCCGTATTCCATTTGCAAAATAAATATAGTGTCAAAAACCTGCTTATACATTTGACACACTGTCCGTCAACGTGTTAATTGACTCTACAGATTCAGTGCCAAAACGAGACATTTTTATAGAAAAATATTTGCAAGTATATTAAATGCCAAACTGACCTATTAAATAAACAATGACATTGCAATTTTCGATTTCTACTATGGAATTATCGCTGTATAGACCAGGACGGATCTGTTTTGAGGTGGATGTGAGAGGTGGCATTCCGATTTTTGCAGATAAAATTAGGTGAAAACTTCAGTAATTATAATGGACTTGTGCTCCTTCTCAAATATGTTTGGAACATTATTAAAAAAATTTAAGTTTTTAAAAATTTCGAAAAACATCGATTTTTTTCAACTTTTCAATCGTTTTTAAAACGATTCATTTTGGAACAAAATCGTAGGGAAATAAAATAAAGATAATTGAATTTTTTATGATATACGACACGACTGGTATAAAATATCTTAAATGATTATCCTTTCTGACAAATAGCAATAAATACAAAATAAGAGGGCAAAATAAGCCTCTTTTTATTCAATGTTTTTCAACCACTTTGGTTGCACTTAGAACCTTCGTATTTTACTTAGAAAATTCTTACAACATACTCAATCCGTCCACCAAATTTCATTAAAATCGACATAATAGATTTTTCATAATAATTTTACAATCTAAATTTTTTTAGAAAAAGTTCAAATTTTTAAAAAATTTCTGAACAAATAGTAGACCTGTTAGAAGTTTGCTAATTTTTTTACGTATCGAGAGGTACTTTACCAATCCAATACACTTTACAAAATTAAAATCGGATTATTTAAGCGGTTTCAGCACTGTTTTAAGGATATAAACAATTTTTTTGCTTATAAACAAATATAGTGAGGACGTTTGAGTTGGAATAAATTCATTTTCTCGGAAATGGGCAACTCTGGAGATAAATTCCTAAACAGGTCGATTTTTATATTTAAATTATAATTTTTGGGATATCTATCATACTACTAACGTAATCCATCTGGGTGTGATGACGTAATCGAAGGTTTTTTTAAATGAAAATGTGGGTCGTGTGCTAGCTTATTTGAAAGATTATTCAATTCTCTATTTATTACATAATTATTTATTTTAAATACATATTTATTTTTAATACATATTTAAATTTACAAATTTTTTTTTTAATTAATTGAGACAAACAGAAGAAAGAATTTACTTTAGTTAATTCGAGATACATTTAACTGTTGTCCTAAAACAGAAAAAAAATGTTTATTTGATAAATAACAGAAAAATGAATTTATTCGTATTTATTACCTCAAACATCCTCATTGTATTTGTTTATAAGCCAAAAAATTGTGTATAACTTTAAAACATTGCTGAGGCCGATTAAATAAACCAACTTAAGTTCTGTAAACTGTATTAGATAGGTAGGGCGTGTCTTTATATGTAAAAAAATTAGCAAACTTCTAAATAATGGTCTACTTTTTGTTCAGAAAGTTTATAAAAAATTTTAACTTTTTTAAAAAAATTTAGATTGCAAAATTTTTATGCAAAATCTATTAAGTGTATTTTATAGTCTTATATCATAAAAAATTCAATTATCTCTATTTTATTTCCCTACGATTTTGTTCCAAAATGAATCGTTTTAAAAACGATTGAAAAGTTGAAAAAAATCGATGTTTTTCGAAATTTTTAAATATTTGAATGTTTTTATTAATGTTCCGGACATATTTGAGAAGGAGCATAAGCCAATTATAATTACTGAAGTTGTCACCTAATTTTATCTGCAAAAATCAAAATGCCACCTCTCACATCCACTTCAAAACAGATCCGCTCTGGTCTATACAGCGATAATTCCATAGTAAAAAAATCGAAAATTGCACCGTCATTGTTTCTTTAATAGGTCAGTTTGGCATTTCATATATTTGCAAATATTTTTCTATAAAAATGTCTCGTTTTGGCACTGAATCTGTAGAGTCAATTAACACGTTGACGGACAGTGCGTCAAATGTATAAGCAGGTTTTTGACACTATATTTATTTTGCAAATGGAATACGGAAATTCTGAATCTCATTGCAGTCATAAATGAACAATACAAACCTTTCTAGAAAACAAATTATCATAACATAGCAACGGCAATTATTGTTATCTGGTCTCTCGCATTAGATGGTAGGAAAGATATTGATTGTGGGAATTTTTCATTTAATGTTCCAAATACTTTTAATAATTTTCGATTCCAATGAATTCTGCCGTATGTATGTTTCAGTTAATCAGTTATCCAGAGAGGTTGAAATTGTACATCGAAGAGTGCATTTCGGAATGCGCCGCATGAGATCTTTGATTTTCATATCGATAGCGTGTAAAACTGTAAAATTTATTGAGGGGATGGATAAATTTCTTCCTAGTAGGAAAAGGCAAGGTCGCTGCTCTGATTTCTGATTGAAAATGGTGTTCAAAATATCTCCAACAAATACATGTACCATTTTTAAATTCGCTACTACTCCGAGATCCATCTGAGGGGGTAAATTTCCATTCCCCATGGAGAGTGGAGAGTGGCTTGCAAGCCTGTTTTTTAGTTTCAAAATTTAATTCGTTTAATTTTTGACGAATTTACCAAATTTTACACCCGCGGTGTTACTATGCGCAAGGTTTGGCTGATTTTGTGTCCTTACTCCTAGCACTAATCCTTCTCTGTTTTAAATGTAGAACGGTAGGGGTAGTACAAACAAAATAAGGGCGGTACAATCCAGTACTAACGCAGTACAAACGAAATAGCCTATTTTTGACATTCAGATGGCAAAGAATGCATAGTAGAGGGGTAGCATGTCACTGGCCCCCCAGGCCAATCTAGACGGGTGGGGGCGGTACAAACAAAATAAGGGCGATACAATCCGATACTAACGTAGTACAAACGAACATACCCATTTCGGACCCCCATATCGAAAAAGGGGGGGATGGCATGTCACCAGCCCCTCCAGGCAGATTTAAAAGGGTGGAGGCAGTACAAACGAATGAAGGGTGATACAATCCAGTACTAACGCAGTACAAACGAAATAGCCTATTTTCGACATTCAGAAGGCAAACAGTGCAGAGTAGAGGGTAGCATGTCACTGGCCCCCCCAGTCCAATCTAGACGGGTGGGGGCAGTACAAACAAAATAAGGGCGATACAATCCGATACTAACGCAGTACAAACGAACATACCCATCCCGCACCCCCAGATCGAAAAAGGGGGGGATGGCATGTCACCAGCCCCTCCAGGCAGATTTAAAAGGGTGGGGGTAGTACAAACGAATGAAGGGTGATACAATCCAGTACTAACGCAATACAAACGAATGAGCTTTTTTTTGACCCTCAAATCGAAAAAGGGGGGGATGGCATGTCACCAGCCCCTCCAGGCAGATTTAAAAGGGTGGGGGCAGTACAAACGAATGAAGGGTGATACAATCCAGTACTAACGCAATACAAACGAATGAGCTTTTTTTTTACCCTCAAATCGAAAAAGGGGGGGCTGGTGACATGGACCTTATAGTAACACCTACCTGCTTACAAAGCAAGGAAGATATACAGCAAAAAGAAGTTGAGGAAGATCGCCAGCCAGATATACAGATTGTATTACAAAAATCACAGGCAAGACTCTACCAAAATTAATAAAAATATCTTAGGATGAGGACAAAAAAATGGAAATTAACAGCACAAAAATCACGATGTTTAAAAATAAGTTATCGTCTAGGAAGAAAAAAAATGTTTAACAATGAGATACGAACAATAAGAAAAACAATAAGTTTTTAAATTAAATGAGTTACTTGTTGGTAAAAACGAAAGTATCTTTAGATGTGCCTGTCAAAGATTCCGCTCGTTCGCTTTTTGTTTTTTAGCTTACGAAAATATATTAGTTACATTGTCGTAAACCGAGAAACGTCTAAATCCAACAAAGAACCTCAAACACGGGCAGACGTCACAACATTTCAATATCGCCAAAATCCAAAAATCCCCACACACAAAGCCAGACTTACACTCGACAAACCCGCGAACCGGCGGTCCAATAAAGTTATAAAAATTGAAGTTCTCCTTCTGAGATATTTCATTCCCTCGGGAGTAACCCAAGAATCCCTCTCTTCACGTCTTCGCCGCCAACCACGTCCGGATGCGTTTTACGTTTCAAAGCAAAAATTCGCAGAATTTCCATCACAATATTTTTCTGTTCGGGGGTATTAAACCTCAGGGGCGTGCACCTCAATAAACGTATGTGAAGAATATAATGGATCATAAAGTTACTTAATATTACGTAAATATCCAAACAAGACAAAGTGAAACTATTTTTGCTCTCTCCCTTTGTCGTTTTCACCTTACCGAGGAGCGTGATTTCTTCCAATATTCCTAACAATGTTTCTCCATTGGCCTCTATCTTCAGCTGCTCTAAGAGCTTCGCAGAATGAGTTTCCAGCTGAATTCTTTATTTGGTCGGACCATCTAGTTGGTGATTGTACTCTTGATCTTCTCCCCGCAACTTTCCAGAAACCGGTAATCTCTCCAAACTGTAACTGTTTTGCACTTTGGTTTAAAAACATAATGACCGAATTTAAGTTTACATTACAATTCCTATATTACAATTCCTACTTGCATTATCATCATCGTCTCTTTGCCGTTATCGCTATGCGGGTCGTATTCCCTAATTGAATTTCTCCATAAGTTTCTATCCTGGGTCATATCAGCAGCAATCCCCTTTACCGACATGTCCTGCCTAAGCGTCTAACCCCAGGTCATCTTTGGTCTTCCTCTCTTACTTCTTCCAGCAACCTGTAGTTCAGTAGTTCTTCGTATTTGATGATTAACGTCTCGACGTTGAACATGACCAAACTATCTTAACCTATATTCCCTCATTTTGGCATCAATTGGTGCCACTCCTAGACTTCCCCTAATACACTGATCCCTAATCCTTTTTTATTACTCCACTCATCTATCTAAGCGTTCTCATTTCCACTACAGGCATTCGCAGTTCCTCTTTCTTTTTAACTGACTAGCATTCAGTTCCGTACATAATATGGCTGCTTTATAGAATTGTCACTTCAACTTCATTGGATTTTTTTGTCACACAACACACCACTCGCTTCCTTCCACTTCATACATCCAACTCTAATTCTATTGCATGTATCTTTATCTATTTCCCCTACCGATCCTAGGGATTTAAAACTATCATTTTTTACAATCATTTCACCATTCAAAGATATCATTTTATTTGTAGTAACTCCATCTTTAAACGAACATTCCAAATATTCTGTCTTTGTCCCAATAAGTTTTAAACATTTTTTCTCAAAAGCTTGTCTCCACTGTTCTAGTTTTTGTTCTAAGCTACGTTAACTATTTCCTGTATGTTTCCTGTTTATATTTCCGGAATGTTATCCTGTAGTTTCGCTTTTATCTGATATAAAACCAATGAGAATAAATAAGGACTGAGCCTTGGTGCAATACTACTTTCATATGAAATTTATCAGTCTCTCCCACAACTGTCCTAATACTAGTCGTTACTCCCTCATACATATCTCTCACTTCTTCTTTTTCAGCCTTCAGTAATCCAACTTTGGACATAGTCCTCCCCCAATTCAATCCATTGTTGTATATTTTGCGCCACCTGTTTCCAGTTGTGTCCTCCAAACTTCTTTATGTCATCGGTCCATCTCATTTGTGGCCTTCCTCTACTTCTTCTTCCTAACCACGGTCTCCATTATTGTATTTCGTGATTCCATCTTTTATCCTTCAGTCGGGCATTGAGTTCTGCGAAGCTCCATTTTAATTTGGCAGCATGTTCTCCTGCGTATTTTACTTTGGTTTTTCCTCTAATCCATGTATTTGTTTTTTTGTCTATGAGCCTCACCCTGAGCATTATACTTTCCATCGCTCTCTGTGCCTTTACTATTTTATCCGTATTGGCCTTGGTGAGTGTCCACGTCTGTGAACGATACGTAAGTATACGGAGGATACACTGATCGTAAACTCTGGTTCTCAAATATTGTTCTATTTTAGTGTTTTTCAAGATCCAGCTCAGTTTTCCAAATCCTGCACACGCTATCCTTATTAATTTCGGCAGTTTGATTTTCTTTGTTAACTTTCATTATCTGTCCCAGGTAGATGTATTCGCTTACTGTTTCTAACTCTATGTCATTCAACGTTATTTTTGTAATGTTCGGTGTACTCGTCATTACTTTTGTTTTTTCCAAGTTCATCTTAAGACCTACTTTTTCCGAAGCTTGAAATAGTTGCGTCATCATGGTCTGTAATTCTTCAAAACTTGTAGCGAATATTACAATATCGTCAGCATATCTTAAATGACTCAGTTTTCTTCCATTAACATTTATTTCTTTATCTACGCAGTTAGTAGATATACAACGTTTGCCTCACTACAGAGATAGGGAAAACAATGTGTTAGAGAGAGAAGTACCTTCCCAATGAGTAAGAGTGAGATAGATGCTGACGTCACAAGGAATCTTCCATAATGGAATTTACCATAGTTATTTTCCGCTAGATGGCGCCACCAATCCCCCATTTTTATTCCAATTCGCCATTTTTATTCCAATCCGCCATTTTTATTCCAATTCAGTATTTTTATTTAAATTCGCCATTTTTAGTCCATTTTTCCTTGACATTACGGCACTAAAGCATATCTCCGTTGTTATTGGTCCGATCGTGACGTGTGAGGAATCATCGGAAAGGGGAGGGAGTAACGAATACGTTAACACAAAAAACAAAGATGGCGGCATAGCCAAAACGGCACTAAAGCATATCTCCGTTGTTATTGGTCCGACGTGTGAGGTATTGGAAAGGGGTGTGTTGGATCGTGACGTACAAATGGATCGGTGGAAAGGGGCACGTTGCATATACTATATTTTATCTACGACCATAACATAATATGTTATTTAAACCAATCACGTGCAGAAATCTAAGCATTACGAGTTGTATACTATATTTTATCTACGACCGTAACATATTCGGCATTTTTATTCAAATTCGCCATTTTTATTCAAATTCACCATTTTTAACCCAATTTTCCTTGACATTACGTCGAAGAAATCTACCATAGTTTACCTATTAGCCGCTGAATGACGCCATTTTTAGTCAATTTTTATTCAAATTCGCCATTTTTATCCAATTTTCCTTGACATTACGTCGAAGAAATCTACCATAATTCAGCTATTATCCGATAGTTGGCGCTATACATCTCGTTAGCATTGGTCTGATTGGAGATTGTGGTACGTTAAAGGTGTGGGTAGTAACGAATATATTCATCGATATGAAAAAGAACTTCGACTGAGTTGACAAAGACAAAAAAAAATCTAGAAGGAAGATATTTAATAGAAAAAGATTGCAAATTTTCAAAGCAAAAGTCTTTTAGAGTAATTCGATTGAGAAAATTATATATACACAAGTAAAAAGAGAGGCATAGACAATAAAAGTTGTAGGTATGTAGTACCTAATGACAAAGACAAAAAAAATCTAGAAGGAAGATATGTAATAGAAAAAGATTGCAATTTTTCAAAGCAAAAGTCTTTTAGAGTAATTCGATTGAGAAAATTATATATACACAAGTAAAAAGAGAGGCATAGACAATAAAAGTTGTAGGTATGTAGTACCTAAACGGCTTAACGTAGAGAGACATATATTTTATCTACGACCGTAACATAATTTATGTGTAAGCGATGGTGACATCTCATTAGCATTGGTCTGATTGGAGATTGTGGTACGTTAAAGGTGTGGGGAGTATCGAATATGTTATTTAATCCATAAACTAACCGTTACGAGCTGCATACTATATTTTATCTACGGCCATAACATTTGGTGCCACCAATTCGCCATTTTTATTCCAATTCACCATTTTTATTCCATTTCAGTATTTTTAGTTAAACTCGCTATTTTTATTCCAATTTGTCCTGATACAGATATTACGTTGAAGGAATCTACCATAATTCGTTCTAAATGTGATCTCAAAATCCCATACATAAAACAAATTGAATTCATCGATATGAAAAAGAACTTCGACTGAGTGCATTATAAATGACAAAGACAAAAAAAATCTAGAAGGAAGATATTTAATAGAAAAAGATAGCAAATTTTCAAAGCAAAAGTCTTTTAGAGTAATTCGATTGAGAAAATTATATATACACAAGTAAAAAGAGAGGTATAGACAATAAAAGTTGTAGGCATGTAGTACCTAAACGGATTAACGTAGAGAGGCATAGACGTAAGGAGAGACGTGGACAATAAAAGTTGTAGACATGCCTAAATGGCGTAACGTAGAGAGGCATAGACAATAAAAGTTGTAGGTATGTAGTGCCCAACGGTATGGGCGCACAAAAAAATTTCCTAGATCTACTGACAAACTGGGCATTTCGCAACATCTAGCAACAGCGCCTCCCATAAGAGTCTGTGTATTAGAGTTAGATAGAAAATCAATTTTTCCCCAGATGCTGGGGGAAATTAAAAAAAAATTTAAGGTCCATTCTGCTCATTTTTGTCTCGTTTTGTGGTGGAGGCCCGACTTTTACGTCACGATTGGACCAATAAAACAGAAGATATAACTAATGCCCTTTTGGCTGTATCCTGAAAATACGTAACTAATGCCCCTGATAACGTATAAGATATAATAGAAGCAGTATTTTGATATGTCCAATCTATCCCTCTCTGAGAGATATGCGAGGTATCATGTGATTTAACAAATTGAATAATATAGAAAAAATAAACATAACATCATGCCATAAAGACATTAGATACAAATGATTTAACCACCAGACACAGAAAAATCAAATAGAGCAGAATGTTAAAAAGGAGTTCTGTATCTTCGGTCCTCTTGGTGCAATAGGGACATACGAATTCTCAAATGATACGATTTAACCAATAGAGTTCAGTGACAGAAAAATAAAATACATCATGTCAAAAGGGTCTTAGATACGTATTTTCCGTCCAATCGTAACTTACAGTACCTCAACCAATAAAATACAATGGCATAAAAATCAAATACATCAGCATGTCAAAAAGGCTTTAGTATTTTCTTTTCTACTGAGAAACATCCAAATCTTTCGTAAAATATTATACACGGGCGTTCTTTCTATATGTCCAAACTAGTAAACCTCTTATTTTTAACACGCAACTCTCAATATTTACATTATTTCTTCCTAGAAAATATCAGTGTATCAAAATGGAATACAAATATATGCAAACCACCAATTGCTAAATCTATCATTATATCGCTAATACCTAAAATACATATCAGATAAATTCTTTCGCTAAGTCCAAACCACCGATATTTCTCACATTATTTTCAAACCAGATTTAGAGTTCTAGTCAAGCATAAAAATCAAATACATCAGCATGTCAAAAGGGTTTTAGTATTTTCGTTTCTATTAAGAAACATCCAAACTTTTCGTATACTATCGTGTTGTATACTTTTGTACACTATTGGTTTTTATAATTTGTTTAAATTTTTTTAATAAATGTAGCAATAACTTCGAAATTATGGCATTTAGTTGTAGGGAAAATAACATGAAAAATAATCAGTATTTCTTTAGGACTTCAAAACTCAAATAACGACTTCTTGTCCTATTAGAAATACGGAATTGGATTTCCAGAAAAACGGAAAATCTGACAACAATGTAATTGTCACTATAATATAGACTGCCTCAGAAAATTAATACCCATCAAAATCTATAAAAATCTTGCAAGCCGTTTCCGAGATAATTGAGTGTTTCCATACATAAAACTCACTCTGTATGCAAACCAGATTTAGAGTTCTAGTCAGACATAAAAATCAAATACATCAGCATGTCAAAAGGGCTTTATTATTTTCGTTTTTACTGAGAAACATCCAAATCTTTCGTACTCTATTATACACAGGCGTTCTTTCATTATGTCCAAACTAGTAAACCTCTTATTTTTACCATGCAACTCTCAATATTTACATTATCTCTCCCTAGGTGCAAAATGTCAGTATATGAAGCATAAATATATGCAAGCCACTAATTGCTAAATCTATCATTATATCGATAATACCTACAATACATATCAGATAAATTCTTTCGCTAAGTCCAAACCACCGATATTTCTCATATTATTTTCAAACCAGATTTAGAGTTCTAATCAGTTGGAGAATACAAATTTTTGTTATAAAGTACGTTTTAAATGTGATCTCAAATAAAATCCCATGCATAAAACAAATTGAATTCATCGATATGAAAAAGAACTTCGACTTAGTGCAATATAAATGACAAAGACAAAAAATATATCTAAAAGGAAGATATCTAATAGAAATAGGTCGCAAATTTTCAAAGCAAAAGTCTTTTAGTATAATTAGAGTAATCCGATTGAGAAAATTACTTATTATGGGTATACACAAGTTAATAATAAGCAAAAAATCGAACTTCTATTGATCCAATCAAAAAAATCAAATACATTTGTACTATGAGAATGATCTCCGAAAGGGAAATCGATAGGTCAAAATAAACTAATTTTAAAGTAAAAATGTGGCTTATTCACAATAAAAATAATAAATAATAAATTTTCTTGCGCTCCTTATTGTTTTACGAAAGATACAAAAAAAAACACGAAAAATACACGATACGTAGGTAGAAAATAATGTCATTATTAATTATGACTTAATCATTCTTTCGAATGTTTTTAGTACGCATGACTCTAAGAATTTACCCTGGTATGATTCTGGTTTCGAAGGATCTTTGGACGGTTTTAAAATAATTCGAACTAGGTTTCGAAGGATCTTTGGACGGTTTTAAAATAATTCGAACTAAATATATTCTTACCAACCATCTGGAAACTTAAGGTGTGTGTCGATATAATTCTTTATTTGCACTAACGCCATTACTACAATCGGAAATTTTCTTAATCATTCTATAAGTACAGTATTTTAATTGCATTTTAAACAGGTTTCTAATTCACTTATGGAAAAAATTAGAATTAGAATCAGAATCAGATTAGAACTTTCATATTGTGATACATTTGTATATGGAAGAAAATAATACGGTATGTATAAGATACAAAATTCAAGCATTGGAAAAGCCATACAAGAGGCACACCAAATTCAAAAATCTTGACTATTTCGTCTAAACATGAATTAAAATTTCTAGTTCTATCTTCTAGCTTCTCATCCAGCTTGAAATAGGATATTAGTATTCATATTTATTATTTCAAAAAATTTTAAGATATCGTGTCTTTTGTTGTAGGTATACTGTCACATTTTCAATACATATTACCCAATTTTTACTTACCCATCATCGAGTTAATTTATAAATGCAATAAGTAACTCCTTAACATATTATGCTTTCAAAAAACGCTACCAACCAATCTCCTTCATATTGGCTAGTTTCAAATGTATTTCTACAATTACACCATTATTTGCCGAAATATTTTAAAGCAGTGTTGACAACGTCTAAAAAACTGTACATAATTTGGTACATAAATATCAAAAATGATGATCAAAATTGCTTTTATTAGATGATTATTAGCTCTCTTTATCCAGCTTAACAAAATGAGAAAAGTGCTCTGCACAAGAGATCTAAGGTTAGAGCTAAGAATAAGGTTGGCTAGGTGCTACGTTTTCTCGACTCTGTTTTACGGAATGGAAGCTTGGACCTTGAATGCTGCATCAATGAAAAAACTGGAATCATTCGAGATGTGGGTATATAGAAGAATTCTAAAAATATCATGGACAGAACACGTCACAAACAAAGAGGTTCTGAGAAAGATGAACAAAGAAATGGAAGTCTTAAATACAATTAAAACCAGAAAATTGGAATATCTCGGACATATTACACGTGGAAAGAGATACAGCTTGCTCCAACTCATTATGCAGGGAAAGATTCAAGGAAAAAGAAGCATAGGGAGACGCAGAATATCGTGGCTGCGCAACCTGAGAGAATGGTACGGATGTACATCAAACGAACTTTTCAGAGCAGCTGTCTCCAAGGTCCGAATAGCTATGATGATTGCCGACCTCCGTCGCGGAGATGGCACTTGAAGAAGAAGATCCAGCTAAAATAAAATAAATAAAGAACTTACATCGTCATATCCATATACTGTTTTGAAAACCGAGGACTTGGAAGCTCCAATAAGTCATAACTCGAAGTTTGAAATAGTAAATAGTATATCAGTGAATGTTTATGCTTTGGAATTAAATCAAGTTAAGGAAAAATAATTTTACGAATTAGTGCCTGCTTGCCTAAACAAAACAAACTTGATAGACATGTAAATTTGAATCTTATTCAGGATAAATATTTTCTAAAATTAAATGATTACCTACGACTCTCATCGTAGTGACGATGGAAATATTGAAATAAAATATCATTACTTCTGGAAAAAAAGGTGTCTAGGTTGTTACACTATATAACCAAAAAAGAAAACTAATTCACCCAGATTTATTGGAAAAATTTACTGTTTCACCGTATCATTAAAATCTTACAAAAAAAGAAATATCGAATTAAATAAACAATACATAATAGAACTAAGAAGTAAATTACGAATATCAGAGTGCATGAGATACGAAATAAACATCTTACAAGCAAAACTATCGATACAACAAATACATATTATATACATTATTCACTTGAAAATTTTAAAGTAATGTTGGCTGAATGTCCAAGAAACTGAGTATATTTAGCCTCTTTTACAATATTTCTGAAAAACTTCAACGAATTTGTCTATTTAGCGAAAAAAAAAATCTAATTCACGCAGTTTTATCGGAAAACTTTGCTATTTACCATTTTTATTCACTGTCTTTTTAATCTGTTGAGTAACATCTTTAATTTATTTTGATTTTTAAGAAGTTTTCTAACCTCCTCTAATTACGATTTTTTGTAGAATTTGGACTGGTTGTATTGAATTATGATAGGTATGTGTATCTGATTACGCAATAATTTCAAAGAGACATTCTTTGTAGCTTAGTATAAATTGGTCTTCTAATACTAAAATATTATAAAAAAATAATAGAGTAAAGCAATACAGGAGACTTAAAAAAGGTTTAAAATCTCATGAAATCTTGTTTATTTAGTCTAAACATGAATTAAAATTTATATTGTTCATACTTATTATTTCAAGAATTTTAAGATCGTTTCTAATTATCCATCATCCAGTTAATTTATAAATTATGAAATAGGTATCACTATGATATATTATGCAGCAATAACTATGTTTTCAAAAACTATACCAACCAATCTCTTTCATTCTGACGATGTATTTATACAATTACAACATTATTTACTTAAAAAGTTTAAAGCAATGTTGGCTGAATGCCCAAAAAACTGAGTATATTTAGCCTATTTTACAATATTTCTGAAAAACTTCAACGAATTTTTCTATTTACCGAAAAAAAAAATCTAATTCACACAGTTTTATTGGAAAAATTTACTATTTCACCATTTTATTCACTGTCTTTTTAATCTGTTGAGTAACATCTTTAATTTATTTTGATTTTTATGAAGTTGTCTAACCTCGTGTAATTACGATTTTTTTGTAGAATTTGGATTGGTTTTATAGGATTATGGTAGGTATGTGTATCTGAAAACACAATAATTCCAAAGAGACATTCGTTGTAGCTTAGTGTAAATTGGTCTTCTAATACTAAAACATTATAAAACATAATAGATTAAAGTAATACAGGAGACTTAAAAAAGTGTTAAAATCTCATGGTACAAAAAAGAAAATGTCTCGAGTGTGAATTTAAAAATGGAGTTACTACAAAAAAGAAGATGGTACATACCTTTGAATATTAAAAAATATTTGAAAAATTTTAATTTTTTTTTTGTAGATTGTGTAGTTAATACTAAAAATTAGTAAGGAAATAAAAATGATTATAAATTAAAAAAATCTTCGACGTTTGTTCTTAGAGCATGTGAAACATTAATAATTACCAAAAAATTTCAGTAGGTACCTTTAAATATTAAAAGTATTTGAAAAATTTTAATTTTTGTAGATTGTGTAGTTAATACTAAAAAATTAGTATGGAAATAAAAATACATATCAATTAAAAAAAATCTTCAGCGTTTGTTCTTAGAGCGTAGTTCGAGTATGCCCGAACTTTCCCGATCCCCAATATATCTACTTCTTCTTGTAGTGCTCATCCATTTTGGATGTTGACGATTATCCTAGAAATATATACTTTGCATACTAATGTACTGAAAAGATTTGTAGTTGTTGTGCTGCACCACATATATAGATTTTTTAGCCAGAAAATCCTTCACCTTCCTGGTTTTCTTCTACTTTTCTCTGTAAAATTAGTTGCAGCAGTTCATATCTTCGCTCTTTCTTACAATGTGTCGGATGTATTCGATTTTAACTGTTTTATTGTGGGTACCAGCTCTTTTTCTTTTTTAATTCTTAATAAAATAATCTAATTAGTTATGTGATCTGAGTAAGATATATACAAAAATAAGAAAAAAATGTTTTATTTCTTTGGAATAAAATAAAAAAGCCAAGTTGGTTGACTGGTTTAAAGTATTGCAGTGCAGGGGATTTGAACCTATGATCCAACACTTACTTATTTTCAATGCAATGTAACAAAGTCTTAAATCGCTCGACCAACGTGGCTTTGGAACTTTGCTCTAAAAAACAACGATGATATTCACATGTTATGACATTCCTATTGACAATAAAAAGAAATAAAATGTTTTTCAAATAATATTTTATTCAAAATACTGTTATTTAGAGTGTGAGCTTTATGATTATAAATAAAAAAATCTTTGACGTTTGTTCTTAGAGCATGTGAAACATTAATAATTACCAAAAAATTACGGTACCTTTAAATATTAAAAGTATTTGAAAAATTTTAATTTTTGTAGATTGTGTAGTTAATACCAAAAATTAGTGTGGAAATAAAAATAAATATCAACTAAAAAAAAATTTTCAGCGTTTGTTCTTAGAGCGTAGTTCGAGTATGCCCGAACTTTCCCGATTTCCCAATATTAGCTGTGAGTTTTGGCTTAGGATACCCATATAAAAAGCATGGAAAACGAAAAGTTTCAGCGTTTGTTCTTAGAGCGTAGTTCGAGTATGCCCGAACTTTCCCGATTTCCCAATATTAGCTGTGAGTTTTGGCATAGGATACCCATATAAAAAGCATGGAAAACGGAAAGTTTACCTTGGACAAGTGACGCCGTCACTTGTCCAAGGTAAACTTTCCGTTTTCCATGCTTTTTATATGGGTATCCTATGCCAAAACTCACAGCTAATATTGGGAAATCGGGAAAGTTCGGGCATACTCGAACTACGCTCTAAGAACAAACGCTGAAACTTTTCGTTTTCCATGCTTTTTATATGGGTATCCTAAGCCAAAACTCACAGCTAATATTGGGAAATCGGGAAAGTTCGGACATACTCGAACTACGCTCTAAGAACAAACGCTGAAAATTTTTTTTTAGTTGATATTTATTTTTATTTCCACACTAATTTTTGGTATTAACTACACAATCTACAAAAATTAAAATTTTTCAAATACTTTTAATATTTAAAGGTACCGTAATTTTTTGGTAATTATTAATGTTTCACATGCTCTAAGAACAAACGTCAAAGATTTTTTTATTTATAATCATAAAGCTCACACTCTAAATAACAGTATTTTGAATAAAATATTATTTGAAAAACATTTTATTTCTTTTTATTGTCAATAGGAATGTCATAACATGTGAATATCATCGTTGTTTTTTAGAGCAAAGTTCCAAAGCCACGTTGGTCGAGCGATTTAAGACTTTGTTACATTGCATTGAAAATAAGTAAGTGTTGGATCATAGGTTCAAATCCCCTGCACTGCAATACTTTAAACCAGTCAACCAACTTGGCTTTTTTATTTTATTCCAAAGAAATAAAACATTTTTTTCTTATTTTTGTATATATCTTACTCAGATCACATAACTAATTAGATTATTTTATTAAGAATTAAAAAAGAAAAAGAGCTGGTACCCACAATAAAACAGTTAAAATCGAATACATCCGACACATTGTAAGAAAGAGCGAAGATATGAACTGCTGCAACTAATTTTACAGAGAAAAGTAGAAGAAAACCAGGAAGGTGAAGGATTTTCTGGCTAAAAAATCTATATATGTGGTGCAGCACAACAACTACAAATCTTTTCAGTACATTAGTATGCAAAGTATATATTTCTAGGATAATCGTCAACATCCAAAATGGATGAGCACTACAAGAAGAAGTAGATATATTGGGGATCGGGAAAGTTCGGGCATACTCGAACTACGCTCTAAGAACAAACGCTGAAGATTTTTTTTAATTGATATGTATTTTTATTTCCATACTAATTTTTTAGTATTAACTACACAATCTACAAAAATTAAAATTTTTCAAATACTTTTAATATTTAAAGGTACCTACTGAAATTTTTTGGTAATTATTAATGTTTCACATGCTCTAAGAACAAACGTCGAAGATTTTTTTAATTTATAATCATTTTTATTTCCTTACTAATTTTTAGTATTAACTACACAATCTACAAAAAAAAAATTAAAATTTTTCAAATATTTTTTAATATTCAAAGGTATGTACCATCTTCTTTTTTGTAGTAACTCCATTTTTAAATTCACACTCGAGACATTTTCTTTTTTGTACCATGAGATTTTAACACTTTTTTAAGTCTCCTGTATTACTTTAATCTATTATGTTTTATAATGTTTTAGTATTAGAAGACCAATTTACACTAAGCTACAACGAATGTCTCTTTGGAATTATTGTGTTTTCAGATACACATACCTATCATAATCCTATAAAACCAATCCAAATTCTACAAAAAAATCGTAATTACACGAGGTTAGACAACTTCATAAAAATCAAAATAAATTAAAGATGTTACTCAACAGATTAAAAAGACAGTGAATAAAATGGTGAAATAGTAAATTTTTCCAATAAAACTGTGTGAATTAGATTTTTTTTTTCGGTAAATAGAAAAATTCGTTGAAGTTTTTCAGAAATATTGTAAAATAGGCTAAATATACTCAGTTTTTTGGGCATTCAGCCAACATTGCTTTAAACTTTTTAAGTAAATAATGTTGTAATTGTATAAATACATCGTCAGAATGAAAGAGATTGGTTGGTATAGTTTTTGAAAACATAGTTATTGCTGCATAATATATCATAGTGATACCTATTTCATAATTTATAAATTAACTGGATGATGGATAATTAGAAACGATCTTAAAATTCTTGAAATAATAAGTATGAACAATATAAATTTTAATTCATGTTTAGACTAAATAAACAAGATTTCATGAGATTTTAAACCTTTTTTAAGTCTCCTGTATTGCTTTACTCTATTATTTTTTTATAATATTTTAGTATTAGAAGACCAATTTATACTAAGCTACAAAGAATGTCTCTTTGAAATTATTGCGTAATCAGATACACATACCTATCATAATTCAATACAACCAGTCCAAATTCTACAAAAAATCGTAATTAGAGGAGGTTAGAAAACTTCTTAAAAATCAAAATAAATTAAAGATGTTACTCAACAGATTAAAAAGACAGTGAATAAAAATGGTAAATAGCAAAGTTTTCCGATAAAACTGCGTGAATTAGATTTTTTTTTTCGCTAAATAGACAAATTCGTTGAAGTTTTTCAGAAATATTGTAAAAGAGGCTAAATATACTCAGTTTCTTGGACATTCAGCCAACATTACTTTAAAATTTTCAAGTGAATAATGTATATAATATGTATTTGTTGTATCGATAGTTTTGCTTGTAAGATGTTTATTTCGTATCTCATGCACTCTGATATTCGTAATTTACTTCTTAGTTCTATTATGTATTGTTTATTTAATTCGATATTTCTTTTTTTGTAAGATTTTAATGATACGGTGAAACAGTAAATTTTTCCAATAAATCTGGGTGAATTAGTTTTCTTTTTTGGTTATATAGTGTAACAACCTAGACACCTTTTTTTCCAGAAGTAATGATATTTTATTTCAATATTTCCATCGTCACTACGATGAGAGTCGTAGGTAATCATTTAATTTTAGAAAATATTTATCCTGAATAAGATTCAAATTTACATGTCTATCAAGTTTGTTTTGTTTAGGCAAGCAGGCACTAATTCGTAAAATTATTTTTCCTTAACTTGATTTAATTCCAAAGCATAAACATTCACTGATATACTATTTACTATTTCAAACTTCGAGTTATGACTTATTGGAGCTTCCAAGTCCTCGGTTTTCAAAACAGTATATGGATATGACGATGTAAGTTCTTTATTTATTTTATTTTAGCTGGATCTTCTTCTTCAAGTGCCATCTCCGCGACGGAGATCGGCAATCATCATAGCTATTCGGACCTTGGAGACAGCTGCTCTGAAAAGTTCGTTTGATGTACATCCGTACCATTCTCTCAGGTTGCGCAGCCACGATATTCTGCGTCTCCCTATGCTTCTTTTTCCTTGAATCTTTCCCTGCATAATGAGTTGGAGCAAGTTGTATCTCTTTCCACGTGTAATATGTCCGAGATATTCCAATTTTCTGGTTTTAATTGTATTTAAGACTTCCATTTCTTTGTTCATCTTTCTCAGAACCTCTTTGTTTGTGACGTGTTCTGTCCATGATATTTTTAGAATTCTTCTATATACCCACATCTCGAATGATTCCAGTTTTTTCATTGATGCAGCATTCAAGGTCCAAGCTTCCATTCCGTAAAACAGAGTCGAGAAAACGTAGCACCTAGCCAACCTTATTCTTAGCTCTAACCTTAGATCTCTTGTGCAGAGCACTTTTCTCATTTTGTTAAGCTGGATAAAGAGAGCTAATAATCATCTAATAAAAGCAATTTTGATCATCATTTTTGATATTTATGTACCAAATTATGTACAGTTTTTTAGACGTTGTCAACACTGCTTTAAAATATTTCGGCAAATAATGGTGTAATTGTAGAAATACATTTGAAACTAGCCAATATGAAGGAGATTGGTTGGTAGCGTTTTTTGAAAGCATAATATCTTAAGGAGTTACTTATTGCATTTATAAATTAACTCGATGATGGGTAAGTAAAAATTGGGTAATATGTATTGAAAATGTGACAGTATACCTACAACAAAAGACACGATATCTTAAAATTTTTTGAAATAATAAATATGAATACTAATATCCTATTTCAAGCTGGATGAGAAGCTAGAAGATAGAACTAGAAATTTTAATTCATGTTTAGACGAAATAGTCAAGATTTTTGAATTTGGTGTGCCTCTTGTATGGCTTTTCCAATGCTTGAATTTTGTATCTTATACATACCGTATTATTTTCTTCCATATACAAATGTATCACAATATGAAAGTTCTAATCTGATTCTGATTCTAATTCTAATTTTTTCCATAAGTGAATTAGAAACCTGTTTAAAATGCAATTAAAATACTGTACTTATAGAATGATTAAGAAAATTTCCGATTGTAGTAATGGCGTTAGTGCAAATAAAGAATTATATCGACACACACCTTAAGTTTCCAGATGGTTGGTAAGAATATATTTAGTTCGAATTATTTTAAAACCGTCCAAAGATCCTTCGAAACCTAGTTCGAATTATTTTAAAACCGTCCAAAGATCCTTCGAAACCAGAATCATACCAGGGTAAATTCTTAGAGTCATGCGTACTAAAAACATTCGAAAGAATGATTAAGTCATAATTAATAATGACATTATTTTCTACCTACGTATCGTGTATTTTTCGTGTTTTTTTTTGTATCTTTCGTAAAACAATAAGGAGCGCAAGAAAATTTATTATTTATTATTTTTATTGTGAATAAGCCACATTTTTACTTTAAAATTAGTTTATTTTGACCTATCGATTTCCCTTTCGGAGATCATTCTCATAGTACAAATGTATTTGATTTTTTTGATTGGATCAATAGAAGTTCGATTTTTTGCTTATTATTAACTTGTGTATACCCATAATAAGTAATTTTCTCAATCGGATTACTCTAATTATACTAAAAGACTTTTGCTTTGAAAATTTGCGACCTATTTCTATTAGATATCTTCCTTTTAGATATATTTTTTGTCTTTGTCATTTATATTGCACTAAGTCGAAGTTCTTTTTCATATCGATGAATTCAATTTGTTTTATGCATGGGATTTTATTTGAGATCACATTTAAAACGTACTTTATAACAAAAATTTGTATTCTCCAACTGATTAGAACTCTAAATCTGGTTTGAAAATAATATGAGAAATATCGGTGGTTTGGACTTAGCGAAAGAATTTATCTGATATGTATTGTAGGTATTATCGATATAATGATAGATTTAGCAATTAGTGGCTTGCATATATTTATGCTTCATATACTGACATTTTGCACCTAGGGAGAGATAATGTAAATATTGAGAGTTGCATGGTAAAAATAAGAGGTTTACTAGTTTGGACATAATGAAAGAACGCCTGTGTATAATAGAGTACGAAAGATTTGGATGTTTCTCAGTAAAAACGAAAATAATAAAGCCCTTTTGACATGCTGATGTATTTGATTTTTATGTCTGACTAGAACTCTAAATCTGGTTTGCATACAGAGTGAGTTTTATGTATGGAAACACTCAATTATCTCGGAAACGGCTTGCAAGATTTTTATAGATTTTGATGGGTATTAATTTTCTGAGGCAGTCTATATTATAGTGACAATTACATTGTTGTCAGATTTTCCGTTTTTCTGGAAATCCAATTCCGTATTTCTAATAGGACAAGAAGTCGTTATTTGAGTTTTGAAGTCCTAAAGAAATACTGATTATTTTTCATGTTATTTTCCCTACAACTAAATGCCATAATTTCGAAGTTATTGCTACATTTATTAAAAAAATTTAAACAAATTATAAAAACCAATAGTGTACAAAAGTATACAACACGATAGTATACGAAAAGTTTGGATGTTTCTTAATAGAAACGAAAATACTAAAACCCTTTTGACATGCTGATGTATTTGATTTTTATGCTTGACTAGAACTCTAAATCTGGTTTGAAAATAATGTGAGAAATATCGGTGGTTTGGACTTAGCGAAAGAATTTATCTGATATGTATTTTAGGTATTAGCGATATAATGATAGATTTAGCAATTGGTGGTTTGCATATATTTGTATTCCATTTTGATACACTGATATTTTCTAGGAAGAAATAATGTAAATATTGAGAGTTGCGTGTTAAAAATAAGAGGTTTACTAGTTTGGACATATAGAAAGAACGCCCGTGTATAATATTTTACGAAAGATTTGGATGTTTCTCAGTAGAAAAGAAAATACTAAAGCCTTTTTGACATGCTGATGTATTTGATTTTTATGCCATTGTATTTTATTGGTTGAGGTACTGTAAGTTACGATTGGACGGAAAATACGTATCTAAGACCCTTTTGACATGATGTATTTTATTTTTCTGTCACTGAACTCTATTGGTTAAATCGTATCATTTGAGAATTCGTATGTCCCTATTGCACCAAGAGGACCGAAGATACAGAACTCCTTTTTAACATTCTGCTCTATTTGATTTTTCTGTGTCTGGTGGTTAAATCATTTGTATCTAATGTCTTTATGGCATGATGTTATGTTTATTTTTTCTATATTATTCAATTTGTTAAATCACATGATACCTCGCATATCTCTCAGAGAGGGATGGATTGGACATATCAAAATACTGCTTCTATTATATCTTATACGTTATCAGGGGCATTAGTTACGTATTTTCAGGATACAGCCAAAAGGGCATTAGTTATATCTTCTGTTTTATTGGTCCAATCGTGACGTAAAAGTCGGGCCTCCACCACAAAACGAGACAAAAATGAGCAGAATGGACCTTAAATTTTTTTTTAATTTCCCCCAGCATCTGGGGAAAAATTGATTTTCTATCTAACTCTAATACACAGACTCTTATGGGAGGCGCTGTTGCTAGATGTTGCGAAATGCCCAGTTTGTCAGTAGATCTAGGAAATTTTTTTGTGCGCCCATACCGTTGGGCACTACATACCTACAACTTTTATTGTCTATGCCTCTCTACGTTACGCCATTTAGGCATGTCTACAACTTTTATTGTCCACGTCTCTCCTTACGTCTATGCCTCTCTACGTTAATCCGTTTAGGTACTACATGCCTACAACTTTTATTGTCTATACCTCTCTTTTTACTTGTGTATATATAATTTTCTCAATCGAATTACTCTAAAAGACTTTTGCTTTGAAAATTTGCTATCTTTTTCTATTAAATATCTTCCTTCTAGATTTTTTTTGTCTTTGTCATTTATAATGCACTCAGTCGAAGTTCTTTTTCATATCGATGAATTCAATTTGTTTTATGTATGGGATTTTGAGATCACATTTAGAACGAATTATGGTAGATTCCTTCAACGTAATATCTGTATCAGGACAAATTGGAATAAAAATAGCGAGTTTAACTAAAAATACTGAAATGGAATAAAAATGGTGAATTGGAATAAAAATGGCGAATTGGTGGCACCAAATGTTATGGCCGTAGATAAAATATAGTATGCAGCTCGTAACGGTTAGTTTATGGATTAAATAACATATTCGATACTCCCCACACCTTTAACGTACCACAATCTCCAATCAGACCAATGCTAATGAGATGTCACCATCGCTTACACATAAATTATGTTACGGTCGTAGATAAAATATATGTCTCTCTACGTTAAGCCGTTTAGGTACTACATACCTACAACTTTTATTGTCTATGCCTCTCTTTTTACTTGTGTATATATAATTTTCTCAATCGAATTACTCTAAAAGACTTTTGCTTTGAAAAATTGCAATCTTTTTCTATTACATATCTTCCTTCTAGATTTTTTTTGTCTTTGTCATTAGGTACTACATACCTACAACTTTTATTGTCTATGCCTCTCTTTTTACTTGTGTATATATAATTTTCTCAATCGAATTACTCTAAAAGACTTTTGCTTTGAAAATTTGCAATCTTTTTCTATTAAATATCTTCCTTCTAGATTTTTTTTTGTCTTTGTCAACTCAGTCGAAGTTCTTTTTCATATCGATGAATATATTCGTTACTACCCACACCTTTAACGTACCACAATCTCCAATCAGACCAATGCTAACGAGATGTATAGCGCCAACTATCGGATAATAGCTGAATTATGGTAGATTTCTTCGACGTAATGTCAAGGAAAATTGGATAAAAATGGCGAATTTGAATAAAAATTGACTAAAAATGGCGTCATTCAGCGGCTAATAGGTAAACTATGGTAGATTTCTTCGACGTAATGTCAAGGAAAATTGGGTTAAAAATGGTGAATTTGAATAAAAATGGCGAATTTGAATAAAAATGCCGAATATGTTACGGTCGTAGATAAAATATAGTATACAACTCGTAATGCTTAGATTTCTGCACGTGATTGGTTTAAATAACATATTATGTTATGGTCGTAGATAAAATATAGTATATGCAACGTGCCCCTTTCCACCGATCCATTTGTACGTCACGATCCAACACACCCCTTTCCAATACCTCACACGTCGGACCAATAACAACGGAGATATGCTTTAGTGCCGTTTTGGCTATGCCGCCATCTTTGTTTTTTGTGTTAACGTATTCGTTACTCCCTCCCCTTTCCGATGATTCCTCACACGTCACGATCGGACCAATAACAACGGAGATATGCTTTAGTGCCGTAATGTCAAGGAAAAATGGACTAAAAATGGCGAATTTAAATAAAAATACTGAATTGGAATAAAAATGGCGGATTGGAATAAAAATGGCGAATTGGAATAAAAATGGGGGATTGGTGGCGCCATCTAGCGGAAAATAACTATGGTAAATTCCATTATGGAAGATTCCTTGTGACGTCAGCATCTATCTCACTCTTACTCATTGGGAAGGTACTTCTCTCTCTAACACATTGTTTTCCCTATCTCTGTAGTGAGGCAAACGTTGTATATCTACTGCAGTTAATGTCTTTGAACACGTCTTCAAGTCCCAGTGTGAACAGCTTTGGTGAAATAACGTCTCCCTGGCGAACTCCTCTGTTGATTGGTATAGCTTTGGTTTTCTCATCTATTTGTATTTTCATTGTAGCTTTCTTATAAATATTATGTATAAGGATTCTGTATCGAGAATCTTTCCTGCAGTTGCTCATAGCTCCCTCTATTGCCCAAAGTTCTATGGAGTCGAATGCCTTTTCATAATCAACTAAGCCAATGTATAAGTTCAAGTGATATTCATTGGCTTTCTCTATTAGCGTTATGACTGTAAGAAGATGATCCGCTGTACTGTCACCCTTTCGGAATCCTGCCTGCTCTACCGGTTGATAGCTATCAAGCTTCGACGATAGCCTATTAGTTATTACTCTCATAAACAGTTTGTACATTTGGGACAACAGGGAAATCGGCCTATAGTTCTTCAGATCTCTCCTGTCTCCTTTTTTGAAGAGAATTATTGTCAAGCTTTCTTCCCAATCATCTGGGACTTCTCCTTTGTGAAGGCATTCGTTGAAAAGATTTTTCAATTCTTCGAGAATAATTTCACTCCCCTCCTTTAACATTTCGGCAAGTATTCCATCTGGGCCCGGAGCCTTATTGTTCTTTAGTTGTGCCATAGCTTGTTTTATTTCGAAGGATTCTATATTAGGGAGTAATTCTGAGTTGACATTTATTATCTTTTTCTTAAGATTTTCCTTTGCGGTGTTATCTGTGTCTTTGTTTGAGGAATATAAATCACGGTAAAATGTTTGTGCAACTTTTAGGATTTTGTTCTTTTCTCTTGTTTCTTTTCCATCTTTATCTTTTAATGAGATTATTAGAGGCTTTCCTTTATATCTCTCAGTCTTTACATATTCACTGGGAACTCCATTCTTATTTAGTGCCCACCACAGAATCTCTCGAGAAACTCTATCATATGCTTTCTCAAGATCAATGAATACCATGTGAGCGTTTGTTTCTTTATTCCTGTATTTTTCCGTCAACTGCCTTATAACGAAAATTGCATCAAACTTGATTATCGGATATTTCGGTTTCTTTATGTGTATTTCTACAAGTTAAGTACTCTTTCCCATATCTTCATGGTGTGACTAAGTAGTTTTATGGCCCTGTAGTTTCTGCATGGTTGTATATCTCACTTGTTTTTGTAAACAGTTACTAATATACTGCTTCTCTATTCGTCTGGCATTTGTCCAACTTCCATAATTCTATGGAATAAACCTGCTAGCCAACTTGCTCCTGTCTCTCCTAATGCTCTCCACATTTCTCCAGGAATATCATGTGGTCCAGCTGCTTTTTCTTTCTTTATTTTCTGAAATGCTTGAACCATTTCCTCATGTGATGTGTTATTTTGTTGACCATTGCTATTGCTGTATCCGGTAACTCAACTGTATTTCTGTCAAATTCTTCATTTAATAGACCGCCGAAGTTCTCTTTCCATTTATTTTTGCCATTCTTTTCTTATCTTTTAGAGCGTTCTAAAATATTCGTCAGTTTCCTTGCAACTTTTCTATCACACCACTCATCGAACATTCTGTGTCATCTCACATAATATAGTTCTCTAATTCTATTGACAAACTTGTAAATATTACTTTAAAGTTGATAAGTTATTTGGAAACACATCACTAATTTTAAAATTCTAGAATATGTTGTGAAACGGATTAAGGCCGAAGGTGTCCCAAGAATATAAAGAAAGGGGCAGGCTAATAATTTTTATCCCTCATCTGAAACCAAAACTCTGACTCTGTGTTATCTATCAGAATGCGTCAATGGAAACGACAACGCGGTAACAGCAACCACATGCAATTCAAAGGAACATGAATGTTGATAATCCAATCTATTGGCTATATTATAAGAGCCATTGCAGTGCAATTTCAGGGGATTCACATAATATCATCTCTGATTACTTGATTGATTGTGCGTAAGGCCATTGGCATAGTACAGTCGATTTCGCAATCAGAAAATAGTGTAGTGTGTAGTGTCTGTTGTGTAAATGTCTTGTTACTTAGTAAAGTCGACTTTATTGTCTTTTATAATTTTTAATAAAGGAAAAATTTCCTACCCATCCAGGATTTGAACTCACAGCCTTGGATCCAAAGATAGTCACTCTTACCATAGAGACACAAAGGTAATTCTGTTTTATTTGATTGTGATATGAACGGACTTATTTTATTCCACTTTCTTAATGTATCCGTCTATCTTTTAGTATATCTGATATTTTTATGGTGTGATTAAAAGTAAATTATACCACAATGTTGGGGATTTTGCTGCAAACATTGGAAAGAAAGCAACAATAGGTACCGATAGTCTACATGAGATCAGTCATGATAATGAAACAAGGTTACTAGAGATTGCAACATCTCAAAACCTGCCAACGAAATCAATAATATTCGAGCACACGAAAATCCATAAATGAATATGGGCCTTCAACAATGGTATCACAAGAAATTAGATTTATCATGCTCAAGCGAATGAATCAAAAAACAAAATGTTAAGAAACAACTGAGTTTTAGTTTCAATATTTCAAGTGCCAGATATATATCAAGTGCCAGAATATTCCACAGGGTGTTCCGAACTTAAAAAAAAAACACAGTATGATTGTTACACTTGGTATAAAATGACATTTACCTGTCTAGCAACAATATTATTACAGCGATATTTTTAAAGAATAAGGCATACTAGACACACTAGACTAGAGAGACATATTAAAAAATCCCACAAATCGGATAACAGGTTTAGGAAATTCGAGACCTCTAAAATGTCCCAATTTTAATGAAGTCCCAAAGATGATGCATTACTTTTGAGATGTGGTCATATCGCAGAATGCTCAAAATATCATGGGTTCAACGCATTTCAAACAGAGAAGTCTTAAACAGAATAAGTCAAGGCGAAGGTGACTTGGTGAAGATTACTTATATAAAAAAGAAAACTTCAATATTTGGGGCATAAAAATGAGAGGCAGCACATACTGGATATTGCAGTTAATACTCAACGGAAAGATCGACGGAAAAAGTGAAGTTGGTAGAAAGAAATAAACCTTCGTCAATGGACTGGCTTATCAACAGATGAATTTGGTATTACATTAGAGAACAATTCGGCAAATTGTCTTGGAAGCTACCCACGCCTAAAATTTGGGCACGGTACTCAATGAAGAAGAATAATTAATTTCTTGGAGACGTGTATATAAATATTTGTCTATGATAAAGCCAATTCCTAAATTCAATCTTCATACATAATTCAGTCAATTTGTACTCTACGAGCTCCCTAGTGGGAAAGTTTTGGGGTAGTTCTGATTTCGTTCATTATATATGTAGTTTGGGCTGAGGAATTCGAATATGAGGTTTGCGGACAAAATTTCTTGACGGAACATTGAAAAAATCGCGAAAAAAGCGAAAAATTTCTGCTTTTTTCTGCTTTTTTGCTTAAATCTCGAAAACTATTAACTTTTAGTAAATGGTCTAAACAGAAATTAAAGTACTTAAAATTCTCTACAAATATCACTATTTACTTTTTTTTAAGATGAACCGTTCAGTCTAAAGTGCAAGTTGAAAATTGCCAATTTTTAACGGTCTCGGCAAAACCCACTGTTTACATTCCAAAACTTTATTTTTTATTAGAACCCTGTTATTTGATAAAATTCTCCTAGTTTTCTGTAAAAATATTAAATGTTATTTCATAATATGAATATGGTATGTGGTATGTCTCTTGTCACAGCTTCCATGAATCCATTCCATCCTAAAATTAGGCACAGGTGGAGTCACAGTTTCAGTTGGTGTGAACAGTTCCTTCGAATCTGTTATCTTGATTTCTGATAAACCTTGAGGTTTTGCCCTTTTAAAATGAATTAGTTGAACAGCTCCCTGACTTCCATAAACCTCAGGCGCAGGTTTCGTTTTTTAACCGAGGAATGGATTGGTTAGCAGCTACTGCATGTTTTGGTGCAATACAAGAAATGCCACCTATGAAGTGAAAAGTGTGGTATGGGTCGATTGTATGTACGTTAAAATCAGCGTTATCGTACACCTGCAGTGTAAAGCACGGTTGGTCAATTTTCTGCGGATCGCCTGCGATTGCTGACACTTCCAGACAAGAGACGCGCTTGCTCAAAGTCTTGTAGCGGCAGTAAGGCCCAGATAATTCGTCTCACCATTCCTTGCAGGGTTGGCCGTTTTCTCTACAAAAAGTACGGCTCAAGAAAATAGGTTGATGTAGTTTCCTCTTTGGGGTTTTGTTCATCCTGTACAGAAGCTGTTCGCCTGGAAGTGTCAGCATTCGCAGGCGATCCGCAGAAAATTGACCTGCCGTGCTTTACACAGCACGGCAGGATCGACGGATATAGTCGGTTCGCTACATTTAGACACAAATGGCTAGTAATTTTAGTAGGTAATTTTTTTGATTTTTGCCAATTTTACAAAAATTGGCAAAATTACTGACTATTTAGTAATTATTAACTATTTAGTAATTATTTTTTGCCAATTTTACGAAATTGGCAAAATTACTTACTAAAATCACTAGTCAGTTCTGTCTGAGTTTAGCGAACCGACTATACCACACTTTTCACGTCATAGGTGGCATTTCTTGTATTGCACCAAAACATGCAGTAGCTCCTAACCATCCATTCCTCGGTTAAAAAACGAAACCCGCGCCTGAGGTTTATGTAAGTCAGGGAGCTGTTTAACTAATTCATTTTAAAAGGACAAAACCTCAAGGTTTATCAAAAATCAAGATAACAGACTCGAAGGAAATGTTCACACCAACTGAAACTGTGACTCTATCTGTGCCTAATCTTCTGTAGCTCTAAGGGAAAAGCAGATACATTCCCGGCCTCTTAGGATGGAATGGATTCATGGAAGCTGTCACAAGAGACATACCATATGAACTAACATTTATTATTTGTGCAGAAAACTAGGAGAAATTTATCAAATGACAGCATTCTAATAAAAAATAAAGTTTTGAAATGTAAAAAGTGGGTTTTGACGAGACCGTTAAGAACTGGCAATTTTCAATGTGCATTTTAGACCAAACGGTGAGTCTGAAAAAAAAGTAAATACTAATGTTTGTAGAGAATTTTAAGTACTAAGTTCTGTTAACAGACCATTTACTGAAAGTTAATAGTTTTCCAGATTTAAGCAAAAAAGCGAAAAACAGCAGAAACTTTACGATCTTTTCGCGAATTTTTCAATGTCACGTCACATTGGTTGTGTAGTATATGTAGTGATTTTACGTGCAAATAAAGTATACTATAAAGCCGGCCACTCACGATACTCCGGCGTCGTTCCAACCGTGCATCCAACAAAATCGTTACAATTTTACCACAGAGAAACTTGTTTCTATATTCTATGCTTCAGTACTACAGAATTGATACAATCGACGATTTTGTCGAACGACAACGCAGTATCGTGAGTGGCCGGCTTAAGGCATATTTGTATCGCAACATTCGGTAGTTTCGGCGGTGTTTTCGTACATGTTACTTGTGTTTTATGTTTGTTAATAGAATCGACAATGGAAACTTAGTTGTATAAAAAACGTTTAAGGTAAATAAAATATTCTGCATCATACATTATCAAACACAATACTGTTATTCTTCTTCTAAAGGTGCCTATCTTCTGGAGATATTGGCGACCACATTGACCCATCTTATTCTATTTATGGTTCGAAATAGATCAGTTGACGTTAGACCAGTCCACTTTCTAAGATTGGCTAGCCAAGATATACGTCTACGTCCAGGGCCTCTCCTGCCCTCAATCTTGCCTTGTAGAATCAACTGTAGCCCTGTTTTATTTTTTTTTTGTAATTTTACTGTTACTTACTTTACTTTCCGTGTCCGGAACACCAACAACTTTAAATTCTGTATTTCCAATGGTTGGCCACATAGATGGCCCTGTCATTTGCTATAATTAAGTCTTGTTCTGTGCAGGTCTCTCTCATCTCTGTGCATGATAGTAGATGCCGGCTGGTCTGAACCGCGCCACAGTCGCAGGTATCGTCCTCCTGGTATCCCCATTTTTTCAGGTTACTAGCACAACGTGAAACGCCGGTTCTTAGTCTGTTTGGCGCTTTCCAAGTCGGATACGGTAAATTGTGTCCAGCAGCCATTTCCTCCGAGGGAGGAAAATGTGTCGCGGTAGCTGACGCTTGCCATAGGTGTATTCGGCGCGTCTCTGGCGCTTCGGGGATGGATCTTGATGTTTTCAGGAAGCTTTTCCGAGATCTTAGTCTGCTTGGCTGAGTTTGGTGGTCATATAAGGGGTGTCTTCGGTCCGTCTCCTGATTTTTCCGTTCTACCTCTGACGTGACCTTCCTCCTGATAGGTGGTGGAGCAATACCAGCAATGGGGTATACCTCTTCGATAGGTGTCGGTTTCAGGCAACCCGATATTATACGGACCGTTTCATTTAGAGCCACGTCGACGTTCTTTGCGTGAGCAGAGTTTGCCCATACTGGTGCTCCAAACTCCGCGGCCGAAAAACATAATGCCAAGGCAGAAGTGCGGAGAGTGTGTGGTTGTGCTCCCCATTTTGTATTAGTTAGCTTGCGGATGATATTATTTCTGGCACTTACTTTCTTCTTGACATCTTGACAGTGGTATCGGTTAGACAGAGTTCTATCCAGACGGACGCCAAGGTATTTTGGCGTCTTGTTGTGTTCCAGCATCTGACCACGCCATTCCACCTCCAGCGACCTTCGGGCATGCTTGTTTCTCAGGTGGAAAGCACATACCTGGGTTTTTGTGGGATTGGGTTTCAGATGGTTTTTATCATAGTATAGAGCTAAGTCTCCCAGGGCATCTGTCAGTTTCACTTCGACTTCATTGAAGGTTCTTCCCTGAGCTGCCACCGCTGTATCATCAGCGTAAATAAATTGCCTTGTTTGTTGGTGTATGGGTTGGTCGTTGGTGTATATGTTGTATAGAATCGGCGCGAGGACACTTCCCTGTGGTAGCCCATTTTTTTGGTCCCTCCACCGACTGTTCTTGGACTGGAGCGTTACGTAGAAGCGTCTATTCTGGAGGAGACATTTCACTAACCTTGTTAGTCGGAAATCCTTTGTAGTTTCTTAGAGTTTTGCGAGTAGCCGTTGATGGTTAACTGTATCATATGCGGCAGTTAGGTTTATGAACGCTACTCCTGTTATTTCCTTCCTTTCAAAACCATCTTCAATATGTTGGGTGTGATTAAGAATTTGACTGCAGCAGCACTTTCCGGGCCTGAATCCTGCTTGTTCTGGAATAATTTTAGTCTCCACATATTCTGCGATCCGGTTCAGTATCATTCTTTCAAAGGCTTTGAAAAGGTGGCACAAGAGAGATACAGGTCTAAAACTGTTTGTATCCGCCGGATCCTTCCCTGGTTTTAAGAGGGCTACCACTCTAGCTTTTCTCCAGATTTTGGGGATTTGTAATGTACGGATGCAGCAATTCATCATTTTTACGAGCCACTCTACGGTTTTTAGTCCAAAGTTCTTTATTTGCTCTGTTCGTATGTCGTCCAGGCCAGCCGCTTTATTATCTTTCATTTGATGGATCGCGCCTCTCATCTCCTCTAGACAAAAAGAGGTACCTAGAACATCTCTTTCTTCGTCGATATTCCGTTGAGCTCTCACCTTGTTCTTTCTTGATGTCGTCTTACCGTTCATTAGAAGATGATGGGCTATCTGATCGGGTGTGACTTCTGTCATGTTGACTGCCGGAGCAGCGGGATCGTTGCCAAGATTCCGAATCAGCTTCCAGGCACGTCTGCTGTTTTGTCTCATGTCCAGACTCGTGACCAGCTTGCACCACCTTTCCGTTCTGTTGGCGGATATCGCATGTAACATTTCCTCCCCAGCCTATATTGTCGCTTCCAAGAAAGGGTCTTCTTCATATAGCTGTTCGTATCTTTTAAGTAGGGGTTTAGATTCTTCATTGAGCCCCGCTATGTACTCAGTTCGACAACCTCTAGGGATAAATTTCCGTGATACTTGCTTTACGATTTCTACAAATTTATCGTATGAATCAGGGCAAGGTTCTAGCTGGGAAACTTCTTGATCCAATGTTTCAGAGAATTTTTCCCATTTTGCTTTAGTAAAGTTGAACCTTCTCTTGAAAGGAACAATTTCGTATCTGATTGCCGCGTTGGAAAGACAAATTATTGGTCTGTGCTGTGTCTTTGGGAGGGCGCTTCCAACGATTTTTGTCACCTGGTCTCCAATTCTGTCGCTGACAAATATATTGTCTGGGTTGTAACCTCTGCGCCATCTTCCGCTGTTGAACGACGCAGGCGGCTTTGGATCGTGAATAAGTTTTAGGTTCATGCTTTCAGCCCATTTTTCTAGTTCTTCGCCATTGGAATCTGTTTCGTTGTAACCCCACGCGACACTGTGACAGTTGAAGTCACCCAGTACGAATTTCATTTGCTGTGATTGAAAGTTATTCGGTTCCTCAAAAGCAAAGTCAGCGTTTGGTGGTTTGTAGATTGACGTTACTGTACAGGAGTTTATCTCCACTGTGAGGATCTCGATGTCATTTTGATCTGTTAGAGATGTGGATGCTACGTCGATATCTGGTCTGACGAAGACTGCGCTACCATATTGGTCGTGTGGTCTCTTCAGTATGAGCTTCATACCCCGAATCCTTGGTCTGCGGCTTGCAGTACCTCTATGGGTTTCTTGAACCAGTAGAACATCGACACCATGTTCTCTGCACATATTAGACAATAGGTCTTCTTTATCTGCTGATAGTCCTTCAATATTAATTGAGGTCGTCATCAAAAATGGCCTTGCTAAAGACCGTTTTGATTTTGATTGCATCTGTGTTGTTGGTGCACCGGTGTTGAAAGGATTAGCCGACATTACTCATTTCCAGGGGACGCCCGATTGTATTCACAAGTGATCACAATCTACGTGGAGGCTCCTTTCATGTCCCCCATTTTACTGTTCACTTATCCTTTTTAATATATTTTTTTAACTGTTGAATTAGTTTAGGCATTTTTAGCTCTTTATATATTTTAGTTTATCAACTATTAAGTAATGGCTTTTATTAAAGACATTCATAAGTGAACAGTTTACTAAATGAATTAATTATAATTGTTTACCAATGCTGACCATATTAATCAATATTCTCTTGTACACTGCTATATTTCCACACAATGACATGAAAAATTTTCTGTGTACCTATGTATGACATTCCCATAGTATTTATTATACTATGGAATTATAATACATTTCATATAGTATTTGATTAGTATTTTCACATAAAAGATATCTGATTGGGCATTATGCACCGAGAACACTGTGATTAGTCCGACTACAATTTTGTGAAGCTCTAAGAACATTTTTAAGTAATGAGTCATCATTGTCTTCATCATCAATACTAACTATTCAATTTATCGTCGAATGTAACATTTTTTTTGGTTGTATATTAATTCCTTTATACCTATCGGATGCTTTTCGTATTAATTTCTATCCGAAAATTCATTTAATATCGTCGGTAGGTAAATCTGGCCTAAGGTATGCCTCCCTTAACATGACAATTTTCTTATTAGGTCTGTTACCTACTTTATTATTATTGGTCATTGTTACCTATGACTGTATTATTGGTCAAAAGTTTTTTTTAATATATTGAATTTAAAAACTATTTTAATCATTCAAATGCTTCCCATGGTATGGAAGATCTTATTCAAATCGTCGCATCGCTAGGTTCAAATATAGGTTTTGTCTTAAATAATATACACTCCCCATAAAATTAGCGGGACACGTGAATTCCAAAGTTTTCTCCTTTCAGTTTTGTTTAATTGCCCTGTATTATAATAAGATATATTTATTATATACTGATTTTTAATTAATATGCGAGACATTTTTTCTATGCCTAAATAATCACCTGTTAGTGGTGTTTGGATTTGGATTTTTTCAGAGACTAATTGCAAAAGGCTTAGCGAATTTGCATAGTGGCACCACTGGCACACTCCATTGGGAGTATGCATATAGAATCGTGTCGATTATACTCCATTCTGCACAACTCTCATCATTGTCAGATCAAATCTTCCGGGAGTATCTCCGGGCTTGTTTGTTGCAAGGTATTTATTCTGGTTTTGTGTGTGAAATAAGCCATTATCGCCCTGAATGCTGTTTCTTCGGAAAGGGATACGATTCGTAGGGTCAATACGGTTTAAACTTTTGAAAAAACTTTGTGTAATCCTCTAAAGGTCGTCGTAAAACCCTCGAGGATGCGGGTTTTTCTTGAGTTGTTATTCGAAAAGCGAAAGTATTTGCTTTGCTGAAGGTTGCATAAAAGTCAATTTTGTATGAGAGCGGACCTAAAATACCAATAAGTCGTACGGAAATTTGGCACACATTTCTCGAAATATATAAAATACCTCTTGAGAAATATACTTGTGCTTATAGCATATCTAGTAAATACCAAAATTAACCTTTTAATATTAAAATTTCCACTTTTGAATTAGAAAATATTATCAAAATATAAAAATTTTGAGAAAAAAAAAAAAAAGAAATACGATATTATATCAGACATTAATTTCTTCTTCTTAACGTGATATCAATTCCCCCCTAATGTTGGCGATTAACATGGTAATACTATCTGTGTCTTAACCTTTTCTGATCATTTGTTTCACTCGTCGGTGTATTCAATCATTTGTGTATCCCAGTTCATTCTCTGAAACTCCCCACCAACGAGAATTATTTCCTAGCAATTCCTCTGCGTCCTTCGTTTTACCCATCATATCTAGTCAAAGAATATGTTTTTCTCGCATTATTGTTTCCAAGTTATGCTACTTTTCTGGATTTGACGTTAACAGTCAGCTGACGAGAAGCTTATGTTCTGTTGGGAACTGCCTCATGTGTCTGCTTAAAGCCAAAGCTCACGACGAGGTTGAAGCGCGTGTTGGTGCGAGCTTCAAGCGTTTAAAAATTTAGACGTCGGCAAAGAGAGATATAATATATATAATAGTGAAACAGAAAGAGAACGCAGTTACCACCCTACAAGACAGTAAAATTAGTAATATTTACTTTGTGATAAAAGCATATGTCCCGAAGAATAAAGACAACCAAAAAGGTTACATCCCCCAGTGGTGGCGGTAAAAATATTATTAGGTTGGTTAATTCTCACAATGATAAAAATTAAAACAAAACGTAGTTTGACCATAAAATTACCACGACACTGATCGTACCCTCGGTTGGGCCACAATTACGAGACGATCCACAGGACAATAAATTTTAGCACTTGGTATTATCTTAAGGGTCATAAATACCAAAATTTGACAGAAATTTCTCTATTTCAGGTTGCGTTTAATCTATTTCACGTTGTGTTGAATCCCGTCTTTAGTTTTTATCTTTTTCTGTTACATTTTTCTATTTCACTCAGAATGTAGCGCCACGTTCCGTGAGTTTTCCTCTTTAGCCTTCCACGGTACTTTTAGTATTCGTCTATACAACCACATTTAAAAAGCTTTTAAACGATTAATAGATATTTTCACTGGCGTCTTGGTGCTCTACGGAAGATTGCCACTCTATTTCTTGCGCGGTGGACCTATATTTCATTTACCACTTTTTTGAATTAAAAGATTTAAAAGCAGAGCATAAGTTGTACAGTTTTTTTGTCTTTATTAAATTGTTTTCCTCTGTGTTTGCAAGGTAAGCATACCTTTGGCTGTCCTATTTTATCACAATTTTTTCTTTCATGATTTTCACCACAATGGTTACATGTTGTCTCTTGGGTGCAGTGTTTGCTCGCGTGTCCTAGATCGTTACATTTATTACATTTTGCTACTACTAAGGGCCAATTTCTCATATCGAGTTCAACTCCAGTTTAACCTGAACTTCTAGTAAACGTCAGTTTAAAGTCAAAATCGTCTTTCTCAATTCACGATCAACCGATGGCAGTTTAAACTTGAACGATCCTTGAACGGTGGAATTCGGCCGTTCAAAGATTTCAGAACTCAGTTCAGATGATTCCATGGACTACGCATGCGTTGTATTAACACGAACCGCTGTCATAATATAAATATATCCTATTTTATTATATTAAGCCCAACGATAAACGATAACATTATTTTTGTTTTTATAATATTTATTTATAATTATTAAAATGACTATTTGACTATAAATACTTAAATTTAACTTTATTCAAAAACAGCATAAAAATGGTAGTTCAAAATGGCGACAGTTTTTTACCTTTTGCCATCTATTGGCATTTCTCGAAAACTGTAGAACGAGCGCTGACATGAACGGGCAATGAGAAATGCATTTCAAACAAAACCACAGATCACGGGTGAACCTGGTTCAACTGAACCATAGATTAACGCAGGTATGAGAAATCGACCCTAAGTAATCTTTTGTATTACCACTTGTAAAACCAACATATGTTTTGTTTAGTATTAATTGTTGTCTTATAGTAGGTGATACTTCAGTATGTTTTCAGTGTGATCAGTATGTTTTCTGTAACTCTTCTGAGGTTTTTCATTCTTGATGTTTCCAGAACTCCCTGCGTGCTGGCTATGTCGGGTCTTGTTTCTTATGCGTACTTGATTATGGGTCTTGTACTGGCCTTATACAGTATGCTGCAAATGTCTGGAATAAATTCGTTAAAATACATTCTACTGCTGTCAGAAAACATAAGAAAATTCTTTTTGATAAATAAACATTGCTTTTCGCTTAATTTCAATTTTCAAGCTGCCACCCTCTACCTCTTGACAGTTTGACAATTTCATTTAAGCGAAAAACAATGTTTCTTTGTGAAACAAACATTTTTTTTCTCTTTTATGACAGCAGTAGAATGTATTTTTAATTAAATCAATTACATACATTCTTCTTTTTATGTCAATTAATTTAATTCAAAATAATTTTTCTTAGGCACCCTGTATAAAAAATTATGTTAATGTTTACATTACCGAATAGAGAATTGAATGACCTTTCCAATGAGCTAGCACACGACCCGTATTCTGATTTAAAAAAATCATCGATTACGTCATCACGCCCAGATGGATAACGTCACTCGTATGATACATATGTCAAAAAATCATAATTTAAAAATAAAAACCGATCTGTCTCAGGATTTTTCCTTAAAGTCGCTGGCTTACGAAATAAAGAATTTATTCCAAACATTTGCACCATATTGTATATTATGGACTTTCAAATAGTCCATTAAAAACGTTAATAATACATACTGGTTCTTTTATCACTTCTGTGTTGTTATTCTGAAAAAAAAAAATGTTGCTGTGATTTTCAAAAACTGAAACCGAAAATACATTTGGTCTTGGATTGTCGAAATGTTAAAGAAACAGTTTAATATTAAATAGTTCGTGCAGTAGAAATTAAAAAATGTGCAAGGAAATAGATTCATAACGTACACTTTGCATATTATTTCTTCTTCACCCTTTACCTTATTTTTCTAGGCGAACCTTCAACTTTGCGATGCTTCATCCACCGCCATCCATATTCAGTCAGCCTTTCCGTCCCCTTGGCAATTTATCTCGAGAGATTCTCACCATTTGTCTTTTTTCCATTCTGCTAATATGTTCATTCCGCTCTTTTTTCTGTTTAGAACCCAACCGTTAATATCGACTAATACACATGTATTCTTTATGTTTTCACTTGTTTCCTTATCTAGAAGAATCTTTTCAGTCATGCCACGAAGTATCTACTGCTTTTTTCTACAGATTACCTATAATACAGGGTGCTCCAAGGTTTTCTTTGATTACGGCTAAACTGTAGGATATACAAAAAATGTTTATAACAAAACTAATATGTATCAAAGACGTCTACAATCTAAAATTACTTTCGATTATACATGGTGAGTCAGAAGGACGGTATGAACCAAAGTTGTGTTTTTTAAATAGAACACCCTATATATTAAATCATTTTTGAATATATTTTTTAAAAATATGAAGATTTTGTATAGGTCTTAAAGGTCTAAAGTTAATAATTTTCGAAATATTTATATTTTTATTGAAAAAAATGGTAATATTTATAGAGCTGTGGATTATGTTCCCAATGTAGTAAAAATTTAAGTGACATGTTAAAGTTTTTCTAGTATAGTGTCATTTTTAAATAATTTAATATCTTTTACATATAGCCATAAAATATACAGTGTGATCACTATTTGCAAATACAAAATTTTCTCATTTTTTAATGGAACACCCTGTATCTTAGTATTTCATTTTGCAGTGAATATTACAGCCTTTCTTTTGTTATAAGGTTGTATGTACCTAGCTTGTTTCGTTTTGTAGATATTTAAAAAAATATCTATATATTTTACGTTTTTGAGGAGTTTTTATTAAAAAAATTTTTTGCAAAACAAATAATTATAATTTTGTTTTAGATACATTCAATTGAACTAACAATTAATTTGGTACAATAAAGTTACTAGGGTAGAAAAATTACTAGGATAGATTTTAAAAATGGTTGTTTATTTAATGTAATAATAATAAATTTATGCATATTAATTACATTTATTAGCACGGTAAAATAATTTTTGTAATATAATTTAAAGTTATTAAATGCAATTATTAAGTTGTACTAGCATACGTTTTATTTTAATATTTAATTACGTTTTTAATTTCATCTTTGATATTTTAGTGTATATTTCCAAAACTAGATTATTATTATTTTGTTTGCAAAACAATTTTTTAATAAAATATCCGCAAAAACGTAAAATCTATAGTTCTTTTTTAAATATCTACAAAACGGAAGATCCTAGGTACATACGACGTTATACCAAAAGAATGGTTGTAATATTCACTACAAAATGAAATATAAATATACAGGGTGTTCTATTTAAAAAAAAATTAGAAAATTTTGTATTTGCAAATAGTGATCACCCTGTATATTTTATGGCTATTTGTAAGAGATATTAAGTTATTTAATAATGACACTATACTCGTGCGTCACTTAAATTTTTACTACCTTGGGAACATAATCCACAGCTCTATAAATATTACCATTTTTTTCAATAAAAATATAAATATTTCGAAAATTATTAATTTTAGACCTATAAGACCTCATACAAAATCTTCATATTTTTAAAAAATATATTCAAAAATGATTTAATATATAGGGTGTTCCATTTAAAAAAAAACTTTGGTTCATACCGTCGTTCTGACTCACCCTGTATAATCTAATATAATTTTAAGTTGTAGACGGCTTTGATGCACATTAGTTTTATAATAAACATTTTTTTGTATATCTCATAGTTTATCCGTAACCAAAGAAAACCTGAGGTTTGGCGAACCCTGTATTAGTGATTGAATTTTCAAGAAATATAACTAATGTAAATCCTTATGCTGGTGCCACACTAGCGTCTAATGCCGTTAATTATCGCATTATATGACATATTTCTAATGCAAATAGTACGATAATTAACGGTATTAGATGCTAGTGTGGCACCAGTAATAAAGTATAGCTCCAGCTTAGCTAAGCTGGAGCTTAAGATCTATTGGTATAACCAGGCATATGTGTTTAAACCCTAAAACGACCCTGTTAATTTTACTCTCAGCTTACAAGTACATATTATAATATTTATTTATATTCTAGTAGTTGATACTTTTTGTGGAAAATATGTACAATTTTCTCTATTATAATATGTACTGGCTTATGAAATAAAAACATTGTTTATATTTCCGAAAATTTAAAATCGTTTCCTACCAACTGAGACAGAAAATATGTTTGTTTAACAGTCCAGCAGGTTTTGTATTATATGAGAACAATTGTCTGCATTAAATATTTCTGCCTTATTCGCAGACGCTAAATAATTCTACGAAAAATACTCTCATTTGATGTCGTGATAATTAAAATTAAAAGGTAGACATTCAAGGACAGTCGTACTCGTAATTGCTCGGATGATTAAGGGTCAAATGTACAAATTAGAACAACCCCACCAGAGATGGTAAGGCCTCAATTATTTCTTTAATCAAGTTACACCCAATTACAACTAATCATTTTAATTATAGAGATAATTATTTCTTCAAATTCTCAAAGACAGAATACAGCTGATCGCATGTTATTTCTGAAAGTTAAAATATTATACAGACTGAATTTCCTTTTTTTGGGCGGGTCTCGTGTAACTTGAATATAAAAAATAGTTGTTTAAGAGCAAACAGTAGCGATCAACAGGTAGCGAAAACGCGTTCCATGATTGCGGCTGTAATTTTGAACATTTTTTCGAGATATTTGGCACACGTATCGAACATACGCCTGTTTTGGATTACTTCGACAACGAATATTTTACTGTGCAAAATAAGAAGAACGAAAGTAAATTGCAAATTACATTGTTGTTTATTGGAATAATTATTAGCGCCATTTACTTTCGTACTTCTTATGTTGCACAGTAAAATATTCGTTATCGAAGTAATCCAAAACAGGCGTATGTTCGTGGAATGGCCCATTATTCGTAATATAATAAAGAATGGCGGTACAAATCCCAATTTGAAAAATATATTAATATGTGGAAATTACTCTGTAATTAAATACAATATTAAAAAACGAGCCTGTACCG
Organism: Diabrotica virgifera virgifera; assembly: GCF_917563875.1. Lineage (NCBI taxonomy): Eukaryota > Metazoa > Arthropoda > Insecta > Coleoptera > Chrysomelidae > Diabrotica > Diabrotica virgifera. Next base: position 193,613,081 of record NC_065449.1, read on the forward strand.
CCATTAAGAAGAACAAAAAATACACTTTCTTCAAATAAACTTTTTTATCCGATGCCTAGATTTTGTCATTTTGGAACTACTAATGAAATAAAAAACTTTAGTAGTTCCAAAATGACACAAAATCTAGGTATCGGATAAACAAGTTTATTTGAAGAAAGTGTATTTTTTTGTTCTTCTTAATGGCGGTACAGGCTTTTTTTTAATATTGTATTTAATTACAGAGTAATTTCCACATATTAATATATTTTTCAAATTGGGCTCTGTACCGCCATTCTTTATTATATTACGAATACGTGTGCCAAATATCTCGAAAAAATATTCAAAATTACAGCCGCAATCTTGGAACGCGTTTTTGCTACCTGTTGATCGCTACTGTTTCCTCTTAAGCTCTTACTAGAGTGTTTTATTTTCAAGATCATAAAACTGCTGTTTCCAGACTATTTTTTCTTGTAAGTGCAGTTTTTACTACAGACGCTGTAATCATTGCGACATACAAAATGTTTCTCAGATACTGTACCTCACCCTGATCTTTTGGATTTTATATTGGAGATCATCATCATCTTTCCCTTAATGCGGGGTCGGCTTCTCTAATTACTTTTCTCCATACGTTTCTATTTTGGATCATACCAATGCCCATCCCCATTATCCACTTGTCCTACATAAGCATCTCCTCCCACGTCTTATTTGGTCTTCTTCTCTTACGCCTCACAGATACTTGCAAATTGCCAATAATGTTCTCTTCTTCTTTATTTTTCTTGAACTTGGTTTGACCACGACCCAGTGTCTTTATTCTCAAACTTTTTTCCGGAGCTTTTTCCAAATATTTCAATAGCAGTATCTCTAATAATACTCATATTCCTCAAAATTCTATTAGGACTTATTATTAATAGGACTAATATTTTCAGACTAGATTTTCAGATTTTAACTGCTGATTCGCTGTTTGTTTATTAGTGGTTTTCCTTGAATTAGTAAAATCTTAATATTGGTATATGTATTGGGATTTTTTTATTTAGAATTTCTTTCTGAGTTTATTTATTTAGTATCTTTTCTTATCACAACTGCGATGATTACTTTACTTATTAGTTTATTTATTTTTGCTGAAGTTTAGTCCTTATGTATTGCTCCTTCTTTTAATGACAAAGAACCAAGTGTCAAGGTGCCGGGAGTGATGATTTTTTTGGTTAAAACTATATATACGCTGTCCAATTTTGGTGATTTATAACACATAAATAAAACTTTGGTTTTCTTGAACACAGCTGTAAGTCTTTTAGAAGCTTTCCCTTCAAATTTAATTTCACCGGAAATGATCCCGCACGAGACAATAAAAGTACATGGCATTTATATTTATCACAGGAATATATGAAGTGTAAATGATAGTTTTCTTCGGAAAGTTAATAAAATCTTTTAATAGGCATTCTACATAAGCGAAGACTCCAATAAAAGTTTGGATTTTATTTCAAGAGCCATTCCCAAGTAAGGGTTGTAAAATTTTTAAGACTGATAGAATCGTAATCCAAGTTTAAGCAATTTGGATAATGCACAAATGCTTAAATTGTTTCAGTTTCGAAATATAGTTACTTTGTATCGTAATACTTAATTTATGGTAGTAATAATGTATTCAGCAGTGAAAAGAAAGTCATAATGCAATCCTCAACTGTACCCCTTACTAGAAGAATCGTGGTATTCCATTCTGAAACCTACTTGCGCAGGTTGATGACAAATACCTTGTATGTAATATCATAAGCACCATATAATAGGCATCAAGAAGAGCAAGCTGGAATATTTGGAACATATAATGAGAGGTCCCAAATTAGTCCAAGTAATGAAGCTTAAAATAGGACAAAACCTCGCAATTTTTACAAAATGGATCGATTTGCTTGAAAATTTGAGAATAAGTAGTGAATAGTCCAAGGATCAAAATCTATATGATGCCGAAAGGCGCTTTTACCATGGGGGTGGTTGCCACCCCATCTCGTGGGTGGAATTTTTTTATTATAATTTGACCGCAAAAGTTGGTAAAAAAATTCATTCTAAGCAAAAAACGTTCCATACATGTTTTTGATAAAATTAATAGTTTTCGATTTATTCGCTATCGAAAGTGTTAGTTTTATATCGAAAAAATCAATGTTTTTAATCAGTTTTCTGCTAATAACTCGAAAAATTTTCGTTTTATCAAAACAACTTTACTTAACGATAATGTAACTTTTAAAAAAATAAATAAAACCGTTTTTTTTTATTTTCTTTAAGCCTAATAGTAATCGAGCTATACTTTATTATATATTAGCTCTTCTTCGTCAAATGCTAAATATTGTAGTTTCAAAGTCAAATTTCAAAGTAAATCTCGAAAACTATCCACTTTTCGAGGATAACTTGTTTAAACTAATTTAAAGTAGTTCAAAATATTTATCTCCAGAAATAAAAAAAGTCTCTAGCTCAAAAATTAAGGGAATTATAATGAAAAGAATGTCAGTCCCTATTTTTTTCAGCGAAAAGGTGATCGGAAGCAACCTCCTAATCACCACCCTAATTAAAATTAGTCATCCAACTTATCTCGTCTCCTTTATTTATGTATTACTAATAGGTTCTAGAAGCTTGAGCGGCTTAGAATGATTAGTTTTTAAAAAAATTGAGTTAAAAGCTAATAACGAATTTTTGTAGTTTAGAAAAAAATGGCCTTCTCTTCAGAATAAAAAGATTAGCACCAGAGATGCGAAAAAATGTTTAAATATGAAATTGTATCTTGTTTGATTCCCAAGAACCTTGTTTGCAAAATGTTTTTCTAGGTCACAAATTGAGTGTGTTATTGACAATTAAAACTTGTAGTAACATGCAAAAACCTCCTTTACCAACCCTTTCAAAGTCACCTCTTTTTGTGACTGAGGATTTTAAAAAGATATAATATTAATAAGCTTATAGATCTTATAAAAATCTACAAAATTCTTTTTCATCAGACTTTCTAGGATAAAAAATAAAAAAGTTACGGTTAAAAAATCAATATATTTTTTTGAAAAAAAAAAAAAAGTAGAGAACTCCAGTTCGAAGCATAATAATGTAAGTTACCGGTGGTTTTAGTCATTGGCCTTATTTATTCTTCGTTATTGATATATTATTAATAGATTCTAGAGGTTTGACTGGCTTAAAATGATTAGTTTTTAAAAAACTGGAGTTAAAACGAATAACGAATTTTTGTAGTTTGGTAAAAAATGTCATCTTCTTCAGAATAGAAAGATGAGCATCAGAGATACGAAAAAATCTTTAAATATGAAATTGTAAGTTATTCAATTCCCAAGAACTTGGTTTGAAAAAATTTTTTCTACGGCAAAAATTGAGTTAATTGTAAATGAGTGTTATCGAAAAACAGTGATTTTTTCGATAGAAAACTAAGACTTTCGATAGCGAATAAATAAAAAACTATTAATTTTATCAAAAAAATGTATAGAACATTTTTTGCTTAAAACGAATGTTTTTATCAACTTTTGTGGTCAAAATATAATAAAAAATTTCCACCCCCGAGATGGGGTGGCAACCATCCTCATTGTAAAAGCGCCTTTCGGCATCATATAGATTTTATTCCTTGGACTATCCGCTACTTATTCTCAAATTTTCAAGTAAATCGATCCATTCTGTAAAAATTGCGAGGTGAAAAGCTTCGGTTCCTGGACTAAATATGAGCTGCAAAATATTGTGCAATTAAAAATAGCAACTAAACGCAGTCCAGGACTGGTTAAAAAACTTACGAGATTGATACAAGCCTGCTGTTTAGAGTGGAAGTGAATAAAACTAAGATAGCTATGACGGTAACCAACATTCGGAAAGGTCATGTTACATAAAGAAGAAGAACGTATTTGGCAGTGAAAAGACTGGTATAACCCCAAAACTAATTTTTGATTTTTTATTATTTGTATGATTTGTCCTCTTTACCTCTCCAGTCCTCCTCCTCAGCCCCTCAGCCCTTGAGATCTTGTCAGGGCGTGGTAACACTTTGAATATTTTTAGCTTGCTGTCTCTATTGGCCGACATCCTGTCCCAGATGGATGGGTTCATGTAGGGATTTTCCCACCAGGGTCTTCATTTGGACTGCCAATCATATTATGGATGTTCTTCTTAGTCCTGGGCCTTCTACCTTACCTTCTATTACCAAAAGTTCCATATTCACGATTATTTTGGTTCTGTTACCGAAGTAACTTAGGTTTACATTTTTGTATTGCCTGTCTTTTATACATTGCTCTTCCAGAATTGACAGGCTCGTACTGTATTCAGTCCAGTACATGCTTTCGTCTATAGATCCACGTTTCAAAGGCTTCGATCTTACTTCTATCTGTGCTTTGAGAGTCCATGTTTTAGCTGCGTATGTAGCAATGGGAAAAATAAAGGCATTGACCAACCTGAGCTTAGTATTCCTCGTTTTTGTTCGGTCTTTCTATATTTTAATTAATTTTCTAAGGAGCTATCGCCATTGTTGGCGATCAGGTAGCCCTAGTATACGAATCCCTCTACTATTTCAAAATTTGGTGTATATGCGTTAGATTTATTATTTGTCCTGTTTGTCGAAGAATGAGATGATTGCTTTAAAACACTTTGGCTACCAATGCTACTGTGATGATTCTGCAGATACCATGCTGAGTATAGTTTAAATGGCGATTAATATCGTTGGTATATAAAATCGGGCAAACAAAGTATGCCGATTGGACGTAAGTGAACCTAATAGCATGTCGGACAAGTGGGAATCATTGGTGATTCATCTTAGTTAAGTTGCAAAAGTAATAAGAAAACATCAAGAGTCAATTATTATTATCATATTAGAACAATCACGCATTGTTTGCTGAATATTTTATTATAAAAAGTTACAGAAAAAAAGATATATTTTAACAGATAAAAAAATAACATCTTAGTGTCTTTTTTGAAAACATTCCAAACATTGCCGGAGCATTTGGGCAACTATTTAGTTTATGCGTTGAGACCGTTCCGGTATGAAAAATTTTCTGATTCGGTTTTTTTTGCGGATTCCTGTTCAAAAATGTCCCCTGTAAACAAATCAGAAGGGTACCAGGCGGAAAACACGAAAACTACACTCTTCCGGTTCATTCATATACCATATGAATCACCGGTGATCACAAGCAAATACGGCCTAAAAGTTATTCCGGTATGATATTTAAGTCGTCCAGAGCGACACCTATAAATCGGAGAATACATTTATAATCGTAGTGTGCAAATCTATGCAAATTTATGCCGGTATAACAGCAACTGAAGCTGATGTATCACCGGTGATTCATATGGGAGCCAAAGTGTTAAGTCGCAAATCGATTTTAATCTAAATTTGACTCAATTTGAAATTCCCATATAGTGTTACTTAGTGCTCTTTTTTCGATATTGTTACATATACAGTGAGCACGTAAAGGTTGGAATAAATTAATTTTCTCGAAAATGGACAATTTTGGAAAATAATCCCAAAAGACGTCAATTTCTATTTTTAAATTACGACTTATTGGCATTTATATCATACTAGTGACGTCACCCATCTGGACGTGATGACATCATCGATGATTTTATTTAAATAAGAATAGGGGTCGTGTGATAGCTCATTTGAAAGGTAATTCAATTCTCTATTCAGTAATATAAACATTAACATAATTATTTATACAGGGTGCCAAAATTTTTTTTTATTAAATTTATTAACATAAAAAGAATAATGTGTGTAATTTATTTCATTCAAAATACATTTACTGCTATCAGAAAACAGTAAAAAATGATTATTTGGCAAATAAATATGTTTTTTTGGCTTAAATTCAATATTAAAGCCGCCACCCACTAGCTTCGTGACAGTTTGAACATTTAATTTAAGCGAAAAGCAATGATTATTTTTCAAATAATCATTTTTTTTTCAGGTTTCTGAGAGCAGTAAAATGTATTTTGAATTAAATAAATTACATACATTCTTCTTTTTATGTCAATACATTTAATCCAAAAAATGTTTTTTGACACCCTGTATCAATAATTATGTTAATGTTTATATTACAGAATTGAGAATTGAATTACCTTTCAAATGAGCTATCACACGACCCCTATTCTTATTTAAAAAAATCATCGATGACGTCATCACGCCCACATGGGTGACGTCACTAGTATGATGTATATGAGAAAAAGTCGTAATTTAAAAATAAAAATTCGGGGTTTTTTCCAAAATTATCCATTCTCGAGAAAATGAATTTATTCCAACCTTTACGTGCTCACTGTATAAGTAGCCTGTATACCACAGTTATAAAAACTTACATAGAATAAAAACTTCAGTTTGTATGATAGTATAAAATTTTATTATTAAAACTTTCTTAAAAAGTGTCGTCCAAATGGAGTAAAAAAAACAGAACGTTTTCGATCCGATTCAAATCATCCTCAGTGCATTCCGTAAAGTAAATTAACCTAGCACACTAGTTATAAAGGTGACATCAAAATATATGGTTTAGTGTAAAAATTTGTAGTAATTAAAGTGACCCTAGGTCGATGTTATTAAATTAATTTTAAATACTTAAAGAGCAACATGGGTTCCTTGCTCGAATCAAACACTTGATTCTTGTCGGTTCGAATGACCAAATATATTTTGATGTCACCTTTATAACTAGCGTGCTATATAGTTACATTTACTTTACGGAATGCACTGAGGATGATCTGAGTCAGATCGAAAACGTTCTGTTTTTTTACTTCATTTGGACGATACTTTTTTAAAAACGTTTTAATAATAAAATTTTATGCCATTATACAAACTGAAATTTTTACTTCTATGTAAGTTTTTATTACATACAGAGTGAGTCTGTAATTTGGAATAAATTCAATAGTTCAAATACTAATTGTTTTTTTTTTAATAATGCTCAGACATGTCGATTAGTATTTCAAATCGACATTTTTTATATACACTAATAATGTATACAAGGTGTCCCAATTTAGAGATATGACGTCATCGTTGATTTTCTTAAATGGCAACAGTGTCATTTTGATAGCTATTTTGATAGAGTGTCTAAAGTTATACATAACTGGAAAATATCAAATTTTTATTCCGTACCATTTACAAGATAATAAAAATAACAAAGTTAAGAAAAACAAGAGTCTGTAATTTGGAATAAATTCAATAGTTCAAATATTAATTGTTTTTTTTTGAAAAATGCTTAGACCTGTCGATTAGTATTTCAAATCGAAATTTTTTTACATACAATAATAATGTATACAAGGTGTCCCAATTTGGAGATATGACGTCATAGTTCATTTTCTTAAATGGCAACACTGTCATTTTGATAGCTGTTTTGATAGAGTGTGTAAAGTTATACAAATCTGTAAAATATCAATTTTTTATTGCCTACCATTTACAAGATAATATAAAATCACAAAGTTATGAAAAACAAGAAATCAAATAATTGAATTTAATTATTTCAATTAAGTTGCTCATAATGTTGCCCATTAACTATTTGACAACATCCTAAAAGCGAACGAAATTCGTTTTGAACATTTTGCTTAATTCTAATAAGACATGTCTGAGCATTTTTCAATAAGATAAATCGTGAGATTAAAAAACAGTTAGAAAGATCTGGACAAGAAAATATCGGTCAAAATCTAGATATCATGAATTCCGCCATGGTCACCATAGCAAACGAAGTTTTGAAACCAGAAAAAGACCCAATAAAGAAAAAGGATTGGATGACCGATAAAATACTAGACCTTATTCAACAAAGAAGAAATTGGAAAAACAAAGACGAGATTCGGTATAGAGAGATATATCGACAAATAAGATACGAGGTTAAGCGAGCAAAAGGGGACTGGATGGAACAAAGATGTCGTGAAATGGAAGAACTACAAAGAAAACATGACGAGTTTAATATACATAAAAAGCTTAAAGAAATTACCTACACTCAGAGAAAAAGAACTCCTCACTTTATGAGAAACTGCAAAGGTAAAATAATTCTCGACTTGGATGAAAAAAAGGAAGAATGGACTAACTATATAAAAGAGCTCTTCCTGGATACGAGGCCACCACTTAACACCACAAAGTATACGAATACTGGTCCTAGTATTTTAAAAGCGGAAGTAGAGAAAGCCATCAAACAGAGCAAAAATGGGAAATCTCCAGGCCCTGACCAAATACCATCAGACTGGCTCAAACTTCTGGATGACGACAATGTCTCACAACTAACAAACATTTATAACCATATATACGAGACTGGCATGATGCCACAGATATGGTTAGAGTCTACATTTATTCCACTCCCAAAAAAGCCTAATACATCATCATGTAAAGACTTTAGACTAATTAGTCTCATGAGCCACTCTCTCAAGCTACTTCTTAAGATAATTCTTAATAGAATCAAGCAGAAATGTGAAGAGACAATGGGAAACAAACAATTCGGTTTCAGAGAAGGATTGGGAACAAGGGAAGCTTTGTTCTCAATGTTAACATTACTTCAAAGATCATGGGAAGTACAGAAACCAATTTACGTCTGCTTTATAGATTTTGAGAAGGCGTTTGATAGAGTTCAACATGATAGGTTGTTTGAATATCTAGAAATGATTGGAATAGACGATAAAGATCTGAGACTTTTACAACATCTATATTGGAATCAAGAAGCTTCTATTCTGGTAGACGGCAAAGAAACAGACAAAATTTGCATTCAAAGAGGTGTCAGACAGGGTTGTGTGTTATCCCCAACTTTGTTTAACGTATACTCAGAAATAATTTTTAATGAAGCCTTGGAAGGACAATGTGGAGTTCGAATCGGGGGAGAAACTATTAACAACATCAGATATGCAGACGACACCGCGATCATGGCTGAAAATATCGAAGATCTTCAATTCCTTATAGATCGAGTCACTAGAGAATGCTCCAATAACGGACTTAACATAAATGCAACAAAGACAAAGTTACTTGTGGTTAGTAAACAAGACGTCGGCCCTATGCAACTAATTGTCAATGATGAATCAATAACAAAAGTTAACCATTTTAAATACCTAGGATGTTGGATAAACGAGACACTAAATCCGGATGAAGAAATTAAAACTCGTATAGAAATTGCAAGAGGAGCATTTATGAAACTTAGATCTATTCTGAGCAACTCTCAGCTGAACTTACAACTAAGAATCAAGTTCCTAAAATGTTATGTGTATCCTGTATTACTATATGGATGTGAAACCTGGATCATGAAGGTTAACATGATGAACAAATTAGAAGCCTTTGAGATGTGGTCGTATCGTAGAATGCTCAGAATATCTTGGGTTCAACGCATTTCAAACAGAGAAGTCTTAAACAGGGTAGGTCAAGGCGAAGGTGACTTAATGAAGATGATAAAAAAGAGAAAACTTGAATATCTGGGGCATATAATGAGAGGTAGTAGATACAGGATGCTGCAGTTAATACTCAATGGAAAGATCGACGGAAAAAGAGGAATTGGTCGAAAGAAATATTCATGGCTCCGAAACCTTCGTCAATGGACTGGCTTATCAGCAGATCAATTGTTACATGCCGCACAAGATCGAGAACGATATCGGCAAATTGTTATGGAAGCTACCTACGCCTAAAAATTTGGGCACGGTAGTTAAAGAAGAAGAAGAGCATTTTTCTTCTTCAAAAGTACTTCAAAACTAGCAGTCGTCTTCTTCTTCACGTGCTATATCAAAATTATCCGACGTTGGCGACCACCAATGAAAAGACTTTTCAATATTCTGCAATGTGGAATAATTGTTGTCTTGCATTTGATATCTGAGTTCATTCACGAATGTTTTTTAAGCAACACGCTTGTTTTCTTACTAAACTACTGATCTTTAAGGATCAGTTTTAATATTTTATATCGATTTCGCCTTACTGTATATTCCAGGTAATACATTTTTCGGTGTTTAACAGTCTTTAACAGTTCTGTTCTCTATATGTGTTGACCCTCCTTAGTAATTCTTAATTAGTTTTTCTTGCTGTCCAGGGTATCTTCACACTGAACCAAAAAAGTACGTAAATATAATGAAAAAAACATTGATTCAAAAACGGGGACCATTAATTTTCGTCCAAAGATCAGTATCATTGGTCCAATGTAAGTCGATACATTAACTAATGCCCAAAAACATTAATTTTTATGAATTACTATGTTCATTCAATGTACTTTCTAGTTAAGAATCAATGTATCGGTACATTGAATCAATGTATCGGTACATTGAATCAATGGATCGGTACATTAATTCTAACTAGAAAGTACATTGAACCAACGTACTAATTCATAAAAATTAATGTTTTTGAGCATTAGTTAATGTATCTACTTACATTGGACCAACGATACTGATCATTGGACGAAAATTAATGCTCCCCGTTTTTGAATCAATGTTTTTTTCATTATATTTACGTACTTTTTTGGTTCAGTGAATGGCATCTTCATGTATATTTGTATATTACATACAAATAGTTAATAAGTAAACAAAATGACGACTTAATATCTACATAAATATTTCAAATATAGGTTGAAGCAACGATTTTTTGCCGATTCTCAAACTAATGTTAAGTATTATCTATAAGTTTAAAGGAAAAAAAACATATATTTTTAATTAACCCAAACAACTTTTTATAATGTAATTTGGAAAAAAACTGAATAACTAAATATAACAGAAATTGATTCTTCATATAAAATATATAAAAATATACATATATTTATATTACATAAAAAATGTATACCTACCTGATATCGTGAAAATAAATACATCTACAATAACATCTTCATAAATACAACATCTCTCTGGGATTAATTATCACCACCCATACAAAAAGCAAATGGTTGAATGGCATTTTTCTTTGATTTGATTTCAAAAATATAATTTGATCTTCGACTTCTTGCTGGGTCTTTCCGATGTAAAAATGATTACTGAAAATCTCTGATGGTATGTTTTATTAGTTCTAAACTAATCTAAATAGTGAACATAGTTGTATTTTTGGTTATCACTTTTTTATGGAAATATTTTAATTTATCCTGAAAAAAATTGCTAGATGTTGAGATGTTTATTTTTACTTTGATAGATACTACCGACTGCAAGAGTTAATAATATTTTTCAATTATTTACGGTTTAATCACCTAAAGATTTAATTTACTAATCTTTTATAAGATTACACCATTTAGAAATATTTTCAAATGATTCCTATTTTCTTTTACCTATGTGTCGATTTAGCTTTTGAAAAAATTTACAGAGAACAAAAATTAATTAATACTGGATATGCAGGATTGAATAATGAAATAGGTACTTACATACATTCCGTAATGTCTTTAAGGGTATTCTTTTCAAATAAAAATTTATTTGTTTTATCCTTGATATGACTTTCACACTGAAGAAAGGAGATAATTCTTTCGAAATTGCTGTCCCATCCATCAATAAGTCCATTTCCATTTCCAAATGCCACTCCAAAGTCCATATCAATCTGCAAAAGTGGAAATAGAAGTACAACTTTTTTTTATAGAAATCCAACAAAATAATTTATAAATACAGTTAAAAATATATGTAAATACATACCTTAGAAAAATCAACCAAATCATTAGTGCCAAACACCGGTCCTCAGAGTCTGCAGGGTAACTGTCTGCTAGGAGGCTGCAACTGTTGTCACGTGATTTTTTACACCAGTAAAAACACTTATAGAGTTTTAAGAAATGTATCAGTTTATGTACAAGATCATTGCTACAATGAATTGATCATTGATTCAGGTATATTACATTAATACAATGATTGCGTTACATCAAAACAATGTATCGAGTTATTAATCAAAAGTCGAAAACATTGATTTAATGTTACGAAAACATTGATTCAATAAACGAGTTCGTAATTTAAAGAACACTGTACATTAGTGCAACGTTTTATATTCCTTAATTTAACCGCATAATCCGGATGTATAATTTCATATATACAATGAACAAATTATTATTAGTATTATGAAAAAAGTCATTGGATAGATAAAAAGATTCATTGGATTAATGATGCTATTCATTATTTTTTAATGAATAGAATTACATTGTATTAATAAATATGGTCATTACTTAATGACTACGTGTTTATAGTATTAACGAAATTTTCATTGAATCAATGTAAAAAAAAGTCAATGATTGGCGTTCATTGGTACTATGTACAATAATTTTTTCAGTGCAGAATCCGTCTGTGAATCCACATTTCCAATGCTTCAATTCTGTTCATGGTTGATACTTTTAGTGTCCACGCTTCTGCACCATACAAAAGTACAGAACAAACATAGCATTTAACCACTCTTTGTCTTAGTTCTAAACCGATATGGTTATTGCAAAGAAATGACTTCATTTTCATAAAAGTAGTTTTACTCATTGCTATTTGCGTTTTATTTCTATGTCTGGATCCAGTTGGTCCCTTAGGATATTTCCAAAATATTACTATGACAAAAGTAAACAAAGAAATATAAAAGAAAATATAAAAGTAGTAGTACTACTGGCAAACTGTAAGCAAAAATATTCTTGCGCAGTTAATTTTGCTACACCAGTAAGGGTTTGTTTTAGATACATTTTGAGCAAAGTTAGTAATTTACAATATCCGATTGTGCAAATTTTCATTTGCTATAATTTTCTGATTTATTGGCAACACCAGATCGCAAATTTTCATTTGCTGTAACATTCTGATTTATTAACAACACTAGTGCGTAATACACTGTAAGCCGCAAAAGAAATAAAGAACAAAAAGAAAATCTTTGCGGCGTTATATTCCAATTACTTTAAGATTTACGTCTTACGTTTTACGCATTACCAGTTACGATTACAAACGGAAATGGGACAAAACAAACGACGTACGAAGTGGGTGATCCTGTTTGATGCAGAAACTCGACCGGAAGTAGGATGATTCCAAAACATAACCGTCACCGTAAAGTACGCTCTTCTGAGGTGTACGTATTCAGATTTTATTTTCATGTCAAAGAATATCGTGAAATATAGCAAACGTGAATCTAGTTAGAGTGCAGGAAACCCGACTGAAAATAGGGGCGTTTATTAGAAAAGCTCATAACCATATGAAAGTCGAATAGATTTTTTTGCTTACAGGATTGGTACAGTTTTAGTTTTTATAAAATCTTTTTTATATTCAAATAAAAAGCATCTACCCAATTCTTTAATTTAATTAAATTGTATCTGATTTTTTTATACTAAACGGGAATTATACCCCTACATATAATATTAGATCGGTTTTGTCCTTCTCATATATTCCATCATATTATATTCCACCTCCCAATCCCAATCCTTCCAAAACACAAGTCTACGATTTCCACCTTCGCACAAAGCAAGCCACACGAAAAATCCAAATTGCGTGGAATGGATTCATTACTTCCTAATAAAACTATTAGGAAGAAAGAAGTAAGCCTGAAAACAAAAATGAAAGTATATCAAACTGTATACGAGCCGGTGCTACTCTACGGTAGTGAAACGTGGACAGTGAACGACAACATCCGTAGTAAAATTCAAGCATGCGAAATGCGATATTTACGTGCGGTATCCGGGGTTGCCAGACGTAATCGTATAAAAATGAAGGCCTACGTGAAAGGTGCGAGGTTGGAAGGACCTTAGACAGACTTGAAACGAAACAGTTATCGTGGTTAGGACATATGGCGAGAATGAGTGAAGGTAGAACCGTAAAGAGGGTATGGAAAGCGGTATCTGACAACAAACGACGAAGAGGCAAGCCAGCAAGAACGTGGAACGCAAATATTGGAAAGGCTTGCGTAAAAAGCAATATTGGGTGGAGAGAAGCAGAAAGACTAGCTACTAGTCTAAGAGCTAGTGAACCCTCCGACTAACGGTCGTCCTGTAAGGCTAGAAATTTGTCTAGTGATAATTCATAGCACACCAAGGCTAAAAACCATGACCTGGCAGGCCTCAGCGGTGCACGTGTATCTACCAGGTGAATCGAAAAGTGCAAATTTAGGGAGTAAAATAAACTTTCTCCTGTAAGGTTTAAATTTAAGTATGTGTTTAAGTAAGTCATTTAGAAGAAATGTGTACAATGACAGGCGATTCTGAAGAGCATAAGACCTTGCCATGCGAGGGGAAAGATTAGGGGTTTTTCCTAAAATTATTCTTTTTGCATCGAACAATTTTTTTTAGGTTTTTTAATCATTCCAAACAGAAAAGGTCCTTAGTGATTTTTCTCTTAAGTTAATAGGTTTTGTTATATAAGCGATTGAAAATTTTGAAAATTGCGAAATCGGCCATTTTTAACCCTAAATCGGACATTTATCTAAAAATTTGAATATTGGCAAGGTACGTAGATTTCCTTAAACATTGATTGATGAAATCCCGAAGAGTTTTTTGCAATAAAATATCGAAAACCCCTTTGTTTTTTTAATTGCTAATCAAGCGGGCGCTACACTGTAGTATAAGTGAGGACGTTTGAGTTTGCATAAATTCATTATCTCGAGAATGGGCAAATTTCAAGAGAAATCCTCAGACAGGTCGATTTTTATTTTTGAATTAGGACTTTTTGGTATATATATATATATATATATATATATATATATATATATATATATATATATATATATATATATATATATATAATACTAGTGACTTCATCCATCTGGGCGTGATGACGTAATCGATGCTTTTTCTAAATAAGAGTAGTGGTTGTATGATAGCTCATTTGAAAGGTTATTTAATTCTCTATTCAGTAATATAAACATTAACATAATTATTTATACAGGCTGCACAAAAAAAAATTTCTTCTATTTGTCAAATTTAATCAAAGTTAATTTAATAAAAAAATTTTTTTTGTACACCCTGTATAAATAATTATGTTAATGTTTATATTAGTGAATAGAGAATTAAATAACCTTTCAAATGAACTGTCACACAACCCCTACTCTCATTTAAAAAAATCATCGATTACGTCATCACGCCCAGATGGATGACGTCACTAGTATTATATATATGCCAAAAAGTCCTAATTTAAAAATAAAAATCTACCTGTCTGAGGATTGCTCTTGAAATTTGCCCATTCTCGAGATAATGAATTTATGCCAACTCAAACGTCCTCACTTATACTACAGTGTCGCGTCCGCTTGATTAGCAATTAAAAAACAAAGGGGTTTCCGATATTGTATTGCAAAAAACTCTTAGGGATTTCATCAATCAATGTTTAAAGAATATCTACCTACCTTGACAACTTTGAAATTTTTAGATAAATGTCCGATTTAGGGTTAAAAATGGTCGATTTCGCAATTTTCAAAATTTTCAATCGCTTATATAACAAAAACTATTAACTTAAGAGAAAAATCATTAAGACCTTTTCTGTTTGGAATGATTCAAAAAACTTAAGAAAAATTTGTTCGATGCAAAAAAAAATAAATTTAGAAAAACCCCTAATCTTTCCCCTCGCCTGGCAAGGTCTTATGCTCTTCAGAATCGCCTGTCATTGTACACATTTCTTTTAAATGACTTACTCAAATACATACTTAAATTTACACCTTACAGGAGAAAGGTTATTTTACCCCCTTAAATTTGCACTTTTCGATTCACCTGGTAGATACACGTGCACCGCTGAGGCCTGCCAGGTCATGGTTTTTAGCCTTAGTGTGCTATCAATTATCACTAGAAAAATTTCTAGCCTTACAGGACGAGCGTTAGTCGAAGGGTTCACTAGCTCTTAGACTATACTGACCGAAAGGCATGGAGACGTCTGATTTCTCCACTTACCTCGACACCGTAAGGTACAAGAGGACGCCTTAAGTAAGTAAGTAAGTAAGTAGGTAATCTATTACAACACACAGACAAACCTATATAATATTTGGATCGGTCCCTCACCTACAGACACCATGGCACACCATGGCACAAAACCGAGAGGGAAAGTAACAACTAGGAACAAAATACCCAGAAAGCTAACGGGAAGTAAATGACATGCCCTGGTGCCACGGCACATGCACTGTGTTTTGAACAGCCGAATACACGTGTACCGTTTGGGACAGATCTGCCTATATCAAACAAGTTGATATTGCGCTAAATGAAACATGCAGGATAGTAACGGGGTGCATGAACCCGATGCCACTCTTTAATCTATGTATATACTCTATACAAAGCTCTAACACCACCAAAGCGACTAAAATCAAGGAAAACCTTCCGTGGAACAGTACAGGATGAACCGACCGAGGATTTTCTTTTTGAGGTGCAACGGACCGGTCAATATCTGGAGTTTAAAACGTAGAACTATGAATAGGATAATAATGAGGGGTCGCTCCAGTGAAATCAAACATAATAAAATATAGACCTGGATCCCATGTATCAAAAAAAAAGTTTATTAATAGAAAGCTAATTTGATAATAGCTTAACGGTGTCTATTCGGACAAACTTTGATGTACGGGAACACTGGAACAGGGGAGGTTTTAATTGTGGAACAGGTTACAGGTTTCGAACGTCAAACTACGAAAACGTCCCATGTATTTTGTCGGACAGAACTTCCAATTGATTTCTATTTTTTCTTTCATTAAACTCTCATGTAACAATCAGACTTATATTTACCACCAATATAAATCCTGTCATTTGATATGCTCTACGTGTCGGACTTATATATAAAAACTCCAATATATTTGTTGGACAAACATTTTTTCATGTTATATAATGTTTGCTATTGAATAAACTTAAAAACAACCTGCTAATTTTCACAATCATAAACTTGTCAGGATGACACGTTCCACAACTAAAATCACGTTTCACAATTAAAACTTCCCCTATTCCAGTGTTCACATACATCAAAGTTTGTCCGACTAGACACCGTTAAACTATTAACAAATTTTCAGCTTGCTATTAATCAACTTTTTTTGGTTCGCTGGATCCAGGCCTAATAGGGGAAAATAGACCAAGATTATATGAACTGTGATTGTGGAGAAATACAGCATAAGGAACATCTTCTTACCTGCAGAAACTGTCCTTATCGTTGTACCCTAGAAGATTTGTGGCTCGCCAACAAAGATAGAGTATGGTGAAAGTAAAGGGAGTATGGTGTAAGCCAAAAAAACAATTCTACGTATAAATGATACATGTCATCATCATCATAAGTGGCTCGACAATCCGTTGTGGATCTTGGCCTGCTCACAAAGAAGTCGCCACTCCTGTCGATTCCTGGCAACTTCCCTCCATCTTCTGACCCCTAGAATCTTTAGGTCTTCTTCCACATCATCAATCCATCTTCTTCGTGGTCATCCTCTACTTCTTGTGCCCTCTGGTTTTAAAAATGTTAATCTCTTAGTGTATTCGTGATCTGACATCCTAGCAATGTGTCCAGCCCATCTAAGTCTCTGCACTTTAACGAATTTCACAATATCTGGATCGGTGTATAACTGATACAGTTCAAATTTGTATCTTCGACGCCATAGCCCATTTTCATTTACTACCCCAAAAATCTTTCTAAGAATTTTTCTCTCAAAAATACCAGGAAGTCTTTCATCACTTTGAGATAGGGTCCACGTTT
Organism: Diabrotica virgifera virgifera; assembly: GCF_917563875.1. Taxonomy (NCBI): domain Eukaryota; kingdom Metazoa; phylum Arthropoda; class Insecta; order Coleoptera; family Chrysomelidae; genus Diabrotica; species Diabrotica virgifera. The sequence continues at coordinate 193,630,547 of NC_065449.1, forward strand.
CAGCTCCATATATCAAAACCGGTCTTATTAAGGTCTTGTATATATTGAGCTTTACTGCACGTTTTATATTTTTATTTTTTAAATGTTTATGGAGACCGTGAACAGTTCTGTTTGCTACTGCTATGCGTCTTTTTATTTCATCGCTTGTCGTGTTTATTGAGTTTGCTAGCGATCCAAGATATGTGAATTCCTTGACTTGCTCAAAGGTGTGATTGTTAATTTGAATTCCCTGTTGGATATTTCGGGAGGTTTTAGAAACCAACATATATTTGGTTTTTTCCTCGTTTACCACAAGTCCTAATTCACTTGCCGCGTCCGCAAGCCTTGTAAAACACTGCACCATGTCTCTCATACTTCTGCCCACTATAACTATATCGTCAGCGAATGCGAAAATTTGCGTCGATCTATTAAAAATAGTTCCATTCATTCTAATATTTAATTGTCTGACTGCCTTTTCCAAGGCAATATTAAAGAGGTCTAAGACAGGGACACGCCAGCGCGTCTCCCTGTCTTAGACCATTATTAACGTCAAAGAAGGTAGAGTTTTCTCCTTGAATTCTAACGCACGAGCTTGCGTTTTGCATTGTTAGTTGAGTTGGGTCAACTTAACTAGCTTAGGTGGGATCCCAAAGTCTATCACTGCATTATATAATTTTCAGCTTGCTATTAGTCAACTTTTTTTTTGGTACGCTAGATCCAGGCCTAGTCGTCGTCAAAACTTGACCGAGAACGGTTGTCTGTAAAACATTTATCTGTGCTAAATAATTGCTGCTATCAATTTTCGATTAAAACCTAATTACACCTTAATGGATTTAGAGTGTTAAAAATAAATCTGATTTAGTGATGGGAAATAGTTAATTATATTATATTAGATTTCAAATTAAGCTGATTAATAATATTATAAAACAAACAAATTAATAGGGTTGTTAAGAAGTCTCCCTCCGCACGGTTGAAGTGGGGAGACTTCTTAAGCGGAATTTCAAAAATACTGTAGTTTAAGTGCGGTACATTAAAAACTCATTAAGTGATATCAAACATCTGAACACAAACTTCTTTTTGTTAGCTACTCATTTAGGTCGGTAAGTGATAACAATAGTAATTTAAACAATAGGTATAATTTAATTTAATCCTAATATTAAAAATGGAAATACTAGTAGAACCATATACAGGGTGACCTCAGGAACAAAATGAGTAATAATGATAATGGAATACAACCAAACCAAATGGTTTACTATGATCAAAATGGACAAATGATAACAAACCAAGCCATGATGCCGCAACAGCAACAGCTTATGCCCACAAATATTTCACCAAACACAATGATAATGCCTGATCAACAACAAACAAATATCGTGCTACCAATGGATCAAACTACATCCCAAATCAATCCGTATCCTTCAATATCATCATCCGCAAGTGGATCCCAACAACAGTCTCATATAAACTACGAATGGCAAACAGTCAGCAGAAAAAGGTTATGCAGCCCTGAAGAAAACCCAAGAGTTAAAAGACAAACCTCTATTAAAGACTACTGGCTGGGCTCGAATAGAAAAGATGGAAATATATTTAATAATCTCGAAAACGAAGATGATGCCCCTCCCACAGAAGGTAATTTAGAAAAAACAAATGAGCCCAAGCCTCCTCCAATATTCATAGATAAGGTAGAAGATATCAATCCATTAACCGATCTATTAACAAAATTATGTCCCAATCAGTATACATTAAAAGCCTTGGGAGAAAAACAAATAAAACTACAACCTAATACAGGAGAAGTGTATAGTAAAATCACAAAAGCACTACAAGAGAAGAAAACAGAATTTCATACATACAAACCAAAACAGGACAAAAGTTTTAGAGTGGTATTAAAGAACCTCCACCATTCAACAAACATTGAGCATATTAAAAACAACGTAGAAGACCTCGGCCATGAAGTTGTCCAGATATGGAATGTGAAACAAAACAAGACAAGAAAACCACTACCAATGTTCTTCGTCGACTTAAAGGTCAAAGAAAATAACAAAGATATATACAACACCAAACTGTTCATGAATACAAGCGTAATATTCGAACCGCCAATCTCTAGAAAAACAATACCACAATGTATGCGATGTCAAAGGTACGGACATACAAAAAACTTCTGTCAAAGAGAATACAGATGCGTCAAATGTACAGAATTTCACCAAACATCTGAATGTCCTAGAAATATAAAAGACAACACAGTCAAATGCGTAAACTGCCTGGAGAACCATCCAGCAAACTATAGAGGATGCATAATACACAAAGAATTACAACAAAAGTTATACCCCAGACTGCGACAGAAAAACACAGCGACCACAACTAATAGTGCACGCACAGTAACCGCTGATAATACATATGCACAAGTTGTTACAATGCAAAACGTAACAAATAATCCTAACGGAGCAACCAATATCCAACAATCACAATCAAATGATCTCACGGAACTAAAAAATATGATGAGAGATCTAATAACCCAAATGGGAACGATCATGAATCTAATCACAACGCTTGTTTCAAAACTTTCTTAATGGATACTCAATTGTTAAAGATAGTACAGTGGAACGCCAATGGTCTGAGTCTACATGCTCATGAAATTAAAGCTTACATCATCGGCAATAACATTGATGTATTTCTAGTCTCAGAAACACATTTTACATATAAAAACTATTTCAAAATACCTAAATATAACATCTACCACACAAACCATCCAGATAATACAGCTCATGGAGGAACAGCAGTTATAATTCGTAGCAGTATATAACATTATGAATTAGAAAGTTATCAAAAAGAATACCTACAAGCAACCAGTGTAGCAATAGAAAGTAGCACTGGTACTCTGGTTCTATCAGCAGCATATTGCCCACCTAAACACAACAACAAAAAAGAACAATATACTAACTACATAGGAACACTCGGAAACAAATTTATAAGTGGAGGTGATTACAATGCCAAGAATACACATTGGGGATCTCGACTTACAAACACTAAGGGCAGAGAATTATTGACCACAATCACAGGTAACAATTTAAGCATCAAAGCAACAGGAGAGCCCACCTACTGGCCGTCCGATCCTGCGAAAATACCAGACGCTATCGACTTCTTCATCGTAAAAGGTATTAACCCAAACTACCTAAAAATTGAAAGCAGCTATGATCTTTCATCAGATCATTCTCCTATAATATTGACGTTACATGCAAAAGTAATAAGAAAATACCAAGAACCTCAATTATGCAACCTAAAGACCAACTGGGAGCTATTCCGACAAAAACTTGATGAGAACATTGAACTAAACGTTCCACTCAAGACACCACAGAACATTTATGAAGCCGTCGCAAATCTAACAAAAGGAATTCAAACAGCAGCCTGGCACGCAACTCCCAATGTTGCCGATAATAAATCCAAAGGTGATAATCCAATTATTGTAAAAGAAAAAATCATAGAAAAACGAAGACTTCGTAAAAAGTGGCAAAACAATAGAACTGAAATCAATAAAAGGAATTATAACAGAGCAGCATCTGAATTAAAAAGACTACTACACACAATAAGGAATCAGAACGTACAAGAGTACCTCGAAAAACTAACACCTACGGAAGCAACAGATTATTCTCTATGGCGTGCTACACGAAAAATGAAAAGACCAATACAACAAATACCTCCGCTTAGAGACTCTGCGGGAACATGGGCCAGAAGTAATAATGAAAAAGCAAAGGCCTTTGCTGAACACCTAAGCAACGTCTTTAAACCTTACAACATGGACCAAAACGACGAAGATAATAATGGAATCTTAAATTTTCTTGATATACCTTTTCAAATGGATCTCCCAATAAAAAAATTTAAACCTAAAGAAATCCGAATGGTAATTATGGATGAAATTAATCCAAAAAAGGCTCCTGGATATGACCTCGTCACTGGAAAAATCCTGCAAAACGTAACTAAGAAAACAATCATGGCAATAACACATATATTTAATGCAATACTTACGTATGCACATTTTCCCAATCAGTGGAAAGTAGCAGAGATCATAATGTTACAAAAACCAGGAAAAGACCCCAAAGAACTGAACTCATATAGACCCATTAGTCTCTTACCAATATTATCTAAGCTATTTGAAAAAATGTTTCTACGTCGATTAGAACCAATAATAGAAGAAACAAGATTAATTCCAAAACACCAATTTGGTTTTCGTAGCAAACATGGAACAATAGAGCAAACACATCGTATAGTCAAACAAATCAGCAATGATCTAGAAAACAAGAGGTACTGTAGTGCAGCTTTTCTAGATATCAGCCAAGCATTCGACAAAGTGTGGCATACAGGACTCCTCCATAAGCTGAAGAAAAATCTTCCGTATCAATATTATTTAATTATAAAATCGTATCTGACAGATCGCTTTTCATTAGTAAAACAACAAGATGCTCGCTCAGAACTATTTAAAATAAAATCCGGCGTCCCACAAGGTAGTGTACTTGGTCCCTTACTATACCTGTTATTTACTGCTGACCTACCTACAACTAGATTGACAACAGTCGCAACATTCGCGGATGACACAGGTATTATCGCATCTCACACAGACCCCCAAAGAGCTTCGCATAACTTACAAGCCCACTTAAATAAAATAGAAAAATGGTTAAAAAAATGGAAACTAAGAGCTAATGAAACAAAATCGACCCACATGACATTTACCATGCGAAGAGAGAGCTGTCCACCAGTATACATAAACAACAAACAATTATTACAAGTAGATACAACCAAATACCTGGGCATACATCTAGATAAAAAACTAACATGGAGAAAACACATATTCACCAAAAGAAAGCAACTTGGACTCAAACTTCAACAAATGTACTGGATTCTGGGTAGACATTCAAGACTGTCAATTGAAAATAAATTAGTGGTATACAAAGCCATACTTAAACCCATATGGACCTATGGCATACAGCTATGGGGCTCAGCCAGTAACTCTAACTTGGAAATTATACAACGTTTTCAAAATAAGGCATTAAGAACCATAGTAAACGCTCCATGGTACGTCCCCAACGCAATAATAGAGAGAGACCTGAAAGTTCCCAGCATCAAAGAAGAAATCAGCAAATACAGTGAAAAGTATGAAGAAAGACTTAGTGCGCATCCAAATGATTTCGCGAGTGAATTATTAAACACGAAGGGTGAAGTTCGCAGACTTAAGCGTTATAAACCAACTGACTTACCAAATAGATTTTAGATAAATTAGAACTATTTTAAGTTTTACTTTATTTTACTAGTAGTACTATCTATACATTTGTTGATAATTTAGAAAGGAAAGTTTTCATTGGAATTCTTACCTACATGTCATAGCCTAAGAAAGTCATAACTTTAACTGATTGTTCCTAACGGAACAGATTGTTAAATAAATTGTAGTAATAAAAAAAAAAAAAAAAAAAAGATCCAGGCCTAATAGGGGAAAATAGACCAAGATTATGTGAACTGCGATTGTGGAGAAATACAGTGTAAGGAACATCTTCTTACCTGCAGAAACTGTCCTTATCATTGTACCCTAGAAGATTTGTGGCTCGCCAACAAAGATAGAGTATGGTGAAAGTAAAGGGAGTATGGTGTAAGCCAAAAAAACAATTCTACGTATAAATGATACATGTCACTTTCATAATATATTTTATCGTTGTACGTTTACCATTTCTCTTGATGCACCCTCGATAGTAAAACAAGAGTTCAATGTTATGTACACTATTACAAACGGAAAGATAAACCTTCAATTTGGCAAGACGTTTGCTATTGGTCCCTGGAGGCAGTTACATTTTATTAAGTTGATTATACAACCCTATATGTACAATAAAAGTGTGTCTTTAATAGGGAAGAAGTAAATAAGGGAAACAAATACCTCGGTATAAATCTAACGCTTTAATGGTGTGTAAACATTAGGGTTGTATGCAGATACGGTGACGACCGCAATGTTCGCGTATACGCACCTGCTCTCATGACGTCATATGCGAACTTTGTTGGAACATAATAATGGCGGTTTTGATGATAAATTTAGTTTCTTGCATAAGTTTCAGATTGATATTAATGATTAGAAGATGTAGTAAAATTCATGAGTGAACTAAACAGTGTCTTAAAACTATAATACAGTATGGTGCAAATGAAAAGAATAAATTCCTTATTTCGTAAGCCGGCAACTTTAAGGAAAATCCCGAAATAAGTCGATTTTCGACATAATCAAGTCAAGAAGTCGACATAATCAAGCTGAATCTTAGTATAGTCCTGTCGCCAGGAGGGGTACAACGGCCTCCTTAATTCAGATGGACTTACCCAAGTTTTTCTTATATATTTTGACCCGTAGAACACGAATTTTTTGAATAACAGTTGATTCGGATGTCGATAAGATTGTTATAAACAAAGAACTTGAGAAATTACATAACAGCGATTTTTCGCAAAACAAAACATTTTTTTTATTTGTTGGGCGATTCTCAGCAAAAAATGTTCTTACAAGTTTTTTCGTAAGCTGCATAGTTTTCGAGATAAACGCCGTTGAACTTTCAAAAAATCGAAAAAGTGCAATTTTTGAACCCGAATACCTTTTGATTAAAAAATACAATAGCAATTCTGCTTGCTGCATTTGAAAGATCAAGTCAAATTCTATCGGTTTTGATCATTTGCATTGCTAAAAATTAATTTTTTTATTGTTAAACAAAGCTATAAACACATAGTGTTTCCCGTGTCTAATGCATGCGTTTTAATGTACATAATGTACGTAATATACGTAGAAATGGTTTGTATGCGCGCCTACTCGTTCGATTTCAAATAAGAAATGCATTGAATACATTATTCAAGCACTATGTGTTTATAGCTTTGTCTAACAATAAAAAAATTAATTTTTAGCAATAACCGATAGAATTTGACTTGAACTTTCAAATGCGGTAAGCAGAATTGCTATTTTATTTTTCAATCAAAAGTTATTTGGGTTCAAAAACTGCCATTTTTCGATTTTTTGAAAGTTCAACCGCATTTATGCCGAAAACTATGCATCCTACCAAAAAACTTTTTTTGAAAGATTTTTTGCTTAGAATGGCCCAAAAAAATACACAAAAATGTTTTGTTTTGCGAAAAATCGCTGTTATGTGATTCCTCAAGTTCTTTGTTTATAACAATCTTATCGACATCCGGATCAACTGTTACCCAAAAAATTCGTGTTCTACGGGTCAAAATTCATAAAAAGAACTTGGGTAAGTCCATCTGAATTAAGGAGGCCGTTGTAGCCCCACTGGCGACAGGACTATTATTCCATCATTTTTGCACGCCAACAAAAACGACAGTTTTCAAGCCACACACTTCTGTTTTGCGTCATTTTTGTTCGAACAGACTTGTTCGTCGAACAAAACTGTCGAGCAATAACGCAATTCGTAAGCACATCTGATTTTGAATAATTACCAAAAAGATCATAATAATGTATGAAAAATGTATTTGTTTAAATTTATCTATATATTATAATTCGTTATATAATTGCCTCAGTCTCATGATAGTGAAACGGCGGATAAAAAAAATGGGTTGCCTTAAAACTAATTAATGGCTTAACTATACATGTCTTAATTAACCACTTTCCGTTTATACAAAACTTAGGTACCCCTAATTATCACGAAAACCCGACCGCTTTTGACAGAAAACTTCCTCATCCAAGGACTTGGAAAAGTTTGTTAGTTAGTAATACGGCAAGGAGCATAAACAGATCCTAGAAAACATTATATTGTTAAATATATATTTACTTTATTAATAATTTACATTATTAAAAATATTTTTTTGTACTTATCCTCACTAACGATGCAAGCTTATTACCGAAAACTTGTTATATTAGTAAAATGGATTTCTGTAAGTATATCCCCAAAAATTTATTTAGAAATGATCTTGTAGGTTTTATTCGTTGATCTTTTCTATGAATATAAAGTCTTTAAGGGAGTATTGGGTACCCTATCCACTCCCAACTTGACGTCACAAGATGGAGACTGACAGCTGTCAACTGTTACATCAAGTATTAATTCTTCTTTTTTTCCATCTGTCAAATATAATTGACAATTTTTCTTCTTTTCCACTGCTGTGTATTCGTTTTCTTTTCCGATTTCCTCTCATTGTTTTTCAATTCGTTTCTTGTTTGTTTGTCATTTCGTTTTGTTTTTTGGCTGTCAAATTCGATTACCGAGCGCAATAGTCTGGGGTCTAGGTTAATCTTAAAGGAGGCTAGGAGAAGGCAGGGGAGTCCAACATGATCAAATGGGTCAAATGAGTCAGGAGGGTCTAGTCGTCTTAGATGTCATATACATATAATGAAGTAAGATGAATCGTAGAAAATATGGGAGACGGGGGACTCAAACGTGGTGAAATGGGGAGAAAGGGGAGTTTTAAATGGCCAAATGGGAACGCGGGGTAATAAACCTTGTAACCACCCAAGGATAAGTCTTAATAGACTTATATAGTAATATAAAAAGGGGTGAAAGATTTTTATTAACATGGAATTATATAGACTACAACAGTTCAAACAGTTAGCTGGTTTTATCCGAACACAATGTATAAATCATTCACACAACAGAATGCGTCCATAAGGAAGAACAGCTTCTTCTTCTTTCAGTGTCGTCTGCCAATCCGTTGGAATTCATCATCACTATCTTTACTCTATCTACCGCTGCTCTGAAGAGTTAGATATAACTGCATTTAAACCAGTCCCTTAAATTCTTCAACCATGACACTATATTTTTTCCTTCTCTTATCTTTCCCTGTATTATCAGACTTAGCATTTCATATCGTTGTCCCTTTTTACGGGTCCCAGATCTTATAACTTTCTTAATTTTATTGTGTTGTTCTGAAGCTATTTCCTTGTGGCATTTTTATAATTACGTATTTTTTATGGGAAATAAGCCACAATTTTACTAAAAAATGAATTTATTAACGTTTCGAAGCCCAAATCGGGTTTCGTTGTCAAAATACAAAATACTATTAAAATAAAACAAACATGTTGTTGCTAAGTAAAAAAATTCTTCTAATAATTTATTTAATCTGACTCATTTATATTGGCAATTCAGACGTATATTATACATTTTAAAGTAGAAGACTTTAAAATGATATCGCCAATATTTATGAGTTGCGTTCCTGGGACGACTTTACTAAAAGATAGTTCATTCGATTACATGAAATCAATCCCAACTCAAGAATATCCGTCGCAAAAAAAATCATAGCATGTGATTTTTTAGTAAAATTGTGGCTTATTTCCCATAAAAAATACGTAATTATAATTTTATTGTGTTTATTAATTCATATTTTTGGTACATTTCTCGTAATTCTTCCGTGCTCGTTTTGTCTGTGGCCACTCTATTCTGAGCATCTTACTGTAACACCACATTTCAAATGAATGTAGTTTATTTATGTGTTCTTGCTTCAATGTCCAGCTTTTGAGACCATATTGCAGTATCGAAAACACTTAGCACCTCAGAGCTCCTACTCTCACTTCTAATCTAAGGTCTTTGTTGTAGAGAATAATTGTTTTAATTTTTACAAACGCATTTCTTGCTATTTCTATCCTGCTCCTTATTTCTAATCATTATTGTCTGAAATCCAGATCCCTAGGTTTTTATATTTAGCATTCAAAAATCACTTGAATCAGCATTAAGACCCGTACCCGTTTCTCTTAAAGAAATAGCTATCAACTTTAATAAAATACCTGAAGAAGAAGAAGAAAAAAGATATCTAATATTCAGTGCCCCCATTAACAAGCAACTTGACCATAGGCAAGATTCAGAATAGTTGAAAATACAGATACAGATACAGATGCTACAAACAAGTATCGAAAAGAAACTATAATAAAAAATCCATAAGGAAAAATTTCCTGTAACTGGCTGTATACCATTAATTATAAAAATTGAAGAAAAATCTTCTGTGTAAAAGGTATATTTATTTAAAACCCCAATAAAGGGCTACATTAAAAAACAAAACGTTTTCGCTCTAAAGAGAGCATCATCAGTGTTCTAAGCAAGCTCTACATGCTAAGCCACCAAAAATACATGGGTTAAAACCCTTAAAACGCCGACCAAAAGTCTTACATTGGCGTATTATATATTAAACCCTGGCGATGGGTGAAATTTAAACAAGATACACCTCAAAGCATCATATGACTATACCACGTGTATGTGGGTGGTTGAGTTGGTTTCTCTGTCTTCACAAAGATAAATGTTGGCTGCGTTGAGTTGGCTTTTACCTTTCTCTTTGTGAAGACAGAGAAATCAACTCAACCACCCACATACACGTGGTATAGTCATATGATGCTTTGAGGTATATCTTGTTTAAATTTCACCCATCGCCAGGGTTTAATATATAACACGCCAATGCAAGACTTTTGGTCGGCGTTTTAAGCGTTTTAAGCCATGTATTTTTGGTGGCTTAGCATGTAGAGCTTACTTAGAACACTGATGATGCTCTCTTTAGAGCGAAAACGTTCTGTTTTTAATGTAGCCCTTTATTGGGGTTTTAAATAAATATACCTTTTACACAGAAGATTTTTCTTCAATTTTTATAATAAAAAAGCTATAATTGTATCAAATTTATTCTGTGTACTCTATAACTCTTTCAACAGACTGTTGTTAAAGTATCGTTTGTTTAAAAAGAATGGAAAAAAACATTATAAAAATTTTCTAGCACAAGAAAATGTTATATTTAAACACAATTCCTGTCAAAACGACTCTTCGTCCGTTTGTTTTATCCGACTAGCCCCTAACCAGACCTCCATCATTCAAATATTACATTTCTTCTGCGCGCCGAGCAAGACTAGGGCGGGCATTTCTCCAAAATTGAAATGGAGATTGGAATATACACAGAGAAATTATTAAATTAGTGCATTTTCGTTCTGGGCTAGAATAGTTGCCGCCTGGCAGCCCGAGGTGAAATTAAATTGAGGAAACACACTCGACTGTGGTATTGGTTCAGAAAATTTAATTTCAGTTGCTGGTCAGGTTTATTTGACGAGACCGTACAGTCGATTAAAGGTAAAATTACGCGAATTTTGGGTGGCCAGAGAATGTAGCCAGAGTTTTTTTATTTGTGGACACAAATGGTCGGTAAACGAACTTGACATCGGTTGGTCTCAAGCTTTCGATTTATTCGTAAAATGTTCCGGCTTTTGTGGCCACAATACGAATAACAAAATATATTGTATGGCTAATATTCAGCATTTAATTAATTCGTTGTTACAAACTATGTTTATATACGATATTCTTCTTGAGTGTATCCTTGGTTTTATAGCACAATTTAGGACATCAATTCGTTGTTTTGTAGTAATATTTCATCTAGATGGGTCTAGTCTTGAATAGCCGACATCTGAGGATATTTTTTCTATGGAAGCCATCTAATATAAACTGTCGTACGGCAGTTGACTTGCTTATTGGGCATCTTCCATTTACTCATGATACACATTTCATATTCATGATCATCTTTTGATTTTTAGCCTCTACCTTCCATTTTTAGACATAGGCCTCTTCCAACTTCTTCCATCAGCCTCTGTCCTACGCAACATACTCCCATTTTGTTCTGGCCATTTTTTTGTTGTCATCTACCTATCTCATCTGTGGTCTACTATTGGTCGTCCACCTTTTCAAGGTTTTCAATGTTGTATTGTGGCATTCCAAGGTTGGTCTTTTTGTCTAGCAGTCTAGTCTGCGAAGCTTAATTTGAGTTTGATAATTTTTGTTGTCTTATCGTCGACTTTTAAATATCTGTGGCAAAAAGTTTATCTAATGCCATCCCCTCTTTGTAAACACACACACATCGTCGACTTTTGTTTTTTTATATCTGTCTTTCGATCTGACAGCCGTACATCCAATATTACACTTGCTATTGCCATGTTTATGATATTTCCTCAATTGTTTTGTTGCCCATTGTTGCCCATTTATTAAGGGCGTAGGTTCAAAATATGGCACCAATGTGTCTTAAGTGCCTTCATTGTTTTGAAATCCTGAGAAAACTGTTAAATATTTTTGCAAAATTTAAACGCATAATGAAATATTACATTATTACCGACGGCTGAAGGTCTCTTAAAATAACCAAAAAGTTTCTTTTGAATGAAATATTTGAAACTAAAAATCACACTAAATTTTCTCTTTTTTGTTCATTCATGCTACTTATTAAAATAAACATTATAGCTTTCAGGGACTTTTGGCCCTAGTTGATAATGCGTTTATTTCATTCGAATATTTCATTCTGCGAATATTTCATTCTGCGTTTAAATTTTTCAAAAATATTTATTAGTCTTCGCAGGATCCGAAAAAAATAAATACATTTAAAGAGAATGCTTAGTCTTAGAAGCTTTTTTAAGAGAATGAAGATATAACTAACAAATTATATATATATATATATATATATATATATATATATATATATATATATATATATATATATATATATATATAATGAAATAACCTTAAAGCCTTAGTTAGTAGATCAAATTGAAACGTTATTCCGAAAAAGTGAGAGAAAAACAAAATAACTGCTACTACACTGCCAAACTCTCAGAATTTTGTTAAAATGTACTTTCCAGTTTATATTTTTAGTAGGTATTCAAACATTATACCGGTTGGGTAACTTCAAATACATCTTAATTTTATTTTGGATACATTGTAGTGCCTTTGAGAGTATTAAACCACGCTTTAAAATTTTCTCACTTTTACTTTAAAACTTTGGCCTTCATCCAACGAACGAACGAGTTGCGATTTTCTCTCATCCAAATACTCCAGTCAATGAGAACAAAAATAGGATATTACCTCCGATTTATATTATAATGCATCGATTTTGATGAAATTACGGAAATACCCTCTACATTACCTCCTTATTCAAAGTTTATGCTACGCCGATATATGCCTATATTTACGGTTGAAAACTACCCCGTATCACCAAAATTTAATAAAATTATTTGTATCGTAAACCAAAGTACTTTTTAGGCTTTAATAGCGTTTAATGAAGTGAAATGAAGGTATTTTGAAACAAGGCGACAATTTATTTTGAAACAATGAAACAAGGCGACGGACTGGCTCCAACGCTTTTTAATCTTGTTCTTGAATATGTAATTAGACTGTTGACGGTAAGCGGAAATAACATACTTACAAACATTTCTACCCAATTAGCAGCATACGCGGATGATATAAACATAATGAGCAGAACAATGATTGCAGCGGAAGAAACCTACGTTGAGTTGAAACAGAGTGCAGAAGCAGTAAGGCTAGCAATAAACACAAATAAAACAAAACTACTCATACAAACTAGATCAAATAGACCGGCGCAACAACACTTTATTGACGACATAGGACATGTGAATAGATTCACGTACCTAGAAATGGATCTGGTTGCAAGCAATGAAGAAGAACCGGAAATAAATAGAAGGCTTGTGCTGGCAAATAAAGCCTATTTCGCGATGGGCTACATATTCAAATCGCGAGACGTACACCGGAAAACAAAACTCCGGGTATATAAAACAATAATCAGGCCCATAGTAAGTTATGGCTGCGAAACATGGGTGGCGACACAGAAATCTGCCAATGCATTAGATGTGTTTGAAAGAAAAATATTACGTAGGATACTGGGCCCACTAAGTGAAAATAACAACTGGCGAATTAGGTATAATAGAGAAATATACGAGCAATATAGCGAACCAACTCTAGCACAACACACTAAACTGCAGAGATTACGGTGGGCAGGGCACGTGGTCCGTATGCATGAGAATAGAATCCCCAGAAAATTGCTGAATGCAAGAATGCAGGGAAGAAGACCTGTTGGAAGACCTAAAAAGAGATGGGAAGACGAAGTCGATGAGGATGCCAGGAACTTCCTGGGAACGCGTTCATGGAAAAGAATAGCGGTAAATCGAAATGATTGGAGAAGCTTATTGAAGGAGGCCAAGGCTCGATTTGGGATGTAGTGCCATTGGATGGATGAATACACTAAACTTTCTTTCTTAATGTGTTCGTTCAAATTATCTAATGTAGATACGAGTGATGCCAATTTTATAGCAGTTGCTGTGAAAAGTAAGTAGTCGATATACCGAGATTCCATTACCATCTGCTCTAAAATTCGTATATGCTCCTAAATTGAAAAAAAACTGTTTGGTTCCGAAATGAATTGTGGTTATTTTAAAGATTCAAAAGCTGTTTTAAAGGAAAGTTGGAGGTGTATAAAATGGCATTGATCACATCAATACAAAATCTTTATTTTTTGAAAGGTAAACTGTTATGTAAAGTAGTGACAGTTTTTATGCTAAAGTAATGAGAAAAATTAAAATTTTTGTTAAAGAAAACTCTAAATTTTTGTACTGAATAATTTTTTTCGTTTCTCTTACCATTTTCAAGTTACACAGAGAAAAGGGAAAAAATTTTTAAGAAAATTTAAAAATGCGCTCTATATATTTACCTTATTTTTTTCAAAAACCATGCATTTTAAAACAGTCCAACTTTTTGAGCATATAAACAACATTAAAATAAAAGGTATTGCAAAAGAGGAAGATGTATTTAAATTCTGGCGGATGCGAGGTTAAAAATAGTGCTCATTTTTTTCTTAAAATATATGAGTGATCAATCTTTTTTTCACCATATTTCGCTTATTTTAAAATGTAATCAACATTTAATAATTTGCGTTTTCCAAAAAAAATTGTAGATCATGTTTTTCTTAAATTAGGTACTCTAACGACTCCCGGGGTTATTAAGATAAAAGCATACTTTGGCATTGGGTAGACTTTGTTTTACTGTGAATATATCAAGTAAATTGATGCATTAGGATAAATAAGTTATCTATAGTAATAACCGCATTAAGAGGATCGGTACAAGGTTTCGGCTCCAATGCTATTTAAATGGGATTATTTTTTTTTCGAATCCTGAGAAAACTAATAAATATTTTTGAAAAATTTAAACGCAGAATGAAAGATAACGTTCTTACCGAGGGCCGAAAGTCCCTGAAAACTTTTATAATATTTATTTTAATAAGTTACAGGTGTGAAAAACTAAGAGAAAATGTAATGTGATTTTTAATTTCAAATATCTCATTAAAAAAAACTTCTTATTTATTCTAAGGGACTTTCGGCCCTCGATAATAATTTATTCAGCGTTTAAACGTTTAAAAAATATTTATTAGTCTTTTCAGGATTCAAAAAAAATGGACACCATGTCCGTGGTAATATTTTCCAAATCGAACATTCGCTATCTCTGTCATACAACGCACTGAGTCTAATAGAATGTGGTGACAAGACAGTGATAATTTTAAATATTTGACATGGCATCGGGAATATTTTGAGTTGTTGATTAAATAATATTGATAATGCATTTGATAAATAATTGATTTAAGACGTGAACTTAATAAAAAGTTATTTATTGTTTACTATTTATGGAAGATCCAAGCAGCGAATATACCAGGATATATTCAGTGATCCAATTATTTTGTTGTTAAAGATGTTCAAAATTTTAAGCGTTCCTTAGTAACAAGATATTATTAAAAAATCACTTCTCCTCTTTTCTCGATTGAGTATTAGTTTTTGTTGTATAGTAGATAAATTACTACAATCACTGAATACATAGTTAGTGAAAAAATTATCATATTATTTAACTGAATTAATAATTAAGGCAATTAATTATACAAGTAACAGTCATCCAAGAACATTCAAAAGCCATCTCTTTAAAGTTAATGATGACATTGTCAAGTATAGTTTACATATCCATACCAGTAAGAATTTTACTACACGTAATTTGCTGTGTAAAGACAAAAAAGGTAGGGATAGCCGTAAGATATTTGCGCCTTCACTCTTAACTACGAAGGTCATTAGCGGCGTAACTAAAATACAATAGCTGTACAAAGTATGAATTTAGGTACGTTATATCTTACTTGCTAAGTTTAGTTGCCAAGGAATTGGAAAAGAAATTTACAGACCGTCGAAGGTTAAGAATTTCTTTCATATCTTTGAATATCCATATATTGATTGTTTGTGAGCGTCAAATTCATCTTATTCTGTTAGCACATATTTTATTGATATTGGTATATTACACTTACTGCATTTTGGTGGTTGGGTATGAGTAATGAGATGCTCATGAGTAAGTTTTCAGTGTCCTAACCGAAGACGAGATTGGAATACTTGGTGCGATCTGTTGGTTAATATGGGTTCCATGGACCAGTATCTTCTTTTATCCCTTTTAATTTAGCATGTTTAGCTGTTTTGGATCATGACCTTTTGTTAAAACCTTTGAAAATCGACTACCTTCTTCTCTACTGTCAATGTCACTCTAAACAGTTCCTTACAAACCTTTGACACTTGGTAGTCAACGTTGGCCTAAGATGGTTGATTAAGTTTCGTGATAGGGTTTCATCATGTTCCCGGAGGTTATATCTTTCAACATGGGCGTTTAGCCTTTTCAATTTTAGTTCAAAATAATGTAGATTGAATTATAATTACAACCATTGTTTGGTTCTGGGGCTATTCAGCAAGTATTTGAGTAAGTAATCATAACCACATTTTTTAACTTTCAAAATTTAACCATCTTTTCAATTTTAATAGTCGGATTAATTATTCTATTTTAAATTCACTGATGATGGACTGATAGGTTCGAAAACGTTCTAAATTGGACATATTTTATTCAATCCATTGGGGTTTTTTTAATTTTTAGTAAATATTACGTAGAAGTGGTTTTTACTTTATGTTAGAGTTCTTTTAATTTACTTGTGGATGTCTTTCACTTTTCTTTTCATAAATTAAGGGTCATCGATTTTAATAGTTGCTTTATATCTGAGGTCGGGATATACCCTCACTGACTGCACTAAAAGCCATCTCCGTCGACTCTTTTATTATAAGCCGCCGTTATCGAGAGGGTTAATATTTTTCTCATTTTATAATAAAAAAGTTTTAACAGTTGAGAAGAGTTCATAAAGTGTGCGCGCGAGAGTATCGTATCGCCGTTCCAGGATTTATTTTTGGACGAAAGTTGCCAAATACACGGCTGCGGTTATCAGGGCGTCCATCCGACCATGAAAGAAGATAATACTGCCATATTCGCGCGTCGTACTTAGAGGGTGTTAGATAGCGATTTACCAGGACTGGAACTGCTAACGAGTAGTATTAGTGTGTTTGCTTTCACCAGAGAAATAAAGGAATCTAAAGCTCTTTAAATGACACCTCTGAAGCGTTTTTTAAGACTGACATTGACTTTTTTGCAAGGGAAGGTATTTCCAAAAATAAAACTGTATGTATGTTTGAGCAAACTTTGAAAATAAATACAGAACTGTAGTCTTGTTAGTTTAAACAAAAGAAAAGTTCAGTCGAGAATTCAGATTTCAGCTCTCGGCAAAAATATCGTATTTTTAAGAAATATTTTAACTATTTAGAATGGGAAATAAGCCACAATATTATTAAAAAATGATTTTTATTAACGTTTCGACGCCCAAATCGGGTGCCGTTGTCAAAATACAAAATACTATTAATATAAACAAAAATGTTGATTTTTGGGGTTGATTTCATGTAATCGAATGAACTATCTTTCAGTAAAGTCGTCCCAGGAACGCAACTCATAAATATTGGCAATATCATTTTAAAGTCTTCTACTTTAAAATGTATCATCATATGTATCTGAATTGCCGATATAAATGAGTCAAATTAAATAAATTATTAGAAGAATTTTTTTACTAAGCAACAACATTTTTGTTTATATTAATAGTATTTTGTATTTTGACAACGGCACCCGATTTGGGCGTCGAAACGTTAATAAAAATCATTTTTTAATAATATTGTGGCTTATTTCCCATTCTAAATAGTTAAAATTGTAAAAATGCCACAAGAAAATAGCTTCAGAACAACTTTAAGAAATATTTATAACAGTACAAAGCGGAGTCAGACAAGGTCACTCGTTATGCCCACTGTTCTTTAATACTATAATAATGGACGAAATAATAGAAGCAGTACGTAAAGGTCATGGTTACAGAATGCGGAACACAGAAATCCAAATATTATGTTATGCAGACGACGCCACATTAGTCGTCGAGACAGAAGACGATCTCCAAAGAGTAACACACATCTTCAATACAACAGCCAAGAAATACAATATTATGATAATATCAGCAGAAAAAACCAAATGTATGACATCTAAATACCCACTACGATGTAAAATCGAAATTGATGGGAAAATAGTAAAGCAGGAAGCAAGGCTTAGATATCTGGGAATAGATATAACCAGTTACCGAGATGTTGAAGAGGAAGTACGACAGCAAAGCTTAAAAGCAAGTAAAGCGACGGGATCTCTTAATGACACAATCTGGAAGAACAAACACCTAAGTTACGATACAAAAGCAAGAATCTATACAGCAATTAGACGTATATTGACATACACGGCGGAGACAAGACCTGACACATCTAAAAAAGACGACTACTAGCAACAACAGAGATTAAAATCCTGCGACGAATATCAGGGGAAAGTCTGTTGGATAGGGTAAGAAGCGAAAACATAAGAAGATCATGCAATGTAGAAGACATAAATGGATGGGTGACAAAACGGAAACAGGAGTAGAACGAACGCATTAGTAGGATTTGATAGTACCAATAGCACGAGATAAGTCACCAAAGGGACGAAAGAAGAAGTATTGGCAGACCAAGGAAAAGATGGTGCGATAACTTATGACTTATTATCTAACTAATAAACAATTTAGGAGGCTAATATTAAATAAGAAACAGGCTTTAAAGCCTACATACAAGAAGGAAGAAGAAGAAGGATAAGAAGAAGAAGAAGAAGAAATATTCAGTTACTCTGATTTGTGTAAGGAATACCTAAGGTAAATCAAGTAATAGTGATAAAAAACTGCCTAATAGCAGTAAAGAAAATGATTCTTAAGATACTATTTTCAAGAAAGATATACGACTCTGATTAAGGCTCCAGGCACATTTGCGTTTTTCAAGCCGCGTGCGCGCTGCTGGCAAGCTGCGTGCGATCGCTGGCAGTTCAGTAGTGCACGAGTTGTAATTAGGAACTGCACACTCGAGCTGAGCCGCGGCGTGTAAGCTACTTACAAGTGACATGCAAGCCGCGTAGACCGAGAGCACGCCAGTTTCTGCTAAGCCGCCACGTGCACGCGGTTTGCAAACAAGTCGGCTGCTTGGCAGTCTGTGCTAGGCAATCAGTGAGTACACATTGACCGCGCGATGGATTTCAACGTAGATACAGAAATATTTATTTCTGGCGTATATTGACGCCGAGAAACTACACAAATTTGTATTTGCGAGTTGAGGTGACAACTCAGCCATGTATGGTCCTACCTACAAATTTCCAACCAATATGGTTGATGTCATGTGATGCCAGGGGTTAATCTGGAAATATTTTTAACATCCTTTAAAATCGGATAATATAATGTAACCTCAACTGTTTAAAAACAACTCAAGAGTATTTACCCGTATATTTTGGTGGCTTAAAGCATGTAAACCTGTGATAACACTGATGATGGAATATTGATTCCGAAAACGTTTTGTTGTGATATAGCCTTTTTTAGGGATTTTGAATATACCTTTTACAAGATAAGGTTTTTATTTTTATATTATTTTACTTATCTTGGATAATTTCTGAAAGCAATTTGTTTTTTGCAAAATGAGTTTTTCGCCGAATCCGTTTCTGTTCGGACTTCACAGTTACCGTTACCGATGGTGTGGTATGGCGGTTTCGTTTTTGGGGTGCGGAAGTTATATTTATGAAGGTTTCATTTGGAGGAATTTGCTCTTTGTGCGAACGTTATTAGCACAGATCGTTTGGATTTTTGTAAAGGGCTAGCGCGGCTCGCCCTTTAAAAAGAGTAATTTTTTGGCTGGTGGATGAATATCACTTAATCCGAGGGATTTATTTCCCCAATTTCTTTTTCACTTGTATAAGTGAAGTGATTACTGGGGATATACTCATTTGAGAGATTTTCTTTTTAATTTAAATGGTTTTTTTAAATGCGGAAATAAAAATAACACCGGTATTACGCTAAAATCTACATAAATATAATTTAAACAGTCTTTTTACTACAAACGCACGCTTGCGCCAGTCAAAATTTCTGACTTCAGAGCACTGCCAAAACATTAGAATGTGACTTTTCATTATCGCCATGTTTATTGTACAGTGAGAAGCTAGGCATCAGTAGGTACTTGTTAGAGATATTTTTCTTTGTCCTTGTTTACTGTGCAAGTAATATCTATAATTCTGTACATATTCTAATTAATGATGCCGATTATTACTTGCCGAAATATATTAATTAACAACAATATTATCATAGTGTATTGGGATAACCGGACTCGTACCCTCTCCACATTGCCAAAGTGTCATGGCTACCGTCATTGTTTACATAATTATAGAAAAGTTCGTTTTTTTGCTAGAATGTTGTTTTCTAATGATATGCATGAAAAAAATGACTTACTAAAAAATTGAATATTTTTAATGTGCTGTAATTGGATGCAACAGTAAAAGTCATAGAAATAACGACCTTATATTCCATTCTTTATCTGCTCCAAAATAAGATTACCTATGTGGTTTTAACTGATTATTTTGATTATTTTATTCATAGAGATTCTGACCAATAAAAAGCTACAGAAATAAAAATTACAGCGATTATTTTTTGATGATTTTAACTTCCAATCGTATAGTAAGATATTTGATCACGTGTTTAATTCTCTCCAATCAGATTAAAATTATACTGATCATTTTATTCATAGGAGATTCTGACCAATAGCAAGCTACAGAAATGCAAATTAAGGCGATAATTTTTGATAATATCCCGTCGTTAAGCATATTACGTCAGATGCCCTTCGTTGCTACGAAAAAATACATTCAGTGACATTAATGACAATTAATGTTTTAAAAATTATAAAAGTGATGACTTTCAATCGTCATATTATATTTATAAAAACTGTGCGTTTAATGGTACTTTGTACTTACATAGATAAATTACAATTAAATTTTGGTTTTGAACAGTTTTATTCATGAAATAATCGCAACGAATTGCACACGATCTCTGAAATTAATATAGAATTTTTGCTCTCGTGACACTTTGATATAATTTCACTCGCCTTCGGCTCGTGAAATTAAAACTGTCAAAGTGTCACTCGGGAAAAATTCAATAATTTCAGAGCTCTTGTGCAATTACTACTGAGAATTATCTACTGTAGAAAATTACCGATAGAATTTTTTTAAGTAGATTGTTTCTGTTTAATGGCAACCAGTTTCCTAGTTTTGACAACTGTCAAATTTAAGAAAATATCCATAATATACGTATTTAAAAATAATCTTACGAATATCACACGACAGTAAGAATAATTAAGAAAATAATGCATCATTTTTACTCAAATTTGTTGTCATTGGTCTATTGCCAGACAACAAATTTTCGAAAAACTGTCGCATTATTTTTAATTTATTCTCACTCTCGTGTGATATTATACCCGATAATTTTTGATAATTTCCCGTCGTCAAGTATTACGTCAGATGCCTTTCGTTGCTACGAAAAAATGAACATTCAGTGACATTAATCTTTTGCAATTTGTCACAGAGAACACCAAGAAACAGGTTTAGCCAATATTCAGGTGAACATATCAATAAAATATTAGTTAAAATTAAAAGTAAAATTTAATAAACAATTTTTGGCTTTGTAAAAGGTATATTGGTTTAAAAAACCCCTATATGGCTACAAACATAGAAACAAAACGTTTTCGCTCTGTAACAAGAGCATCATCAGTGTTACCTAAAATAAGTATAACCATATTAATTAAAGCAAAATGTTAAAGTTAAAATGATGACCAAGGTAAAAGCAAAGTTTGGTTATACTTACAAGAACATATTCCCAACTCATTCCTCTAACAATACTTTACAATAATTCAATCAAATTTCACACATCAAGTTATTCGATCCAGCCCACCTTTTACTCTCATCATCTGGTTTGTTTGTTTGCCGGGTCTCTGGAGTTCCCAGTCGCTCAATAATTATCATTAAACTACTGGATAAGGAAATGAGTCAATACTCGCAATCTTATAGTTTGTATGTTATTTATTAGTTGTTATACAATCATGGGGCAACCGGTTTCGAAGCTTACATTTTATGCTTCATCTTCAGGCCCAGTACATAGAGTCTTTACATATACAAACTACTAGATATCAGTATTTGGAACTGTTCTACAGCCAAAGGTATTCACGGAAGTCACCAGCCCCATCAAAAGGCAGACTAGTTTAATTTTAAATCTTGTGTTGTAGATGATGGATCTTTTGTAGCTATAGTTGTTTTTTGTCTCAAAGTTTTTTAATGCAGCTGTTTTTATTTTGTGTTTAATGTTTGTAAAGGTGTAAAAACATTTAAATTTAAAACTGGGACATCACTGACAAATTTACATGCACAAAATTTTCAAAATAGGCTTCTTAGGATGCCATGGAGATTTTCTATTTTTTCTCAGAGAAAAACTTAAGTCAAAATTTAAGTCTAAATTTATGCTGGGTATCTTTTGCTATGATGAAAGTGCTTAGTATTGTAACACAAATCTATATACATATATATTTTTGTTGTGTCTGACAAACACAATTCACTTCCCTAAACAATCCAAGTTTTTGTCGCGTGTCCCTTCAAAATGAACCAGGTGCCCCTTTTTGCGCTCCATCGGACAATTCCCTTTTATATTAAATGTAGTGCAAATGTGCTCAGAATATTTTTTGTACAAGGGTGGAAGTTTCATAATTAAAACGAGCCCATTGTTTACTTAGTAGGACGACAAGCGTGTGCTGGTTTTTGTATTATCCGAACGGCGGGTGCTGATAGTTTAACACCCCATATATATTTTTTGTTTTTCGGGCATAAAGAGGAAGTGAGAGGATTGCATCATTAAGTTAATTGGACATTTGAAGTGCATGCGGACGTGTGTTCTCTTTAGTTCGAAAATATCGAGTAAAGGGTTTGAAGGGATCGTGGGTAATGATAATAACATTAACACCGAAGTGTGGGAAAAGAGAGTTTAGACTTTTCTTCCCAAAAAACTAATTTTTGTATTTCTAAAATGACTTTTTTCCGAGGAAGGAAAGGATATTTTTGATATAATCGAAAGGATATAATATTTAAAAAACCATAAAATCCTTTATAAAAGGTATATTTGTTAAAATCCCTATACAGGGCTACATCAAGAACATAACTAGTTTTCAATCGGTTGACCGATCATCATCAGTGTTTGCTCAGAATCCAACATGCTAACCACCAAAGTAAAAAATATATAAAACAAAATCAATGGGAAAATACCCAGTAGCTGGCTGTATACCATAATTAAAAAATCATACAGAAGTAAAAACTTCGTTTGTACAATGGTATAAAAAAGTTTATTAAAAACTATTAAAAGTCATCCAAAACGATTTGCAAAACGTTTTCGATCTAGATCAGATCATCTTCAGTGCGTTCTGCTTAGGGAACTAGCAACCTTATGAAATTGGTAACATCGATAAATATGGTTTACATGATAACTATATAATATTTAAAGCGACTCCAAGTCGATGTTAAAAGATTAAATGTGTTAGGAGTGCTCAAAGGGCAACATGGTTCCCTCCTCGATAAAAAATCGTGGTTCTTGCCAGTTCAATGGAACCAGTTCTACCAACCGTTGTTACCACGATTTTTTATCGAGCGGAGAACCATGTTGCTCTTTGAGCACTCCTAACACATTTAATCTTTTAACATCGAATTGGAGTCGCTTATATATTATATAGTTATCATGTAAACCGTATTTCTCGCTGTTACCAATTTCATAAGGTTGCTAGTTCCATGTACTAAGCAGAATGCACTGAAGATGATCTGATCTAGATCGAAAACGTTTTGCAAATCGTTTTGGATGACTTTTAATAGTTTTTAATAAACTTTTTTATACCATTGTACAAACGAAGTTTTTACTTCTGTATGATTTTTAAAAAAATATATGGGTAAAAACTCTTCACAAATAATCCGTCATCGGAACATAGATGCATGATGTGAGTTTAAACATGGATGTTTAAAATATCCAACTTTTCTGCTATGGTATCAATGAGCTCGAATTTGACTTGTTCAGATCATGGCTGTATGTTAGCTAACATCCATGTTTAAAGTCATATCGACGGATTATTTGTAAAGGGTTTTTACCCATATATTTTTTATTTTGGTGGTTAGTATGTTGGATTCTGAGCAAACACTGATGATGATCGGTCAACCGATTGAAAACTAGGTATGTTCTTGATGTAGCCCTGTATAGGGATTTTAACAAATATAACTTTTATAAAGTATTTTTGATTCAATAAAATTGTGTTTTGACTAGGAAAGTTTTGGGGTAGTTCTGATTTCTTTCATTATATATAGATTTTGGGCTGCTGAATCCGAATATGAGGTTTGCGGACAAAATTTCTTGCCGGAACATTAAAAAAATCGCAAAAAAGCGAAAAATTTTAGCTTTTTTCCGCTTTTTTGCTCAAATCTCGAAAACTATTAACTTTTAGAAAATGGTCTGTCAACAGAAATTAAAGTACTTAAAATTATCTAAAAATATCACTATTTACTTTTTTTTCAGACGAACCGTTCGGTCTAAAGTGCAAGTTGAAAATTGCCAATTTTTAACGGTCTCGGCAAAACCCACTTTTTACATTCCAAAACTGTACTAATTTTCTGTACAAATAATAAATGTTAGTTCATAGGTATGGTATGTCTCTTGTGACAGCTTTCATGAGTCCATTCTGTCCTAAGAGATCGGGAATGTCTCTGTTTTTCCTTAGAGCGACAAAGGATCAGGCACAGATGGAGTCACAGTTTCAGTTGGTGTGAACATTTCCTTCGGATCTGTTATCTTGATTTCTGATAAACCTTGAGGTTTTGTCCTTTTAACATGAATTATTTGAACAGTTCCCTGACTTCCATAAACTGCGGTTTTCTTTTTTATCCGAGGAATGGATTGCTTAGGAGCTACTGCATGTTTTGGCATGTACGTTAAAATCAGCGTTATCGTACACCTGCTGTGTAAAGCACGGCAGATCATCTTTCTGCGGATCGCCTGCGAATGCTGACATTTCCAGGCGAACAGCTTCTGTATATGTAGGATGAACAAAACCCCAAAGAGGAAACTACATCAACCTATTTTCTTGAGCCGTACTTTTTGTAGAGAAAACGCCCAACCCTGCAAGGAATGGTGAGACTAACTATCTGGGCCTTACTGCCGCTACAAGACTTTGAGCAAGCGTGTTGCTTATCTGGAAGTGTCAGCAATCGCAGGCGATCCGTAGAAAATTGACCAGCCGTGCTTTACACAACAGGTGTACGAAAACGCTGATTTTAACCCTTTCTATGCCAGGCCTTAATTTGCATGTTGGTCTCTCAATCCCAAAGGTTTTTTCATGCTTAGAGTCCCATTGCCTTATATATACGTCGAATATAAATAAACAAATAAATGACCAAAACATGTTTTTTAATGAGTTTTTTTTAACCAACGTTTAAACGTTTTCTTTTCAAAAGTATACTCATCAGAGAGCAAAACCAACTTGAAAAAATATAACTAACTTAAAAAAATAATGTAATGTAAATTGACATTAAAAGTTTTCTTTTGTGTGGTACTCCTCAAAACATGACACTACGCAAAGGCCGACTCCGCATCTTGCACACATGTATCTGGATTCGCTTCTTTGTTTCTGGTCTTTTCTGTGGCTACAAACGCTTCACCTTCTAGCAGCTACCTATAAGCGTTGCCACCAGTACTACAATATAGCATATATCTAAAATATGTGAACAAATATATATGTCAATGGGTCCGCATGACCCGTCTTAGGTGCCAACATTTTGAGCTTTGGGAACAATAATCAAACATTTTCGGACATATTTCTACGGCATTGGGACACCAATGAGTCTCAAATTTTATAAGCAACGCATATTTTCGGCTTTGGTAAATTGAGACCATAACGCCTTGAACGTATATATACGGCGGCTAGGAATACAGACCCACTTTTTCAAAAGCATATATGCAGCGTTGGGACAGAAAGGATTAACGTACATACAATCGACGGATACCACACTTTTTACGTCATGGATGGCATTTATTGTATTGCACCAAAACATGCAATAGCTTTTAACCAATCCATTCCTCGGCTAAAAACTAAACCCGCACCTGAGGTTTATGGAAGTCAGAGAGCTGTTCAACTAATACATTTTGAAAGGAAAAAACCTCAAGGTTTATCACAAATCAAGATCCGAAGGGAATGTTCACACCAACTGAAACTGTGACTCCATTTGTGCCTGATCTTCTGTGGCTCTAAGGGAAAAGCAGAGTCATTCTCGGTATTTTAGGATCGAATGGATTCATGGAAGCTGTAAGAAGAGACATACCATATTCATATTATGAACTAACATTTATTATTTGTACAGAAAACTAAGAGAAATTTATCAAATGACAGCATTCTAATAAAAAATAAAGGTTTGGAATGTAAAAAGTGGGTTTTGCCAAGACCGTTAAAAATTGGCAATTTTCAACTTGCACTTTAGACCGAACGGTTCGTCTGAAATAAAAAGTAAATAGTGATGTTTGTAGATAATTTTAAGTACTTTAATTTCTGTTAACAGGCCATTTACTTAAAGTTAATAGTTTTCGAGATTTGAGCAAAAAAAAGGAAAAAGCTGAAATTTTTCGATTTTTTCGCGATTTTTTTAATGTTCCGGCAAGAAATTTTGTCCGCAAACCTCATATTCGGATTCAGCAGCCCAAAATCCACATATAATGAAAGGAATCAGAACTACCCCAAAACTTTCCCACTAGGGAGCTCGTAGAGTACAAATTCACTGAATCATTTATGGTTTTTGTAATAAATGGTATACAGCCAACTACAGGAATTTTTTGGATTTAGTACTAGACTGGATTATTACTAGACTTAGTAACTAGCATAACTTTAACCGATTTTTAAAGGCTTTTTCAATACAAGGCGATTCAACATAGGTTTATGGTCATAGTTTTAATATAATTGATACTTTTATAGGCTATTGATTATGTACTTTAGGAAGGAACCACAACGTTAACGGGGTTTTATTGTTTCATATGGTCCGTGGACCTCAAAATATGAAAAAACCGCTAAGTGCTGCCATTTAAAGGGGTGCGTTTTTGAGAAAGGGGTGAATTAGTCACTTGGCACAATGTACATTAGGGTGAGTTCTACGAATTTTTGGTACAAACACGACTACAGAAAAATTGTTCCAGATTAAATTTGCTATCGAAATATCACCTTTTAAAGTCAAAAATATTTATTCTTACAAAAATATATTAAAATAATACCAAAAAAAAAACACGAAAGAAAGCAATTTTGTTTTTTTTTATTACCTTTTTCCACGGGATATAGGTATAGGCGCTGCTGCACAGAAAACAAACATCCTTTCTCTTTAAAATGACGTTTGGTAGAAGTCTCTAGGATTTATAGCTTCCAAAATATGATTTTTCAATGTTCGCTGCTCACAGTATTTTTGGGCAATTTTCCCCATTATTTCACAAACATTATTCTGTAATTTTTTTCTACGCATTTCTAGGTATATGCAATGGTACATTTTATTAGGAAGAGAATACAATAATTACCATTAAGATGGTCTATTGTAGAATATCGATTAATTGGCCTAATGAGCCATACTAAGATTTTCCTAAGAACACATCAAAAGAGAATTAGTTGCAAAGACAAACAAGACCTCGAAGAACCCTAATTTGATATAGAAATGCTATGGGGACTTAGGACGCACTTTTTGAGCTAAATATTCCATTACAAAATGCCGTTTATCATTTATAAAAATGAAGACACTGCTTACAAACAAAGACCTTCAGTTGCCTCTCAGATTTAGGAGAGGGAACTTTAAGAAGAAGAAAAATGCCGTGATCAAAGAAAAGATGTTGCATAATTCGTGGGTTTCGAAAAAGCATATTTTCTATATTGCTATACGGAATGAAAGCTTGGACATTGAAGAGACAACACCTAGGAAGAATAGAAGCGTTCGAAATGTGGTGTTACAGAAGAATATTGAAAATTCAGTGGGTTCAAAAGATTACCAATTTGGAAGTGCTACGACGTTTAAATAAGGAGTTCGAAATTATAAAAAGTATAAAAACTAGAAAACTGAAATATTTGGGTCACATTACCAGAGGAGAAAAATATGAGTTGCTGAGAATTATTATGCAAGGAAGGATCCAAGGAAGAAGAAGCATAGGAAGAAGACACATCTCTCCTGGCTGAGGAACCTTAGAGAATGGTTTAACTGTTGTTCATTACAACTATTCAGAGCAGCAGCCAACAAAGTGACCATAGCCATTATGATATTCAACCTCCGATAGGAGAGGGAACTTTAAGAAGAAGAAAAATGCCGTGATCAAAGAAAAGATGTTGCATAATTCGTGGGTTTCGAAAAGGCATTTGATAAAACACAGCATGTATAATTAATTATAAGAAGTTTGTGTCATTAAAGATTTGCACTTGAATCAAACCATCAGCATAAAAATTGGAGATAGATATACCGACAAGATATCTATAGAAATCGATTCAGACATGGTTGCATATTGTTTCCAGTATTATTCAATGTTGATTCGGACGATTTATTTATAAAAGCTCTTTAAAAAAGCTAATTATTGATGACCTCCAAATTCTACTAGTTAGTTGCAACTCTGCAACTCTAACAAGTTCTGCAACTCCAAAGTTGCTATGTAAGTTAATACAAAATTTTGAATGAAAATATGAGAAAAGTTACTATGAGAAAATATGAGAAAGCACAAAATTTTTGATTACTACATTACAATAAAACGTATACGAAAAATCACTTCTCAGTTTCATTTCACAACAACTGTTTTTAACACAACTCTATTTGTATTTCTAATAATGAAAAATGTATAAAAAATAATGAAAAGGCTTTCATTTTTATTAGGATAACATCGAAAGATGTTTATGTGCTTGTTGGTATTCACAAAACGTTATAAACATTTCTTTTGTGATTGACAGGTTCATTTATCGACTACAAAGAACGGAT
This sequence comes from Diabrotica virgifera virgifera, assembly GCF_917563875.1. Taxonomy (NCBI): domain Eukaryota; kingdom Metazoa; phylum Arthropoda; class Insecta; order Coleoptera; family Chrysomelidae; genus Diabrotica; species Diabrotica virgifera. The sequence goes on from NC_065449.1 coordinate 193,659,586, forward strand.
TAGTGGTTTTGTAGCTTAAGTAGCAGGACATAATAGAGAGAATATATAGCTTATTAAACACTTAACACGTTTAAAATAGACTGTAAAAGGATCAAAACAAAATATGATCATAATTGTTAAAATCAATGGATATTTGATAACATAGTTACCTAAAATACATATTATGTATTAATGTAGGACTGAATAATTTGAAAACGTATTACTCAGTTTTTAGAATCTTTGATATTTTCTGATTGTGACAATATCTGGGACACGTAATGAGGGGACCGCGATATGAAATGCTAAGACTGATAATACAGGGAAAGATAAGAGGCGGAAGGAGTATAGGAAGAAGGAGAGTGTCATGGTTAAAGAATTTAAGGGACTGGTTTAGATGCAGTTCTGCAGAACTCTTTAGAGCAGCGGTGGACAGAGTAAAGATAGTGATGATGATATCCAACCTCCGATTAGGAGACGGCACTTGAAGAAGAAGAAGATTGTGACTCTTACAACTAATATATTTCTGATTTATCAGAAATATCATCTATATATATTACAACTATTATATTTCTGATTCATTATTCATCTATTCGAACATTTGACGGCTCTGAGAAAATTTACTTTGCTTTAAAAAAGTTTTGTTTTCCGTACAATATCGGAAGGGATACCATGGTACAGTGTGCGTAAACCTTTATCTATTAAATACTGCAGATATTCTTCCAAATGAAAACACGCTAATATGTAGTAACATTCGCAGATAATGCTGCAATTCTATCATGCTACGTTGGTCCAGAAGGTCCAGTGCGAAACTTCAGAATTATTGAAATCTATTACAGAAGTAATTATCTGACAGCAGGCATAGTTGCAAGGCTGATAAACAACAATACTATTAAAATGTATGTAAATAAATTGCGAGCCACAATTAAAACCTTCAGCAGAGATATCTATTTGGAAAAATACGCTACATAACAATAGACTTTATAGCCAAAACTTTGGCCATTGAAGATAATACGGGAGCCCTGCGAACCAACAGGGGAGATACAGCAGAGAGATGGAGATTATATTGCCAGGATCTATATAAAGCTGATCAACGTCAGCGGCTTGTTCAACAAATCCCTGAAGAAATAGAAGGAGAAGCTAATGTACTCAAGAATTAAATAAGACTGGCGATAATTAAACTTATGTATAACAAATAGACGGAGAGCTAGAGGCGAGAAATCATCGTCATAAGTAATATGGAGTTTGGCATGTGAAATGTGTCTATTGTATATTGATAAATATGACCCCTTTCAGGCTGACACCTCAGTGGATAAAGGAAGTAGCAATAAGGGATGAAAGGGGAAAGTTGGTGCAGTCATTAAATGTTTTCGCCTTCTATTTTGTTAAACCTCCATCGATTTGCATGAAAATTGGTGAGTAGTTAGAGCATAACTCAAGAAAGAAAACTGATATGGTGCCAACGTGCGCTTTTACCCTGGGGGCGGATGCCACCCCTTCTCGGGGGTGAAAACTATTTTATTAAAAATAACCCCAGTAATCGATAGAGGGACAAATTTTAAGGAAAATTTGTTACTTCTAATTATTAAAATAAATCAATACTTTTTGAGTTATTAAAGATCAAAAATTTGAATTTTTCGTGAAATAAATGCATGATGTAAAGCGGTTTTCCGTGAATAATTCAAAAACTGTAAGTTTTATCAAAATAGTTATGATTACCAAAATTGAAGATAATAAAATATAAAAGAGATTTATTATTCGAAAAACCTTTGAGAATTAATAAAAAGTGAGTTATAGGTGATGGAATGTATATTTTTTTCGGCTAGTACCCAAATTTAAGTATTCAAGCTCAAATAACGGGAAAACGGTGCATTTTATAAAATATATTTACTGAACACTTGTCAAAGTACTTAAGAATACCTATCAAGTGAGCTCCAGATGAAGTTTATAACATCAAAGCTGAGCAAGTGATGATGAAAATAAGAGAACCCTTTCGAGTTTTTAGGAAAAAGTGAAAATAAAACATACGCTATTTATATATTTAATTTGAAATTTGTTAACAGAATAATTTTTAAAGGAATTTCGGGAATGAAGTTAGGATTATAATTTATTATCTATCAAGTTCGTTTTATTACAATTTAAATATAACAAATTAAAAATGCGAGCATTATTATAACGAAAACTTTGTTTTTTATGTATTTAAATTCCTAATATGGAAAATTGCTATTATGAAAAGTTATTTAGAATGAAAAATTATGTTTAGTGTGCAATTATATCCTACTAATTAAATATTGTGAGCTATAAAGGTACTTTACTGAGCGAATTTCTTGAGCGAAATTCATATTTTTTACACATCGACTAAAATCGATACAATTTTGTTTTTTTCGATACATTTTTGTAAAATCGATATGTTTATGATTGCATCTTGGACTTTAGACCGTGCAGATCTTTTTATGAAGAATAATTTTTGTTCGTAAAATTAATAATAAAAGAGTTATAAATGAAAATGATGATTGGTAGGTATCTCTAATTTGAGAAAAAAATTAAATATTTTCTTTTTATTAGAAGAATGTAGATAATAGTTACATTATTATAATAATTATTAATTATTTAATTATAATAATAACAACTATTGCATATATTAGAACACAGTTTTTAATTCCAAACAATTTTTCGTAGTAACAATAGTTTACAACAGTGTGAAAAAAAGGTACTTTAATCTTGAGCGAAATTCATATTTTTTAAAATACCTCCTATAATATAGATAAAATTTGCTATCTGATGATTGGATCGTAGGTTTTAGACGATGCAGAACTTTTTATGAATTATAAAATTATTTCGTAAAATTAAAAATAAAAACTTAAGTAGACACACTGTATATTATACTATATAATATACATAATACATAAATCATTGGGTAGACAGCACCAAAAATTTGTAACCTGCCATTTAACATTACTTACATTAAAATTAATAAGTAATATTTATTTATTTGATATTTCAATTCTTTTACAGTTTATATGAAGTAATATATTTTTGAAATAATATGAAATTTTCATTAACATTTTTACGTACAGTGTCTCCATTGTAGAATTATCTCGCTATTTAAAATTGCTAAAAAATCATAAATTGCTGTCCCGAGAAGCAACTTGTCTTTGAGGTCGGTTATCTCGAAGATGGTTTGAGATATCGAAATGCCGCTTAAAGATTTGGATTCAGGAGACAAAACTACATTGACATCGGTACATAAGCTCCAGATATTGCAAGGGTGGCAACGCAGGAACGAACGAACGGACTTTGCGAATTTATAAACGAAATCAAAATTTTCGTTGAAAATACTATTTATTTTTCACTTTCGCTGTCACATTCACTAAAATCGCTATCATAATTATTTTCATCACTTTCGCTATTATGAATGTCATCATCAGCTTGCTCATCATCCATCTCATCGTCTGTTTCATTCTCAAAAATAATATCTCTAACAATATCTGGCATTTGAGGCCCTTCAAACCATTTGAATTTATATGTGTTATCTTCAGCAAGTTCCCAACCATTTTGTTCAATAACCAGATCTGTTAATTTTTTTTTATAGGCGTTCAACCAAATACTTGTAATGTATCGTGCTCGTAAAAGATGATGATATAGCTCAGATTGAGATGGATATATTCAATACAAACGCCGACTCCGAAATCACAGTAGCAAGTACCTATACAATAGCGTCAATTTAAGAGCAAATGCGTGAAGTTACGAATGATAAAAAGAAAATATTATTATTAATTAAATGTATGTTACTAAGATATTATTTTTATATTATTTCAATATTTAATTGAATTTTTTCTATCGATATAAACTTAGTGGCGGTTCTAGCCAGGGGCAGGGGGTAGCTGTCCCCGTTCAGTTTTTACAGTACTTTTGTATTATAATTTTCGTTAAAAAGGCACGTTATCTTGTTTATTCAGCGGTTGTGTTCACTTGTCCCCCACTTTTTTTGGTCTAGAACCGCCCCTGTATAAACTGAATATTTACAGAAACTGAGGGTGTCCAATAATGGGCACATTTGAAATAATATTCAAATAAATTTTTGCTATATTTTATATAAATGTCTTAAAACAATTCTAAAAACTTTTATAAATAATATAATAATTAAGCTCCAAATTTTTGGAGCCTAAACTTTGAAAAATGTTTGTAGCATAATGTTTAATGGTATCAACTTTTCCGGGAGCTCATTTGATACATATTTCTAAGTACTTTGACAAGTGTTTAGTAAATATATTTTATAAAATGCACCGTTTTCCCGTTATTTGAGCTTAAATACATAGAATTGGGTACTAGCCGAAAAAAAATATACATTCCATCACCTATAACTCACTTTTTATTAATTCTTAAAGGTTTTTCGAATAAGAAATTTTTTTATTTTTTATTTTCTTCAATTTTGGTAATCATAACTATTTTGATAAAACTTACAGTTTTTGAATTATTTACGAAAAACCGCTTTACATCATGGATTTATTTCACGAAAAATTCAAATCTTTGATCTTTAATAACTCAAAAAGTATTGATTTATTTTAATAATTAGAGGTAATAAATTTTACTTAAAATTTGTCGCTCTATCGATTAGTGGGGTTATTTTTAATAAAATAGTTTTCACCTCTGAGAAGGGGTGGCATCCACCCACAGGGTAAAAGCGCACGTTGGCACCATATCAGTTTTATTTCTTGAGGTATGCTCTAACTACTCACCAATTTTGATGTAAATCGATGGAGGTTTAACAAACTAGGAGGTGAAAACATTTAATGACTGCACCAACTTTCCCCTTTCATCCCTTATTGCTACTCCCTGTATCCATTGAGGTGTCAGCCTGAAAGGGGTCATAATTATCAACATACAATAGACACATTTCACATGCCAAACTCCATATTACTTATGACGATGATTTCTCGCCTCTAGCTCTTAGACTAAAAGCACGAGGTCCAGATATGATAACAGCAGAAATTCTCAAAGTAACAGAAGAAACACTAAAATTGCGTCATTGTCTCTCTTACGAAAATATGACATTCCAAGCAATGACCTGACTACTGGACAAAATCTATAATAACGATAATACATAAAAGGTCTGCTTCCATAATTGGGACAATATTATAGAACCGTCTTAAAATAATGCTACAAATAATCGAGGAGGGACTGAAAACTTTCCTATAAAAGGGAAATATCCCAAGAGCAAACTTGATCTATCAAAGGCAGGGGTACTCCAGAACACCTTCTGAATATCTTCTTAAAGTGCCTATCCGTTCCGGATGTTGGCGATCATCATGGCTATCTTGACTTTGTTTACCGCAGCGCGGAACAGTTCAGTGGTAGTCGTGTTATACACTTTCGTAAATTTTGAAGCCAGGAAATGCGTCTTGCAGACTTGGAGAATCAGTTGGAGAAGTCCGCAACGTTCTTGATTTCTCATTACATGTCCTATATATTCTAATTTTTTTGTTTTGATGGTTATGAGAATTTCACACTCTTTTCCCATTCTACGCAGGACTTCCATATTAGTAATTCGGTCAACCCAGGATATACGTAAGATGCCCCTATAACACCACATTTCGAAAGTTTCGAGCCGATTTAGAGATGCAGCAGTTAGTGTCCATGCTTCCATTCCGTAGAGCAGAACTGTGAATATGTAGCATTTCAACAGACAGTATTTTGTTTTTAATGATATGTCCTGACTGTTGAAAATGGGTCTCATTCTAACGTATGTTGCTTTCGCTTTTATTATTCGCTGTTTAATTTCTGTTGAGTGGTCCCATTGGCTATTTAAATTCGTGCCCAGATAATATGTATATTGCTTAACTCTTTCGATATTTTGTTGGTTGATTGTAAGTTGAGCGTTTAGTATTGGTTTTTTACTAATTGTCATAAATTTGGTCTTCTTTATGTTAAGAGCTAGTCCGTATCGCTTGCTAACTTCTGTTATACGATTTGTTAATATCTGTAAATCATTCAGATTATCGGCAAAAACTATGGTGTCATCTGCATATCTAATGTTATTCAACCATTCACCGGTTATTAATACTCCTTTCGCATAACCGTATAAAGCTTCCTGAAATACCCATTCAGAGTAAATATTCAATAGTAGTGGAGATAAAATACAGCCCTGTCGTACTCCCCGTTCTATTGCAATTTTATCAGTTAACTGGTCTTCTATTTTGATTTTGGCCTTTTGATTGTAATAAATGTTTCTGATAATTCTCAGATCTGTGTTGTCAATTCCAATTTCTTGCATTAGAGTTATTAATTTGTCGTGTTTTACTCTGTCAAATGCTTTTTGGTAATCTATAAAGCATACGTATAATATATCACAATTTACATCCTTGGATCTCTGAAATAGCACCTGTACAGCAAAAAGGGCCTCCCGTGTTCCAAGAGCATCACGAAATCCGAATTGTGTTCTTGTTAGTTGATCCTCGCACTTTCTGAATATAAGACAAATATAAAGATTTAGAAAATTTAATATCTCACCATACATTTTTGTTTTATAGATTATCAAAAAGCGTCTAACAGGGTCAAATGGCAACACATATGGCAGATACATAAAGAAGTAGGCGTACCACAATACTTATTTTCTTGCAACTAGTCAGAAAGAGTTAATTGATCTCATATGACTAGTTGAAAACGAAAGCCAAATATTTGGTCTGTAGTTAAACAAGGCAAAGATCATGATAGTGGATAGACTAAATAGCAATCATCCACATATAACCCCAATTTACCGTTTTGACTTATATCTGGGATCATTGATCACCAACACAGGTTGACTACAAAAAAAAATGAAGCAAACAATGTGATGTAGCAAAAGTTATCGTAGGAATGATGGCGAAAATATGGAAGGACTCTCAAATTTCGCTACCTCCAAAAATGTGAATCTTGGATCTTAAGACAATTTAAAGAAGAAAGAAAATGACCACTGAAATATTTTGTTCTATTTCTTATTCAGAGTTCATCTCTGAACTTTTCAAGATATTGTATTATGTGCATTGTCAAGAACAATAATAATTGTCGTATGAGGTTTTGTTTCTTTATTTGCATATTTTTCGGCAAACTCCGTCAGAATTAATTTCATTCAAATATTCTTCTTCTTTTTCTTTGATTTGTGTAAACATGACTCTGTTTTTAATGTACCTCCAGTAAATAATTGTTATTCCATCGTTTTCGTGGTCTTCACACTGATCGTCTTCCTATTGGGGAACCGTCTCTCGCCGTCCTTAGGCTACGGCTCCACGGGCTGGAAATTGACGCTAGCAGTAGCCGCAAAACGAACTTAAGGTTCCACGGAACGGAATAGGAGTAGCCGAACTGAACCGACTACGCACAAGTCCTGTAGTCGGTACAGTTCGGCTATTCCTATTCCGTTCTGCGGAACCTTAAGTTCGTTTTGCGGCTACTGCTAGCGTCAATTTCCAGCCCGTGGAGCCCTAGCCTTACTACTCTGTTGCCATCGGCTTATGTGCTCGTTCCATTCTAAGCTTCTGTTTTTTACTGAGTTCTTAATGTTGTACACCTAGCATACCCGTCGTATATCTGCACTTCTAGCTGGATCACATAGTGTCTTACCATCGATTTTTTGAAGGGTTTTCATCTCATCTGTTTCTAACATTCTTTTTGCCCTTTCCATATCAGGTCGTGTTTTTGCTGTATATGTCATTAATGTTCTGAGGTCTGTTTTGTAAATTCTGCCTTTCACTTCTTTTCTGATATTTTTATTTCTCCATATTTTTTCATTAAGGCAACCTGCGGCGCTATTTGCTTTATTCGCTTCAAATATGCTCACAATGAAATATGTTTACAATAAAATTCAAATAGTATGGTCGTTATTTTAATTCACTTAAAAACGTTTTACTTATTGGTAAACTACTAAAATCTACGCTGTACAACTTAATGAACTAGCAAATATAGACGTTTTTCGACTGTTTGGTATATTTTTCTTGAGACTTATGTTTAGAATTCTACTCAGAATCTGTTTAAACAAGCCCTAGAAAAAACTTTATAAAACTGGCAGCACTGTACTCTAACTTGGAATTCAACAACGTCGAAAATTTAACTAATAGTGGTAGTAAAAAACTAATATTCTTGCAACCATTTTAGTTAATCAGGTCTTCGTTTTTATGTCCAAATTTGTACAGTAAACTTTCCCTTAACGGACACCTCTCTTCGCCGGATACCTTCTCTATGCGGACAATTTATTTATTATTTTTTATTTATTATTTTTATTTATTATCGACAATTTATTATCGAACAAAAATCATTCGGCGATATATGAACCGTACCATTTTTAACATTAACCCATTAGACGGACAGTCTCAACAACGATCGCGGACAGTAAATGAAAAAGAATAATATTTTTTTTTTAAATATTTTGCAATATAAATTTGTATAATACATTTATTATTTCAAATCAACACAGATGTCTACGACGTGATATTTGATACTGTTCACGTTATCAACACTAAGTAATAAAAATTTAATGTGTGTGTCCACCGATGAAAGAAATGCGACACCAGGAACTAATTAAATTATTCATTGTTCATCAAATTCAACCATTGTTTGGTTCTGGGGCTATTTAGCAAGTATGCACATTCACTGATGATGGACCGATAGGTCTGAAAACGTTCTGAATTGGACATATTTTATTCAATCCATTGGGATTTTTTAAGTTTTAATAAATATACCAATTTACATAGAAGTGGTTTTACTTCTTGTTAGAGTTTTTTAACTATATGGTATACAGCCAACCTAGGGAACTTCCCTTTTAGTTTAATTAAATTATTGTTTTGACTGGAACAAGGATTTAAGAATTTTAACGGAAATGTTTGATTAAGATTATTCAATAGACGTAGTTGTATTTTTATGAGTGTTTTTGCAACGTGAATAATATGGGGTTCGCCCAAAAGGAAGTTTTAAGTTTGAAAGAAAAAGTCGATTAGGGTGCTGCATTAGACCTAGAAATAATTATTTTCGATTGATTTTGTAAAGTGCAGTCTAAAAATATTGGGTGTTTCTGGTAAAATTATCCAAGATAATGCATTAGAAGTTGCAAGGGAGTAAGCGTTGATCCGTTGATGTACAAGTTTCTGGTGAACGGCTCGAGAAATTTTGTAAGCGAAGCCCTATTATATTTCCTTCAAATCTGTGTGTGGCGAAGCAGCTGCTGTAGATTTATTAGTGGTTTCTAACTGGAAGGAGAAACTGCTCACTTTAATGAGCGTATACTCTCCGCGAGACATTTTTAACGCAGATGAGACGGGAATATTTTTTAGAGTTTACAGCATTACCCAAGAAAACTTATACCCTGAAAGGAGAAAGTTGCACTAGAGGTAAGGCTTCTAAAGATAGGATTACAATTATATTTTACACCAATATGATGGGGGACAAAGAAAGGCCACTTGTTAATCGGGAACAGTAAAATTTAACGTTGGTTCAAGGTTTCACACGCAAAACAATTACTTATCGAATGGTACAGCAATAAGAAGTCGTGGGTGGATAACAAATGACAAGAGCAATCATGACAGACTGGCTAAATAAATTTGATAGAAGAATGCAGAGAGAAAATCGAAAAGTTCTTTTGTTTCTAGAGACAATAGTGCGTCTCATCCACAACTTGTGTTATGTAATGTTAAACTAATATTTCCATTTATATGTGTATACATTATACATACATACATATTATGTACCGGGTGTCCCAATAAGAATGGCGCTCGGCCATATCTCAGGAACCGTTTATAGTACAGCTTTGGGAAAAAAATTTATAACAAAAGTTGCCTCGAGAAGAGCCTGGAAATTAATTTCATAATTGTAAGTCCACCGCTAGAGGGCGTAATTGAATACTAAAAATTAAAAAATCGAAATTTTACAAAATTTGCCTAATGAAAGGGCACTATAAATCCGATTATCGTATTCTTCATAAAATTCTGCGCATATTTTATTTCACAAGTTTAAGTCTACCTGTGCAAATAAGAGGTGGGGGTGAGTGGGAACCTTGTTATAAAAAAATCGCTGTAAGTCCGGTTCTGCTTAATCGACTTTTGTAAACTTGGTCTTGTTGAAAACAGCTCTTTTTCGTCAATGTAATAGTTATAATTTGGAAACAGCCTATTACGTAATATGCCGGCTTGGAGGAGCTATTTATTTTCTTTTTAGAAACCTAGTTTTCTTTGGAAAATATTAAATACAAGTATGTATTTTTTTCCCTGTGTTACAAAATTAGACCAAATTAGCAACAGAATACCGAAAACCGCATGTCTATACCTTTTTTATATCTCGAGATATCTTAAGAAACGTGTAAATTTTAAACCTAACTGTTGCTGTCATATAAGTGGAAATATATAGAAGCAAGTAGTGTGCTATGGAAAAAAACAAAGAAACATTTTCCAGATGTTACCGTATTCAAAACAAAATATGAAAAACTCTACTACTGGGGTGACGTCTTTGGGGATATTTCATTGCATACATTCTAGCCGCAATAGTTGCATTTCTTATGCATTCAAAGAATGTGGCTATCATGTCAAATGCTTCTTAGTTTGTAAGAATCATCTTGAATTTCACTCTGTATAAATTTTATATAAAATTTAATAGAAACAAACCGGAACAAACCATCAATGAACAAATTTTTATGTTTTACTGGTTTGACACATAATTTGATACATGATGACTTTTTGAAGTTAATACTTCTAATAGATCTATTTTTTCCATAGCACACTACTTGTTTCCACTTTGACTTCCCTAACTTAGTTTACCGGTGACAATAACAGTTATGTATTTATCTTAGTTGGGAATAGGATAATTGATATTAAAATATAATGAAATAAAAATTAAAAATTTGTGTAGAAAATCTGACGTTTTACATTTTCTACGATTCATCGAGAGAAAAGCAAATGCGCGGAGGCAACAATTCATAAAAATTTACATATTAACGCTATTTTTTTGGTATTATTTGAAGTATTAAAATTCGTGTAATATTTAAATAAAAATAAAATTAAACTGTTTAAAATATATTTATTTCGTTAAAATTATAATAATAGAAGTATAATTTCTTACTCGCGTACAAAGTACACAAACTCTTTTTTTGTTATAATTTAGAGTGTTATTTGTCTTATTGTTGTTTTAATTCATTATATACGGTGACATCTGGATAATGTTCCTTTGTTTTTTTCCATAGCACAATACGTGCTTCTATATATTTCCATTTATATGACAGCAACAGTTATGTTTAAAATTTACACGTTTCTTATGATATTTTGAGATAGAAAAAAGGTATCGACATGCGGTTTTCGGTATTCTGTCGCTAATTTGGTCTAATTTTGTAATACAGGAAAAAATACATACTTGTATTTAACATTTTCCAAAGAAAACTAGATTTCTAAAAAAAAAATAAATAGCGCCTTCTAGCCGGCATATTACTTAATAGGCTGTTTCAAAATTATAAATATTACATTGACGAAAAAGAGCTGTTTTCAACAAGATCAAGTTTGTAAAAATCGATTAAGCAGAACCGGACTTACAGCGATTTTTTCATAACAAGGTTCCCACTCACCCCCACCTCTTATTTGCACAGGTAGACTTAAACTTGTGAAATAAAATATACACAGAATTGTATGAAGAATACGATGATTGGATTTCCAGTACCCTTTAATCAGGCAAATTTTGTAAAATTTCGATTTTTTAATTTTTGATATTCAATTACGCCCTCTAGCGGTGAACTTACCATTATGAAAATAATTTCCAGGCTTTTCTCGGGGCAACTTTTGTTATAAAAATTTTTTTCCCAAAGCTGTAGTATAAACGGTTTCTGAGATATGGCCGAGAGCCTTTCTTATTGGGACACCCGGTACATGCACTTATTTTTAAAGATTTTAAGTTAACATATTTTTTTCTCTTCAACGGACACCTTCTTTAAAGGGACACTTTATGCGGAACGACTACTGTCCGTTCAAGGGAGAGTTCACTGTACACGTAACGCTCCTGAACGTTCAAATATTTTATATTCTTATCATTTGAACTATTCCAGCAATCAAATCAACAATCTGTTGTCTATGGGTTCAGCAATATCGAGTTTCACGGTAAAATCTAATTTAAATGGTTTTAATTCAATTCTACTTAGAGCCGATTTGAGGCTTCGGCGGGTGGGTCTGATCGAATTCAGTAGAGGCTCTTACAAATTAAACTTTAATAAGGTGATTAGAGGTCTCTATCGATGAAATTTAGTGGGGAATTCTTGAAGAGACCCGAGAGATACCTATTTGTGGAAGTAAAAGGGTGATGTGGTCGACGGAGCTGATAATTCCTTAAAATATTCGGATGGGGATGGGTTAACGATGCTTGAAAAGAAAATGGCAGGTAATTTCCTAAAAATTTTACTTACGATATTTTTCTTTTGTTTTAGGTAAGATGACAATCTCACACGTAGAGCAGAAAATTGCTATTGTAAGTATGTAATAATATTAAACTAAATTAACAATATTCTAAGAAATATACTTTTTCTAAATATGATACTTAATATATTATTTAAGACAAGTAATTGGAATTCATAAGTCCTGGGTTTTCACCCAAAGCGATCGAAAGTATAACCGGAAGTCGATATTTGAACTCTTCCTCCGTGTATCTTTGCGTCTTTTGATACACAAATTTATGAGTTATTTTTACTAAACTTTAGGTTATAATTGTTTAAATGAAAATGACTTCAAAACCGGAACTAAAGATTCAAGCTTGACTTTTCAATACGCTTCGATTGATACGTCACATGTACTATTTCTGCGAATATAATATGGCACTTCCGGTTAGATCTTTTTAACTGGAAATGATATAAAAACCACCAAAATTATACACTTGTTCTCATCTTGCTAAATTTCAGTGACTTTAAAACGGTACTTCCCGCTTTAACCCTAAAACCAACAGTTCGTGGTCAAATTTCTCATCTTTAACACCGTCCTTGGGTTATAGGCTTCCGTTCGACACCTCATTTGTCATTCTATGTGTATTAGTAACGGATTAGTTATATTCACGGACGGACACTCATGAAACCGGAAGTGTATATTTGTTCTCGTCCTGCTATGCCGCGTCGAATAATATATCGCTTGTACTATTTCGGTGACTTTAAAACAGTACTTCTGGTATCATTTCTAAAACCGAAAGTCCGAGATCAAATTTCTCATCTTTAAATTTCATCCTTGGGTTATAAGCTTTGATTCGACACCTCATTTGTTATTCTATCTGTATTAATAACAGAGAGGTTATATTCGCGGATGGACCGATAGACGGACAGACAATCATGAAACCGGAAGTACATAATTGTTTTCGCGTCCAATAATATATCACTTGTACTATTCCGGTTACTTTAAAACGGTACTTCCGGTTGTATTTCTAAAACCGGAAGTTCTAGGTATAATTTCTCACCTTTAGTACCAACCTTGGATTATAGGCTTTCATTCTACATCTCATTTGTTATTCTACCTGGTATAATGACGGAGAAGTTGTGTTCACGGACAAACAGACAGACTGACAGACGGACGGACAGACGGACAGACGGACGTGGATAATTCAACGTTTTCACATTTTTTCAAAATTGGGTGAAAACAATATCCTTGTACGTTCATACTAATATTTCTTTTAGTTATTCGCATATCCTGATAGTTTTTCATGATCTTACCCCTAATTTTCGTTGCCCATATTCGCTATGACACGTCCCTTACTTATATTACTTTATCGTGTCAGGGCATATTATTCATAGAATTTCGGCCCAGTATCGGGCTACGTCGGTTCCATCTTTGTTGGCAAGCCAAAAATCTTCGAGAGTACAGCACAGATTAGGACAGTTTCTGCATGTAAGCAAATGGTCCATATTCTGTATTTCTCGACAGTTCTTGTCAGTTCACAACATATTCAGTTTCCAAAGTTTTAAAGTCTAGAGATAGGCCGGTCCATTGAACCTGGGGAATAGGAAAATACTCGGGCGGTTCATCCTGCACTGTTTCAAGGAAGGTTTTCTTGGATTTTAGTTGCTTTCGTGATGTTCGAGCTTTGTATCAGCAATGCCGCGATGCGATCTGTTTAATTTTCTCTTTTGTTCTGAAAAACCCGCTGCTTTATATAAATTTGAGAGTGGCCTTGGTTGCATGCACCCCGTTACTATCTTGTATGTCTCATTTAGTGCAGTATCAACTTGTTTGGTGTCGGCAGATCTGCCCCAAACGGGGCACACATATTCAAAACACTTAAAAAGACACATCACTGAAAACATATGTATATCTTAAAAACTCCATAGAATTACACAACGTGTTAACTAATCTCCAACATAACCTCTCTTTTCAACGCAGCATGTCTTAAGTACTTTGCTAGAGAAATTGTGAAAAATCACTGCATACTATTGGGCTGCCTTTTGTTTTAGTTCCCTAATAGGACGTATAATATGTCATTATTTTTCTTGGTTTACTCTGTTTTACTTATAGTCCAGGGACCAAAGCTTTTCACCTCATAATTTTTACAGAATGGATCGATTTGCTTGAAAATTTGAGAATACGTAGTGGATAGTCCAAGGATCAAAATCTATATGACGCCGAAAGGCGCTTTTACCATGGGGGTGGTTGCCACCCCATCTCGGAGGTGAAAATTTTTTATTATATTTTGACCCCAAAAGTTGATAAAACATTCATTCTAAGCAAAAAATGTTATATACATTTTTTGATACAATTAATAGTTTTCGATTTATTCGCTATCGAAAGTGTTAGTTTTATATCGAAAAATCAATGTTTTTCGATATACTCATTTAGGATTCACTCAATTTTTGTCATAGAAAAGTCAAACCAAGTTCTTGGGAATTAAATAACCTACAATTTAATATTGAAACATTTTTTCGTATCGCTGATGCTAATCTTTCTAGTCTGAAGAAAATGGCATTTTTTACCAAACTACAAAAATGCGTTATTCGCTTTTAACTCCAGTTTTTTTAAAACTAATCATTTTAAGTCACTGAAACTTCTAGAGTCTATTAATAATACATTAACAAAGAAGAATGAAGAAGGCCAATGACTAAAAACACCGCTAACTTACCTTATTGTGCCTCCAATTGGATTAGTCGTTTTTTTTTTTCAAAAAAATAAATTGATTTTTTAACCGTAACATTTTTATTTTTTATTTTAGAAAGTTTGGTAGAAAAGAATTTTGTAGTTTCCTACAAGATCAATAACGTTGATATTAGATATTAGATCTTTTTAAAGTCCTCAGTCGAAAAAGAGGTGACTTTGAAAGGGTTGGTAAAGCTGGTTTTTTCATGTTACTACAAGTTTAAATTGTCAATAACTCACTCAATTTTTGCCGTAAAAAAATTTTGCCAACCATGTTCTTGGGAATTAAATAGATTGTAGAATGTTCTACAATTTCATATTTAAACATTGTTTCGATCTCTGTTGCTAATCTTTCTATTCTGAAGAAAAGGGCATCTTTTACCAAACTACAAATATTCGTTATTCGCTTTTAACTCCATTTTTTTAAAAACTAATCATTCTAAGCCGGTCAAACTTCTAAAACCTATTAACAATACATAAATAAAGAATACCAAATATGGTCAATGACTAATTTTAATTAGGGTGGTGATTAGGGGGTACTTTTCGATCACTTTTTCGCTGAAAAAAAAATAGGTACTGATATTATTTTCATTACAAGTCACTTAATTTTTGAGCTACAGACTTTTTTATTTTTGCAGATAGATATTTTTAAATATTTTAATTAGTTTGAGCAAGTAATCCTCGAAAAGTGCATAGTTCTCCCGTCGTTTGACTTTGAAACTACAATATTTGGCATTTGACGAAAAAGAGCTAACATATAGTAAAGTATAGCTCGATGACTATTGATCTTAAAAAAATTTTAAAAAATGGTTTTGTTTATTTTTTCAAAAGGTACATTTTTGCCAAGTAAAGTTGTTTCGATAAAACGAAAAATGTTTGAGTTATTATTAAACTATTAAAAACACCGATTTTTTCGTTATAAAACTAACACTTTCGATAGGTAGCGAATAAATCGAAAACTATTAATTTTATCAAAAAAATGTACAGAACGTTTTTTGCTTAGAATGAATGGTTTTCCCAACTTTTGTGGTCAAAATATAATTAAAAATTTCCACCCCTGAGATGGGGTCGGAACCACCCCATGGTAAAAGCGCCTTTCGGCATCATATAGATTTTGATAGTTGGACTATCCACTACTTATTCTCAAATTTTAAAGCATATCGATCCATTCTGTAAAAATTGCGAGGTTTTGTCCTATTTTAAGCTTCATATTACTTGGACTATTAGAATTTATTAGTTTATTTTATATAGCATGTGTATATTTTTTAATAAAATTTATTTGCACGCATGGTAATAATAGTATTGTCAAAATTATACCTGGTTTAATGTTGTTACCTATACAACTCTCTAGTTATGCCATTTTCTGCTTATCGTTTTTAACATATTTTATACATTTCTGACGCGTTTCTGCATTTATTTCTTTATTTACTTTAACCAATTTAAACACCAATTTTGACCTCAAAACCAATAAAATAATTTATTCAAACGTTCAAACATTCCAAAATTCTCGCATTATTACACTGGTAACATTCTCAAATATTATTTGACTCCGCTCTGTGGTGTGAAAAATTCGGCAGTTATTTACGTTCGCTGATAAGCCAAGAAAGTTTTTGGAAGTTTCGTAAGTCGGGAAAGACATTTACTCTGAAAAATGGTCCTTTATTTAAGAAACAACAGCAGTTTTCTTGATTTGCGTATAAATTTTCAAGTTTTGAGGTTTTCAGCGAAAGGTTCGAAACTTTATGGATTACGTTGTTTTTGAGTCTCCGAAAGTTTTCACACACATCCACGGTCTTTCAATATATCGCTACAAGCGGTTACATGTTGTATTTTAAATGAGAGACAAGTTTCTTTTTATTTGTTTAAAATAAGCTAATATAAGTCTGATCTATAAACGGAAAACAATAAGTGTTTAAACAAACTAAAAATAAACAAACTAAAAACTTATACATAATATGACATAAAGTAGATAATAGTATATTTCCAAACCAGCTACCGCCTGTTATTTTTATGAACGCTGTAGTCTCAGTATATTGAAAAGAAATTGGTACAAAAAAAGACGCTTTGTAATGTTTTCAGATTTTAAGTACATTGTGACGTTTCTGGTTTGTTTACTTTTGTGGCTGTCAGTCTGTTGAATTTTTTGCCGTTTTTTTTTGTCGAATTTTTGAAGTTCTTTACATCACACAAACACTTTTTTTTTCACAATTAATTTTATATTGGAGTTTGAAACTTTATGGTAAGTATTTTATTTTGTCAAGGAAGTTTTGTTAAGTGACAGTTAAGGAAATAGATTTTAAGGTTTTGTTAAGTTACCGCCAAAGTGTATGAAATGACAAAAAGAAAATATGTTATTGATTTTTTTATAAATTGTTTATTTATTTATTAAGCTACTTCAAATGTAGCTGTAATTCTTCACCGAAATTTTAAAGCAAAACTTACATTTGACATTTTATTTATTTGATAACGTCAAATTTTAACCCGTGTTCGGAGCTGTAGCTACATACTCTCACTTGCTGTTGCGTTTAGTAAATTTCCGACTTATTTCGTATGCTTTAAATGATGACGCACGGGTAAAGAACCGTAGCGTAAAAATACATATTCAAATAATCGTTGCAAAGGCTCTTAGATACCTTTCAAACGAGATATCACTTGTCATAAGGTTTCATTTGAAATTATCGGTCAAAGTGGCCTTGTAACGTCAACGTCATCTGTTACTATTACGTCACCTGTTATTATTATTTTTGAATAGACTAAGTCCGTTTTTTCCTCCCTCCATATTTCATTATTATAAGTAAAACCGTTCAAAATACGGGTAGGGAACTTTTGGCTCCTTTTTTAAGTGCCATCTCCGCGACGAAAGTTCATCTGTCCGTAATCGTCATGGCTATTCTGACTTTCGAGACAGCTGCTCTGAACAGTTGCCTTGAGCTGCAATCAAAACTTTCTCTCAGGTTCTTCAACCAGAAAACGTGTCTCCTTCCTACGTTTCTCCTACTCTCGATTTGTCCTTGAATTATGAGTCGCAAGATGTTATATCTTTTGCCTCTCATCACATGTCCGAGGTATTACAATTTCCTTTCTTTTATTCTTCTTCTTCATGTACCATATCCTTTCAGAACGTTGGTTACCATCATAGCTATCCTAATTTTATTCACTGCCATCCTAAATAGCATGCTTGTATCAACACCATACCAATCTCGCAAGTTCTTCAACCATGAGGTTCTTCTTCGTCCTGGACCGCGTTTGCCTGCTATTTTTCCTTGCATAATATTTTGTAGCAACCTATATTTGGGACCTCTCATTACATGTCCGAAGTACTCCAGCTTTCTCTGCTTGATGCTTTTTATGATGTCAGTAGTCTTGCTAGTAGACGTTCTAGTATTGTGGAGTTTCGAATGTTCTCCACCCAGGAAACTTTTAAAATTCTTCTATAGCACCACATTTCGAAAGCCTCAAGGCGATTTAGATCGATTTTATTCAAAGTCCAGGACTCGACACCATAAAGTAAGACCAAGAACACGTAGCAGCGAAGTAGGCGGATCCTCAATGCCAATTTTAGGTCTCTGTTACATAACACCTTGGAGATCCTTCTAAAAGCGGCTCTAGCCTGCTCTTTCCTAGATCTAATTTCGCCCTGACTTTCTGCGTTAATATTTAGTTGCTGTCCAAGGGAACGATTTTATCAACTTGCTCAAGTTTGGTATTATTTACATATATAGACGTTTTTATATGCTGCTGTTTACTTATTACGAGTATTTTGGTTTTCCGCATGTTCAGATCCAGACCTGCCTCCCTACAACTCTCAACGACACTATCAAGTAGTGTTTGCATATCTTCTTGACTAGAAGCTAGGAGTACTGTATCGTCCGCATATCGCAAATGATTGATGACTTCACCGTTCACAAGTATTCCTTCTTGTTTTTCAGAAAAAGCTTTTCTGAAAATTCTTTCGGAGTAAACGTTGAAAATCAGTGGTGACAAGAGGCATCCCTGCCGTACTCCTCTTTTAATATTAAGAACCTGTGATTCCGCACCATCTACTACAGCTGATGTTGGTGGATTCCACTATAAATTTGCAATTATTCGAACATCTCTGCCGTCCAAGCCTATGTCTTTTAGAGCTTCGATCAATATAGAGTGCTTAACACGATCAAATGCCTTTTGGAAGTCAATAAAACAACAGTATATGTCTACAGATATATCTCGACATCTTTGAGCAAGTACGTTCATTCCAAACAATGCCTCTCTCGTTCCAAACCTGTTACGGAAACCAAACCGTGTGTCATCCAGGTATTCCTCGCATTTATTGTAGATACGACCATGTATTACCTTCAGAAAAATTTTCAATAAATGGTTTAACAAGCTGATGGTTCTATAATCAACACAGGTTTTTGATGTCTTCTTCGGTAGAGCTATAAACAGTGAATTAGACCAGCCATTAGGAAGTTGTCCGCTGGTATAAATGGTATTGAAAAACGAAGTTTTAGCCTCTAAAACATTGCTATCATTTATAAGCTTGTATATTTCAGTAGGAATTTCATCAGTACCAGTCGCCCCATCTTTTGATGATTGTATGGCTTTTATTACCTCAGAGCGTGTTATTAGGGGTCCGTCGCAGTTAGTAATATCGGGTGGTGAACTACTCCTATCGTCTTCGAATAGGTTCGTAACGTAATTTTGCCATTCTTCAAGTTTGTCCTCTACATCAAATATTACTTTACCATGTTCATCTTGTAGCAATGCAGTTTGTTTCTTATTGAAGATACCAGCCGCTTCTTTCACTTTTTTTTACATGTTAAACGTGTGATATTTGTTTTCAACTTCTTCAATGTCTTGACACTGTTTGGCTAGATGTTGACTCTTTGCTTCTCGTATTTTACGTCGAATTTCTTTTTGTATGCTGTTATAAAGTGTTTCGTTGTTTTTCGCTAATCGCCGTTGTTCCATCAAATCCAATATGTCTTCTGTCATCCAAGCCTGCTTTTTTAGCTTTGACCTGCCTTGTAAATTTCTCACACAGATTTCATTTACTGTTGTTACGATTTTATTTAATCCCTCATCGACATTCTCACCGATATTTTCCCAAATTAAATTTTCGTTCAGTTGTCTTTGAACTGATTCCTTAACTTTCTCGTCTTGTAATTGGGCTGTATCGATATTTTTGCGAGACTTCTTTTTGATCACCTTTTTTAATTTTAATTGGGTTACAGCTACTATGGGATTGTGATCAGACCCAATGTCAGCACCTGGATAAGTTTTAAACGATTTGATGCAGTTTCTAAATCGATTTTTTATTAGAATGAAGTCGATTCGGTTCCTAATAATTGTGTCCTCTTATTCTGCATGTGACTTCCAGGTGTAGTCTTCTCGGTGGTAGTTTAAAGTGAGTATTCGATATAGTGAAATCGTGTTCTTGACAAAACTGAACAAGTCTATCTCCACGTTCGTTTCTGTTTCCTAAGCCATAATCTTTCTTTTATTGCGTTTTTAATTTCCCTTTCTCTGCCTATTCTTCTTAACACTTCTGTATTCGTGACTCTATCTACCCATGAAATCCTTAACACTCTTCTAAATGTCCACATTTCAAACGCCTTATGATAACACATGATTCAGCTCCATATGCACACTGTGTACACAACATTTTATTAGTAGTATTCTGAGGGCCAATGTCAAATCTTTTTCATTTTCACGAAGTTGGCACATGCTTTTTCAATGTTCACTCTTATTTCTGCAGTGTAATCGATATTTTCGCTAGCACTTTTGGCTAGCACTGTATAATGCACAAATAATAAAAAACAACAGTTTAACTCCAAACCTAAATCTATAAAACATATGATACGTCATAACAGCATTTACCTTTACTAATAATTTAAAATTTCTAAAGAAATTCCAGCACAAAATTACATAAATTTAAAATCACCTTACAGATCCAGCACGAGTAACGAACTGTTTAAAAACTTTCATTTAATTTCCTGCGCCGAACGTCAGAACTGGAGAACAATCAATTTCAAAAGTATAAAAGACTCGAGGTGTCAAAACGATTATTTCCTTTGTTCTGCTGAATCATTCTTTGTATAATTTTAAAACTTTTTTAATTTTTCTTCTGTACGAGTGTAACAGGTTGTCCAATATAATGACTTTGGCAAAGTTGTCTTTGGATATTAAAAAGTTGGATTACGAATAAAACCTGGTTAGATTAGTAATTATTTTATGTAATTAATTTAAGAAGACATGTCTTTAAAATAATGTATTTCCTTGTCATTTTCAGATGTCGTAGAATTCCTAATATAATTTCTTGCTATAGCACTTCTACTCTAACTTTTCCCATCCACGAAATGATTCACGAACTACTTTTTATGCTAGGTCTCTTTTTAACTCACAGAAACTAGTATCGCAAAATTAAGCCGCTTTTCCATAGAAATCACAATAAGTTAAACAAGGATAAACAATATTATTGAATGTCTTCTTATGAATTTTGACGTGTATAATTTTCAATGACAGTGACAGATTTTTGATTTGTTTGTTTTTATTGTTTATTTGGTTTTATAAATCAATAAAGTTTTATTTATATTATCAATAAAGTTTATTTGGTTTTATATAAAAATAAATATACTATTTCAGTTAACTAAAGGAAGAGTTGCAATACTGACATTAGGGTCCACGGAAAGAGACGAGTACCTAATAGTAATATGGTAGTGTTGATAACTCAATTTGTGAAAAATTTGCATTTGTATCTCTGTTTCCCCAAAAGTTTGATATATTAAAAATAATAATTGTTTTTTTATGTAATTCACTGGATAGTTTTGCATTTCTCAACCTTAGGTAATATACCCCATTCCACGAATATACGTCTGTTTTGGATTATCGCGACAACGAATATTTTACTGTGCAAAATATGAAGAACGAAAGTAAATTGCAAATTATATTGTTGTTTATTGGAGTAATTAATAGAGCAAAATAATTTCGTACTTCTTATGTTGCACACTAAAATATTCGTTGTCGCAATAATCCAAAACAGACGTATATTCGTGGAATACACCATATTAAATCTTCTTAACAATAGTAACTTTGTTGTTGTGACTTTTTTTAAATTTATTACCGTTCTATTATCATCATCAGCCTCTCTCAATCCACTGCTGGACATAGGCCATCTCTGTTTGTCTCCAAAGTGTTCTATCTTGTGCTTTTTGTATCCAGTTTTTTGTTGTCTTTCGTAAGTCGTCTTGCCATCGTGTTGGTGGTCTTCCTCTGCTACGTTTATCGGCTCTTGGTCTCCATTCAACTAGCTTGCGAGTCCATCTTCCGTCCTTCATTCTGGCAACGTGTCCAGCCCATTTCCATTTTAAGCTACAGCTTCTTTCAATGACGTCTATGACTTTGGTCTTAGCTCGTAGATCTTCGTTTCTATATTTAGCTTTATCTTCGTAATAGTCTGTTTGGTATTCAAACTGTTTAATGTTAAGTCCATCAATCTCCTCAGTAGTGAAAAAAGATTAAACGCTTCAAAAAAAATTATATATATATATTAATTGATTTCTACGGCTTTCGCCGCCTCTCCATACCCAGCTTCCAATTATTTCTATCGTAACACATATCTTCATCTAATTGCCTCGAATCCATTGCCTCCTGAATATTGTCCCTCCAGCTTCTCCGTGGTCGTCCTCTTCTTCTTCTCTCCGGTGGGACCCACTCTAATATTTTTCTCGGCCAGCGAGTCTCATTTATTCTTTTAACGTGACCGAACCATGTTAGCTGTCTCTTTTCAATATCGTCTATTATAGTTTTTTCCACCTTCATACGTTATCTAATTGTTTCATTTCTTACATGTTCTAAGCTCAAAACCTGACAACTTCTCCTCAAAAAGTCCATTTCTGTACTAAGTAGCTTCAAAAAAAAATTAACTTTATAAAATACGTTCACGGGATAATAGCCATTTCCTAATTATTACCACTGACACTCTGACAGCACGTATCAATGGTCTACACATCGACGTACGTTTCACTTTATTTTTTGATTCAACTTGTTTGAAAATGAATCGTGACGCATGGAAAAAGTTAGACTGGAAAATCTATAATAATATCTGTTGTTATTCAAAGTGTAATCTTCATTATAAGCCACCTAATGGAAAATATAGAAATAAAAATCAAAATGCATATGCTATTTATTTATCTCAAAAGAGCATATGGTTCTCCATCATGCTATTTCATTGACAACAGTGCTACAGAATATTACTCATGTTACTCATATTGGTAAGACGAGCCTAATCTCATATTAAGGATAATATCTTACATAGTTGCATATTGCACTACAAAATGTAGTTTCTGAATCTGCGGAACCTACTTTACATGTTTTGGAAACTACAACTCAATAAGGAAATGCGGCAATATATTTCCATAGCAATGCATACATTTTCTTCATTGTACGGTGTCATTTTATATCGCGAAAAGTGCCATATTTCTTGTCGTAAAACTGGTCGATGGCATTTCCTACTCCGTAACATGATATTTATCATTCTAATCAGAGCAAAGCGAGTAGAGGGTTGCAACTTTATGATACACTTGTTCCAGTGGCGTCAAGCCAATTGGGTTTATAATGATAATAAATTAAGGCGGAAGATCTTTAACTTAAAAGATCCTAATGTATTAATGAACCTATCATAATAATATTTCTCTTTTGTACTATAACTTATTGTTGAAATGCAGTAGATATGAATGTTGCAGTATTCAGCCAAAAATGTGTGAAAACTGTTTAAGATAGCATTTCACCAATTTGAAACATGTAAAATATACAACTACATTTAACTTTATCTAGGTTTTATTATAATTCTTGTATAATATAACTAGATATCACTATTTATTCTTCTTCTTCACGTGCCACTCCTGATATGATAAAGCATTTCCTCAGGTTTCTAAGCCATAAGGTTCTTCGACCTAGCATTCTTCTTCCGTCTCTCTTGTCTTGTATTAGTAAATGAAGTGTAGTATACCTCCCTGGATGACGCACAACATGGCGAAAACATTCCATTTTTCCTAACAATAAAACACTGAAAACGTTTGTTTTCTATACTTCCACAAAATTTATTATAACTGCAATTAGTGATCACTTGAGAAAGGCACTCTGCCGAAACAGCTGTAGTCACTTAGTTATAATAAATTTTGTGGAAGTATAGAAAACAAACGTTTTCAGTGTTTTATTGTTAGATAAAATGAACTTCCATCAAGTAACGGTCGAATCCATCAATTATTCCATTTTGCGATTTCTAACTCTTCTGACCACTTCTGACTCCCATCCGTTGCAAACCAACCTAATTACGAACTCTGCCCAACCTACTCGTTGGATTCTCCAATACATCCAGATTTCAAAGGTTTTCAGTTTTCTGAGAAGTATAGCCGGTAAAGTCCACCCTTCGGCACCATATAAAAAAAATCGAGAACCTCTAATATTTTACTGATCTAGTTTTCAGTCTCAAAAGTGGTATTGTTTCCACATACAATGTGAGAAAGCCAAATAGAATAAATTCATTATTTCCTGAATGAGCGAATTTGAAAATAAATCCTGATAGAAGTCGATTTTATTTTTAAATTATGATTTTTTGGCATATATATCATACTAGTGACGTATTCCGGATGGGCGTGACGGCGTAATTAATGATTTTTTAAATAAGAATAGGGGTCGTTGTTAGTTTATTTAAAAGGTAATTGAATTCTCTATTCTGAAATATAAACATTAACATATATATTTATAGAGGGTGTTAAAAAATTTTTTTTTTATTAAATTAATTTACACAAAAAAAGAATGTGCGTCATTTATTTAATTCAAAATACATTTTACTGCTGTCAGGAAACAGAAATAAAATGTTTATTTAACAAATAAACGTTGCTATTGGCTGAAATTAAAGGTTCAAACGCGCATCACGCGCTACTGTTGACTCTTAATGACTTTTGCAGAAATATTTCCCAACTCTAGCGTTCCCTGTTTTAATACAAATAATATTAAAAACGAGCATTTATAAATTAGGTAAATACCTACTAATAAAATAAACACGCACGTATGTAGATTGAAAGAATACTCACACCTTATTGTAACGCCACTGTCCTTGATAGAACCAATAAATAAACTTCCGGCCAAGGTGGATATCCTGTTTAATAAAACTTTAATAAATGTAACCGTTGCACTTTCACCCCCCTGTTACTTTAGACCTAAATGGGGTGTAGTATGGCATTAATGGTGTTGCTGAACTTTGGTGTTCCCTTATTAGCGCGGGAGACTTGTAATGCATATTAGGGGTTAAATGTTGAAACTTTTCAAAGTGTCGTTAATATCCTCCAATAATTCTTGCTTAAAAAGGGGAGATTCCGGAAAAATTGGAATTCGCGAACATTTGTGCCGATTCATTTTCTTAATGAGTACTGTTTTAGGCTTGGGTATTTACTTTCACCCTCTTGGTTTAGTCAATAAAGCATTAAATTGTAAGATTGTCTTACTTAAAAAAGAATTATCAGGATTTATTCATAAAGCTACATGTATACTTATAAAATCTTGTTGTAAACTGTCTCAATAATTCAAATCGATTTTTGCTATATCTACATCTTATATTATAGCTATGCAGCTATTTAGTTGGTTTTCTTCGTTTTTATAATACTTACGTTCATCATTTTTTGTTGTTCGTTAATTTTTTGTTTTTCGTTTACTGTGCAATCAGTCAAAAAAAGCACTAACACGTTTGTTGTCTTTACTTTATGGGCGCGAAGAGAAGAACTATTCCAATCAATATTTACTATACATTCTACATGAATATTACAATCAGCGATTCTTAACCTCAAGAATGGTAAATCTGAATGGCAATTTTTGTTTAATTAAAGCGTCTCGTTTGGTGACTATTGTCCAATAAATTTAACGAAAACCCATTCTCGTGGTTCTCTAATCATTGTAAATATTTATCACTGTGTGACACTATCACTTGGCACTCACGTTGACACTTAAAGCTCTTGTAGAATGTCTCGGTTGCTTACCAAAAACGGCGCTTTCCGCGTTTTAATGCAGATTAGGGGATAAATGTTGAAACTTATTACCTGTCGTTAATAGGGTCGAGAATAACTTATAATTTGTATCGAGAAGTTATTCGCGCGCGGACCTTTTCACTGAGAGCCGATCTTGCGCCTGAAAGCGCGCTATTAATATATCTATATCTTAGCCAAAAATAAACCTACAACCATTTTCCTAAACTCAAAATGTTGCTTTTGAGTTCTTCTATCATTACTGTTAATTAAAGAATAAATGATTATTGGTCCAATTTGCTTAAAAGCCTTATAAACAAATTAATGTACAAATGTTTTAAGAAAATTATAACTTCCAACAGGTAGGGTTCAGGATCCTATTATGAGACCCGTTCCTAATATGAGACATTATGAGACCTATGTCTCTAGAGTCTTGTAAGTGCTGCAGCCTGGTGAGTGTGGTAAAAACTAAGCTATGGTAGTCTTTCCAGTAGGCTGTGAATAAATCGAGTGTCTGTGATTTAGTATTACCAGTCAGTGAATTTTTAAGTTTTTTGCTAGTCAAAAGTTTTTTATTGGGTGTAGCTCAAACTGAATTTGTATTTTTAAGGTGGGAGAAAAAAATCACCTTAGAAATTAGTTGATAGCTACTTAAATTAGTTACAGAAACACGCAATTATAGTGGCGCTAAAACCAATCCTAAACTCAAAATACGGATTAAAAAGTTCACACGTGGTTGCTCCTAATAGGAGACCCTCAAGTGTGCCTAATATGAGATATCTCATATCAAGATACTGTAATTTTTTGAGTATAGCATCATGTCTTTTTACTATTTTATTGGGAAATAAGCCGCAATTTAAGTTAAAAATGAAATTTATTGACATAATTTTTATTATTAAGTTAAATTGTGGCTTATTAAAAAAAAAAAGAAAATTGCATAATACGCCACAAAGAAACAGCTTCAGAAAAATAGAATCATGTCTACAGCATGTAATACAGTTTATATCCAGAACAATGTGTTAAAATAATTTGTATCGCCTGTTTAACCTATATAATGTGGTGTCTCATATTAGGATACCACATGGTCTCATATTAAGGCACCTTTTTTAAGTTGGGAATTTTGACATTTAAAAAAAAATAATTTATTGGTAAAAAAATATTAGTTTAAAATTAATTTTGAACCTGTTGCAATATAATGGCATAATTATCTGACATGTGTCTAATTTAAAACTTCTTGAATCCATATACTTTACGATTACCAAGAGTTTTAAAAAAAGGGTCTCATATTTGGATCCATTACCCTATATCTTTAATAGAAAGAAACTTTGTTTAAAATTATAGGAATTAAGCTTTACAATTAGACTTTGTAAAGCTCATTTGCATGCGTAAAATCCGAGTTACGATCGAAAAAGCTTCGAAAATAGTTATTTATGAAACAGTTCGTAAAGTATGCTTGTTGCGAAAGCACGCGATTTTTAGAGCACGAGCGACAAAGGAGCGAGTGCTATTCATCGCGTAAGTTCGCAAAAATTACTTCACGCACAGTTTCATACAATATTTTATCTACGATAAACAAATAAAAAACCTGTAACTCTTCGTCACTGGAATTCATTTGTATTCTACAATTTTTAGAACTTTGACATTTAAAAATCCTAACTAATTTCAAACCACAAAACTGTTAAAACTTTTGTTGTAAGTCATTGCTCCTATTGTCATCACCATGACAACGCGAAAGTTAAATTAAGTTGATTATATGAAAGTGTGCCAAAAAACCCATTGAAAGTGTGCGAAAAAGTAAATCCCATTTAAAATACATTGTTACTTTACGCACACTTTAAACCCTTCACGCACCGCTATCTATAATGACAGTTTTCACAAACTAAAAACTTGTACATAATATGACATAGAGTAGATAAACACTTATTTTGTAATTTGCATTATGCACTAATCTTCCAATATCTTGAGTTCTAATTATTAGATTTTACTTTCTTCTTCTTATTTATGTAGCTATCCGTGAGAAATGTTGGTGATCATCATGACAATCTTTATTTTATCTGAAGCAGCGCGGAAAAGCTGCGCTAATGTTGTGTTGAACCCAGTACCTTCGTCCTGAACCTTCTTCCTGTACCTCGCCTTTCAAATATTTTTCCTTGAAGGATTACTTGTAGAAGGGCATACCTGGATTCATTTCGCATAATGTGCCCAAAGTATTGTAACTTTCGAGATTTGATGGTCAGCAGGTACCTCTAGGTTCTTCTTCATTCTTCTGAGGACATCCTCATTTATGACCCGGTCAGTCCTCGGGATGTTAAGTTTAGTAAACGCCATTTTCTTTGCTTTTTATTAAGGAACACATTTTATTTGAAAACAGTCTTTTGATCTCTGTTAGTTTACGAGCTAGATCTTTATAAACAATTTATAAACAAAATGTTTATAACAATTTTTTGATCACTCGGATCGAAATCCATCCTCGAAGTTCGTAATCGGCAGCCAAAAATATATAAGAAATACTTGGGTTTGCCCATCAGAATTAAAAAGGTTCCAATACCTCTATTTGGCGCCTACACTATATCTATTGCTTTTTATTAAATTTGTTTTTATATTGATGTCTGTAATTTTATTATTTTCTTTATAAAATTATTTCTCTTTTTCTGTTCGTTATTTGAGCCTCGTTAAACTCTTCATAAAGGAGTTCATAAAATGCTTATATATCAATATCAAAAGCAATAAAAAACACTTGCTTTGAAAAGTATCCAAAAGGCGTCACTAGTTTTTATTTTCCAGAAATAGAAAGGACTTCACATATTACAAGTTTCAGTTCCAAAAACAACAGCCATGGAGGTAAAACGCCTCTCAAAGGAAAACTTTTATATATTAGGCCGTAAAATTTCGGAAATAAAACTTGAGAATGTTGTTCGCACCCGATGATGCATGGCTTCTTATTTTGTTAACAGCTCTTTTTAAAGTTGTTGGTTTTTGTACTTTATACGGAGTTATTTGGGGAGTTTTATGACGGTCATTTATGCTCTATTTGTAAATGGAGAATTTTCATTATTGTTTTGTTAAAAATAAACAAAGGATACTGAAATATTTTAATCCATATTTGTTATAAACTCATCATCAGTTATAAGATATAGAAAATTCGTCATTCTTGACTGAGTTTTTAATCTTAAATATTGTGTTTATATGGGATTAGCCACAGTTGGTTGTAATTACATTTTTTACTTAAAAATTGTACCATTTGGATTTTGACTCCGGAAATCGTTTTCAAAAAAGATTATTGATAAGGAAATTGTGTTAAAAAGTGTGGAAGTTTTAGGCCTGCAGCCATGTTTTGGCTAAAAAGATCTGATGGTGGAAGTTTCGTGCCCTCTGGTACAATAACTTATGATTATTCTGTGTATGTTTGCATTGTTTATATGTGCTTTATACGATTTTGTCTGTGCGTCTTAGTGTTCATATGTGTATTTTTCACTTTTTCATGTCTATTTCCTTCATGGTTATTATTGCATCTTTTCATTGTACTCTATGTTCAGTGTCTCAAACATGTTTGAATATCTGTGATTTGTCGAAACTAGAGATTGCAATTGCTGGATCCAGTATCCAGCAATACAGCTGGATCCAGCATCCAGCAATCCAGCTGGATCCAGCGCTTTTTTATACATGCTGGATCCAGCAAACCGTGCTGGATCCAGCAGCGCAAATCCGCAAACATGTCAAATTCGAAATAAGTTACTTATGCCTGGTTGCACCAACAGATCTTAAGCTCTAGCTTAGCTAAGCTCTACTTATAGTTAGGGCCTCCTTGAGTATCACTTACGTTTCACCATAATTTTAGATTCTTACCTTATTATCAATTATATCTATTATTATATTATATTATGGTATTCTTATTGTAATATATTATAATTATATTATATTAAGTCTTATGATATTCTCGACTTAAGCTCCAACCCGGTTGGAGCCACCCGGTTGGAACCGTTTGTGCCCGGTTGGTGCAACCGGGCACAAATGTCTTCATTAGCCTCTTTATTCAAAGCAGTGAGTCGGCAACTTGCCATTCTATGACACTAGCAGTAGCTCAGTATGCTGAAAAGCTTATACAGCCTAAAAGTTTGCATCCA
This sequence comes from Diabrotica virgifera virgifera, assembly GCF_917563875.1. NCBI lineage: Eukaryota > Metazoa > Arthropoda > Insecta > Coleoptera > Chrysomelidae > Diabrotica > Diabrotica virgifera. The sequence continues at coordinate 193,689,787 of NC_065449.1, forward strand.
TATAGCGTTGATAGACATCGATTCTGAGATAAATTCTCTGCTGGCGAATGGTCAATAACTAATGAGTCGATCGCCACTTTTTAACCGGTGAAACTGGCTGTAAAAGCTCTTTGCAGATGGGAGTTGACTTTGATAACGGCCGACACAACCATGAAATTTGTCTTAGACAAACTAAATAGCCAGGGATCTAGCCTTAGTACCTATATACATATATGAAGCCTACGCAACAGAATCGCGGAACGGTGCCTCTCTGAAATTACAGGTATATTAGTGGACTTACAAAATCCAAAAAGTATGGCGAAGGACTAAACAATCCTGGTTATTTCCTCAAGCCGAAAAAGAATGCAATGCGACAAGAGATGAAAAATTTGTTGAGTCGTATAAATAAACAAGTGATTGTGGAACCAGTGCAAGAGGACATAATGGAAGAAGATGAGCGATCTAATCTGGAGCCCGTGAATTTTACTGGAACAAGAACTTAACATTGCATTAAAACGAGAAAGAGAAGACTTTTATAACCAAAAAAAAACTGATTCTCAAAAATATTACGAAAATTTTTTGGAAAAGGAAATGGCCATTTATGAGACCGAAGGAGTGAAAGGCGATCATTTGTCCATGTTCTATGACTAAATTATCTTAAAACCGAGCAGTATAGAGGCCGAAAGGGCTTTCTCTGCAACCAGCGATATGTGAAGTTCTGTGCGCAGAGGGTTAGTCCTATGTTTTTAAGGTCTCACTTCCAGAAAAACTAAATAATTCATGTTTCTGTTGTTTAGAAATTTAGAATACAGACAATCGTGTTTTTATTTTGATTCAACATTTTGCTGCTTGAAACCCTGTTTGAGGTCTATGTTTCATCCTCATTTTTGACAAATTTAAGGGAGGCCGCACACCAAAGAAACATGAAACGTGTAACACGTTTCATGAAAATAAAACGCTGGTAAACAAATAGACGAAACGAGTGTGATTCATGAAACATTTTTATCTTTTTGAAACGTGTTTCGTGAAATAGGTCGTGTTTTGTGTTCTATTGTTCGGTTTCAATTTCTTTGTTTTGGACAATTAGTTACATGCGTAAAATGAATGCCGACCAATAATTTGATACTGCATTGGTTTCTGTGGTGGAACAGAACGAAAGGTTGAACAATTATTACAACCTGGAGAGATACTCGAATAGACAATAACAAAAAATGTATATTTTTTTAAACTATGACCGACAATATAACATAATCTTGTAAATATTCGTATCCTCATTCTATAAAATGATTGAAATTTAGCAGGATGACTATTTATAGTAGGTAAGCAAAGCATGCTAAATGTCCAGTTAGTCGAGCGCTTTGGGAACCTATTGAGTTGTGAAGAGTAGGTCCTAAAACCAAAAAAAGTTAAGTACAGTTTTCCATTTTAGTGGGGACTTTCCATTTTTAATTTAATTTTCCATTTCCAACAATCTTTTTTTTTAGATTATAGCGCCATCTATCCATAATTCAAAAAAATGTCTCGAATAAAAGTTACCTATTTTTACGTAAGGAATCCAAATTCCACCCCACCTCCGTGGAGGGTCGTGTTTGGTGCCATTTGATAGATTTTTCAAAAATATTGAATAAGGGTATTTTTCCGTTTTTAGATCTGATGTTCATTTCGCGAATTCGCGGGATTCGTATTTAAAATATTCAATTTACCCCCCACCACTCTCTGCGGGGAGTCGTGTTTGATATCATTCGATATATTTTTGAAAAATATTGAGCACGTATTTTTTAGTTTTTCTGCGGGGAGTCGTGTTTGGTATCATTCGATATATTTTTGAAAAATATTAAGCACGTATTTTTTAGTTTTTCGATCCGTCATTCATTTCGCGAAATATTCGCTTTTTTCTATGACACTTTGGGATTCACCCATTTCCTTACGCTCCGCTCAAATCGTCAGATTTTTAAAATATACACTGTTTTGTATGTACTTAACTTACCTTATCTTAATCTGACGATTTCGAGTCATTCTAGGATAGATTTTTTTTTTCGGCCACCCCTTAACGAACTCCCCCGCATTAAGAGCCAATATTTGGTAGAGGTACATTTTCAGGGTACAAGGTTTCTCCCCATGTAATAATCTGACGCGTTCGAGTAACTGCAAAAATCCCCGCTTGGGCTCCCCTACCATTAATTCCTTTTCAATCAAAAATATATACTATGTTCATGATTTATATCATTGTAGGGATACACCCAATAACGCCGTTATCTATTTGTTTTTTGTTTGTTTTTGGACAGTAATAAAGGAGTTACCACAACAACAACGACTTCGTCATCATCACTTTCAATTGTTGACTATAAAATTTTTATTTTTGTTTTTGTAATTAGTAGATAAAATAAAACGGTTTCGTTTTTCACCACTTATTTGTTTCATGTTTCGCGTTTCATGTTTCATGTTGCTTTGATGTGCCTCGCTAAGATTCAATAAATGTAAAAATCAAATCTATTGTCCTTTTCATGATCATTTTTCAGTGCGTAACAAATGATAGGAAAAAGGGTAAGTCCGTGATAATACACATTTATGACATTTATTTTAACATGACAATTTAGTTAAATCTGACAGTTGTCACATTTTATTTTCAATTTGGAATAAAAACAAATCAAATGTGTTTCTTGCATTTATAAAATGGTATTTTCTTTGATTTGTATAGTCTTATAAATTATACAAATTATATTTATAATATTATTATCTAATTAAAAAAAATAATTTTTTTATTATGGCGCCATCTATTGACAACTAGAATAACTATAATAAAAGTTATAAAAATGTCACCGACGAAATGTAATCACCGACGTGCCTTTTTTTCTGTCACATACAATTTAATGCGTTAGAAAGAAATCGAAAAACTGTGACGCACTGAAAGATGATCATGAGAAAAAGAATAGTAATGTAAAAATGTTCTAATGTCCCCGCTTGTCGTTCTCGTAGATGTCCGTAGGTGACCGTATGTAATTCCGTATTTCTGTTTAGGAAGGACGTAAGTCCAACGGTTCAGATGTCGCTACTTCTAGACATATGTATGTGTTAGCAGTGTGCTTTTGTTGTGAGTAATAATAGTTGATTGTATTATATTAAAATGGAAGCAAATCAGAAAACAAAGATGACCTAAAGGCACTGATACATTTTGCATTGATCAGAAACGCTTAAAATCCGTTGGAACTTCATACAAAATAAATTATACAAAGTTACTGAAGTAGGTCCAAAAAATATCCTAACGAAGAGGTTTAAGATATAAGCCTAATGAATTTTCATTATAACCTTTTGTATTTGTTGTAGACCTATGTACTATAAGTAATGGCATGTGCGCCCTTTCCAAATTTGCTTCTTTAAAAATTTTTGAAGTTATACTTCTTTAGGCGCGATTTCATTGAAGGTGAAATTTTATTAATCTGCGCGCATGCGCACACCGACAGTATGGTATTAGTCGTTATACGGGCTCTGATTGGGTGTTGAAATGATCTGTCAATAATTGTTCAATATGGAGGTTATCGGTAAACAAAAATATTATATATATTAGTTTTTATTGTTGTGAGGACAGAAATAAAACCAAAGTTATAATTATAGTGACTTTTTAAATAGTGTTGAAAAGCCGCAGGTACGTAATTCTAAATGATTCAGTTGTATTCCAATAAAAAATTATCTTCATACCTATCTATTTGGAAAATGTAAAAAAAAATAATGTAGTTACCTATTAGTAGGCAATTCTATAATTTACATAATCTGATTACGAACAAACTTTCTACAAATCTTCATCTAATATATCGTTTTCTTACTCTACATTTTGTTGTATTTTAATTCGACAAAAATCAAACTAATAATTTGATTAAATTCATATAAATAAACAAAATGTCAAAGATTTTATGGTGTAAACGTTTAGTTTGTGTATATTCCCACATGACGTATAAGCGAATTTGGTGCAGTGGGAAATCGCTTCGACTTTCGTACGACGCGATTGACGTGAAGTGGGTTCAAGCAAGCAAGTTGTTATTTTTTTTTATTTTTTTATAGATTTTATGATTGTAAGTATATTATTATATAATTCTTTTCAGAAAATACGTATTTAATTAAAATTTTTGGCAACAATTATTATTGTTCAGAAATCATTTGTGGCATTTTTCAATGTGTTTGTGTGTGTTTTATTCTTTTATTTTTTTAATTTTTGGTATTGTTTTAATAAAAATTTTTGGAAAGTAATAGAGAAACTGTTTAAAGTATATTGATTTCGTTGAAATCATATAATAGAAGTATAACTTCTTATGTGCGTATAAAGTACACACATTCTTTTTTTTACTTATAACAAGTCACTTTTGCTAAAGTCCATTCGCTAATCTGAGACACAACTGTCTATAGTCTATACTACAATCACAATAAAGATGCACTAGAAATAAACAAGCACGAGGAGCACTCCCAAATCATGATTTGGGAGTGCTCCTCGAACAATCAACGTCTCTTGGTTTGTTTATCTCGATATAGTGTATTTTTATTGTGATTGTAGTGTAGACAGTTGTGTCTGAGATTAGAGAATCGACTATATAAGCTTTCGTAGGGTACATTTACCATTTTATATTAAATACAGGGTGTAACAAAAATACAGGTCATAAATTAAATCAGATATTCTGGGAACAAAAATAGTTCGAATGAACCTAACTTACCTTAGTACTAATATGCACATAAATAAAGTTACAGCCCTTTGAAGTTACAAAATGGAAATCAATTTTTTCAAATATATCGAAAACTATTAGAGATTTTTTAACGAAAATGGACACATGGCAATCTTATGGCAGGAACATCTTAAAGAAAAATTATAGTGAAATTTGTGCACCCCATAAAAATTTTATGGGGGTTTTATTCCCTTAAACGCCCCCAAACTTTTGTGTACGTTCCAATTAAATTATTATTGTGGTACCATTAGTAGAATTCAATATTTTTAAAACTTTTTGATCTCTCAGTATTTTTTCGATCAGGCAGTTTTTATCGAGTTGCGGCTTCTTTTTTAATATGTTTACATACAAATTTTATGGGGGTTTTGTTCTTTTAAACCCCCCAAATGTTTGTGTACGTTCCAATTAAACTATTACTGCGATACCATTAGTTAAACACAGTGTTTTTAAAACTTTTGTGCCTCTTTGTATTTTTACGATAAGGCACCTTTTATCGAGATGTGGCTTCTTTTTTAATATGGTTCAAAATATACCTAAAAATGTAAATCATAAATAAATTTTCATATTATTACTAAGTCTCCATAATCGTACTAAACCATATAAAAATATGTGGTGGATTTGACAAATATTCAAAATATCTCGATAAAAACTCGACTTTTCGAAAAAGTACGAAGAGGCAAAAAAGTTTTTAAAATATTGTGTTTAACTAATGGTACTACAATAATAATTAAATTGGAACGTACACAAAAGTTTGGGGGGGTTTAAAGGAACAAAACCCCCATAAAACTTTTATGGGGTGTCTAAAATTCACTATAATTTTTTCTTTAGATACTACTGCCATAAGAATTCCACATGTCCATTTTCAATAAAATATCTCAAATAGTTTTCGACATATTGGATAAAATCGATTTTTATTTTGTAACTTCAAAGGGCTGTATCTTTTTTTATGTGCACATTTGTACTAAGGTAAGTTAGGTTTAATCGAACTATTTTTGGTCCCAGAATATTTGATTAAGTTTATGACCTGTATTTTTGTTACACCCTGTATATGTACAGTAGAAAAAATGAAAGAATACCCATGAACGAACTATAAAACCCGCTGTATTTTCCTGTTACCGTGTCACACAAAAAATTGGCCAGCGCACGTTCATGTAATAATTATTGTTACATGTACTTGCACTGGACAATTTTCTTTGTGACACGGTGACAGGAAAATACAGCGTGTTTTATATGTTCGTTCATGGGTATTCTTTCATTTTTCCGACTGTACCTACCGTATAAAGCTGTTATCAGTAGTATTTTTGGATTTTATTTTATGCTGTTTTTTAAAGTTATACTTCTTTAGGCGCGATTGGGAGTGAATTTTCATAATACTGCGCGCATGCGCACACAGACAGTATGTCGTTTAGTTGCTAAATCTTTCAAGTTATGTATAAATATATCAGTGCAAAAAAAGGCGTGAAAAGAATATATTAGTGTTTTTAGTAAATATATTTATTATAGTTTTTGTGTCTTTGGATTTGTCTTCCTCAGGAGTAATATAAGTATTATTAAAACATTTATATTAATTTATGTATTATATTTCACTTCGTCTGTTTGTTACCGTGAATTGTCATTATTAGACTTAGGCAAATATGCAAATAAAAAGTATGAAACATGCGCATAAATATGCAGTATTTTATGCAAAAATATGCAGTATTTTATGCAAAAATATGCAGTATTTTATGCAAAATATGCATATTTATCTAAAAAATATACATGTAATAAAAAATATTTACAATATTTTTTTAATTACAAAAATACTTACAATATTATAAATACATAATATATACAATTATTTTAACATATAAATATTATTTTGAATTGTGGTAACAATAGATTATCAAATGATGTTCAAAATTTTCTAATACAAACTTATGGCTTCTATCTGAATACATATGCATATTTGTAAATAGAAATACTTCTTTCGACAACAACTGATGTAACTGGGGCATTTTTCAGATTTACTATAATAGATGGTTCTAAATTAAGTGGTTCGGAAAATGTCCCAACTAGTACTTAAACCATTTCAGAAAGAACCTGGTAACCAGTATTTTTTTTTTCATGGTTATATTTGAAAAATTTCCTTTCCAATAGTACCTTTAACGTTTTGACACGATGACTCAAATTCTTTTATTAAAACTGTACTCTCTAACAATGATAATTTGGAGGATTCTAATTGAATTATAGTTTTCTGGGCAAAACTATAATTTGATTTTATGAATGACAGTTGCTGTTGGAGAATGTTATTTTGGAAGGCTTGCTTAGCTTCCAATAAAGGTTGGCAACTATCATCCGTTATAAGGTTAATTATTGTTTTTTAAATCAACAGAATGATCAGCATAGAAATTAGCTGCTTCCAACCATGTTCCCCAACGTGTTAAAATGGGTTGCGGAGGCAGTTGAACAGCAGGAAGCATATTTCTGTAACATTGTATTCTTACTTGTTAACTAGTGGAAATTTTTTTCTTACTTCCTCCGCAACTCTGTTTATTGCATGCGCTAAACAAGTGACATGTATTAAGTTTGGATAAAATATTTTTAAATTTTGTCCTATTTTATATGCCATAAATAGTGCGGCATCAGATAACATAAGCAATAATTTATCATTAGGCACAGCAGCAGGAAGAAAAAAGTTTGCTAATAGTCCAGGGCCCATCTGTTTTGAGATGGACGTTGAGAGGTGACTCAAATTTTTTTGCAGAAATTGCTTGAAAATAACTCAAATAATAATATTTGAGTTATCCTCCCTCTCAAAAAGGTCCGGAACATTGTTTAAATAATTAAAATGTCAAAAAATGAAGGAAAAATTCGATTTTTTTCTTCGTTTTTTGATTATAACTTTAAAAGTATTTATTTCCCAGAAAAGATGTACTGACCTAAAAGTTGCGTAATTAAATTTTCTACAATATAGAATTAGTTAGAAGTTAAAAAAAATAGTCACCCTTGTTGCAAAATAGCAATAATTGCGAAAAAACCATACAAAAACAAGTATTGGCATTTTACGTTTTTCAACCTTTATGATACAGAGAAAAACTTTATGATACATTAAAACAATACTGTAAATTTCATTAAGATCGGTTCAATAGATTTTGCAAAATAAATTTTGCAATCCAGCTTTCGCAAAAACAATTCATTTTTTCAAAATGTTACAGGACTGAAAATAAAGCAGATAGCAAGTTGAATTTTTTTTTGCTTATAGAAGTGTACTGTACCTTTCATTTGCAATTTGCAAAATTAAAATCAATTAACTACCACGGCGTCAGGAATTTTTTTAAATAGACATTAATTATTGGTGCTACGCGCAGGACAGCGGTTTTCAATTCACATGAAGTTGATTTCCACCAAAATTTCTTCTAATCTTCATCTAATATATTATTTTCTTACTCTATATTTTGTAGTATTTTAATATTTTAATTCCACAAAAATCAAACTAATTTTATTATTGTTTGTGAAATATTGTTTAAACAATTGTATATGTTTAAAAATAATAAACTTTTATTCTCCTGTTAAAATATATGAACAAAGAAAGTTTTTGCTAAAAAAAGTGTTATTTCAAAGGATAGAGTATGGGTTTTTATTTTGCAATAAACAAATTTATTTATTTATATCGAAATGTAATAAAAATTAAAATGTATCAATAATTATCAAAGGTCATTGGAATGCCCAATCAGAGCAAACTATCCGGTGTCTTGCGCGCAACACCAATAATTAATGTTTATTTTAAAAAAATTCCTGACGCTATGGTGGTTAATCGATTTTAGCTTTGCAAATTGCAAATGAAAGGTACGGTACACTTCTATAAGCAAAAAAAAATTCAACTTGCTCTCTGCTTTATTTTCAGTCCTGCAACAGTTTGAAAAAATGAATTTTTTTTTCGAAAGCTGGATTGCAAAATTTATTTTGCAAAATCTATTAAACCGATCTTAATGAAATTTACATTATTGTTTAACTGTATCATGTAGTTTTTCTGGGTGAAATTTGAAGGTCTTAAGTTTAGCATAAATGGTTGAAAACGTAAAATGCGAATACTTGTTTTTGTATAGTTTTTTCTCAATTATTGCTATTTTGCAACAAGGGTGACTATTTTTTAAATTTTCAACCAACTCTATATTGTAGGAAATTTAATTACACAACTTCTATGTCAATACAACTTTTCCCGAAAATGAATACTCTTAAAGTTATAATCAAAAAACCAAGAAAAAAATCGAATTCTTCCTTCATTTTTTGACATTTTGATTATTTAAATAATGTTCCGGACCTTTTTGAGAGGGAGGATAACTCAAATATTATTATTTGAGTTATTTTCAAGCAATTTCTGAAAAAAAATTTGAGTCACCTCTCAACGTCCAAATGTACTAATATTTTTACAGATGCGCCCTGGTCTATAATGTATCTTGTAGAAACCGTGATATTGTTAGAGCGTTGGTTTTTTCCACTTGCTTACACGAAATTAAATACGATTTTGGAAAGTTTTCATCGCTAAGTACACCAATCAATAAGTGCACAATGTATCTTCCTGACGAGTCAGTGGTCTTGTCCACACATATGTAAAAGTAATTATTACCTATTTCGGCTTTTATGTTGTGGATAACTGAGGAGTATAACAAATTGACATTATTTCTCTTTAGAGTTCGTTCACTGGGAATGTTTTGTTTGCAATATTTTTTTAAAAAAGAACTAACGTTTTCATTAGATAATTTTGAAAGCGGTATATTAGAAGATACTAATACACGACACAAGTCTTCGTTAAAAGTTTCTTGTTCGGTTTGTTTTTTGGAACTTAACTGAAAGCACTTGGACCCTGAAGGTTGATATTTTTCACCGGATGTGGTTTTTACTTTTTTAGCTAAATGCTTCAACGTTCTGACATGCTGATCTATTTGAAATTTTTTTTCAGATGAAATCTAAAAAAGAATATAAATATTCAAATAAAAATCAAATAAAAATCGGTGTAGTAATCTTGAAAATGTCAAGAAATGACTGTGCAAGAAGGAAGAACCCCCAAATATTTACAAGAGGCTCTTGGATTTTCTGTTTGCTTTTAAAGAAAAAATACTGTGAGCATAAATTAAAAGCACTTAATTAATTCAGTCCAATATATGGTATGTTTTTGTTTTTAGCAAAATTAAAGCAAACTATGCTATTGTTAGAAAAAAAATGTTGGCGACCTTTCAGTAGACTGTTGAATGATTTGAATTTTAAATAGGTATCCTATTTTTTATCGCAAGGAGTTTAAAAAATGCTTGAAAAAAAATACATCGATTTATTGCTAACTAGCCTTGTGTCGGTACTTTTCTTAAACATAATCTCCAATTTTAAAATCTTTGTTTGTACCACTGTGTAAATTTTTAAAATAAAATAAAAAATAACACATATGTACTTACGCTTTTGCCACAACATGAGCATAAACTTTATCCATATCCATAGGTAGCTCTTTGTAAGGTTTAATCCAAGTTGAAACATTGCTTATTTTCGGCATTTTCAAAGCAAAATAATTATTCACAATTAGAAATACACGTTGTTTACGCCTCCAATTTTATAACAAAAGTGAAACAAAGTGAAAATGACCGTCAAAATAAAAATTTTTACCTAGAGACATAAACTGGCAAACACAAACCCTTAATTCCAGGACAAAACGTGACAAAACTATAAGCCGCTGTCTTTTATTAGATACTATACCAAGAATTTGAATACCAAGTGATTATAAAACAAAATTAAATATTGGCATTTTTATGCTATCTGTAAGTTTGAATATAAAAATATATAGTTAACACCAAATTTTCAAATTATATGCACTTTATGCTCACTTTTATAAAAATATGCAAAATTTGACATTTTTGCATTTTTTATGCATTATATGCAAAATCGACAATTTGCATATTTGCCTAAGTCTAGTCATTATTTTCTAGACGATACAAACACAAACCTCGTAACATGATTGGTATAGAATTCGTCTAGAGATCGAGAAGTCTTGAGTTCAAATCCAGACCATTCCTATTCTTTTTTTTTTATTTTTGGAAAGTGGTAAGCATTAAAATTAGTTTTGTATTTAAATAAAATAAAATAAACTGTTTAAAGTATATTTATTTCGTTGAAATCATATAATAGAAGTATAACTTGTTACGTGCTTACAAAGTAAACACACATTCTTTTTTTAAATTATCTTAAAATTTTGTTTTTAGCTTATTTGCTCTTTCTAATTTCTACTCTTCAACTGTATTTCAGAATATTAAAAATACTACAATAAAGACACTAGATACACTAATTCAAATTATCTATCTCGTTGTCTGGGAAAGTGTCTTTGATTTAAAATTTTACGTCTTAGCTGTTGTGGAAATGTATTTCTTAGCGGAAACGAATCCATTTAATCGAGTCGTAACTATAATCCATTTGAAAGGGCATGAAATTTTATGTATACGGTTATATAACTTACAATGTTGGGGCTGCTAAAGAATTTTGTAATTATATTCTTGTGTACAATGTATTCATTGCTACTAGGAAGAACAATGGATTTTGTACAAATAAAAATAATAACACAATAATTTAAGAAAGAAGAAGTGATGTTCTATTCTGTTTTAAATTGAAATCAATGACTAGCCGCTTGTTTGGTCAATCTGTTTTTGTTCATTTGATTTCACTATTTGATGACACCTTTTATTGTTGGTAATTATTTTTTATTTATGGTATGAACTATTTCAATTTGTTAAACAAATTTTAAACTTTTTAGAAATCACTCTTTTGTGTTCGTTGATTTAAAAGATTCTTAATAAAAGTGACGAGTATTTTTGGTCTATATAGAATCTACTATACTATCTGGTGGTCTGATAAACAACCTTTACCAATTAGGTCGCTGCAATTAAAAAATCATTAGTTCAGCTTATTATTCACTATATAAAAATTTCCTAAACAAGAAGGAAATATCGAGAAAAACCAAAATGACAGTATATAAAACTGTATATATGCCAATTACAATATATGGGGCAGAAAACTGTGTAATTAATGGCAGACAAAGAAAAAGGTTACAAGCTACAGAAATGAGATACTTAAGAAAAGTGTTGGGAGCAAGAAAATTAGACAAAAGAAGAAACGAAGATATAAGACCTGAACTGCAGGTTAAATTGCTCAACGAAAAAGTTGAAGAAAAGAAGTTAAAATTGGCTGGGCACATGATAAGAATGAGTGGTGACAGACAAGCATGGAGACAATGAAAATGACATGGGAGGCCAAAGTAGTGGGTAAAAGCACGAGGGACAGACCAAGGAAAAGGTGGTACACTAGTGTAAACGAAATACTTTGGAAAAGAGGAACATCGTGGCAAGAAGCAAAAGTTTTAGCAGCAGATAGGAAGAAGTGGCGTAAATTTGCAGAGAGTATCTTATAAAGGAGGAATCCTCGACACCTAATGGTAAAAGAGGCAATCGATTATCTATGTATGTAGTTCAGCTAATTAAATTTATTAAATTAGGAAAGCTTCTTAAAGTTGACGTGTTTAGAAAAATAACGCATGTGGAACAAAAATATTTTTCTTGTTTGATTAAACATTATTTTTATTTCAGAACTAAAACGGCGAAGAAAACAATACAAAAGCTTTGCTTTCCACGTCCATCTTATTCTCCTGATTTGGCCTTCTCCGATTATTATCCTATCTATTTTTAAATATGAAGAGATGGCTCGAAAAGAAAAAATTCAATTGGCACTAAGAGAGATAATTGACGAAATAGACGCTTATTTTGAACAGTTGTCAGAAGAGTATTATTAGGACGGCATAAACACGTTAAAAAAATCTCTGGAATCGTTGTAAGAGACTGCGTCGAATCAAATAAAATAATTCGCTGGAAAAACATGTTTTTTATTTAAAAATACTTATAAAACCAACAAGAAGGTATACTCATAATTTATATTGTTTGCTACAACATTACCAAATAATTTAAATAAACACAAACCCAAAGTAAAAGCAATTAATCCAATCCGGTTGCCAAATACAAACTTCGAAGAGAGGATATTAAAAAGTAATGCAATTTTGTTTATAGCCACCAATATATTAAGTTCATTTATCTAAGACTACCCTTACAATCAGCAGTGACAGCTCCCACTATGTGGTCTTATATTGTTTTATATCGGAAAGAAAAGGTAATAGATTTCGAACATGCGAACATGCATAAAACAATGAACAAAGAGCGCAATGGAAAAATTCATCATTAGTTTTCAGAAACGAAAGTAAGTTCAAGTTGCTTAAAAAATTGATTTTATATACTAAGTTTTAATAATACTGAAACTCATGTTAAAAGAAAGATATTTATATTACAATGAAGTGTTCACTATACCGCGTGGTGGATTGGAAAACGGGCCATAGGAAACTCAATGTAAAATTCGAAATTTTTGAATTCCTGCTTCCCTAATTATTTTACATCAAAAGTCATGAGAAACTATTTGTAGAGGATTAAAATCTCTATTAAAAACAAAAGCTAAATTGTTCTACAATTTAAACAGAGTCCAAAATTTTGAAAAATAGAATACATTTGCCATAGGTACCTAAGTAAGTGCGTAAAAGTAAGGCCACACGTTACTATTACTGACAGTACGCAAACTATTGACTGAATAAAACATCTACTATATTATTACTACTTTCTCCTCAACTGAGGACATCTTTTCGACTTGATTGTTTTTTTAACAATAAAAACGATAAAATAAATATACTGACAGTTCAAAATATTGTTAATATAATAATTTAGTTGTGACCGAATGCCACCTTATACACATTATTGCACTGGATGTGGCCTAAATTTGGCAAATACTTTGATAAAATTTATTATATTTTCCAAAATTTTGGAATGTGTTTAATTCGTAGAACCATTTTAACAATTGTTTTCAGTAAAGATTTAAATCCTCTACAAATAGTTTCTCTACAATGTCTTTTGATGGAGAATAATTAGGGAAGCAGGAATTCAACAGTTTAGAATTTTACATTGGGTTTCCTATGGCGCGTTTTCCAATTCACCACCCTGTATAGATAGGATCCAATATAAAATATTAAGAATAAAACAAAATTGAGGAAAAATAGCAAAGCAATAATAACATTCTCTTCCATGATTTCCAATTATTACACAGGTCTATGAGTTGACACTGTTGCGAACATGATGGCTGTTGGCATGTTGCTGAAGAAAATCCTTATAACTTATCTTCACTATGAAAAAGCTTCTTCGTGAAGTTTCCTTCTTGTGTGTCACGTACGAGAAATTTCTATTGAGTGTCCAATAGTTCTTTCTTCCTTGAAAACCATTATAATTTTATGTCCTCGTGAAACTTTTCACTTTGTTTTCCACTTTCGTTGTCGATATTTCCATGAAAGTACTTAAGGTGACACCCCCAAAAGTGCAGTTTCAAGCACATAGGTACCTTAATTTTTTTCATCGTTCAGTATGTTTAGTATAAACCTTTTCACAAAAAATGAAAAGACTCAATGTTTATAGGCAATACAAGTTCTCTTTTCATTGCGTTGGATGAATGTGTAAGACTCATGTTAGAGAAAACTTACATATACCAAATATTTCGATCAACAAAATACCCTTCCGTGTTCGTTCAATTTTGCTCTAGATAGTTCAGTAAACTTAGGCCTTCACAAACTTTTTCTTCTATTCTTCTTTTGATTGTTCTGTCTCAATTCTTTGAACTTTGTCGGATGGTTTTTTACTTTTCGCCTTTGAACCATCAACCTAAATATCACTTGTGGCATTCACAATTTATTTTTCTTGTGGGCTTTAATTACCTATTTCTTGACTAGTAGATTTATTGTTATATCTAAAAAAAATTAACCCTTTTTATAATATATCAGTTTCAGTTTATTTGATCTTTTACATCACTGACATTTTCTTGAAATTATTTTTCTACATAATTTCTGGCGTTCTCATTTCGTAGTTTAGTTAAGTCTAACGGTTTTGCAGTACGTCTTCTGATCTTTTCACTAGTGTATTCACCAGCTTGTACATTTTGGAATTCCTCATCATCCAACTGCTGACTGAATGAACGCCGAGTATCATCTTACGATACCGTGAAGCAAAAACTGTGCCTAAAAAACTTGTAACCTACATTTCATCTCAACCAAAAAAGAAAGCAAATAGAGAAACTAATTAGAGTAAAGCGAAAAATCCAAAAGGGATAATAGGGGACCTAAGGGGACCTAGGGGACCTAATGGGGACCTAAGGAATGTTGACTCCTAAAAAATTTCGCTTAAAGGCCGAACGATGTATAATCCTTATAATATCCTATGGATTCGAGAATTCGTTGATGATAGAGAAAAGAAAAAGAAATTTATACGATATGAAAGAAAAATTCTGAGAAAGGGCTTTAAACAAAACCTAAAAATGAACTGAATGAATACTACGGGTCATGAACCATCAACTACTTGCTCAAAGAATCAGTTGTCTTAGAATTTCAGAGCTTCAATGGGCTTGGCTTTAGATATTTCGATAAGCTGGTAATATGGTGAGGATGCAGACCGGATCATCAGATTTAAGTTTCAGTTGACGTGCAAAATTTGACAGACGTCATAACTCTAGATGAACAGCATTACACTCAAGTATTGAAAGCAGAAATTTACAGAGGCTAATGTCCAATATTGGTTACAGTGCTATTGAAAAGACAAGAAGGAAAGTTGCTAAAGGGCAAATATATTATAATAGGTCTGGATCCCGCGTATGAAAAAAAAAAGTTGATTAATAGCAAGCTGAAAATTTGTTAATAGCTTAAGGATGTCTAGTCGGACAAACTTTGATATATGAAAACACTGGAACAGGGGAAGTTTTAATTGTGGAACAGGTTAAAAATTTGGAACGGTCAGACCACGAAAACGGCACATGTATTTTGTCCGACAGAACAGACTTAAACTCTCCGAACAGAGATTAAACTCTCATGCAAAAATCAGACTGTTATTTATCACCAAATGGGCGTTTTAATGAGTGGAACATGTAGAATATGTCAAATGACAGGAATTATGACAGGTGATAAATAGCAGTCTGATTTTTGCATGAGAATTTAATATCTGTTCGGAGAGTTTAAGTTTGTCCTGTCGGACAAAATAAATGTGCCGTTTTCGTGGTTGACCGTTCCAAATTTTTAACCTGTTCCACAATTAAAACTGCCCCTGTTACAGTGCTCCCATATATCAAAGTTTATCCGACTAAACACCCTTAAGCTATTAACAAATTTTCAGCTTGCTATTAATCAACTTTCTTTTCATACTCGGGATCCAGACCTATAATACTTAATGCATTTTTATATGTAGTTATTATTTTATTTATTCGAGAAGATCAAACTCCTTACCAGATAATTTAAACCTCAAACGTGGTCTGTGATAGATTAGAAAGGTAATTTAAAGACTGATACTGATGAAATATTGGAAACATGGCGAAACTACTAACAGTGGCGAGCTGTATAAAAATAACGAGGTATCAGCAGAAAATCAGTGGTCTTCTGAGTACCCTACTGTCTTACCCATGTACATAAACTTAACGAAACACTTTTGAAATTTTCAAGTTTGAAATATTCTATAATTAGCCGTTAATTAACCGCTAATTAATCGTGAAAAAAAAAATTTACCGCTCATTAACTTTTTTTTTTATGCGATGTTTCGCTAAGTTGACGTCAACTTAGCGAAACACTTATTTAAAAAATTAGTATTTCGTTCCCGCTTATATCTCAATCGACGCTATTATTTAACCGTTAATTAATCGTGAAGAAAAAAATTCAATAATTTATTAAGTTTTTTTTTTATGCGATGTTTCGCTAGGTTGACGTCAACTTAGCGGAACAAAAATTTAAAAAATAGGTATTTCGTTGCCAGTTACGGCTTGTTCGATTCTATGAATTAACCGTAAATTAATCGTGAAGAAAGAAATTTCACAACTTATGTAGTTTTTATTCTTTATATGTTTCGACAAGTTGGTGTCAACTTGGTGGAACGAAAATTTAAAAAAATGGTTTTTCGTTTTCGCTTATAGCTTAATCGACGCTACGAATAAACCGTAAATTAATCGTGAAGAAATAAATTCAATAACTTATTAAGTTTTTTTTTTATGCGAAGTTCCGCTAAGTTGACGTCAACTTGGCGGAACAAACATTTAAAAAATGTTTATTTCGTTGCCAGTTACGGCTTGTTCGATGCTATGAATTAACCGTGAATTAATCGTGAAGAAAGAAATTTTACCGCTTATGTAGTTTTTATTTTTTCAATATCTCGCGAAGTTATTATCAACTTAGCGATACCAAAATGTGTAAAATATGAATTTCGTTGCCAGTTCAAGCTTGATCGGTTCTATGAATTAACCGTAAATAAATCGTAAAAAAAAAATTCAATAATTTATTAAGTTTTTTTTTTATACGATGTTTCGCTAAGTTGACGTCAACTTAACGGAACAAAAATTCATAAAATAGGTATTTCGTTGCCAGTTACAGCTTGATCGATTCTATGAATTAACCGTAAATTAATCGTGAAGAAAAAAATTTTACCGCTTACCCAGCTAACAAAGTTGGGGTAGTGCTACCGGTAGCATTGAGTAGTGGTGCTTCCTGTTCGTGTGATTATCAACCCAACCCAACTATCAACCCAAGATAAGTATCAGGTAAAACCTTCTAATATCTTGGGCCTGATTTTCCTTGTTATATATTTTGTGTCTGGCTTTTCAGGGCAAAGAAAAGGTAAACGATTTTTGAAATAAAGGTCACGTATCCGAGTCTTTCACTCGAGTGTTTTAGACGATTCTTATACTCAAGTAAAATTACTTGGGTCTTCTGAAAGGAAATACAACTTTCCGAGTTTTTAATTCAGCCGTTCATTTGTTAGCATCGCAATATTTTCCGTCTCGTTTATGAGGGTCATTTTGGGTCGAAAACCCAAAAATTGTTGTGTGCTTTTTTACCTGAACGGCACAACTGCGTTGTCGCTCCGAAAAATTGTAACTAATTGGAAAAAAACGACTGAAAAAGGACGTTATACTTGAACGCTCCCCTTATCTTAAAAGGTTCAAAGATTTCGAAACCTATAAATTGACTCGATTTTTTGGAAAAGTTCTCAGATAGTTCGGCGTAGAACTCAGAGAACACCGCGTTGGTACGGTATCCACTTTTAAGAAAATATTGGCTTGTAGCTATTATTTCTAAAGTTCAATTTAAAAAGTGTTAGTGTTACTGCTCGAGGAAACAATTGGGCTACGAAGCGGCAAAAAGTCAACCCTAGTAAGGAATAACAGTAAGTAAAAATGTGAATCACTATTATCAAAAATATTTGAAACGACTTATTAAAAACGGAATACGCTGATAAGATTTTCAAAAATTTTTCAAATTGTAAAATTTTGAACCTACTCAGTGAACCTCTGAACTATTTTAAACATTTTCAGTCTAGAAAATGAAAAAAAAATTGTTCGAATTTAAAAAATGTAATAATTTCAGTACATTTCAAAGATCTTACGATGACTCGAAAGATCTTCTCTTTTGGTCCTTCTACCTCTAAATTAATTTCCATTGTATACGTCTTTCTCGCAGTATAATAGGTTTCGAGTTGTCGTAAATGTCGAAAAAATTCTGAAAATTTGTAATATTCATGATTATTGAAATTTCAAAAATTTTACGAATTTCTCTAACTTTGAGAAAGTTGATGATTTCGAACATTGTAAGATTTTTACGACTTTTTTTCAAATTTTTTAAAGTTTGTTTCCAAAATATTTGATATCTACAAAATTTCGGCATTGTTTAGAATGCCAAAAATTTCTAATTTTTAATAAATTTCAGAGATTTTTGGAAGTATCGAAAACTCAGAACATTTATAATATTTATGATTATTGACATTAAGAAAGTTCTACTAATTTTCAATTTTGAAAAGGTTGATAATTTTGAATATTATGAGTTTTTTAATGATTTTGAAAAATTTTAAGAGTTTGGAGTATTTGAAACAATCTGAAAGTCCAGAAAATTTTGACGATATTTAGAATTTTACAAATTTTGAAAACTTAAGAGATTTAAAACAGTTTAAAATATCTTGAGAAAATGGGAAGATTTCATTATCAATTCTTTGAAAAAGTTTTAATTTTTGAACTTGCTGAAATAAATGTGTTTCGCTGTTTGTGAGTGATGAGGTAATACACGAACAGCATTTTTTTTATCCATATAGATTTTATTTTTACATTCAACAATAATTTATTGTATCAGAATTTCAAGGGTCTTTCAACCGTCAAAACCTCCCTCTATTTACGCGCCTATTATGTTTGTTATGCTAAATAATTGCTAATGCAGGTTACTTTCTCAGCCTCGTATACAAAATTTAACGTCGCCTAATTTAAGGTTACCTCACGAGCGAATATATCTGTTATTTCTCTATGCGAATTCACAAAAACATTTAGGTGATACTGTATTGACGAAATTTTTCAGATTGACGCCACTTTCCAAAATTTTAAACTGTCCAATAGCTCAAATTTGAGCATTTTACGGATGAAGAAAGATGCCTCCCGGACGCCCACCTTTAGTTAACGAGCAACTATTAGTAGATGCAGTTTTGAAAAATCGTCAAGAAATAATTTGCGAACGTGATGACGGTCTTACTTCTATCGTCCCTGAAACCAATTCCATTTGGACCCACATCTCAGAAGAATTATCATTCAAAATAAAACCAGGAACCATTTATTCGTATATCGTGAATAACAAATTCAATCTGAAAAATCTAGTATTTGGGGATTATAACGAGAAGATTACAGCTCAAAATAATGACGTAGACGATTCCGATAATGAAACCAGTATTGCATCAGCCGATCTTTCTAATTTTTCAATTGTTCCCAAAGACAAGTCTGACACAGTTTTTATCCTGACTCTCGGAAAATCAGAATTCAATGATTTAATAGTTGAGACAGTCAGAAAATACAAAGATAAAAAAGGTTTTAATAAGATGCGTACTGTAAATGTTTTGAAACCACAGAAATGGACTGAAATTGTTTCAAAAAAAATATTTGAAGACTTCAATCTTCCTCATGGCTACCATTTCGAATACAATTACATAAATTCGGACAAACAAACTGGTACCTTTTCAGGTAATTTCTTATTTTTTTCGCTCTTCAATATTTATATTTATATGCATGTTTAGTCAATATTATGGTCTTGAAGTGCACTCATCTATCAAAGTTCTTCTAGCTCTAAGCTGTGATCGAGAAACATTGTAAAATTACTTAACTGTCAAGCTTCAACTACATGTTAGTCTATAAAATCTATTATAACATATTCTTGAAGAATATGTGTAAAATTAAATTATGATTACAAATTTGTTCCAGGTCATTGTAAATGTGGCAGTCGTTTGACATGCTACATTCAACCATACGCTGATCACGAACAAATCGTGAAATTGAAATGCATCGCTACTCAAGGGAATACAGATTGTGGAAAACGGCAATGCAGAGGTGAAACTCGAGCTCGACTTGTGCATGTTTTGGAGAAGGAATCTGTAGAAGTGTACAGAGCAAGACAAGCTGCAGAGACGATGAAAGAAGGGTGTTCTGTAGAACCTCCACATTTATACAGTGCACATGTCCTGAGAAATGCAAAATATCAATCTGAACAAAAAAAATATCGAGATCCCAATCCAATGTTGGCTTTGTCAAAATTTAAAAGATCTCAACAAGGACAAAATGTTGTCCACCTGATTTCTTTGGATCCAATCGCAGTTCATTTTTGGTCACCTCATCAGATTCGCATTTACAATAATTTGCGAAAGTCCAATGAGTACCGAATTTGCATCGACGCTACGGGAGGAATGGCCAAACAAGTGTTGCACGTGAACAATGAAAAATCGCATCACATTTTTTTTTACGCTATCGTCCTATTCTGCGATGCAGGACAAATACCGGTCGCAAGCATGTTTTCGGAGCAGCAGGACACCGTGGCGATCAGCACATGGTTGAAAAGATGGATTGGATCTGGGGCCAAATTTCCGAGAGAAGTCGTAAGTAATTATATCCATAAAACGACCAGCTGGGCAGGACTTATATTTCCATATGCTTGTCTTGGGAAAGTATGTAGCTAAACCAAGGCCTTTCCTGGGACTTCCCAGGAACTTAAAATAAAAATTTTCAAAATAGTATATCGAAGAAAATTATCACCATTCGATACAAGCAACTTGATCTTGAATCGTGTAAATCCAAATTTTCATTAAACTAATTTAAAAAAGTTTATAGAGTTTAAAATTTGCGATGTTTTCAGTTATATTAATAATGTTGGCTTTGCCACCTTTTATTACAATTTCAAATAATTTATAAAAAATAAAAAATTTTTCATTCCAACTTGGAGTAATATGATTCTGACTTTTAATGATTATACGAAAAATTCTTATTGATTTTGACGTATAATGCTACTCATGTTTTTACAGGAAAGATTGTAATGGTTGGCCTTGATTGCGACGAAAACATGACAATCGAATCCATTCCGAAGTCGTTCGAGTGCCCAAAAACAGGACAGGAATACGGTTTTCTTGGCGCAGTTCTCTATCAAGGGCCAACTGTTATGACAAGAAGAATTTCAGCAATCGGACATTACGTGGCGCTGACAAAAAGAGGACAGAAGTGGACGATATACGACGATCTTCATCAAAAATCAACTTCTGTAATGAAGACTGTTCGCGTGAAGCCGGAGTTGATTTTTTATTTTAAGAAATAACAATTGAGACGATGTAAAATAAAAATGTTTTGAAATCGATAAACTAGTTGTTGTACATTAAAGATATTAAACAAACCATCATTTTTAAAGTCAAATAAGTGACTATTAACAGACGAACATTCGGAACATTAGCATTTTTAATTGCTGAAATAACAAGCTTCATAGTAATGCTTCCTCAACAACCATGTGAACTTGGCGAAAATGAATAGACTTGATATTTTAATTTTGAAGAACGTTAGGTTTTCTCTTATTTCAATTAGGTTTCGACAGTTGCAACTAGTTTATTGCCTTATCATCAAAAAACGATAATTTTTTACAACTACGTTCTTCTATCAATTTTGTAAAAAATTTTTTCATAAACGTAGATTTTTTGAGGTTGATAACACATTTGCAAGTTTCTGTTACACCATGTTGATGCCAACTGAGAGAAAATGAATATTGAAAATATCGGACGCCTGGTAAGTGCACTGCCTTTTTACAGTTCCGTAATAGTCAATAGATCCTGTTACTTCCCGGAAAAACAAATAAACTCCACATCGAATGCAAATGAAAATATGTATTGAGGTCTTTGGTTCGATACGAAGTTAAGCAATTTTTCCCAGCAATCACGAAATTGCATTATTTTTAGCGATACTGTTGAACTGGGATATATAAAATTATAAATAAATCATGAATAAAACAAGATGAGCGGTTCATTTTTCTTGAAAAATTAAATAACTTCTAAAGTAGTAATGAAAATAGAGCGTAAAACAATTATGAATGATTGATTTTCCTAATTTTCATTAGACTAAGTTGCTATCAACTGAATGAAACATCAAAATAAAAAAATTGAATTACCGTTTAATTATTTTCAATCAATATAAATCAGCGGTTAATTTATAGCATCAAAAAATCATTCAATAGTAACGATACACCAGTTCTTTATTTTTGATCAGCTACGTTTAAAACGGCACAGTCGAACATCACCCAGCGAAAAAATTATGTAGTGGTAAATTATGTTTCTTTAACAATTAATTGCATGTTGATAAGCAGCTCATCATACAGTGGTTCGAAAATCAACCTCGCATCATATGTAAACGATTTTTAGAGCTGCTCCGAAAACTCGCTGTCATTTCAGAGGAGTGAAATTGAAAAAGGGCAAAAAAATTCCAAAAATCCCTGAATAGAGTACAGACTTTCACGATTAATTAACTGTTGATCAATAGCAGTGTTTAGGCGTGAAGCAATCATCCATTATAATTTTTAGAATTGACGGTTGGCTGAGTTTACGTCAACATAGTGAAATGCCGTAATAGTATATTACATTACTAGGACAGTAAAGTCATCATGCACGAGTGTGAGGGTTGTGATCCGAGGCGAAGCCGAGGAACATAATCACACGAGTAGGAAAATGACTTTACGTCCGAGTAATGTACGATATTTCACAGTACGAGTACGTTATGAGCGTCTTCGTACCGTGAAACGGTAGCGTTATGACGCTCATAATGCTACTAGTACTGTAAAAAATAAAATTAAATGAGGATCAACTTTTTCTTTTTACAATTGAAGAAAGGTCTTCCTTAGCGTCAACCAAGCGATTATTGGAAACGAAATAATAATTTTGAAAATTTTTTTTCTTTGAATTGATCTCAACTTAGCAGAACCTCACATTAGAACAAACCGAATAGGCAAGAAATTTTTTTTCTAATAATAGGACGATTAATTAACATTTAGATCATAGCATATCGGTCAAGCTTTAATTACAAATAAAATACAAATTTAGAAAATTTTAGTCCCACGCAGTTAGTATTAACTTAGAGAAATATAGCATACAACATAATAAAAGGGCGAGTAATCTTTTTTGTCATGATTGCTTAAGTGTTAATTCCGATCATTGATCAAGCAATTTGTTAAAACGATGAATGTACTTATTAAAAAAAATTTTGGATTCATAAGTGAATATCAACTCAGCGAGGCAACGCATTTGAAAAAACTATATAAGGAGTAAACTTTGTTCTTTCCTGAATACTTAGCAATTAAGTAACAGCGTCAGGAAAGTATAAAACAAAAAATAATAATTTCATTCACAATTTTTTATAGCTGAGATGATGTCAACTTAGCAAAACATTGCCTAACAAAACCTTAATGAGCGGTTAAATTTTGTTCTTCACGATCAATTTACAGTTAATTCATAGTGTGGATCAAGCTCTATGCGGAAACGAAATTCATATTTTACACATTTTTGTATCGCTAAGTTGATCATAACTTTGCGAAACCTTGAAAAAATAAAAACTACAAAAGCGGTAAAATTCCTTTCTTCACGATTAATTCACGGTTAATTCATAGCATCGCACGAGCCGTAACTGGCAACGAAATGGATATTTTTTAAATTTTTGTTCCGTTAAGTTGACGTCAACTTAGCGAAACATCGTATAAAAAAAAAACTTAATAAATTATTAAATTTTTTTTATCACGATTAAATTACGGTTAATTCATAGAACCGATCAAGCTTGAACTGGCAACGAAATTCATATTTTACACATTTTTGTATCGCTAAGTTGATCATAACTTTGCGAAACCTTGAAAAAATAAAAACTACAAAAGCGGTAAAATTTCTTCCTTCACGATTAATTCACGGTTAATTCATAGCATCGAACAAGCCGTAACTGGCAACGAAATAGATATTTTTTAAATTTTTGTTCCGTTAAGTTGACGTCAACAAAGCGAAACATCATACGAAAAAAAAACCTAATAAATTATTGAATTTTTTTTTTCACGATTTATTCACGGTTAATTCATTGAACCCATCAAGTTGTAAGTGGCAACGAAATTCATATTTTACACACTTTGGTATCGCTAAATTAATAATAACTTTGCGAAACATTGAAAAAATGAAAACTGCATGAGCGGTAAAATTTCTTTCTTCACGATTAATTCACGGTTAATTCATAGCATCGAACAAGCCGTAACTGGCAACGAAATAAACATTTTTTAAATGTTTGTTCTGCCAAGTTGACGTCAACTTAGCGAAACATCGTATAAAAAAAAAACCTAATAAATTATTAAATTTTTTTTTCACGATTAAATTACGGTTAATTCATAGAACCGATCAAGCTTGAACTGGCAACGAAATTCATATTTTACACATTTTGGTATCACTAAGTTGATAATAACTTTGCGAAACATTGCAAAAATGAAAACTACATAAGCGGTAAAATTTCTTCCTTCACGATTAATTCACGGTTAATTCATAGCATCGAACAAGCCGTAACTGGCAACGAAATAAACATTTTTTAAATGTTTGTTCCGCCAAGTTGACGTCAACTTAGCGGAACTTCGCATAAAAAAAAAACTTAATAAGTTATTGAATTTATTTCTTCACGATTAATTTACGGTTTATTCGTAGCGTCGATTAAGCTATAAGCGAAAACGAAAAACCATTTTTTTAAATTTTCGTTCCACCGAGTTGACACCAACTTGTCGAAAGATATAAAGAATAAAAACTACATAAGTGGTGAAATTTCTTTCTTCACGATTAATTTACGGTTAATTCATAGAATCGAACAAGCCGTAACTGGCAACGAAATACCTATTTTTTAAATTTTTGTTCCGCTAAGTTGACGTCAACCTAGCGAAACATCGCATAAAAAAAAAACTTAATAAATTATTGAATTTTTTTCTTCACGATTAATTAACGGTTAAATAATAGCGTCGATTGAGATATAAGCGGGAACGAAATACTAATTTTTTAAATAAGTGTTTCGCTAAGTTGACGTCAACTTAGCGAAACATCGCATAAAAAAAAAAGTTAATGAGCGGTAAATTTTTTTTTTCACGATTAATTAGCGGTTAATTAACGGCTAATTATAGAATATTTCAAACTTGAAAATTTCAAAAGTGTTTCGTTAAGTTTATGTACATGTCTTACCCACTGAAGTCAAAGATGCAATTAATTCACTAAAGAGAAATAAATCCCCAGGCATTGATTCAATACCATGTGAAATACTACAGTTACTAGGTGACAAAGGATTACATATCATCCATTCTATCTGTGTCGCTGTTTGGAATTCAGGAAAATGGCCATCTGAATGGTGTACCTCAATTTATATCCCACTACACAAAAAAGGAACTACTACCAGATGTGAAAACTACCGCAAACTGTCACTAATTTAGATAACATTACCAAATACCTCAGGAACAAGCGGTGTTTGTAAAGGGTAAACGTAAAAGGGAATAAATCCTGAACCTGAGACAACTCATTGAAAAGTCTAGAGAATTTCAAGTACCTATGATTATATGCTTCGTTGACTACCAAAAAGCATTTGATTATGTAAGCTGGATAAATCTGTGGTCAATTTTAATAGAAATGGGCACACCCATGCACCTGGTGACACTTATTAAAAATCTGTACCAGTCTAATATAGCGACAGTACGACTAGATCAGAAGTTCTCAAACCAATTCAAGACTGAGAGAGGATTAGACAAGGATTCGTGTTGTCACCTGACTTATTTAACATTTATGGTGAACATGTCATGAGGATGGTTTTAGAAGGATGGCCCGGTGGAGTAACAGTAGCTGGTAGGAAAATCTCCAATTTAAGATTTGCTGATGATACTACACTTATAGCGGCAAATGAGCAAGAAATGGTTGATCTTCTGCGAAGAGTTGAGTAAGAAAGCAATAAAGTTGGTCTGAAAATCAATAAAGCAAAGACAAAAATAATGATGGTCGACGGATTCAACACTATTCAACTGACTAACATGTTACAGGAATACCAGATAGTAAACATCTTTGTCTATCTCGGGTCTAGTATACCTAACAATGGTAACTGTGAAGCAGAAGTTCGGAGACGTATTGATATGGCAAAAAATGCGATGAGCCGCTTAACTAAAGCTTGGAAAGACAGATCTATCTCTCAAAATATCAAGATGAGACTGATTCTCAATATTTCTATACGGAGCAGAGACTTGGAATCTTCGCGCATGCGAGCGCCAAAAAATTGATGCCTTTGAGATGTGGTGCTGGAGAAGAATGCTACGAATACCTCGGATAACTCATAGGACAAACGTTTCCATTCTAAACCAACTCAATATTAAAAAAAGACTGTCCACAATATGTCTGCAACGAATTCTGCAATTCTTTGGTCACGTGGTTCGCAGAGGTGACGACAGTTTAGAGAGATTAATTGTTTCTGGAAACGTTCCGGGGAGGAGATCAAGAGGACGATCCCCAACTAGATGGTCTGACCAAATAAAGTATTCAGCTGGAAACTCATTCTGCGAAGCTCATAGAGCAGCTGAAGATAGAGACCAATGGAGAAACATTGTTAGGAATATTGGAAGAAATCACGATCCTCAGTAATAGGGAAACGACAAGAGAGAGATTATTTTAATGGAAATAATAAAGGGTAGAGAGGAAATATCCATGTGCCAAGAGAAAATGAAGAAGCCAGACGAAAACTATTAGCGGTATCAGTAGGAAATAAGAGTGGAAGTAGCCCAAGACGGTGTGGACGAGGAGGTGAATAAGATCGGCGCAGCAAATTGGCAGCGATTAAGAATGAACAGAAATGGCTGGCGAAATATACTGGAGAAGGTCGAAGCTCAAAAAGGGTTGTGGTACTACTGATGATGTTGATTTGTTTGATGTCATAGATTTTCGTTATTCCGTTTTAATAGATTTTTTAATCAGACAAATACATAATGCTATCCCTAACATGACATAGATGGATAATTAATAGATAAAAACACTTTATGGTATATAAAAGGTCAATGCTTTCTCGTCTGGGACCCACCAAGACATTTTTAAATACGAATTGTACTGGCCATCGATAGGCTATTGACACATTTCGTATAAGTTTTATCGAACCATTCATTTGTCTGACAAAAGTCTATAATTTTAATATTATATATGTTGTTAGAGAGCCTATATCTAACAGAGTCTAGGTATTAAATAGTGCAAACATATTTCATTTGCATAATTTTTTATAGAGGGAGTTTGTATATTGATTCCATATTAGAGAAATCCAATAAAGATATGATCAAGATCACCCAATTATCGTCCTCGGTCACGATTGCTTTAAATACATGGCCTGGATAGCATGCAGAGTTTTATAGTCAACTTAGAACAAGTTAAGGATAATACATATTTTTTAATATTTTTGTGTTCAAAATTATTTTCAATTTTCACTGCGTAAACGTAGACATCCACATTGTTTCATTGTTCTTTTTCCTTTGAAATTAATTTTGTTGACATTGTGACAAGGTTCGCAAAGAAAATCTCGGTGTATCGGTGTTTTAGACATATCGAGTGCACAAAATCAAGTTTGCTATTTCAACCGGAAGACAAATAAAAATCGGTTTGTATCTTTTGAAGAGAAAACAAGACTTCAGAGAAAAGAAAACTCTTTAATGGTGCTTCAAAGTGCTTTTGTGTCAAAGAAAAAGGAGCCGCTCTACTGGCCCCTCATTTAACGACTTTTGTATTTAGTTTCGTTTTCTTTTTAATTTTAAGGGAACTAATTGATGCAGCTCTGCTGCTAGTGTAAGATTATTAAACCCGGCAGCGGTAATTGCTAAAGCATTTACAAAGAAAATTGCTAAAATCCTTATAGATAAATATAAGTTAGTTCAACATCGAGTCCCTAATTATTTACATAAATTAAAAATAAACAACACAGTAATGTACAGTAAGGCTAATGAAAATGTTTATATATGTACAAAACAAGAAAAGCAAACAAAATATTCTCATGTGCTCTGATTATTTGAAATTTTTACTGGAAACATCCAAAAAGAAAAAAATTCTCTTAACAAATTGAAGAGTCTCAGATGCAGAATCCACCAAACATGGTAAATAGTTATTTAAATCTGAGACTAGTCGTTTTGAAAGTTCTTTCTGGTACATCCTTAATCTGCGACTTTTTCAATTAATAAGACCGCAGACGACGAATATAGAAAACGAAAAGGAAACGATCAAATTCCGTTTTCATTCGTCTAGGAAAAAAGGACAGAAGAGTAACTTTCAGTACTCAAATCCGAGTAAAGATAGAAAGATCATAAATGATGGTTTTGCTTGTTTTCGATTCAGAGGGATGCACACCCGCTGGACAGGCTGTTTCTACCATTGCAGGCGTCATCAGCAGCGTTCGTTAGCGTGCACTCCTCTGAATCGAAAAACAGCTGGACCATCAATTTAAAGGGAATCTGAAAGATAATTCAAAATCCCCATTAGGACGCGATACAGCGACACCTCTTAACAAATTGAAGAGTCTCAGATGCAGAATCCACCAAACATGGTAAATAGTTATTTAAATCTGAGATTATTCGTTTTGAAAGTTCTTTCTGGTACATCCTTAATATGCGACTTTTTCAATTAATAAGACCGCAGACGACGAATATAGAAAACGAAAAGGAAACGATCACATTCCGTTTTTATTCGTCTAGGAAAAAAGGACAGAAGAGGAACTTTCAGTACTCAAATCGAGTAAAGATAGAAAAATAATGAATGATGGTTTTGCTTGTTTTCGGTTCAGAGGGATGCATACTCGCTGGACAGGCTGTTTCTACCATTGCAGGCGTCATCAGCAGTCGAAACAGTTTCAAAACGAATAGTCTCAGATTTAAATAACTATTTACCATGTTTGGTGGATTCTGCATCTGAGACTCTTCAAATTGTTAAGAGATGTCGCTGTAGCGCGTCCTAATGGGGATTTTGAATTATCTTTCAGATTCCCTTTAAATTGATGGTCCAGCTGTTTTTCCATTCAGATTGGTGCACGCTAACGAACGCTGCTGATGACGCCTGCAATGGTAGCAACAGCCTGTCCAGCGGGTGTGCATCCCTCTGAATCGAAAACAAGCAAAACCATCATTTATTATTTATTAAAAAAATTATTTTGCGTGTGCCGCATCCTTTAAGGACATTGGAGATCATCATGGCCCATTTTACCCTGTCTGCAACGGTTCTAAAGAGTTCTATTGTTGTTTTTCCACTGCAGTGCTTTAAAATTTTCAACCAGGATGTCCATTGCGTCGTCTCCCCAATCCTGTTTTCTTTCCACTTTCCCTTTTATAGCCAATATCTCCAAATCCATTTCTTAGTATGTCACCAAATTAGCTCAATTTTCTTTCCTACGTAGCACAGGTGTTGTGTCTATAATATTTTCCACATTCTTCGTTAACACCACATCTCAAAGCCTCTTTTCAGTTGCGTCTGTAATTGTCCAGGCTTCAACTCTATAATTAAAAGACGGAGAAGACACAGCATCTCAATACTCTAGTTCCAATTTCTATTTCCTGTTTCCATTGTATATTACTAGTTTCATATTATTGGGAGCGCTTATCCTCTGAGGTCTTTTTCACATTCCTTATTGGTAATCTTCCCTGGGATCTCGCTCTTTGCACCATCCCTTGCAAAGTTTGATTCTCCAAACCATCTATACGCACCACATGATCAAAGTATGCAGTGATTTTTTGGTCACAATGTATCGAATCCCACTTGTAACGTGCAGCTGCCTAAGAATAGATTCATTGGTACCTCTTGCGGTCCAGGGTATTAGCAACATTCTTTGTCAGATTTTTGTTTGTTTATCAACTTCCTTCAAAGACCAGCATTCAGATCCAAAATATCCAGACGACTATTCAGATATAGAAAAATGGAGAAGTTTTTACCAGCCTTATCTTTGTATCCATGGTGATGGTGTGGCTTTTCTATACTTTGGTGAGCTTTGTCATTGCTTCCTTGGTCATGGCTAATCTTCTCTTTATTTCTTTGGCGCATCCTCCGAAATTGGTTATCCGGAGGGTGCCCAAATACACAAATTGATCTACCAATTTGATGCCATTGATTCTTACAATGTCTGGCTGGTTGTTATTTCTTCGATGTAAGATCATAATCTTTGTTTTTTTATTTATTCATGGATCAAACTGCTTCCCAATTTACTCGTTCTATTCGTTCTAATCGTTCTAACAGCCCTATGAAACAAGGATTCGGCGAAAAGCGTTGTATCATCTGCGTATCTTAAGTTATTAATTCTTTTGCTGCTAGTGGATATATATTTTTATATTGTTTCTCCATATATTTTAAAGAGTGGAGATTATCAAAGCAACCCTATCTTACACTCTTACCAAACCTGAACGCCTCCAACACTTTACACTTCTCCATGTGACAATTCTCCATTTTATTTACTAAATACAGCTTAATATCCAAGTATTTCTTCCCTCGTAAATATATTTGCATGCAATAGTTCTGTAATTTTAACAAACAATATCGAATCTGTCATTAGTTGTTATTCTGTATCATTAGAAGTTTTGACTGCAGTAATCCCTAGAAAGACCAACGGACAGCGAAAATTTTGCAATCGTTTTTTTTTTAATTTTTGTTTTGATTCAATGTATTGCTTTATATTTATAGAATTTACAGTTGCTCAAATAATCTATTTGAAATAAAACGATCCTGCCTCTTTTTCCTAAATACTCTGTTGGCAACGTTTTTGAAAAAAGTTTATTGGCCAAGCCATTAACACATTTACGATCGTAAGTTGATATCATGTTGTGGCTTGGTGAGAACACATTTTAAATCTGGCCATAAATCCATAATTCATAAAGCAACTCTTGAAATCTTGTAGCTCCATCATCACCGTTTGTAAACTATTTTTAGGTTGAATTACATTTATTCCGAAGCGTAGTATCTGAATAAAACATGATATATGCGAAAGCATTGTGGCACTGGTTTTATTTTGCCTTTTCAAAATATGGCGCGGTCGAACGGCAAAATAATTGGTGCTGAAATTCCGCAGTAATACGCTCTTTGTAATTGCAAATTTGCGCTATCTTGATTATATACAAACAAACGTCTATTTCACTTTTGTTTCAGTTAATGATTTGATATTGTTTCAAAGGAATGAACATAGATAAGCAAAGGGACGGGTAATATTTGTTGGATTCGGAAAATAATAACAAATGCCTTTGTAGAATACAAAATTACTTTGAAAATATGATTATGTTCACGAAATTTAGATTTATTTCCAATAAAACCGTAACTGCTGTTATAGGATTGTATATTTACTGAAAAATGCTTTATATATCTTTCTTTATATTTGTTATACCTAGTATTTTAAAAAAGCTTTTCAGTTGGAGTGTTAAATCATTCGCATTGGAACGTTTTTGTACAGGAAATATTCAAGAGGAACTTTTCTGCTCATTGACGCAGGAGTTAACTAAAGCGTTAGGAAAAATGACTTGTGAAATCCTACTTATTCCAACTAACCACTTAATTTAATATTTTAATGGATAAGCACTATATACCGAACATACGAGAATTGTACATTAAACGTAGCAATTGTGTAATAAGCAACAAATTCATGACAAGCGAAATAATTATCAATTTATACAGTATGGACAGTATGGTGCAAATGAAAGGAATAAATTCGTTATTTCGTAAACCGGCGACATTAAAGAAAATCCCGAAACAGGTCGATTTTTATTTTTAGATTATGATATTTTAGCATATATATCACACGAGTGACGTCATCTATCTGGGCGTGATGACGTAATCGATAATTTTTTAAATGAGAATAGGGGTCGTGTGCTAGCTCAATTGAAAGGTTATCAAGTACTTAATTCTCTATTCAGTAATGTAAACATTAACATAATTATTTATACAGGGTGTCCAAAAACAATTTTTAAATTAGATTAATTGACAAAAAAAGAAGAATGTATGTAATTTATTTAAAACAAAATACTTTGTATTGTTATCAGAAAACAGAAAAAAATGTTTATTTGAAAAATAAAAATTGCTTTTAGCTTAAATTCAATGTTAAAGCACCCGCATCCCGCTAGGCACCTGCTTTTTGGAAGTTTGAACAATAATTATTAATTTAAGCGAAAACCAATGTTAATTTTTCGAATAAACATTTTTTTCCTGTTTTCTGATAGTAGTATATGTATTTTGAATTAAATAAATTACATAAATTCCTTTTTTACTTTTTTGTCAATTAATTTAATATAAAAAATTGATTTTTGACACCCTGTATAAAAAACGATGTTGTTGTTTATATTACTGAATAGAGAATTGAATAACCTTTCAAGTGCGCTAGCACATGACCCCTATTCTCATTTAAAAAATCATCGATTACGTCATCACGCCCAGATGGATGACGTCACTTGTGTGATGTATATGCCAAAATGTCATAATTTAAAAAAAAATCGACCGGATTTTTCCGTAATGTCGCCGGTATACGAAATAACGAATTTATTCCTTTCGTTTGCACCATACTGTATATATTTGCTAGGCACAAATGAGCACTAGAGGAAAAAAGCTACTGAAAGTGTTTTGTTTCTTCCACTAGAAATTTTGCAACAAACTGTCAACTACTCGGATGGTTCCTGATACTGTTAAATAGTTCGTGTGTTCCTTCGTCTATCACTTGCAGGACTCTCTTTTGTTGCGTATGTCCAAATACGTATCTTAATGGGACATATCCAGGTATATTCAGAGCTTCCCTGATCATGTGGTTTCGGATGGCCTGTATTTTTTTCTTGTTTGCTTTACAAGTGTGCCCCCATGCGGCTGAGGCGTATGTTAGTGTCGGCAAAATTATATAATTTGCCATCCTAAAATTTTTTCTTAAACCTCAGTTTACTCTTTCGACCTACTAGCGCTGAGTTGACTCCTAAGTAGGTTAGCTTTGTTGACCGTTTCTTTCACGTGTTCTGTAAAGGTCAGCCTTTTGTTCAACGCTACGCCTAGATATTTAGCTTGATTTACCATTCATTTTGGGTATCGAATAATGATAGTATCCCATTTGGTCTGCCTCTTCTTTTCTGGTACATAATGGGCTGTTTTGTCAGCGTTGGAAGCTATTTTCGACTGTAAAAATCATTGTTGTAGTTCGTCAAGCGCTTTTTGTAGGTGTCTTGTTGCTAAATCTGGGTGGGTACTGCTAGAATCTCTCGTTGCATCATCTACATATAGATTTAGTAACGATATGGGTTCAGTTGGGGTGGTAATACCACTCCCTGTGGTACACTGCACTCCATGGTTCCAACTTCGAATAAGATTCGCCCTATTCGAACTCTGAACTTCCTGTCGGCTAGGTATGACGAAAGAGGACATATCATCGTCTCACTAGAAACATATTGGTTCATTTTATACAGCAGGTTGTCGTGCCAGACTCTGTCAAATGCTTTACTAGCGTCTGGAAAGGCGGCCGTATTGAACGCTTTCATAATATGTTCTCTTAGTCGCAGCAATTAAACTTCCCATGAATGCTCGCACCTATGCCCGAACTGTTCTTCAGGTGTTGTTCTGATTGATTTAGATTTTTCTTTTATCCTGGCTAATATGACACGCTCTGCAATTTTCCTTATTGTTTGTAATAAGCTTATCGGTCTATAATTCTGTGGAAATGTGCCATTTTTCCCTGAGTTTTCAATCAATATTACGTCAGCTTCTTTCCATCTGTCAAGAAAATGTCTTAATCTTAAAATGTTGTTTATTAACCCTTTGAATGCTGATGACGCCTAAAGTCATACCTTTACTATTGTCAGGTATGCATGACGGCTTCAGGCGTCATGTTCATATATGCACAACATTCGTGTAGAGGTTAGTATTTGTTTGACTTTGACTGAAACGAGTTGTCTTTCTATTGAGCACGTATAGACCAGTAAGGATCTGTTTTTAGGTGGATGTGAGAGATGGCATTCAGATTTTTGCGGATAAAGTTAGGTAATAACTTCGTTAATAATAATTGGTTTATGCTCCTTCTCAAATATACCCGGAACATTAATAAAAAAAATAAAATATTTAAAAATTTCAAAAAATTTTGTTTTTTTTTCTAATTTTTTTTGCTTATAACTTTAAAACGATTCATTTTGGAACAAAGTCGTATAGGAATAAAACAAAGATAATTAAATTTTATATCAGATGCAATTGGCTAAAAATGTCTTAATTTATCACCCTTGCTGCAAAATAGCAATAAATATAAAATAAGGGGGCAAAACAAGCCTGTCCTTATTCAATGATTTTCCATCACTTATGTTACACTTGGAACCTTCCTAATTCGCTTAGAAAATTTTGGTAATGTGCTAAAACCGTACACCAAATTTAATTAAAATTGACTTACTAGATTTTGAATAATAACTTTGCAATCTAAACTTTTTTTAAAAAATTAAAATTTTTTAAAATCTTGCACAACAAAAACTAGAACATACAAAGATTTGTCAATTTTTTTACATATAAAGAAGCACTCCACCTATCTAATGCACTTTACAGAATTGAAATTGGATTGTTTAAGCAGCCTCAGCAATGTTTTAAAGTTATAAACAATTTTTTGGCTTATAAACAAATTAGTCCTGTGGCCAGGAGGGGGCGCTACAGACTCCTTTATTTAGATGGACTTACCCAAGATTTTTATGTATTTTTTGACCCGTAGAACACGATTTTTTTGGGTAACAGTTGATCCGGATGTCGATAAGATTGTTATAAACAAAGAACTTGAGGAATTACATAACATCGATTTTTTGCAAAATAAGACATTTTTTTGTATTTCTTGGGTAATTCTAAGCAAAAAATGTTCTTGCAAGTTTTTTCGTAGGATGCATAGTTTTCGAGATAAACGCAGTGGAACTTTCAACAATTCGAAAAATTGCAATTTTTGAACGCGAATAACTTTTGATTAAAAAATAAAATAGCAATTCTACTGACAGAATTTGAGAGTTTAAGTCAAATTATATCGGTTTCAATTTTTTGCATTGCTAAAAATCAATTTTTTTATTATTAAACAAAGCTATCTGTTTATAAGCCAAAAAATTTAAAAATTTAAAAAGTTTAAATCATTGCTGAGGCCCCTTAAATAATCCGATTTTAATTATGTAAAGTGTATTAGATAGGTAGAGCACCTCTTTATATGTAAAAAAATTAGACAACTTCTAAATGGTCTACTTTTTGTTCAGAAAGATTTTAAAAAATTTGAACTTTTTTAAAGATATTCAGATTGCAAATTTATTATGCAAAATCTGTTAGGTCGATTTTAATTAAATTTGGTACACGGTTTAAGTATTCACGAAGAATTTCCTAAGTGAATTGCTAAGGTTCTAAGTGCCACCAAAGTGGTTAAAAACATTGAATAAAAACAGGCGTATTTTGCCCCCTTATTTTGTATTTATTGCTATATTGCAGAAAAGGTAATACGTTAAGACATTTTTGACCAGTCGTATATCATACAAAATTCAATTATCTTTATTTTATTTCTTTACGACTTTGTTCCAAAACGAATCATTTTAAAGTGATAAGCAAAGAAAGTAGAAAAAAATCGACGTTTTTCGAAATTTTTAAATATTTTAATTTTTTTATTAATGTTCCGGGCATATTTGAGAAGGAGCATAAGTCAATTATTATGACTGAAGGTGTCACCTAACTTTATCTGCAAAAATCCGAATGCCACCTTTCACATCCAAAAATAGACGTTTTTTCGCAGATCCTTACTGGTCTAGTAGTTAAAAGTGTTTTTATAACGTCAGTTTAGATTCATATTATGCATGAAGCAATTCCAGGGCATCTCGACCAAAACACTCGAATGTAAATGCAACGAAAAATCGAGTTAGCACCCAGGTCGGGTAAGGGTAAGAACAGAACAAGTGGGTCGCGGTGGAGGTGGAGGTCGCGGTCAATGTCGATATCCATGTAAAACAAATACATTGAAGTGAATGGAAGAGAACAGAGCAGGTAAGTCGTGGTGGAGGTTTAGCGCGATGCCATCCAGGTTTACATCGATGCTTTTGAAAATAAAATGAGTTGGTTTTACATGGATGTCTACAAGGATGCTTCCCTGTGATTATTCCGTTCGAAGCCAAGTGGTCATTACCTGCGCTATCTGAGTTGATACTTTTATACATGCATATAATCCGTTTTTAGTATTCAGTTTATTTTTGAATTTCTAAAGTATTTAAATTCAGTAAATTTTTAAAATATAAAGGAGGATCTCATTACTTACAGCTGACATTTCATCACTATCATCACTTGACTGACACAACATCGCAAAATCACAGTCTTTTTGTCATTCAAATTTCATTAAATTACTTCACTTGATAGTGGTTCTAGCTCGACTGACAGCTCAGGTGACCTCCTTGCTATGTTTTGTAGACATCGACCGCGACTTAACTAGTAGCATCCATCGCGACCTACACCTCCACCTCGACCTACTTGTTCTGTTCTTACCCTTAGGCATATTTCGTCAACAATGAAAGGCGAAAGGGTTATTAAATTTGTTATGTATTGCTTTTTTTGGCGGATTCTTCAGAGGTCTGTTCGTAATTTTGTTAGGTCCTGGAGCTTTTTTGGCAGTAGTACTCTTGAATATCTGTCTGACCTCTTCAGGGGAGGTGTTTGTAATACCTATGTTGCCCCTTCTTCTTGTTAGAATTGTATATCTTCTTTCGACTTTTTCTCTAAAGTCTAGATCTTCATCGGGATGATAGTTTTCCCTAAATTCTCTCTCTAGCGTGTTTTCAGTACTTCCGCTTTGTCTTCTGTGTACACAATTCCATTTTCTCCGTCACTTGTATGTGGTGGTAGGAAAAGACAACGTATTTGTCTCACTTGAACAAATATGCAGCCACAATTATCAGAATAAAAGAGAAAATACTGAAAGCTCTATCACACCTGCGATTTATCCTTGCTTGTCAGTTTATTTTACCCATTACTAGTACAATAATCAGTGTAAGGACATTTTTGTGACAAACAATTCTTCTTCTTATAGTGCTATCCGTTTCGGATTTTGGCGACCATCATGGCAATCTATACTTTGCACACTGCTGCTCTGAAAAGATTTGTGGTTGTTGTGTTGAACCACGTACGTAGATGACAGACAATAACGACGAAAATTTTTAATTGTGAAATTGTAACAGTAGTTTTTTCCCTAAAGGATTTGAGTTTGAGTAAGTTTTGTAAATTTGATATACACCTAAATATAAATATACTTTCATACAACTTAGCTCGGCCAAACCGCCTCTTTCTTATTCTGTGACAAACGTGACAAACAAACAACCACTTCTCAGAGTTGTGGTTCATGTCAAGAAACGGTAATGTTAAAGCCGCCATTCCACTATTTGATTATTGACAATTCATTAATTCGTATCCTGTTGGTGTAAACCTTTCAACGGCTATGCTGTGTTGTTACTAATAGACGAACAGTGTATTGATCGCTGGTAAATGTTATTTCGGATAAACAACAAGCCGAAGAGAAAGGTCAGAGTAAAGGCAAGTAAATTTTGCTCAACTTGAACAACATTTAGCCAGATTGTTTGATTAATTCCAATATCAAGTAATTTACTACTTTTAAAAGAAATAAACGGCAATTTTACTTTATACGTATATTTGACGTTTCAATTTCCACTTCGAAAACAGTTCTCAAAATATAGTAATGGTTTCCAATGTAATAAGGTCATACGGAGAGGTATAGTGACTACAGGAAGGAAGAGAAGACTAATGCTCCAGGGTAATAAGCTGGAAATAGACCATGTTCGGGACACTGAAAGATCCAGGTAGCTGACTACTTTTTTAGTTATTGTAGACCTATAGGAAGAAAACTTACCTGTTTTCTGCCTAAAGTTCGTGTCCGTTTTTTAATTAATAACAATTTAGTGCAAAAATCGCGATTTTTTCGAGTTTTTGCACTCCATTCAAAATCTAATCAGTTGACATAAAACTACAAAATTTAATTTTTTAGAACATTGAAAAACCTTCAAAATGCCGATTTTTTAAAGTTAAAAAGTTAATTTGTTGCTACGCAAACTGTAAAATAAGTGAAAATCGTTATTTGTTAATAACTTTTACTAAAACTACTTTAAAACTTTAGTGTTTCATCCAAAGTTGTGTATTGGGGTACTTAACGAACCCTCAAAATTTGAGACCGATCCATTAATTAGTTTAAAAGTTATTCTATTTGTTTATCCCAGAGACCTTTATTTTGCAATAACATAAGACAGAAAATAATGAAGATAAGGCAATTCTGCGTATGTCAAATGAAAGTAGAAAAGTGATACTATCAAAATGTACTAAAAAAAGATAAAAAACTATTTAATATATTCAAAAATACTAATGCCAAATTTTTGAAATTTTGTAGTTTATAAACATTTAGAACACTTTAAAAATATTGTCTGTAGAAAAAATCATTTTTCTACGAGCGTGCAAAAATGTCTACTTTCGCGCACGCATTTTAGTTTAGAAAGTTTCACTTTTCCGCACGCGTGTTACTTTTCCGGACGCGTGTTACTTTTCCGCACGCGTGTTACTTTTCCGCACGCGGTTTTTACTTTTCCGCACGCGGTTTTTACTTTTCCGCACGCGTGTTAATTTAGATATATTAATAAGGCCTTAAAATATTTATAATACATGCAATAAACTAATATTTAGATATTATTTACTAATTTATTTCAAATATATCTTATTGTGTTCGTATTTTAATGAAATTAACGCAACAATTCGATGAAATAAAATTATTTTGACATAATATTCGAAAGTCAAATCGGTAGACAATAACAGTCGTTTTGAATCATCGTCATGGAAACCAAGATCGTCGTCATGTTAACTAATTATATTGAAAGTTTGGTTTTGACAACCTTGTCAAAGAATTAATTTGTGTATGTGTTTTCATATTAATTAAATTAATTGATTAAGATTTGGTAATTTTTTAAAGACTCTTTTTTGGAAAAAATATTGTTCTTAACTCTTGCAGAAAGTCTCTTTTCCGCACTCGACTGCTTGCCGAACTCCCGCTTCGCGTCGTTCGGCAAACTGCAGTCGCGTGCGGAAAAGAATGACTTTCTGCACTTGTTAGGAAAATAACTATTTACAGATTCGAAAAGTTGATATTTTACACGAATTTTTAAAAGTGTTGCTCAGTTGGTGACTAGTCGTGGTAAGTGAAGGGGGAGCTGGGAGCCGACAAATGCACGAGTTCAAAAACTAAAAAGGCAACTTAAAACTACTATCATTTTCTATATCTCGGGATCTACTGAATATATTTTGACCTTTTTTTTAGTTTGTAGGTAATTTTTCTGTACATTACAAATATGTAATTGGTCTATTTGCAATTTGACATTTATTAATTAATAAACAATCTAATTTGTTTAAACAATTTTTGAAAAAATAATCTTTTCCCAAAAATCCATGTTTTTAATCAGACTATCATTATTAATCATAGAAAAAGTTAAGGTATACTTTAATAAATAAATTATCTTCAATAAATAATTATCTAATAAAAATAATTTATTTATAAAGTGAACTTTAACTTTTTGTATGATCATTAATGATACTATGATTAAAAAAATATATTTTTGTAATAAAATATTTTTTCAGGAATTCACACATTAGACTGATTATTAATTAATAAATTTATAAACAAATTGCATATTTGTAATGTACGTAGAAATTACATACAAATTAAAAAAAGAAAGATGACAATCCATTGAGTTGATCCTAGTCTAAGAGCTAGTGAACCTTTTGACTAACGGTCGTCCTGTAAGGCTAAAAATTTGTAGAGTGATAATTCATAGCACACCAAAGCTAAAAACCATGACCTGGCAAGTCTCAGCGGTGCACGTGTATCTACCAGGTGAATCGAAAAGTGCAAATTTAGGGGGTAAAATAAACTTTCTCCTGTAAGGTTTAAATTTAAGTATGTGTTTGAGTAAGTCATTTAGAAGAAATGTGTACAATGACAGGCGATTCTGAAGAGCATAAGACCTTGCCAGGCGAGGGGAAAGATTAGGGGTTTTTCCTAAAATTATTCTTTTTGCATCGAACAAATTTTTTTTAGGCTTTTTGAATCATTCCAAACAGAAAAGGTCCTTAGTTATTTTTCTCTTAAGTTAATAGTTTTTGTTATATAAGCGATTGAAAATTTTGAAAATTGCGAAATCGGCCATTTTTAACCCAAATCGGACATTTATCTAAAAATTTCAATATTGGCAAGGTACGCAGATATTCCTTAAACATTGATTGATGAAATCCCGAAGAGTTTTTTGCAATAAAATATCGAAAACCGCTTTGTTTTTTTAATTGCTAATCAAGCGGGCGCTACACTGTAGTATAATTGAGGACGTTTGAGCTTGCATAAATTCATTATCTCGAGAATGGGCAAATTTGAAGAGAAATCCTCAGACAGGTCGATTTTTATGTTTGAATTAGGACTTTTTGGTATATATATATATATAATACTAGTGACGTCATCCATCTGGGCGTGATGACGTAATCGATTTTTTTTAAATAAGAGTAGGGGTTGTGTGATAGCTCATTTGAAAGGTTATTTAATTCTCTATTCAGTAATATAAACATTAACATAATTATTTATACAGGGTGTACAAAAAATTTTTTTTCTTCTATTTGTCAAATTTAATCAAAGTTAATTTAATAAAAAAAAATTTTTTGTACACCCTGTATAAATAATTATGTTATTGTTTATATTAGTGAATAGAGAATTAAATAACCTTTCAAATGAGCTATCACACAACCCATACTCTCATTTAAAAAAATCATCGATTACGTCATCACGCTCAGATGGATGACGTCACTAGTATTATATATATGCCAAAAAGTCCTAATTTAAAAATAAAAATCGACCTTTCTGAAGATTGCTCTTGAAATTTGCCAATTCTCGAGATAATGAATTTATGCCAACTCAAACGTCCTCACTTATATTACAGTGAAGCGTCCGCTTGATTAGCAATTAAAAAACAAAGGGGTTTCCGATATTGTATTGCAAAAAACTCTTTGGGATTTCATCAATCAATGTTTAAAGAATATCTACCTGCCTTGGCAACTTTGAGATTTTTAGATAAATATCCGATTTGGGGTTAAAAATGGTCGATTTCGCAATTTTCAAAATTTTCAATCGCTTATATAACAAAAACTATTAACTTAAGTGAAAAATCACCAAAGACCTTTTCTGTTTGGAATGATTCAAAAAACTTAAAAAAAATTTGTTCGATGCAAAAAAAATAAATTTAGGAAAAACCCCTAATCTTTCCCCTCGCCTGGCAAGGTCTTATGCTCTTCAGAATCGCCTGTCATTTTACACATTTCTTTTAAATGACTTACTCAAACACATACTTAAATTTAAACCTTACAGGAGAAAGTTTATTTTACCCCCTAAATTTGCACTTTTCGATTCACCTGGTAGATACACGTGCACCGCTGAGGCCTGCCAGGTCATGGTTTTTAGCTTTGGTGTGCTATGAATTATCACTCTACAAATTTCTAGCTTTACAGGACGACCGTTAGTCAAAAGGTTCACTAGCTCTTAGACTATCCGGAGATACAGAAAATTGTATTAATTTGAAATTGCTTTTTCGGTATTTCAACTCAGTGGATTCGTAGGTTCCCCCTAGTAACCGTTTGAACTACAGTTTTGAAAAGTCGTAGAGGGTGCTGTGAAGATACAATGTTTATGCACATTTTTTAACAAAAAAAACAAATCCCAATATTTAAAATGGCATCAATGAAATTACTTAATTATTATAAACAAATTAGCTGTGAATTAAAAAAAACAAATGGCTAACTTTGTGTCTAATGGACCCAGGCTAAATTTTTTTATTTAAAAATTCGTGTTAAAATACTAGCCTTCCGAATATATAAAAAGATTGTTCCTACGGATAATATTTGCCAAGTTATTCTAAATGTTTATAAACTACAAAATTTCAAAAATTTGGCATTAGGATTTTCGATTATATTGATTAATTTTTTTATATTTTTTTTAATACATTTTGATACTACCAGTCTTCTGCTTTCGTTTGGCATACTCAGAATTGCCCAATGGTCATTATTTTCTATCTTATGTTATTGCAGAATAAATGTCTCTGGGAAAAACAAATAGAATAACTTTTATACTAATTAATGGGTCGGTCTCAAATTTTGAGGGTTTGTTAAGTACCAAAATAACCAACTTTGGGTGAAACCCTAAAATTTTAAGTTAAATTTAGTAAAAGTTATTAACAAATATCGATCTTCATTTATTTTGCAATTTGCGAAGCAACAAATTAACTTTCTAACTTTCAAAAACCGGTATTTTGAAGGTTTTTTAATTTTCTAAAACATTAAATTTTGTAGTTTTATGTCAGTTGTTTAGCTTTTGAATAGGGTGCAAAAAATCTAAAAAATCGCGTTTTTGGCAATAAATTGTTAATAATTAAAAAGCGGACGCGAACTCTAGGCAGGAAACAGGTAGGTTTTCTTCCTATAGGTCTACAATAACTAAAAAAGTATTCAGCTACCTGGATCTTTGAGTGTCCTGAGAAAATCCTTATTACCCTGGACTATAAGATGATTTAGCAGTACGCGACATGCCGTAAGTATAAGTAATATGAATGTTGAGTATTGGTATAAAAAAGTACTGGATAGAATAAGATGGAGAATAATCGTGGCAAAAATGAGGCATGGAAAATATTTATCATCCTTGGTGCTTACAGCCCTCTCTATTTCGCCAGTCAGCGCTATCCACTGCCAACCTTTGCCAGTTTGCTGTATCTATTTTTTTAGTACTTACCATCATCTCTTCGCCTACCTTCCACTGGCCGTGACACGGATTCATCTAGCAGGGTTGTGCTGCTGTGATTTTGCTAGAAGTCCTGCTGCTCATCTTAGTACTCCTACTTCTATGAGAGGTATTACGTCTTTACCACCAGATGTCGGCTTGTATTTGTGGTATAACTGATAGAATATTCCTCTTAGGATTCGTGGTTTTTGATTTGTTGGAGACTGTCAATATTTCTGATCTATATGTCACTGGCAGTACAAAGGTTTGGCATATTATTTTTATTTTCTGGCTTAAGCTTATATTTACATCTGTTTATGAAGTCCAAAATAGCACTTATTTGTCAGTTTTATTCTCCATTTGATTTCTTCCGTAATTGATTTGTCATTGGTCATCAGGGAGTAACAAGTATATAAATTTATTCACCACTTGTTGGTGCCATCATCTTAGTTTTTCCGTTATTTAGGTATTTATAGGCCTATATTTTTTGAGGCAATTGAGAAAGTGGTGCACGTTTCTTTTAGCTTCAATGTTGTATGAACAATTAGGTATAGATCATCTGCATAGGTCATAATTTGTAAGAATTTAAAATGAAAATATACGGTTTCGTTTTTATTTCATTCGAGTCTCTTACGATCCTCTAACATGTGTTTCTAGGTTTACCTGTTATCAAAAATGCTTTGTAAGAAGACTAAATTGAATCAAAACGCACCGACTTATTGGTACATATATTTAAATATTATACTAAAGTATGCCTTCAGCGACCTCTATCTATTCTAAAATATATCTAATACCTCTAGTTATTATAAGAATTTGTTACATATTCCCTCTGTTCTCTATTATGGGGTCTCTAACCGCCTTTTCTAAGACTATATTGAAAATAAGGCACGCTAGCACATCTTCCTGGCGCAGTCCGACATTTATTTCAAATGCTTGTGATTGTTCTATTAGGCCTGGATCCCGCATAAGAAAAAAAAGTTGATAATAAGCTAAATTTGATAATAGCTTAACGGTGTCTAGTCGGACAACCTTTGATACATGGGTATACTGGAACAGGGAAGTTTTAATGGTGGAAGAGAATAAAAATTTGGAACGCCAGACTACGAAAACGTCAGATGTATTTTGTCGGACAGAACTTCCAATTGATTTGTTGCACATCCATTAAACTTCATGCAAAAATCAGACTGGTGTTTATCACTAACAGGGCATTTTAATGAGTGAAACACGAAGAACATGTCAAATGACAGGAATCATGTTGGTTAGTAATAGCAGTCTGATTTGTGCATGAGAGTTTAATGAAAGGGTAATAAATCAACTGGAAGATCTGTCCGACAAAATACATTTGACGTTTTCGTAGTCTGACGTTTCAAATTTTTAACCTGTTCCACAATTAAAACTTCCCCTGTTCCAGTGTTCACATAATATATCAAAGTTTGTCCGATTAGAC
Source organism: Diabrotica virgifera virgifera (assembly GCF_917563875.1). Classification (NCBI taxonomy): domain Eukaryota; kingdom Metazoa; phylum Arthropoda; class Insecta; order Coleoptera; family Chrysomelidae; genus Diabrotica; species Diabrotica virgifera. The sequence goes on from NC_065449.1 coordinate 193,734,160, forward strand.
AGCCTTAAGCTATTAACAAATTTTCAGCTTGCTATTAATCAACTTTTTTTGGTACGTGGGATCCCGACCTGTATGTGATTTCTACTTTAAAAACAACTTTACGCATAATACTGCTTCCCATTCTTATTAGTTTATCGGGAATGCAGAATTCCTTCACGGCATAATATAATTTACTTCGTAGTAGGTACACTACCATAGGTTTTTTTAATAAGAAGATTTTGTCTTAGATTATCATCTTCTTCAAAACGTTACCAATATTCGTCATTTTATCATTTTATACGATTTTTAATTTACAGTTATTTTATAAATTCGGCTTGACATGTTTACTTTTGATTATTTTTGATTTTTTTATTGAATATCTTTAAATAAACATGTTCAATATCGTAAAAAAATTGGAATTATTGATAATCAAACGCATATTTTCGCAAAAAAAAAGTTTATCTACTCTATGTCATATTATGTATAAGTTTTTAGTTTGTGAAAACTGTCATTATAGATAGCAGTGCGTGAAGGATTTAAAGTGTGCGTGAAGTAACAATGTATTTTGAATGTGACTTACTTTTTCGCACTGTTTTTAACTTTCGCGTTGTCATGGTGACAATCCTTACCTTTCGCGTTGTCATGGTGATGACAATATGAGCAATGAATTACAACAAAAGTTTTGACATTTTTGTGGTTTAGAAGTAGTTAGAATTTTTAAATGACAAAATTCTAAAAATTGTAGAATAGAAATGAATTCCAGTGACGAAGAGTTACAGCTTTTTTATTTGTTTATGGTAGATAAAATATTGTATAAAACTGTGCGTGAAGTACTTTTTGCGAACTTACGCGATTTATAGCACTCGCTCCTTTGTCGCTCGTGCTCTAAAAATCGCGTGCGTTCGCAAAAAGCAGACTTCACGAACTATTTCATAAATAACTATTTTAATACTTATATACTGAACATACTCCTTTAAGTGTTGAAATTGTAAAATGTTAATGTAGTAATAGTTCACGATTGCTATTACATACAGAGTATTATAAATTTCTACTATATGTAACAATTGTACCTACAACACGAATCTTCGTGCTTCTTCTCATAGTGCCAAGTTGATATTAAATACCCTATAAATCGAGTAACAGCTACAAGCTATTGAAAAGAGCAAAATAATCTTTAGATAAAAAGTTACTGAAACGTATACGCCGTTAATTAGTTCTGGCTAATAATAATAAATTGAGCAACAAAATCTCATCGGGTCGGTCTGACTTGACGTAAGGACTAGAAGGGTAAAAGATATTTTTCTTTTTATGCAATTTAGTTTGTAATATCATGCTTTTAATCAGATTGATGATTTTTCAGATTTTTAACCGAATCACAAACTGTCGTAAAAGTACATAAATACTTGTCTTACGACATAGCCGAACGTATCAGTCTAGAAAATTCAATTATCGGCATCTGTTATACCCATTATAGACCATAAATTCCTTACTTACAGGACATCCAATACCTTTTATGTTGCCATAATCTAATTTTCTGGAAGGAAAACTATTTTCGCTGATACAATTGAATAGCGACCCCCGGGGGACATCATTTCCACAGTCTACTAATCGACGTGCCATTTATCAAACCGCAAACTTCAATTGTCTCAAGTATCGCACAGCCACAGTCAACAACGATAAAGTTGCTGACGCGTTTCTATTTCGACCGTTTAATGGCCACTGCGTAAAAAGCTGCACAGGGCCTTTGTCCATGGACGTAGTCAATATTTAGTAGTCGTAGTAATTCCTACATCATGGAAAAGTTCAAGTATTAAAGTATTTTAATATCAAATAACCTATATATAAGAAACAAGTGTATGTAAGACTGAGAAAACTTAAAATTACATAATATGTAAGTGAAACAAGGATATTGGTTTTTCGGGTGATGGTTATTAAGATTCTTTTTTGTTGTCCAGGCTTCACATCCATAGAACAAAATGGACCAGACGTAGCCCTTCTATACTCTTAGACGTGTGGTCAATGACAAACTTCTACACAATACAGAACACCAGCTAATAAATCTTTTTCGTGAAAGTTCTCTTGTGGTTGAAATTTCCTCATCACTTTCAACTCTGCAGTCAGTCCAGCTACCCAGATATCTAAAGTGTTCCAGCCTTTCCAGGATTCTATTATCTAATGTTAGTATTGAGTCTTCGATATTAATTTTTTCCTACCCGATTAGGAAGATCCTCGGTCAATACCGAAAAACTGTGAAACGACTGATCATTCCTCAACCTAGGCTAGAGGTGGTCTCTGATCAATACTAAGAGACACGGGGTAAGAGCTCTTACCAGATCAATACTCCAGATTTAACTCTGTTCTCAATGGTGGTTCACCCCGTTTTATATTCTTACGAGTGTTCCATCTCTAACGAGCATCAATCGTGGTGGTAGCTGTTGATAGGAGTGCGGACACAGAGAGAAATGCTCAGCTATTGGAAAGTGATCGCGCGTTCAGTGGTGTTATCGTTTAAAGAAGTAGAGAAGTAACAAAAGGAAAATGAGATTTATTAATTAAAAGTCAAACGTAAATAAAAATAATTACAATTTTATAAAAAAGAACTTTTTTTATAATAAAACCTTTTTATTATTTATAGGAAAGAATATAAAATAATATAACGATAAACGATTTTACGATAAATTGCTTAAAATTCCAAAAATTACACTCTAATAAAAATAGTTATTTATGAAACAGTTCGTGAAGTATGCTTTTTGCGAACTCACGCGATGTTTAGAGCACGAACGACAACGGAGCGAGTGCTATACATCGCGTAAGTTCGCAAAAAGTACTTCACGCACAGATTCATACAATATTTTATCTACGATAAACAAATATAAAAACTGTAACTCTTCGTCACTGGAATTCCTTTCTATTCTACAATTTTTAGAACTTTAACATTTAAAAATCCTAACTACTTTCAAACCACAAAACTGTCAAAAGTTTTGTTGTAAGTCATTGCTCATATTGTCATCACCATGACAACGCGAAAGTTAAGGATATTTGATTATATGAAAGTGCTCCAAAAAACCCATTGAAAGTGTACGAAAAAGTAAATCCCATTTAAAATACATTGTTACTTCACGCACACTTTAAACTCTTCACGCACTGCTATCTATAATGACAGTTTTCACAAACTAAAAACTTATACATATAATATGACATAGAGTAGATAATAGTATATTGTACAACAAGAGAGAAAAAGACATATTTCTCACGAGCGCAGAAGTACGAGGCGAGTGCCGCAAATCAAGCGAGGGAGAAATATGTCGTTTTCTCACGTATTGTACACTGTACTTTTTTTATGGATGCGTTTTTGTCAAGAGTTCGAACTTCAAAATTACATAATTTAGGTGCTTTTATGTAGATTATATGCCAAAATTTAAATAAAATACATATTATACACATATGTAGGTATTTAATATTCTTAATATTTATATACTTTTATTTATTTAAAATTATAGTTACCAGTTATATTTGAACGGGTTTTGAATGGTAATTCCTGGTAAGTTTTGGTTTGACACATTTTATTTGACAAACATATTTATGTTTGTATTGTGCATGTTACCATGGAAACCGCGATTCTACTTATGGAAGCCGTGAGATATTTTCTCACTGCAATGGCCGACTTTTCTCACAGCCTGAGAAATTATTCGTTTTGAATGTATGTAAGTAGTGAGAGAAGTTGCACATTGTATAGCATCCATAGAAAAAGTACTTTTTATAATATCACGGTTTTGTTATTGTACATGTACATATGTAGGACACAACATGTTTGGAAAGAATAATTAACTTATAAAATATGAATTTTTAGTAGGAGTATTAACTGTTATTTATAATTATGATTCCAAAAATTACACTAGTATAAAATAGTATTTTTTAAAATACCACTGTTGTTTAAAATGGTATATATAATTTTAAGTATATAAAGTTTTAATTATTTATTAAAACAATTAAAAAAAGATACGCAAGAGCCGGGTTCCAACTGGGGACCTCTCGATCTGCAGTCTAATGCCACTGAGGCACCATCAATTTGTAGATATCGATTTATTAACGTACTTTAAAATATCATTGCATTAGTCACATTTTTAAAATAGTTTGAAATTAAAAAAAATTGATTTATCCATACAGTGTGATTGGTCAGTGGGGTAAAGCTTTGTAGATCCGTTATAAGTAATAGATACTAATAAAAGTTAATAACAAAAATTGTAGCCAACTTTGATTACAGATTCAGTCTGACTTACTATTGTCTGATTCAGAACAACTATTCAGTCATGACTTAGGACTGAACACATAGGGAATGTTGTACAAAAATTATAGTATGGTAACGGTACTTTTCCATAGTGTCAATAAACCATTGACCTTGTGCTTGCTTTTATTTCTACAGGTAGTTAAACTTGTTACAATTTTCATATAAAATTGATTATAACTTTGTAAATACCCCATATAACATACCAAACCTTTATATTTTTGTAGGTAATCGAAAAGTTACGAAGATTTCGATTATAAAATAAAATACAGGTTCTATTAAAAAAACATAAGTTTGGTCTGCCACTATGTTATCGAACACCCTGTAACATTCTAACTAATTTTGTAATGTGAAGCTCAAAGTTCGCTACAATTTTTGTTATTAAGTTTTATCGCTATACATTACTATAACGGATCTACGGAGCTTCACCCTACTAATTAATCACCCTGTATAATAGCAGTTAAATATTGCATTGTTAGCTAGTTCTAAGCTATCCTGAAAATTTCAGGTGTCTAGGTAGCCTAGAACTATTTTTAAAATGGATTACAAAATTTGCGGAGTCCGTGACACCAACCAAGCCAAGTATATAAAAAGGTTTTAATTAATAATAACACGAGGCTTTTAAATCTTTTATAGATTTATAAATAAAAAAATATGTATAAGTAAAACCATGTGTTATGAGATGTTATCTAAAATAAACATTATGTATAAAAGAGAAGAAGATTTTGTATACATAGGTTTATAAAAATTATAACGAAAACGTCCTGAAATTCTAAAATGGGGTATAAATCTAGATTAACAACGAATTTTGAAATAATCGACGACGATCTTGAACCAACGAAAATTGAAATTACAACTGAATGAAATAACAATATTTTGCAGTTTATTAAAAATTAATAAATGAATATAGTTTCTGTCCTTGTGGGATCGGTACTCACCGGAGGGACCGCAGACGTTCGGATACAATTAGCGTCTCTTTGCAAAAACAATGACGTCGACTTTGCAAAGTAACAAGACACTTACTCAACACACCCACTACACATGAAACTAGGTACCTAACTGTTCAAAATTACCGTACCTACCATGCCAATGGCCATTAGTTGTCGAGGCATTAGCTAAATAAAAAAAAAATAAATATTTTGCAGTTGTTAATATAAAAGACGGTATTTCATTTTTGGTCTCGTTGTTATATGAAACTGTTTCCAAAAGTTTCTATACTTAGACAAAAATCTTATTCTTTCCTTCTTTTTAAGGTTTAAGTTAGTTTATGTTCCATTTTCAAAGCTTAACTTTCTGTGCAGTTCTAGGGGAAAGGATAAGTAGTTGGTTCAATATTTTAAAAGAATCTTTCAAAAACTATATTATCAATTTTCCTACATTTGGGGAATGCAATAAATAAATGCCAACAAGTCACCTTTTTCAATGTTCGATGCCGAAGCCAGTATTTTGCGATATGTGAGCATGAAAACTTTTAATTTTTTCTGTATATTAATTGATATTAGCAGGTACTTACATATTTTATACACGACCGCTACACTAAGCACTACATTTAATGAAATTAACTATTTAATAAAAATAAAATTACAACTTGCAACCTGTTTCTATTTCAGAAGCGTGAGATAAAGTATGATTTCTGTGCTTTTCAACTGTCCTTAATTTATTTTTTCTATTTTTTTATAGTTCCTTATATGCTTTGTATACACACACCCAAACTTATATGGAATCATCTGATATTTCTTACTATTTCGTGCGAATTTAAAAAAACAAACACACGAAGTCAAACAATATTTTTCATTTTAAAGCAATTTAATAACAATTAAATAAAACAATAAAGTATTTAACAAACAAATTAAAAGTAGTTGTTTTAAAGTCAATAGCATACAAAATTTCAATGTAAAACGAATAATGTTTAAATTGTTTTTATTTTTTTTTTGTATTTTGTGGTAGTCAGTGTTGTCACCTCTAGTCCTTATCCAAGCTTCAGTTTGCGTGGGCACGCTCCTAATCAAATTATCAACATTTTGTTGTGGTAGGTTGCTCCATCCTTTAAGAGCAGCTTGTACTAGCCGTGCGATGTTTTGTGGATTATCCCGGTAAGCTCTAATTTTTCTTTTCAGCATATCCCACAAATATCATATATGATTAAGCTCGGGTGAGCAAGCAGGCCACTCCAAACAAGGGATACCTTCTGCTTCAATGATCTCTGTAGTCACTCTAATGGTATGTAGAGGTCCTTTATCATGCAATAAAATTAAATTCTCCTGTTGCACCTCTCCAGAACCTGACTACAGGTTATCAACATACCTGTGAGCAGTTAAAGTTGATTGAATGAAAATTAAAGGAGTTTTTTTACGGATCACAATTCCTCTCCAGAACATTACACTTCCCCTTGTATATTTGTGAACAGATCTAACAGTTTTCATTCTTGCTTGTCTTCCTCGACCTCTAAGTACACGATTTCATGGGTCATCTGATTTTACACAAATCCTGACTTTTTTTGAAAATAGCACATTTTGTCAATTCCCAATGTTCCAGTTTTGGTGGTGAAGACACCAATTTAGGCGATCAATATTGTGCTGCCTGGATAAGTCGGGAACCTATAACTGTCTCCTGCTGTATACTTCGTGGTATGAACTCTTCTTCTTATCGTTTCAACTGAAACAGTTACACCTGCAGCTTCCAAAAGCTGCCTTTGGAGCTGCAGGTGGGAAATGGTTGGGTGTCTTCCAGCTGATTGGACAATTAAACGATCTTGGAGAGCCGTTATTACTTTTGGCGACTTTCCCTTGCTTTATTTTTGAGCTTTCCTAGTTTCTGTTACCTAGTCTAGGTTTTGGACAGAATGCCCTGTATTACGCCTAGCTCTACAGCTATGTCCCTCTGAGAACATTACTTTCTCCACCACAAAACCAATAATATTTTCTCGTTGTAAGTTCTATCCTGCGAAGCTCTTAGAGCAGCTGAAGATAGAGGCCAATGGAGAAACATTGTTAGGAATATTGGAAGAAATCACGATCCTCAATAATAGGGAAACGACAAGAGAGAGAGTAAGTTCTATAACCCCACAACAAACATATTTTCGTTTTTGGACGCAAAAGTTAGTTTATTTATTTTCGTTTAATTTGCAACTCAAGCAAATAACCTATACCGTACCGAGCTGTACTATCCGATTGTCTAATATATTTGTTTATTTTCAATAAAAACCTTTATTCTTCGCAACAATAAGTTTTTTCAAAAAAAAATAAATATTACTTTGAAATACATGGTGATTCCATATAAGTTTGGGTGTGTGTATTTTCAATATGAGTTTTTTACTTATTTCTTCTATAATAACACCTGGATCTGTATAATTTAGTAATAATTGACATTTCAAAATTTTGGGCAAATATCCTTTCTATCCCCCTTAGAACTCCGCGATTTCCACAATTTGGTTGCCCGCATCGGCTATGTGCCATTTATCAGAAGGGGACCCGCCCATTAGACCGAAACGTCAAAACCTGGACTACTTACTTTGTCATTTTCAAGTCACCCCTAGAGTAAGTGAGTCATTGATATCGACTATAATAGCAGTTATGTAATGATTGGGACTGTAAATTCCGTGACAGATTTAATTGTTTTTGATATATTGCACTCATGTTGGAAATATGGAATGAGAGAATGGCATTCACATGTTTATATGCGAAATAAAATATCCTGGAAAAACTAAAAGGGAAAATCTCAGTATAGATGATCCCAAACCCTTTTTTCAGTGCGTCATTAATTTTGACGTTATATAGGATTTCAAAAATGTCGCAAATCGTTACATGACATTTTAGTTAAATCTGACACTGACAGTTGTCAGAATATTAAATTTTATATAAACATTAATATTTATACAGATATTTTCCAGAATGTTAATATTTAAAATATTTTATGTAAAAATAAATAAATATAAACTAAAATTTCACTATGCAATGTCCGAATATACCAATGACATAACATATATATTTATATTTACGTCGCCGAAAAATACTAACCTAGAAATTCCAATTGTCATTTTACCATATGATTTGTGATAATACGATCACTATAGCCCAGAGCACGCCAAATTAATAGAATTCTATTTTGCTGACGTCACAAAATAGAATTTCATAATGAGAGAATCGACGGTTGCTAGGCGACGTGACGGCACTAAAATAGAATTCTATTTGGCGTGCTCCCTCACCAGAAACGATTACTTTTGTGTCAAATTATCTTTATTCGCATCATTGATTGGTTATGCATTTATAGTATTGTAATCGCCAACCAATTATACATCTTTAAGTATAAGTCGTTTTCTATCTCTATCTATCAGCGAGGTTCCTACAGCCTCTGCCGCTTCTCGCATTTCGACCGCCATCGTTTTCTGTCCATCCATTCGTCTTCTTTGCTGGCTCTATCTTTCATGATGTGCCGTACATTTTCTTCCCAGGCAACTGAAGGTCTTCCCCTTCTTCTTCTTTGGTGTGGTATGTAATTTAAATCTTTCTTTGGCCATCTATCTTCATTCATTCGTTTCACGTGACCATACCACACTAGTTGTCTAGTTTCAATTTTATCTACACTGGAATATACAGTATGTGTCCTCCTTCTAATATCTTCATTCCTGATGTGATCTTTTTTAGATATACCACACGCTCTCCTTAGATAATCCATTTCTACTACTTCTATTCTTTTCCTATCTTTTTTTGTCATCTGCCAAACTTCTGCCCCATAAGTCATAATAGGATCTACCAAGGTACGATAGATTGTCAATTTCGTTTCTTGCCTTATATCTTTAGACCACAGTAGAGAGCTCAGAATGTTTATCGCTTTTTTGCCCTGCTGCGTTCTCTTTTCGATGTCTCTTTTGGTTGTGCCTTCTTTAGATATTATAGATCCGAGATCTATAATATCTAAAGAAGGGTCGTTTTAATATGCAAATACCCAGCAAGGAATACATAATTTTCTAAGTTCAATATATAATAATCACAGAAGTACGTTTTTGTCTGTCACTTCCAACTGTAATCTATTAGAGATAATTCAATAATCTGTGACCCACTGAAAAAAAGGATTGGGATCATCTATAGTCGGCTGTATACCATAATAACTTACAAAGAAATGAAAAACTTTGAATGTGTGATGGTGTAATTTATTAAAAAAATCTTCTTCTCGTTCTTTTACTTCTTGGAGATCTTTCGATCCGTTTAATTCTGAAGGTGCCTCTGGTTAATTTCCTGGGAGGTAGATTGCCAACTATCCCTCCATCTTTTAGTTGGTCTTCCGGGGGGGGGGGTGTCTTGAACCGGGCGGGTTGTTTCCTAGGGCAATGAGTATTCTCATCCACTCGTCTTACATGGTTGTACCAGATCCTCTTGCGCTGCCTTCCCCATTTTACAAGTTCTTGAAGTTTGCATTGCTCTCTAATGACTATATTTCTCAGTTCTGTCGTTCGTTGTTCTCCCAACTATTGTTCTTAGGGTTTTGATTTCGGCAACTCTTAGCATGTGTTTAGTTATGTTGGTATCTTCGCGCATTTTTTTGCCATATGTCATGATTGGTCGTATATAATAATTCTAACTTAGGATATTAGGTAAGTATTTTTTCTATGGAGAAAGAATTGGAAAAGGATTCTAGAAAGTCTTCTAGATTCTAATTTTACTATCTGTGCGCATTTACGGATTTGACCAGACTATCTCTCGCAGACTTCCTGACAATGCAGATGCTCTGTTGATCTGACTTGTTAGGTCTTTTACTGGGTCGTGGGTGCTTGATATATCTATGCCCAGATAACTGAATTGCATCACCTGTTCTATGGGGTTCTTCTCAACCACTAACTTACATCTGAGCGAATCTTTTGCTATTGTCATACATTTAGTTTTGTTTGTAGAAATGTTCATATTTAATTGGGGCTTATTTAAAAGAACTGAAAGAGCTGTCTCTGAAGATCATCTTCTGATTCTACAATAACTGCTGCATCATCTGCGTAACACACTCTACCAATTCTTTTGTTGCCCATTCTATATCCGAAATTAAGAGATGTAAAAAATCAAAATCATTTAAATGAATCATAATTCTTCATCCAAAACGTTTTCGGCCCAGTTAGACCATCATCGTCATCATCATCTTCATCATCATCATCATCGTCATCATCATCACGTAGCACTACAACCCTGGGTGGGTCCTTGCTGACTGTACAACTTTTTTCCAATTTGTTCGGTCTTCCATCAACTTAGGGTCAAATGGAATGTTCGTTTTCCAGAGATCTGCTTGAATGTTATCTTTCTATCGCATTCTGGAACGAAGTACGAGTGGTCTTTTGCCTGTAGGAATCTCCTCCCATACCAGTTTTACAAGACTCTTATGAAGACTGTGCACGTGGCCTGCCCATGTTAGTCGATGTGATTTAATTTCTTGGCAGTGCCGCACCAGCACGTGTTAGCGCCTGTGTGTAAAACATTTAATGGCGCCCAAAACTACGCATTTCTTAAAAAATCGTCTCGTTAAATTAAATAATGTGAAAATGAGCAATTATTGTTTATTGTAACCAATCAAAAATGACTAAAAATTCTCATATGTGCAACAAGAAAATAAACCAGGTTCGCGCCTTCCAGCATTTAGATGTATTTTGTATATTATACACTCTAATTTTAAATCTCTACTCTAAAAGAATATTTATCGAAGCTTTGAACGAAACTGAAAAAGGAATTCTACTAAACTGGTAACTGCTAAATATCATCAGGCATGCAGATGACATCATAATATTTGCGGACAACCTAGAAGAACTATAAGTCCTTATGAATAAAAAAACAAAATCTCATATCACAGTCGATAATATGGACTCAATATAAACATAATCAAGACAAAGTTTATGATCATTTGCAAAAAAAAGATAACAGAAGGGCAATTCTAAATCAACCAAACCCCTGTAGAAAGACGAACTACCTCGGCATCATAATAAATGAAGAATAGACTAACAACCAAGAAATCCGAGCGCCCATTGGAAAAGCTAAATCCACCTTCAACGGCATGGGTCCTTCTTCAAGAGTCATGACCTCGCTCTTGTTATAAAAGTAAGAACGCTGCGATGCTACGTCTTCTCTGTCCTTTTTGTATGGTGTTGAATCGTGAATCTTGAACGAAGATATGAGATATGTGCAGAAAATTTGAAGCTTTGAGATGTGGCTATACCACCGTAGAATTCTTAAAATCCCGTGAACTGACCGGGTCACAAATGAGAAGGTCCTCAGAAAAATGAAGAAGAACTGACCACCATCAAATCTCGAAGTTAGAATACTTTGTACACATTATGCGAAATTAATCCATATATGCCCCACTACACGCCGTCGTGCAATATTTGGAAAGCGAGGTCCAGCAAGAAAAAAAACATCCTGGTTAAAATACCTCAGAACCTGGTTCAACACAACATATGTGCAGCTTTTCCGCTCTGCATAGCGCGGATATAGCTAAGATAAAGATTGCCATGATGATCGCCAATATTCGTCACGGACAGGCACATCAAGAAGAAGAAGAAACAGTTAATTTCTTTAAAAATATATATTTTAAAATTTTACAAACATCATTATTTAGTTATTTTAACAAAGGCTGAAGCTGTATAATTCATATATAATTTTTTGAACAAATCGTCTCACTCTATAATATATAGATGATCATTAAATCTAATTTTTTTTCCAAATTTCTACCCAAAAGTTTTAATTGTGAGTTTTCCGTATTGTCATTCAAATTATATAAAAATTTGAAAGAATTAACATGATTTTTCCATATGAAAATCTTTCATTTACTGACATTAATTTTTGCTCGAGAACACAATGAAAGAAATTAACTTTTAATGACATCTTAGGATCCAACTTCGTCTTTATGTTCGTCCATCTTCGTCTTTATGTTCGTAATCGAACCGTCAGCTTTTTTTTCGAAGCCGTAACTGTGTGGCTGGTTGATAACTTGGCTCCACATCCAGTTTCTGGATGTGGAGCCAAGATGTGGAGATATCTGTCCGAAATACTGACAGATGAAATGTCTGATACAAATTTGACATATGTCCGAAACTCTAGCAACAATTGTTTTATCTCTTGTAAAGCATTTAAGGGCAGCTGCATATTCATGGTTTTTGATTGAAAAATTTTGCTAACGCAGTTAAAATTTAACAGAACTTTATACCATAGGTATGTAGACAGAACAACTGGGCATATTATGAATGTAAATGTTGATATATTATCTCCAAAACATCTAGCTTGATCATTTCAATCACGATCTTTATCCTAATGGGTTATATCACATAAAGCATAATACATTTTTGACAAATTTTTATATAATGGCTTTAAAGCATCAATTCTGCTGGATCGGCGTGTATTAGATAAATGCTTTAAAGCCAGACTTGCAAAGTGTTGTTTTATGATATCCCAACGTTTAGTAGAAGCTAAAAAATATGGGTAAGTGTCGTTTTGGTCCGCCTAAAATTTTTGTGAAAACTCTAGTGGCGCCCCTTAATTGCTGGCGCCTGTGTGCGCCGCACACATTGCACACGTGGACGGCGCGGCCCTGTTTCTTGGACAATATCGATGTGATTGTAAAGTGCTTTTAATTCGATATTGGTTCTGATCCTATACTGGTTTGTGTTAATGTCGTGGTGAGGTCCGAAAATTTTTCTAAGTATGTACATATTTTTCGGTCAAAACGTCTGAGCTATTCTTCGTTTGCTTTGGTCATGGTCCACGTTTCCCACGTTTCCCAGACCATCATCACTGATAACCAAAATATTATGTATTGTGGTAATATGTACTTTCTTTCCTTGTATTTTCCTAAAAAAAATAGTGACTGACGGAGTGGCAAAATGTCTATGCAAAAAAACTATTGCTGTTAGATGAAGTCTTTAACTCGCATTTAACTTTGTGAGGTGGCTATTTTTAGTGAGGTGGCTAACTAGCAGAGTAGTTACATCGTCATAAATAGAATTTTAATAAACTCAAATTTTTTTAACCAGGTCATTACTTTATCTTGTTGACAAGAAATCTTGCGCCGAGAAATATGTGAAAGATACGCCTCTAAAACGGTAATTTTATACAAAACTCATAAATTTTAACATTAAACGAAGTATAGTGCTTGCCGACGGAAGTGTCGTAAGGAAATGCTTTAAAATTTACGAGAAAGGCTTTTTTTAGAAAACGCTCCCTTCCGAATACGTACATGCACTCTTAAAAAATTAGATTCAATTTAAAAATACAATCAAATCAAATTCAGCCCGTAAAAGTATTTCCAGAAATAGTCCTTGAAGTCATAAAAGTATTTACGATTATTCACTACGAAGTTTCAAGAACAAAGAAAAAGACAACCAGAGAGAAAGAAGAAATGACTGGTGCAGTTCAATAGGTCGGTTAGATCAGACTGTGGTTTAAAAATTATTGTTTGTAAATTAGTCCAAGTAATGAAGCTTAAAATAGGAAGAAACCTCGCAATTTTTACAGAATGGATCGATTCGCTTGAAAATTTGAGAATAAGTAGTGGATAATCCAAGGATCAAAATGTATATCATGCCAAAAGGCGTTTTTACCATGGGGGTGGTTGCCACCCCATCTCGGGGGTGCAATTCTTTTTATATTCTAATCACAAAAGTTCATAAAACCGTTCATTCTAAGCAAAAAACGTTCCATACATTTTTTTGATAAAATTGATATGGTTGTATATCGAAAAAATCAATGTTTTTAATACGTTTTCTGCTAATAACTCCAAAAGTTTTTGTTTTATCAAAACAACTTTACTTAACAAAAATGTACCGTTTGAAAAAATAAACAAAACCGTTTTTTTAAATTTTCTTTAAGACGACCAATAGTAATCGAGCTATAGTGTATTATACAGGGTGTCCAGAAACTCTACCGACAAACGAAGACAGGAGTTTCCTTAGATAATTTTAAGACAATTTAACCAAATTCACCTAGTCCGAAAATGCTTCCTAAGGGAGCTAGAGCTCTTTGAAGATGGCGTCTTTGAACTAGTTTTTCTTAAATACCTCCAGAACGCTTCTAGTTAGAAAACCGAAAATTGGTACACATATTTATCTTCCAGAGCTAAATCGATTCCATCTATTGTAAATTTCTAGTACCAGTCATAGGCGTCCGTTTTTGGTGGGGCAACGGATATTTTATCGCATAACTTTTTTGTCTTTACCTTTAAAGCATTTTTGATACTGGATTATTAAATTGTGAGGTATTCTAGTACTAAAAGGTACTCTTGATTTAAATCGGTAGGACACACCATTTTCTACAAAAATCAATTTAAAATTTTTCTTTTCCTGAATTTGATAAAAAAATTGAAAAATCTTTTCAAAAAATAACGGTGTATTTTACCAATTTAAAGCAAGAGTAACTTTTAGAGCTAGAATACCTCATAATTTAATAATTTAGTGTCAAAAATTCTTAAATATTAAAGACAAAAAGTTATGCGATAAAATAACCGTTGGCCTACCCAAAACGGGCGCATATGACCGGTATTAGAAATTCGCAATTAATGAAATCGATTCATCTCTGGAATATAAATAAACGTACCAGTTTTCGTTTTTCTAAATAGTTTTATTTTTAATATTTTTTTTTTGATATTCACAAAACAAAAAGTTTTCAAATCGATTTTTCTAGAAAACGGTGTGTCCTACCGACTTAAAGCAAGAGTACCTTTTAGTACTAGAATACCTCACAATTTAATAATCCAGTATCAGCAATGCTTAAAAGTTAAAGACAAAAAAGTTCTGCGATAAAGTAACCGTTGCTCCACCCAAAACGGACGCCTATGACTGGTACTAGAAATTCACAATAGATGAAATCGATTTAACTCTGGAAGATAAATATGTGCACCAATTTTCGTTTTTCTAACTAGAAGCGTTCTGGAGGTATTTAAGAAAAACTAGTTCAAAGACGCCATCTTCAAAGAGCTCTAGCTCCCTTAGGAAGCATTTTCGGACTAAGTAAATTGGGTTAAATTGACTTAAAATTATCTGAGGAATCTCCTGTCTTCGTTTGTCGGTAGAGTTTCTGGACTCTATGTCTGGACAAGTATGTTGGCTCTTCTTCGTCAAATGCTAAATATTGTAGTTTCAAAGTCAAAAGACGGGAAAACTATGCATTTTTCGAGGACAACTTGTTCAAACTAATTTAAAGTACCTAAAAATATCTATCTCCAGGAATAAAAAAAAAGTCTCTAGCTCAAAAATTAAGTGACTTATAATGAAAAGAATGTCAGTCCCTATTTTTTTCAGCGAAAAAGTGATGGCAAGCAACCCCCTAATCACCACCCTAATTAAAATTAGTCATTGACCTTATTTGGTCTTTTTTATTTATGTATTATTAATAGGTTCTAGAAGTTTGACCGGCTTAGAATGATTAGTTAAAAAAAATGGAGTTACAATGAATAACGAATTTTTGTAGTTTGGAAAAAATGGCCTTTTCTTCAGAAGAGCAAGATTAGCATCAGAGATACGAAAAAATGTTTAAATATGAAATATTAGCTTATTTAATTCCGAAGAACCTGATTTGCAAAAATTTTTTCTACGGCAAAAGTTGAGTGAGCTATTGACAATTAAAGCTTGTAATAACATGCAAAAACCACATTTACCAACCCTTTCAAAGTCACCTCTTTTTGCAACTCAGGATTTTAAAAAGATTTAATACTAATTGGCGTATAGATCTTGTAAAAGCCTACAAAATTATTTTTTACCAAACTTTCTAAGATAAAAAATAAATATTGCGGTTAAAAAATCAATATATGTTTTAAAAAAAAAAGGAGAAATCCAATTGGAAGCATAATAATGTAAGTTAGCGGTGTTTTTAGTTATCAGCCTTATTCATTCTTATTTTTTTATGTAATATTAATAGATTCTAGAAGTTTGGCTGGCTTAGAATGATTAGTTTTAAAAAACTGAAGCTAAAAGCGAATAACGAATTTTTGTAGTTTGGTAAAAAAGGCCATTTTCTTCAGAATAGAAAGATTAGCATCAGAGATACAAAAAAATGTTTAAATATAAAATTGTAGGTTATTTAATTCCCAAGAACTTGGTTTGAAAATATTTTTTCTACGCCAAAAATTGAGTGAATCGTAAATGAGTAAGTATATCGAAATACATTGTTTTTTTTTTCTATACAAAACTAAAACTTTCGATAGCGAATAAATCGAAAACTGTTAATTTTATCAAAAAATGTATAAGGCACTTTTTGCTTATAATGAACGTTTTTATCAACTTTTGCGGTCAAAATATAATAAAAAATTTCCACCGCCAAGGTGGGGTGGCAACCACCCCCATGGTAAAAGCACCTTTCGGAATCATATAGATTTTGATCCTTGGACTATCCACTACTTATTCTCAAATTTTCAAGCAAATCGATCCATTCTGTAAAAATTGCGAGGTGAAAAGCTTCGGTTCCTGGCCTAAATGTATGTAAAGAGATATAAATATTTAAAAGACTTACCCAATCGTTTTATTCTAAAACGGACGACCAGTTTCGCTTATTATGATTTACTGCATCCTCAGGTCTCTGGTACAACAAAATTAAATGATGCTGTTACAAAGAATATTCATCCATTCTTCCACAGACATTTATGGCTATTTTTGAAAAAAAAAAACGCTCACTTTTGAATACGTACATGCACTCTTAAAAAATTAGATTCAATTTAAAAATACAATCAAATCAAATTCAGCCCGTAAAAGTATTTCCAGAGATAGTCCGTGAAATCATAAAAGTATTTACGATTATTCACTACGAAGTTTCAAAAACAAAAAAAAGACAATCAGATAGTAAGAAGGAATGAATGTTGCAGCTAAATAGGCCTATTAGATAAGGCTATGGTTTATCAATCAAATGTTTTTAACATGTTTTACATTATTTTACTGAATATCTGTTCATGCGTTCCCTTTCCTTGTACGAATCCGAATTGCTCTTAGACTTCGACTATCTCAAGAAGTCAAAACTTCCTTAGGGGTTCATTTATTATTCATCTTCACTTTGAACATACAGGGTGTTATATTTTAAATAAGAAATTTCATTGGATTTCCAGAAAAATTGAAGATGTGACAACAATGTAAATACCACTATAAATATGGCCGCATTAGAAGCCATTTCCGAGATAATTGAGGCGTTTCATACATAAAACTCACTCTATATAATATAGTTCGTTGAGATCATGTTGTTAAGGAGAGCTTTTAAAAACATAAAAATATACAGGGTGTTTCATTAAAAATAAAAATGATGGACTATGGAAGACTTGCATGAATCATCCTGTATGTTTAAATTTATGTTCAAAAGACGCATATTTGTATTTAAAAATTTACGGTGTCGCGTTTTTTATAATTTTTTTAAAATAGGGAAACAATAGTTATTTATGAAACAGTTCGTGAAGTATGCTTTTTGTGAACGTACGCGATGTTTAGAGCACGAGCGACAACGGAGCGAGTGCTATACTTCACGCACAGTTTCATACAATATTTTATCTATGATGGACAAATAGAAAAACTGTAACTCTTCGTCACTGGAATTTATTTCTATTCTACAATTTTTAGAACTTTGACATTTATAAATTCTAACTTCTTTCAAACCACTGTCAAAACTGTCAAAAAACTGTCAAAAAACTGTCAAAACTTTTGTCGTAATTTATTGCTCATTATGTCATCACCATGACAACGCCAAAGTTGGATATTTGGATATTTGATTATATGAAAGTGTGTCAAAAACAGTGCGAAAAAGTAAGTCTGATTTAAAATACATTGTTACTTCACGCACACTTTAAACACTTGACACACTGCTATCTATAATGAGAGTTTTCACAAACTAAAAACTTATACATAATATGACATAGAGTAGATACAATTTTTTATTCCACTAATGATTTCCACATTGACTTATCATACTGCATAAAATGGATCCAACAATGCATAAACATGTCAAAATAAGTGTATTAAGGGCTATCAGAACCACATCCGAATACGCCATCAGAACCGACTACCGAAGCACCTGGTGAACAGTGTTGCTGGTAGGGCACGTCATCTGAAGTTGTCATCTAAAGTGAAGTGAGCAAAAGCACGTATTCAGTAGTGTCTGTGTAGACTAGGGCATTTAGCACAAAATAAATCAATTTTTCAATACAGCACCTAAAACCTGCAACTTTTTGCATTATGTTCAGAATAATGTCAATAAAAAAGTATATTATAGAAAAATGAGTGAAAATGTTTATTTGCATTTTAAAGTGCATAAAATGCACCAAAAAGTGCATAAACATGTCAAAAGAGATGTATTAATGGTCAGGCTATGTTACTCAGGGTATTTTGGGGTCGCTGAAGCTTCACTGCTAAGGCACGTCATCTAGAATTTCGAGGGATTTCGGCACTAAATTGATGCAAACGGATTACTCGGGGGGTTTAGGGGTCGCTGAATAAGAATACACCATCAGAACCGACCCCCGTGCACCTGGTGCCCAAAAACCCTTTAAACTCCAGAATGTAACATGCCTTAGCAGTGACCTTGGGCACCAGGTTGTCCGGGGGTCGGTTGTGATGACGGATTTGTATTCGGCGACCCCAAAAACCAACTAGTGCATCTATCCTTGCATTCTTCTCTCCTGAGTAACAAAATGTGTCCCTTAGTATTCTTATTTTGACATGTTTATCTACTTTTGAATACATTTTATGCACTTTAAAATGCAACTATGCATTTCCACCCATTTTTCTATAGTATAATTTTTCTCTGACTTCATTCTGAGCACAATGCAAAAAGTTGCAAGTTTCTAGGTGCTGTCTTTAAAAATCTATATATTCCGGTGTTATAGTGCTAAATTATCTGGTCTATGGGTAGGTATAGGTAGCTAATAAAAAGAAACTAAAAATATTACCGTTCTATTATAAGTTAGAAGGCATGGGTTCAACAAATTTATTTCGGCGTAATTAAGTAAAAAAGTATATTCATTAAAATTGTAACGCTTCCGTGCGCTGGCAAAATAAAATCCACTTTGAAATTCACAAATTGCTTTTCTTTTTTATCGGATAGGTTTTTGTTAAATCTCATTATAAACTATTGTATCTATCGTGTACCTGTTACGTGGTATAGAATAATAGCCGGACTAAATATGCCTTGAAGCTATACGTGACAATGAAAGTATTAAATTAATAATTGTTCTACATTTTCTAGTTCATCGGAATGAGAGAACATTTATTTAAAGTCATCTTTCTTTATTGTTTTAAGAATTGTGTTATTCTATTGAATTTTATTACTATTTTACGGAACACTATTACTATCGTATTGTTATTGTATATCACCAAGGATAAATCAACCTGCAACATCACAGGATAAGCGAGTTATTTCAAAAGTAACAATGGACACATATTATCCCATTGTTAAATGCAGGTTTAATGTTCTAGTTATAGATCTAGAAACTAAAATCTAGTAAACGCCAGATTAGTTTTTCAAATAATTAAGAAACATGAATAGTAATATTTTAGACTACTTGGTAGGAATATAAGTATCCTACATAACCTACTTTGTATAACAAAAATGTGACGCCAATTCCAAAATAAACACAATAATATTTAAAAAGACTAAGTTTTCACTCTAATGGCATATAAAACAACATAATGCTATTCTACATCCCACCAGAATGAAAACAATGGGAACCTTCTCTGGTTACACCTCCGATGCTTCTACAATTTGCAAGCCATACGGATGCTGAGACTAAGGAAGATGAAGGAATTCTACAATTTACAATTCACGTCCCATCTGCTCAGCGCGGTAAAGTTCCAACGAGAATGGTTCCCTTCGTACTCCAATCAGAGTAAATGTAAATGAAAAATGAATAACCATTTTCAATTTCGTTGCAAAACGAAAATACAGTCGAATCATATTCTAGTCCAATCAGAGAGTGCAGCAAGCACCTCTACCGGTTTCGAATGAGCCTCCTGATGAGAGACTAATAAGTTTCGAAACCGTTAGAGGTGCTTGCTGCACTCTCTGATTGGACTAGAATATGGTTCGGCTATTTTCGTTTTGCAACGAAATTGAAAATGGTTATTCATCTTGGATTTACATTTACTCTGATTGGAGTACGAAGAGAACCATTCTCGTTGGAACTTTACCGCGTTGAGCAGATGGGACATGAATTGTAAATTGTAGAATTCCCTCATCTTCCTTAGTCTCAGCATCCGTATGGCTTGCAAATTGTAGAAGCCTCGGAGGTGTAACCAGAGAAGGTTCCCATTGTTTTCATTCTGGTGGGATGTAG
Source organism: Diabrotica virgifera virgifera (assembly GCF_917563875.1). Taxonomy (NCBI): domain Eukaryota; kingdom Metazoa; phylum Arthropoda; class Insecta; order Coleoptera; family Chrysomelidae; genus Diabrotica; species Diabrotica virgifera. The sequence goes on from NC_065449.1 coordinate 193,754,687, forward strand.
AATAGCATTATGTTGTTTTATATGCCATTAGAGTGAAAACTTAGTATTTTTGCTAGCAGTTACCGCTAGGGCATCTATGCCATTTTGTTCGTTGCAATCCGTGACTGGACGCTAGGGTTTGTTTTGGTTGGATCGGAGAGAGCAGCATATTATGTGCCTCCTGATGAGAGACTAATAAGTTTCGAACCCGGTAGAGGTGCTTGCTGCACTTTCTGATTGGACTAGAATATGGTTCGGCTTTATTTTCGTTTTGCAACGAAATTGAAAATGGTTATTGATTTTACAATAATATTTCTATACTAAAAAAAGTAATTAAGACCTGTTGACTGCGATTGCTCTGAGAAACCGGACAACTTTTCTATTTCTGAATATTTTCGCGAACGGGCGTTTCGTAAGATTTCTAAACTTTATATAAAAGTTATAAAATTATACTCTCACATGTGAGTTTTGCAGGATTGTTTGATAATAATATTTACAATTAACCGGTAATACTGTCCAACAAATTTTTAAGGTTACTTCCGTTGTGGGGCGCACCAAAGTTTAGAAAAGTTTTCCGACTTGACATGAATAACTGAATAAAAAAATTTCATGAGGAAGTTAATCAATATTTTTTAAGTGTGGCCCCAAGACCTAGTAAGCTGGATTGGCATAAAGCAGTAATTATTAATGATACACTGGTTCTCAAGCTTCTAAGCCGTAGATAGCATTGATTCCTCTTTCAAAGGAAGGGAATATTAATTTTCCGGAATGTTTCTCACCAACTGATCGTGACCCTGATTGGTGGCTATTTGTTATAAAAAAAAACTTACAATTATTTAGGCAATAGACTTGACTGGTTTGTTGACTTCTTCTAGGATTCTGTTCAGAGTTAGTAGTTAGTTTTAAAGAATGCTTCTCAGGTTTGATTTAAGATTTTAATAAATCGTTCGGGAAACAGTGGTACCTTTAACCAACGAAAAAGTACATTGATCATTGTGCGATAACTTTAGAAAACACAAACATCAATCTTCACCGGTGTGAGTACTAGGTAAATTTTATTGGGAAAGAAAGTTATGGTCCCTTAGGATTTAGATCAAGGAAGTCTTCGCACTTGTGCGAGAGGTTATCACTTCAAACTTGTAATAGTTACAATGAATGACAGGTGAGGTTGTTTTTTCTTATGATCATCGACTAGTATCGTTACTACTAGATGATTCACATGTGTCAGTCAACTGACTAAGGAGTCTTACCTTCCTTTGTACTCTATACATACAAGGATGTCGTTGAATTAGCAGAGATTCAACTAAAATATGGGAAGGAATTGGTGAAATCACTCTGGAATATTTCTTAAAATCCAGATAGATATTGATGTTGTTTATTATCTACCAAGGACCTTCAATGGTTCATTGTTTAATTATGGAACATACATCTAAAATAGAAAAAAACACAACAAATAAAATTATTCTCTTTTGGATTCTTCCGGTTTATATTACAAAAAATTTTTATCCCAAAATATACTTGAAATATTTAAAATAAACATTTTTTTATATTTCATTTTGTATGTTTATAACGCTCTATGTAATAATCTAATATATCATATTTTGTTCTAGGTAAGTGCAAATTGCGAGTACAACACTTGTTGCGCAGAATCTCTGGTAAGAAAATTTAATTTAAGGGAAAAAAATTAAAAATAAATTATAAATAGTTTTATAATCTTATACAGTGCGCTGGAATAAGTGTTACCCCAATTATTAACTCATTTATTTTTAGCACATAACCAAAACGCTTGAACAGGGTCGTTTTTTAAAATAATCATAGTATATTATAGCATCAATGTTTCGAACTTTACACGATCCCTCTTCAGGTGACAGGCATAACTTTCTTTTTTTAAATGGGAAAGTACATCAAATTATGACACCTCATTTAAAATCTTTTGAAATACATATTACAAAAATGTATAATACTTTAATCCTTTTTGAGAGCGTAGGTGCAAAATTTTGGTCCAATTATTTTTAAACGCATTTATTTTTTTCGAATCATGAGGTTTTAAATGAGGTGTCACTGATGTACTTTCCAAGTTAAAAAAATCAAAGTTGTACCTGTCACCTGAACAAGGATCACGTAAAGTTCGAAACATTGATGCTATAATATACTATGATTATTTTAAAAATCGACCTGTCCGACTTTTCTGATTATCTGCTAAAAATAAATGAGTTAATAAGGAGGGGTAACACTTATTCCAGCGCACTGTATGTTTTGACAATATTTTCATGACTATCGTGTTGATGCGATTACTATCTACTTCGTCTTTTCCCTTTTTTTGAGGTTGACTTCATATTATGAGTGCTGACTGCTGACAACTTGAGGTTTGGATTGATGCAATCAATTTTTCATTCATTTTCACATCAATAGTCGATGCGTTTTTGTTTGTAATAGAATGCGATAAAAAGCTACTATACTTAATTCGCTCTATCGAGATTCACTTTGACACTGACGTTAGTAATTTCTTTTTTGAAAAGTTCAGTTGTCAGAAGTGACTGGAAATTACTACAAAATCCACGCACCTGCTCATATCCAACATTATTAATAGTAAACAGACATAAAAATAACATAAACCTTACGCCAATCATATTGATAACAAATGAAAAAATTATTTATTGTACAAAATAAAAATGTTTTGTAGAAATAAACTTCACAAAATTTGATGAGATTAGTAGACACTCCCACTATTTCTAATAATTCTTCTTTTTTTAATGAAAGATTAACCCTCCGTTACTCGCACACGGTGTGGGAGACCGGGCCTGTAAATAAATTCCTGCTCTGCTTGTAGTGGGGATTTTGAATGGCTACTTCGTATACTTCTTCAGTGGTCAATCAACTGTGGGTAAAGTCAGTTCGCAGTGTAAAAAATAGTACTGTCCTTTTGTTATTACGCAACACGGTCCCGTACACCGTGTGCGAGTATTTGTGCACCAATTTTTGTGTTTGGATCACACATCGATATTTTTAATTAGTAAGGTAATTTAAGATCTTTTCCTTATTTTCAATGTTTATAGATTAGTTTATTTATATTTATATATATATATATATAAATATAAATATATAACTTACCCAGAACCATCAGAATGAGGTTTAGGGAGATATGTGGTTTACCAACACAACAAGTACCAGTCGTAACACCAGGAACTTCAGATCGCTGTGCTGTTTGTGATTGGAAGAAAAATAGAAAAACAAAGTTTTACTGCCAAATATGCTCAAAATATCTGTGTTTGGAACACCATTGTTCCAATGAATGTGACACCATTGTGTATTTCATGTTTTAAAAACGTTAATTAATTTTTATAACTTTTTTTGTTACTACAATTACTCTTTATTTTTAATTTTTTTGTGTATTGAATTAAGATCTAAAGTTCTTAGTAAACAAATTTAACCATATTCAATTTTTTTTTCACTTCCAAAGTTTTTGTATATACATATAAATGGATAACAATGAAAATTATTAAATTTTTGATTAAAGTAATATAATGTGAACACAAACGCATATCTACAAAATTATATGATCATATATTCATTAAATAATTTAATCTTACACAATTTTGCAAAAAAAATAATTTTAAAACACTGCTGACCCATATTTTTGGACCCGGTCTCCTGCACCGTGCGCGAGTATCCGATCACAAAAAGTTGGCGCGAGTAACGAAAGGTTAAGTTGATTTGAGTTGATTTTAGCAGTTAATAGTGTGAGGTAGGAATTTTTGTGTTATATGTTTCCTATTCCGAATGTGTCAAAAAAATCTCGCGAGAGCGAATGTAGTTTATCATTTTATACAGAACTTATTTATTGGCAAATATGTAGGTGTGCAACTAGAAAAAGGCTTTTTTTTAACTCGTCTTACCAATCTACCACGCCGAGTTGTTGATTATGTTGATGGTTTATTGATGTTTTATTTCTAGTTTATTCTGGAGTATTTTTTAAGTTAGCTGGGAATAAGCCAATTTTGTTGCTTATTACAGTAACTGTTATCCACTATTGTAATGGATATCCTAGATATAGAAATCTGGAATCCTAGAACTTATACCTTTGTTGCTAGTAACAAAGTTTTCTCTTGTGTAGTTTAATTTTTGTTGTAATTGCTCAATTATTACATTGAAATGATACAATTTTATATTATTTTATACTAGTGATGTTGATTATAGTTACTTTCGAGTATTCGTTACAAATCGTTACTTTTGTATAAAGTAATCATTTACAGTATTCGTTACTTTGACTACTATGATTACTTTTGTATTTGAGTAAAGGTAATCATATCGAGAATCGTATTTCTCAGTAGGTAGGTATTTTGTATAGGTATTCCGATATAACAACGACCTTCACCGATCTGTTTAAGGGATAAAAATGATTTGATTACTATGATTACTTTTGTTTTTGAGTACCGGTAATCATATCGAAATCGTATTTCTCAGTAGGTAGGTATTTTGTATAGGTATATATATATATATATATATATATATATATATATATATATATATATATATATAGATCTAGATAAAAATATAGGATTCTCGCATTCGATCTTTGTTAATGACATACATTACATATTTTACCTCCATTATCCCTCTGTTTCATCTTCTATCTTTTCCTCACCCTCACAGTGTGAGGCTCTGAGGCTCACACACTTAAAACGCTTCATACCGATAACAATATTCGATAACACTCGTAAAATACCGGTCCCGTCCGTTACTCGCTGGGATACGATTGGTAGAAAGTAATCAAGTGTACCGGTTGTAGATACAATAGTCGTTACTCGCTTTGATACGATTGGTACGAAGTATTCAGAGTAATCAAAGTGGATACAATACTCGTTACTCGCTTTGATACGATTGGTACGAAGTATTCAGAGTAATAAAAGTAGATGCAATACTCGTTACTCGCTTTGATACGATTGGTACGAAGTAATCAGAGTAATAATAATAATAATATCGTATGGTATTTTTGCCGGAGAGATCCTTTCGGATAGTTCCGGCGCCATTTACATCTTTAGCCCTGTTTTAAGTAACTAGTGCCGATGTACACTAGCCCAGGGGGACCGACGGCTTTACGTGCTCTCCGAGGCACGGTGAGACGGCTCGTGTCATTATTGGAAATGAAAATGGTTTGTCTTTGGCAGGGCTCGAACCCACGTCTACTGGCGTATGAGGCCAGCGTTTATGCCGTTACTCCACGGCCGCTCACAGTAATCAGAGTAATCAAATTAGATACAATAGTCGTTACTCGCTCTGATACGATTGGTACGAAGTAATCAGAGTAATCAAAGTAACGATTTGCCTCCCTGTATAGTAATCGTTACATTCGGTATTCGTAAGTAACAAGTACTTTGTAACGAATAGATTCTTTTTCAACATCTCTATTTTATACATTTATTCAATTGAATAGATCGTTGGTGCTTAAAAGTGCGTAACATGCTTGTAATATTACGAATTTCAAAAACGGTTTCTACTTATCTTTAAAATAAAGTAAGGAGGTAGAGCGGTGAATTACCTTAAGTCTAATTATTTGTACTGCACAAAATGATAATAAATAGAAAGTGTGGGATTGCGAAATACCAACGACGAGATTACTAACCTTGCTTTATGGCTCCCACCATTTCACGGTAGACCCCAAACGTGGCACATTATGAATAACCTAAACACTTGTCCGAAAGTAGGCAGTAAATCATCTTGGACGTAATTGCACCAGTCACTTTCGCGCTTTCGGTATAATTAAAATATCGCTCTAGAATGAACTAGGCACAGTATATTTAGAATGGCATTTCTTTGATCTACACTCCATTTGGCTGAGGCACAAATACGCTTAGAAAGGGAGTATACAACGCGAATCCGGAAATGACAGCTGGATCAACTGAACTAATTATTGTCTTTTTTTTACATGCGGGCAAGAAAGGATTTGAAGGGCGATAGCTTTGTTATAAATTTACCTACTTAGTCGAGGAAATGAAACTGAAAAAATGGCAAAACCTCGCAATTTTTCCGTCCAGCATCGATTTGTACAAAAATTTTGAATTAGAGTCATTTCACCATCTAGTTCATTTTCTATATTGAGCCGTTGTACGCTTTTGGTTTTTAAGGGTGAAAACTACCCCTAATTTTAAAAAATTATAAAATAACATTTTAAACTTTAATATTGTCAACATTTGGTTCTTGTTAGTTACATAATGATTGTTTTATGCTTTAAGATAGACTATCATAATATTTCAACCCATAAAACCACCCTTTTTGGAACTATATATAAAAAATTTACTTATCCTAAAAGAATAATTTCGGCTTGCATCGATTTACATAAAAATTTGGGATTAGGATCATCTCGCCCTGTACTTCATATTCTATATCATGCTTATGGGCGTTTATTATTTTTAGGGGTGTAAACTACTCCTTATTATCAAAAATTATATAAAAATATTGTAAACTTTAATATGGGTAAAATTTGGTTGTAATTGGTTAAATAATGATTGTTTTATGCTTTAGGATATAATATCATAATATTTCAACTCTTAAAAACTACCCTTAATACCACTACAATTTTTATAAGTAGATAATTTAATAGATCTATACAGAGAAAAATGGAATTAAAGAATTACAAAATCATTTATTTACACAAAAATACGAATTTACAAATATGGACAAATACAAATACAAATATTGTTCTGAAGCTATTTTCTTGTGGCATTTTTATAATCAAGTATATTCAAATGGGAAATAAGCCACAATTTTACCTAAAAATGATTTTATTAACGTTTCGACGCCCAAGTCGGGTGTCGTTGTCAAAATACAAAATAATACTAAATAAATTTTGACAACGACACCCGACTTGGGCGTCGAAACGTTAATAAAATCATTTTTAGGTAAAATTGTGGCTTATTTCCCATTTGAATATACTTGATTACAAATACAAATAGTTTTTTAGTCATCTTCCAGTATACGAACTGGTTTTGTGGTATTATACACACACTGAAAATGATCCATAAGCGGACTATTCAAATTTTTCGAAAAAAAAAATCGTTGTATAAACATAGCTCCTTCATTTTTGGCGTTAAAAAGTTTTTTCAAAAATAATTTTGTAGGAGTTTTGAAGGGCTATAAGACTATGTAAACTAAATTCCATAAGATGCCTTAGTTTTTAATTGGGGTGGGTTTAAAGGGCTTGGATATGGGGATGTTATCTCGTAAATAGAGGTTTTAAACAGCTATATCTCGCTAACTTTTCATTGTAATGAAACTCTACGACCACAGGAATTTTAGTTATTAAAAAAGCTTCAATTTAGTAGTCCATTATTTTTTTTCGTATATCCAGTATTTTCGGAAATATTTTGAAGTAAACGGTGAAAAATACAAAATTGCAAAAAATCAATTTTTCTTTAAACTCAAATGTTTCTAAAATTACGCCATTTAAATAGGTCAAACTTCTTGGTTGTATTGATAATACAAATATAAAAGGAATTTTGGGAATCAGTTTTCACTGATTTTTTGTAGAGAATTCAGGTACGTACCGACTTTTTTTAATCATAAGTCGCTCAATTTTCATGCTAGTAACGTTTTATTATTATTTTTTGAAAGTTGTAATAGTATGATTGAAAAAAGATCATGTAAGTTTTTCTCAAAAAATGCAAAGTTTTCCCATTATTTGGCTTCGAATATTTCAAATTATGCATTTGACGAAAAAAGCTAACTTTTAACATGCCGTATCTCGGTTTGCATTGGTTTTAAAGATATTATACAAAAAGAATTTGGTTTGTGTTACTAATGGATACAATTTTGATATTTACAGTTTTTTTGATTAAATGCATATTCGAGGTATTCTCAAAGAACCCTCTAAAAAAGTCGTTTTTTTCGTCGAAAAACTTATGTCATACTTTCAAACGCGAATAATTCGAAAAATATTAGTTATAGGAAGAAAATGTAAAAAACATTTTTTTCTTAGAATTACTTTTTCCATCGATTTACATGGTTAAAATTTAATAAAAAATTCCCACGCCCGAGATGGGGTGGCAACCACCCCCAAGGTTTTAGCGTACAGCGGCATGATATAGAAAATGATCCTTGGACTATTCTCTACTTTCTGTGAAAATTTCAAATAAATCCATGATGGAAGAAAAAATTGCGAGCCAAAATGCTTCATTTCCTCGACTAACTAGATTTAAATTCCAAACATGACTACATTTTAATTGCAATTTTTGTTGGACAAACAAAATATTTGTTGGACAAACAAGAATATCAATAAAAAATAGGCAAAATATCATTAACATATGGCTAGATTCACCACTCAACGGCAAGTCTTCTTCTTCTTAACGTTCCATCTTTTATCTAAGGTTGTAGTTCTTCATGGGTATGCAGATTCTGTTGACTGCTGCTCTAAATAGTTCTGCACTACTACATCCAAATCATTCCCAGATTTCGGTCTTAATCTAGGATATTCTTTGTCTTCCACATTTCGCTTTCCTCGATTTTTGCTATTTGCTTTGCCTAATAAGTTGTAAGAATGAGTATTTTTGCCCTCTCATCACATGTCTTAATAGACGGAGAGCTAACGCCGAAAAATCATCGTCATAAGTAATACGGAGTTTTTCCTGTGAAATGTGTCCATTGTATATTCACAATTATGACCCCTTTCAGGCTGACACCTCAGTGGATACAGGAAGTAGCAATAGGGGATGAAAGGGGGAAGTTAGTGCAGTCATTAAAGGTTTTCACCTCCTATTTTGTTAAACCTCCATAGATTTTCATGAAAATTGGTGACTAGTTAGAGCATAGCTCAAGAAATAAAACTGATTTGGTGCCAACTTGCACTTTTACCCTGGTGGTGAATACCACCCCTTCCCGCAGGTGAAAATTTTTTTATTAAAAATGACCCCACAAATCGATAGAGGGACAAATTTTAAGTAAAATTTGTTATATCATAATAATAATAATAATAATAGCTTTATTGCCCAACAGTTTCCCATTTATAGGACAAATACAGAAAAAAATCACATAATTCATTAGTATAACATCTACAAAGCAATAGTAGAGACCTAATCTAAGTAAAGAGAAGCCATTTTTAACAAATCATTAAGTGAGCACGAAAAAATATCACAATGATTGCAAATACTATTATAATTCTTACACATGACAAAAAGAGGCGATTTAACTAATATATTTGTTCTTGCTCTTGGACACTTAAATAAAACGTTTGATCTAGATCTAACTCGAGGAACGTTGAAATTAATTTGTGCTAATAAATCACTACAGTCAATACTGTTATGTAATAATTTATACAAAAATGTTAATGAACTAATTTCTCTCCTTAATTCTAAACTAACCATGTCAACTCTACAACATAATGTATTATTATCACATCCACGGTTAGGATAGATTCCATCAATTTTAAATATCAGATATTTTATAAGTTTTCTCTGTACTTTTTCAATATCTTTTGTATAACAATTATATATAGGATACCAAACTAAACTGCAATATTCTAATTTTGGACGTACTAGAGAATAGTATAATAATTTTATTGGTGTTATGTTGGTGAAGTTTCTGCAATTCCTAATAATGAAACCGTACATTCTCATAGCTTCAGAAACTTTTTGTTCAATATGCAAATTGAAAGTTAACTTGCAGTCAAAAATGACACCTAAGTCTTTGAGGCTATTACATTTTTCCAAAACAGAGTTCTGAATTATATAGTTAAAGTTAACTGTCGTCAATTTCCTGCAAAAACTCACTACTTTACATTTTGCAGAATTTAATAGTAGTTTGTTATTAGTACACCATGTATCAATAGCAGTTAAGTTACGCTGAAGTTCTAAACAATCGCCAATAGTGTCGATCTTACAGAAAATTTTCAAGTCGTCCGCAAAACACAATTTTTTACAGTTAATTTCTTGAAACAAATCATTAATATAAAGTAAAAATAATAACGGTCCTAGATTGGAGCCTTGCGGAACACCAGACTTAGACAGAATTAAATCTGACTTAAAGCCGTTATAGAATACATACTGTCTCCTTCCTATTAAATAACTACCAAAGAATTTAATTAAATTAACAGAAAATCCTAAATTTGATAACTTGGATAATAAATACGGATGAACCACCTTATCAAATGCCTTCGAGAAATCTGTATATACGACATCAATTTGTCCTTGTTCATCTAATACTTCAGAAATAAATTGTGTCATCACTACCAGGTTTGTGACGGTAGATCGTTTATCTATGAATCCGTGTTGAAAAGGTGCAATATAGCCGCGAACACACGGATATATACGATTATACAGAACAATCTCGAAAATCTTTGAGAAGTTACACAACAGAGAGACAGGTCTGTAATTAGATATATCAGATTTAACTCCATTTTTAAATATAGGACATACTTTTGACTCTTTCCATATTTCAGGATATTTTCCAGTTTCCAAAGACAAGTTAAACAGTTTTTGAAGCGGTTTGACAAATATTCGTGTACAATCTTTAACTAGAAATGCTGGAATATTATCTGGACCAGTCGTCATTTTATTTTTTAATCTTTTAAAAGCTTCCAGAATTTCATTTTCTTCAAATTTCAAAAAATTAATGGTTGGTAAATTAAAACCCTGAACGCTGATGTCCTCTGGTTCATTCTTGTAAGTAGATACATATACTTTTTCAAAAAATGTTTTAAAAGCGTTGACAATATCCTGGGGAATATCATGTTATTAAAATAAATTAATACTTTTTGAGTTATCAAAGATCAAAGATTTGGCTATTTAAGAGCATATGCGTGAAGTTACGGATGATAAAAAGAACATATTAATTAATTGTATGTTAGTAAAATATTATTTCTATATTATTTCGATATTTGATTGAATTTTTTCTATCAATATAAACTGAATATGTCCAGAAACTGGGGGGTGTCCAATAATGGCTACATTTGACAGATCCGAATACACTTTTGCTAAATTTATAATTTTGAAATAATATCAAAATAATATTTTAGTAACCTACAATTAATTAATATGTTTTTTTATCATCCGTAACTTCACGCATGTGTTCTTAAACAGACAAATCTTTGATCTTTAATAACTCGAAAAGTATTGATTTATTTTAATAACATGATGTAACAAATTTTACTTATAATTTGTTCCTCTATCGATTTGTGGGGTTATTTTTAATAAAATAGTTTTCACCCCCCGAGAAGAGGTTGTATCCAACCCCAGGGTAAAAGTGGAAGTTGGCACCAAATCATTTTTATTTCTTGATGTATGCTCTAACTAGTCACCAATTTTCATACAAATCGATGGAGGTTTAACAAAATAGGAGGTGAAAACCTTCAAAGACTACACTAACTTCCCCTTTCATCCCTTATTGCTACTTCCTGTATCCACTGAGGTGTCAGCCTGAAAGGGGTCAAATTATCAATATACAATAGACACATTTCACATGCCAAACTCCATATTACTTACGACGATGATTTTTCGGCTCTAGCTCTTAGACTATATAAGTACCCATATTTTCGTCATTTGATAGTTATATTACTTCCGCTTTATTTCATATCCTTGTCGTTACTTCCACGTATGACATCCCTTGAGTCCATGATATTCGTTTGATGTATGTGTAACATCAAAATTCAAAGTCGGCTGACTTGTTCAGACTCACTTGTTTTGAAGCTAGAACAAATAATCCCCGGACAAATAATCCCGGACAAAAAATCCCCACAAATTATCCCTGGACAAAAAATCCCTAGACAAAAAATCCCCACAAAAAATCCTGGACGAAAATCCCCAAGAAATATTTGCTGCGGAAAATGTCTAAAAGTTTTCCCGTGAATGCAGTCGACGCAAATATTTTTCTGGTGTCGATGCAGTCGACGGTTTTTGGCAATTAAAATTGAGCATGAATTTTAATTTTGATTACCCAATTTCTAATTCCAATTGTGAGTTTTTTTTTTAAATCTGGAAGATATGGGGAATGCGCGAAGGTTGTGCGTATGGCTGCTTTGAATAACTCTGTTCAAAACATGGCCTATACGTGATGATAACTGTTGGTGCTGAAAACGATAATCTTGATTATAATGCAAAAAAACTGTTCATTATCATCATCTTAGATGCAATTAGATAAAGAAGCAGAATTGTTGGTGAACAATATCCAGCCAGCAGCATGGGAAAACACTCCTATACTGAAACCTAGGCTAAAAGGAAACAATTATCCAAAGGAAATAAGGAACATGATAATTGAAAAAAGAAAACTGAGAAGAATTTGGCAACAAACAAGGTCTCCTCAAGATAAGACTAAATCGTGCAAGTCAACAACTCAAAAGCACTATCATACAATAGGGATGTTCACTAATTTTTAAATATAGTTAAATTCAATAGATTACAAGGTATATAAAAACTTAACAATCATAAAACTGTTTAAAAATGTATATTTTTTAAGATAAATGAGTTCATAATGTTGATTTTCTTGGAGGCTAGAAAAACGGTACCCTGCAGCGAGGCTACGGTCTGTGACGTCAGCAGTCGTAACGTCTTTGATCGACGACTAGTTTTGTATACTTATTTACTCAGTGTATTTGAATGTGCGCAGTTTTTTACGTATTTAATTATTAAAAATAAAGCCAAATAAGTGGTGTTTTGTTCCTGGGTGTGTAAATACATCAAAAAACAGTTCTGACAAGATTTTTATTACCGTTCCAGCCAATTTAAAACAGAAAAAGGAATGGTTTGTTGCAGCTAGAACTTAAAATAACTAACTTAAAGAACTAACTTAATAAAATAAACATTATAGAAGTTTTCCAGAGACTTTCGGCCCTTGGTAATAATGTAATTGTTCTTTCTGCATTTACATTTTTCAAAAATACTTATTAGTTTTCTCAGGATTCGAAAAAAATGAATGAATTTAAATAGCATTGGACCAAGATTTTGCACCTACCCCCTTAAAGGGTAAATGAAAAATTTCGGGACCTCAAATTTGTATTCCTTAAACTGGGATATTCCTAAAAACGGGATTCTAATAATACATACAGTAAAAGTAAACCTTGAAATAACTACATGTGGATGTAGGTATGACTTTATATTATATTAAAATCATTAATAATTTAGTGAAAAGATTGGTTGAAATGAAAATGTATAATACCCAAGTTCAAAAATATTTTTTACCTTGGAACAGTTGTCAACTCGAAATACGAAACAACCGAAATAAGATCTAGAGTTGAAAAGGACATAGCAACATTTAACAACATGCATGAGAAATATTTTCACCCATTGCGACATAATATCTCTCCCACTAAAAATGCGGCTGCTAAAATGTTATTATTTCCGGTCTTGCTATATGGCGCAGAGACCTGGACAATAATGGAAACATTAATGAAAAAGCTAGAGGCATTCGAGATGTGGGTGTACCCACGTATCCTCAAAATATCCTGGGCGACTCACACCAACGTACAGGTATTGCGTCGAATGGGAAAAGAAAAAGAAATCTCTTTTACAATTAAGAAACGAAATCTTAAATATGTCGGTCATATCATGAGGCATGATAAATATCGTATACTCCAACTGATAACGCAAGGTAAAATAGAGAGCAAACGCGGACCCGGAAGAAAAGACACTCATGACTTAAAAACTTACGCCAATGATTTGGACAAAAATCGATCGAGTTATTCACAAAACGCCTCAAATGAAATTAAAATTGCCATGATGATAGCCAACGTCCACAATGGACAAGGCACATGAAGAAGAATAAAAATATGTTTAATACACCTAACCAAGGTAAAGTAATAACCAGCCAATGTATGTATACAATATGCATGCGTACAATGCATGCATACAACTTTCTCTATTTTTTTTTTGTGGAGTATTAAGCATTTTTTTTTTTTAGCTTAAAGAAGACATGGAAAATTATATGGAATATACACTCAGTAAAGCTGTGGTAGATTTATTTTTTTACAAGATGCCAATAAATCATACACCATTGTTACATCTACACTACAGTCGGTAGTTTATACGAATCGGCTTTCTGAAAACCTTCTTCCCTTTTATTTGTTTATTTTTGTAAAACCCAAAATATGTCTTTACAAACAGTCTATCCACTTTAAACTAAACAAATTCACTATAAAACTCCACTTTAACCCTGATAAAACAAGAAGAGAACAAAATAAAATGACCTGAAACGTCAAACAGGTAAACAGTAACACTATGAGAATGGCGCGCGCTTGGGGTATGCAACTAGTGACGTCAGGCCAATAGAGAAGCGTTCTTGAAATTTAAAATAATGCTAGATTTCTAATAAAGATTTTTTATAGAAAGGCTTTTTCAATTTTGTTGAAATTTTGGACAATTATTCCTAAGGTGTTTCTTAATCGTTTTACATGTTTGAAATGACTTTTTAATTTTTTGTGAACATCCCTATTAAAGAATGACTCAATTCATACTTACTCAGAGGAGCTAACAGATGACGGTAGTACAGATTATTCCTTATGGAAAGCTACTAAAAGACTGAAAATACCTATTATGCACTCTCCTCCTATTAAACTAGAAAATGGTAACTGGGCCAGAAGTAGCGCACAAAAAGCAGAGCTATTTGCCATACATCTTGAAAATACATTCAAACCAAATGAACCTCAAGGGGACTAAGAAAGATGGAAGGAACCTGTTCAATTAGAGGAAGAAATTGGGCTAACTACACCAAAAGAAGTGCTTGAAGAAATAAGGGAAAACATTAATTCGAAGAAAGCTCCGGGCTATGATCAAATTACGGGTGAGCTGTTGAAAAATCTTCACCGAAGAGCTATCGTAAAATTAACAAACATTAACAAACCTCTTTAACGGTGCATTCAGATTAAAATATGTACCAATGATATGGAAGATGGCGGAAGTCATTATGATTCCTAAACCAGGAAAATCAGCACATCAGGTGTCGTCATACAGACCGATATCTCTGCTTCCTGTAATATCGAAGCTGTTTGAGAAACTGCTCCTCAAGCGAATAAAACCAATTATTGAAGCAAGAAATTTGATACTGACACATCAATTCGGATTTAGAAATAAGCATTCAACAATTGACCAGGTGCACAGAATCACAAATATTATCGAAAGATCCCTAGAAGAAAAGAAAGTCTGTTCAACTGTATTCCTTGATGCTAAACAGGCTTTTGATAAAGTCTGGCATGAAGGTTTAACATACAAACTAAAATGTTTTTTACCCATACAGTACTCAAAACTTTTACAATCATACATAAAAGAACGACATTTTAGAATTAAGCAAGAAGAGTGTTTTTCAGACTTAAAAGAAATACCTATACCTTTCCTATACCTACTATACACGTGTGATATACCTGTACTGGAAGACAACACAGTTGCCACCTTTGCTGATAATACAGCTATTCAAGCAGTAGGGACGACAAGTGAAGAGGCGACCAACAAGGTCCAAATAGCAGTTAACCAAATCCATAAATGGACACAAAAATGAAGAATCAGGCTGAATGAAGCTAAATCTGTCCATGTTAACTTCACCAACAAAAAAATACAGTATATACCAGTTATAATCAACAACATCTAAGTACTATATGCAGATACTGCTAAGTATTTGGGTATAACATTGGATGCAAAACTACGCTGGAAGGTGCACGTTAAGAAAAAAAGGGAAGAACTAAATATAAGATATAAAAAAATGTATTGGCTAATTGGAAGAAAATCCACATTGTCGATGCATAAAAGTTACTAATTTACAAACAAATATTGAGACCTGTATGGACTTATGGATGCACACTATGGGGGTGTACTAGACCAAGTAATATAACAGTAATACAAAGATTCCAGAACAAAATACTAAAAAATATTGTAGATGCTCCTTGGTATGTGACAAACAGTGATCTCCGTAAGGACCTAGGAATGGAAACTGTGGATATAATCATCAAGAAGATGGCAGGAAGTCACGAGCAACGACTTCATATGCACGAGAACATCGAGGCAATCCAGCTCCTCGATACCACTGGGCAAGTCAGAAGACTGAAGAGAACAAAGCCTTTTGAACTAGTTTAAGTAATAGGTGATAGTGAAAAGCAGAGCATAGTGCTTGTGCGCGTTAGTGTGTATGCTAGAATAGTGCACTATCTTGTTAGGTTAGATAAGAGAGCTATGGGGTAAGCTCTTAATTTTAAGGAACAGTAATAATTTAGGTTAGGTTAAAATTGCTCATTGGTCAATTATGACCAGATTGTAATTGTAATAATCATCATCGTACTGATGATTATGGAAAAAAAATTATCATCATCAATGACGTGATAACTTTTTGAGAGTCTTTGCCACATTTACTATTGCCTTCCATGTTTGTCGGTCCTGTGCCACTATTTCCCATTGTTTCAGTCCCATGTTCTCCCGATCTTCTCTGACTACATCTTTCCACCTTTTTCTAGGCCGTCCTACAGACCTTCTCCTATTTGGCCTTTCTCCGAGCAGCTATGACTGGTTTGATTTTTAAATAAATATTGTTTTTTTTTATGGATGCATACAGATCCTGGCATCGAATAGCAATGCTCATACATTTGTTCCCAGAAGCACCAAAAAAGTCAAAATAATCTAAAAGCTTTGTATAACATTCCTAGCTATGCGTGTAGACCAGGGGATTTAGCACTAAAAACACCCGAATAAATAACTTTTTAAATACAGCACCTAGAGTCTTTGCATTATCTTCAGGATGACGTCAGGAAAAAAGGCTACTATTCAAAAATGGGTGGAAATGCATAATTGCACTGCAAAGTGCATAAAATGCATCCAAAATTGCATAAATATAAAAATAAAGTCAAAATCAGTATACTAAGGAACAAAATTTTTAATTTGGGGCGTTTTTGGTGTCACTGAATACGATTATGCCATCAGAACTGATCCCCGGACCACCTGGTGCCCAAGGTCACGTCAAGAGACGTCATATTCTGGAGTTTCGATGGTTTTCGGCATTAAATCGATGCAAATGGATTACTCACGAGTTTTAGGGGTCGCTAAATAAGAATATGATATCAGAATTGACCTCCGAATTACCTGGTGCCCAGGCTCGCTACTAAGGCCCGTTATCTTCAGGAGTTTCGAGGGATTTCGGCACTAAATTGATGTAACTGGACTACTCGGGGGTTTTGAGGTATTTAAACACGAAGATGCCATCAGAACATACGTTAGGATCACCTGGTGCCCAAGGTCACTGCAAGGGACGCCATCTTCTGGATTTTTGGGGCTTCTGAACATAAATACGCCATCAGAACAGACAACAGAGCACCTGGTGCCTAAGGCACGTTATCTTCTGTAGTTTCGATAGTTTTTGGTACTAAATTAGTGCAAACGGATTACTCTTGAGTTTTAGGGGTTGCTGAACATGAATATGCCATCAGACCCAACCCACGCAGCATCTGGTGTCTAAGGCAGGTGATCTTCTGGCGTTTCGCGTGTTTTTGGTACTATATTGATAAAAACGGATTACTCATGGGTTTCTGAGGTATCTGAACACGAAAAAGCCATCAGATTAGACACCGAAGCACCTGGTGCCTAAATCACGTTACCTTTTGGACTTTCGAGAGTTTCGGTACTAAATTGATGAAAAATGGATTACTTTTTGGTTTTGGGGTTGTTGAACACGAATATGGCTTACATGAGGAACTCTGGAGTATCTTGTGATTACGGTAATCACTAATAACGTCAACGCATAATAACACTCATATAAAAAAAATAGATCAACATAGTAGAGTTCGTATTCCGCAAACTCAAAAACCCATGAGCAATTCGTTTGCATCAATTTAATACCAAAAAAGATCTTTTTTCTAAACTCCATAAGATGATATACCTTAGGCACCAGGTGCTCCGGTGTTTGTTCCGACGGCATATTTGTCTTCAGCAACCCCAAAAATCCATGAGTAATCCGTTTGAATCTATTTAATGCCAAAAAGCCTCAAAACTCTAGAGGATAACGTGCCTTCGGCCCATGTGCTCCGGTGTCCCTTCTGATGGCGTATTTGTGTTTAGCAACCCCAAAAACGCGTGTAATATGTTTAGATCAATTGATTACCTAAAACTTTCAAAATTACAGAAGATGACGTGCCTTAGGCAACAGGTCCTCCAGTGTTTGTTCTGATGAGGTGTTCGTGTTCAGCATCCCCAAAAACCTACAAGTAATCTATTTGCATCAATATAGTACCGAAAAATCGCTTCCCGCGATGGCACATTCGTGACTAAACACCTCAAAAACCCCCCGAATAGTCCAGTCGCATTAATTTAGTGCGAAATCCCTCGAAACTCCAGAAGATGACGTGCCTGGGACCCTGGGCACCAGGTACTCCGGAGGTCAATCTGATGGCATATTAGTACTTAGTGAATCTTAATACCCGTGAGTAATCCGTTTGCTTCGATTTAATGCCGAAAACCATCGAAACTCCAGAAGATGACGTCTCTTGCACTGACCATGGGCACCAGGTGATCCGGGGGTCAGTTATGATTGCGTAATCGTATTCAGTGACCCCAAAAACCCCCAAATAATAAATTTTGTTCCTTAGTATACTGATTTTGACTTTACTTTTATATTTATGCAATTTTGGATGCATTTTATGCACTTTACAATGCAATTATGCATTTCCACCCATTTTTGAATACTTTTTTCCTGACGTCATCCTGAACACAATGCACAAAAGTGCAAGACTCTAGGTGCTGTATTTAAAATTTTTCTTATTTTGTGCTAAATGCCCTCGTCTAGTGGTTCGGCATTGGAATTGAAATTAGTGGAAATTTCAAATGTTTTGATACATACAAAATCTTTGAAGACCGAAAAACATTTGCGTCGATTGCATTCACGGAAAAACTTTTAGAGAACTGTTCGGCAGCAAATATTTCTTGGAGATTTTTTGTCCGGGATTTTTTGTGGGGATATTTTGTCCAAAAATATTTGTGGGGATTATTTGTCCCGAATTTTTTTGGGGATTTTTTGTCCTGGGATTATTTGCCCGGAGATTATTTGTCATGAGATTATTTGTGGGAATTATTTGTGAGGATTTTTGTGGGGATTTTTTGTCTGGGGATATTTTGTCCAAGGATAATTTATGAGGATTTTTTGTCCGGGATTATTTGTCTGCCGATTATTTGTCCGGGGATTATTTTTCTAGACCTAATAATTTTCATATAACCACTGAGAATATTTTTTCTTTTTAATAAATCTACGAGCTTTTTATCTTGAACCTTAGCATGTGCCTTTTCAAAGTCTACAAAACATAACAAAATAAAACATAAGTACATGTACAAGTACATTCATGTCCAATGCATCTCTGGGCCAGCACATTCAAGCCAAACAAAGCTTCTCTTGTGTCTTGTGTCCATATCATTTCTAAAGCCAAATTTTGTGTCAGCTAGTAAAAGTAGTCATGTGGTTTTGATTATTTTATTATTTACTCTCGTGGCCCTTCTTGGAAATATTCTCATTATAAAATGTATACATGTATACATGTATAAAATGGCTGCGTAATTTAATGGCATCAAACGAATATTTTAGAGTTTAGAGCACCAATATAAAGATCAACAATAATGTCATGATTAACCCTCCTTCCCGAAAATAATACGTGTAAAGAAAAGAAATATTTTGTAGTAATTGTAAGAATATAATAACAAGAAACAATACATGTAGATACAATAAGGAACGCATTTTTTAAACAGTCTGAAATGAAACAGAACCATGTAAAAAACACCCAAAAATTTTAATATTAGGAATATAAGATAAAAAAATGAGACAACAAAATGCTCTATAAATTTCCTAAAGAAAATACAGTACTTATATATTATTATCATTGAAGACATAAGTGGATAAAGGTGTCATGTCACATTAGATGAAAAAATGAGATAGTGCTATTTTTGGACTTCCCTGGTATATATTTAACTTTTAAATTCGACCCTATTTTTAAAAATGTTACAGTTAAAAAGATATTTGAGTGATAAAGGTGTCATGTCACATATACCTCTAGTAGATTTAGTGAATAGAGGTGTTATGTCACCTTAAGTTTCCATCTAAAACATAATAGAAAAGTTCCAGATGAAAATGTATTCTATCAATTTACTCAGAACTAAAAAACTGTGACATAGCACCTTTATCCACTTATGTCTTTAATTGTAGGCCTGCTATGGTAGGGGAGCCCAAGCAGGGAATTTTGCAGTTACTCGGGCGCGTCAGGTTATCATATGGGGAGAAACCTGGTACCCTGCAGATGTACCTCTACCATATATATTGGCTCTTAACATTGGGAAGTTCGTTAAGGGGAATCCGAAAAAAATAATCTATCCTTAAAAATACTCGAAATTGTCAGATTAACACATTCACGGACACGCTGTCATTGTATACACGTACTGTTATGGAGTAAATGACTTCATATGCAGTCATGACCGTGAATGTGTTAAGATAAGGTAAGTTAAGTACGTGCAAAAGAGTGTATATTTAAAAAATCTGACGATTTGAGCTGGGCGTAAGGAAATGGGTTAGTCAAAAAGTTACACAAAAAAAGGAAATATTTCGCGAAGTGAACGTCAGATCGAAAAACTAAAAAATACGTCTTCAATATTTTTCAAAAATCTATCGAATGGTACTAAACATGCCCCCCACGGAGAGGTGTGGAAGGTAAATTTAAAATTTTAAATACAAACCCTGCGATATTTCGCAAAATGAACATCAGATCGGAAAACTGCAAAACACATTTTCAAAATGTTTTTGAAAAATCTATCGAATGGTACCAAACACGATATCCCACGGAGGTGGGATGGGGGTTACTTTAAAATTTTAAATGGGACCCCCAACTTTTTATTGCAGATTTGGATGCTTTACGTAAAAATAAGCAACTTTTTTTGAGAAATTTTTTTGAATTATGGATAGATGGCGCTATAATCGGAAAAAACGATTGTTGGAAATGGAAAATTTAATTAAAAAGTGAAAACTCCCCACTAAAATGGAAAATTTTACTTAACTTTTTTTTGGTTTTAGGACCTAATAATCACAACCCAATAGGTCCCCCATAACGCTCGAGTGACTGCAAATTTAGCGTACTTTGCTCCCCTACCACTAGAAAAAAAAAAGGATGTATTTTCAATTTCCTAAAAATCTGATTTGATTTTATTTTAAAAATATGTATAAATAGATGTTTAAAGCAAATTTTTAACGGTAAATCCAAGTGGCAAAAAATAAAGATAAACGACTATTTTTATATGATTTTGTCTTAGAAAACTCTTCAGGGGGTAAAGAAGTTTACACCGAATTTTTAGAACGTCATAAAACCAAGAATCCGAAAAAATTGACTCGAAGGACCTATAAACAAATCAGTGAATCTGCCTAAGTACATTATCGTTCCCTACGCGGCCAAATAATAATTTATGGTTATATTCCCTTCGAGCAATATGGCGTCAGGGTGTAATTTCATTGGAACCGACTTGCTGTAATGTCGAAATTTTCGTCCCTTTTGACGTAAATCCATATTGTACGTCACCCATAGCGAACCGGTGACTGCAGGTTGATGCCGGGATTATGCGAATTAATATGCTTTATCTCGACGTGACAAATGTAGTTTTAGAGTTGTATAACTGGGTCACGTGACACTTTGTAAACACGTGCTACGATAGAAATTTATTAACAGGGATAACTCGAAGGCCAAGTAGTCGTTAGTCGATTTGGTCTTAAAGTTTCTTGTTCAACAATAATATGCAAAGCTTAATTGGTAAAGTAAATATTCATTGCGGGAAAAAATCTTGCATAATAATAGGATATACTAAACAAATCCAAAGACTGAAATATAGGGATATTAAATAACATTTTTTTTTTCGGAAGTAGAATTACACAGGACAACGATGAAAAAACTTTTTTGATAAAATTATCTCTATCTTATATAAACTGCTCGTCAAAAGTTAGGGATATAGAAAATCCTGCTGAATTTTCATAGTAGATTTTTCCGTGAACAGATTAACGGATTCCGCTAATTTTTTTTATTATTTTAGATTTTTCTTTAGTATTTACACAGTTATGCAAAGGTTTACTTAAACTTTTTTTTATACTTATGCCGGGTGGAAGAAAAGAAATGTTTTTCTTATGTTAAGTTTGAGACGCCCTGTAGGGAGGACGAGGTACAAATGTGAGTATAGATCGAAATCGTATTGTAGTACTATGTTTTGTGAACATTTTGTTTTTTGAATGTCCCTGATAGGTATCTTTAGAAACAAAAAAATAGAGGGTTTTGTAATTTAACATGTGTTTTAACCGAAACAAAAGTTTGAGACACCTTGTAGGGAGAAAAAGGAACAAAGGTGAATATACCTCGATACTATGTTGTAGTGTCATATTTTGTGAATATTTTATTTTTTTAATTTCTCTAATATCTTTAATAACAAAGAAACTAGACGGTATTACTCTTTAAAGGCAAGCGTCCACAGACCCGCATCGTACGCATCGGACGCATCGTACGCAACGGATTTTAGTTTGCCTTGTACAGAAACTTATGTAACCGCGTCCACTGATCCGCATCGTACGGATCGCATTATCGATTGTCAAACTAAAATCCGTTGCGTACGATGCGTACGATGCGGGTCTGTGGACGCTTGACTTAATATGTATTTTAACTGACGACATGCATCACATCACACATGTGAAACATAGAAACACATATTAAAGAGTAATACCGTCTAGATTCTTTGTCATTAAAGATATCAGAGAAATTAAAAAAAATAAAATATTCACAAAATACGAGACTACAACATAATATCGAGGTATACTCACCTTTGTACCTTTTTCTCCCTACAAGGTGTCTCAAACTTTTGTTTCGGTTAAAACACATGTTAAATTACAAAACCGTCTATTTTTTTTGTTTCTAAAGATATCAGGGACATTAAAACAACAACATGTTCACAAAACATAAGACTACAATACGATTCTGATGTGTACTCACATTTGTACCTTGTTCTCCGTACAGGGTGTCTTAAATTTAACATAAGAAAAACATTTCTTTTCTTCCACCCGGTATAAGTACAAAAAATAAGTTTGAGTAAACCTTTTCACAATTGTGTAAATACTAAAGAAAAATCTAAAATAAAAAAAATTGCGAAATCCGTCTGTTCGCGAAAAAAACAACAACTATGAAAATCAGCATAATTTTCTATATCCCTAACTTTTGACGAGCAGTTTATTTTAGTGAGCCGAGTCCGGAAATCATATTAAAAATGCTGTATCATCCACCATTATTTCACAATTTAACATCTAAAATTACATAATTACATGGTGACACCAAGATGACTGAATACTAAGGAAAAAGAAGCTTGGATTGCATTCAAAAAAGTTGTAACTAAGTTTTTAGGTAATGTGAAAGACCCTAACTACGAGCTTGTAGTAGCTAATTTATTACATAAGTTTAAAGATTTGGGTTGTCTAATGAGCCTCAAAATCCACTTTTTACATAACCATCTTTTACTTTTTCCTGAAAATCTGGGTGATGTCAGTGAAGAACAAGGTGAACGCTTACACCAGGATATCAAGTTGATGGAGAAACTCCTCACTCCTGAAATGATTGTACAGACCTATACTATGACAAGATAAGAATTAGATAAAAGGTATTATTCTAATAATGTATGAGTTTAATGTATTTCGGTATTTTGTGTTTTCCAAATTATTATATTGTACAATAGACCAGTGTGTTATATTGTGGGAAAACTGTGGGTGATACGTAAAATTTAATTTCAGATTGTTTTTAGCGCCAAAAAGGATTGACATCAATTGTAAGAAAAGTTTTATAAATCTTTTTTTTTTTTCGTTAGCCCGTGTTATTAATCGTCATGCCATTCATTATAGGAAAGACAACACAGAAGCACTTATGTACACAGGTGCAGCATAATATTTGATCTCGTCATCCTGTAGCATAAAATGTTAAGATAAAATTTTGTTCATTGTTTTGTATATTTTACTTTCTTTTTTAACAGATATATATATCACAGAGAATGGTAGAGTTGAAAAATGCCGAACAAACAATAATTGCCGAAAGGCAATGTTTATTTTTCAAATAAACATTTTTTCTGTTTTCTGACAGAATTAAAATATATTTTGAAGTAAATAAATTACATGCAATCTTCTTTTGTGTAAATTAATTTAATTAAAAAAAATTTTGGACAAGCTGTATAAATAATTATGTTTCTGTTTTTATTACTGAAAAGATAATAATTGAATAACGTTTTAAATGAGGTATCAAACGACCTGAGGTATCATCATTTACTTTATCACGCCCAGATGGATGACGTCATCAGTATGATATATATGCCAAAAAATCATAATTTAAAAATAAAAATTGACCTGTTTCGGGATTTTTTTTACAAAATGGTCTATTCATGAAAAAATGGATTTATTCCAACCTTTATGTGCTCACTGTATATTTCTCATTAACAAACTGACAATATTATTTAGTAATATAATAAAACACAGATAGCGTACCTTCACGGTAATACCATCTAATAACATCATAACCTTCCAATAATGAGCTATATATTTCCCAAAACGAATTACTTATTTCCGTTTTGTCTTCTAAATGGCAATTAGTGTCCTCTTAAGGTAACAAGGGCGCAATGTAAATATACACTTCTCTTTTTAATCGACCAACCCAAAACAAACAGCTTTTCAGAAAACGTAAACGACAGTTTTCCTTTGTACAAGAATTAGGCGACCCCCGCATAGATACGCGTACCTAAACAAAGGGCGATCCTTCGGTCCTGTCGAAAAACCCTTTGGTTGAGCCCAGTGGAGTGCGATAATGGCTTTCTTTGGATACACATAATTTTTACCACAAAAAAATATTCAGAATTACCTCTAAATTTACTAATAAAACGGTCTTAACAGTGTTTAGTTAACAGTATATTATTCAACGAGCATGTTATGATGGCTATTACTCACGATGATGAAGTTTGCGACACGAGCCGTACCTGCGAGTAGAATACTATACTTTTTCTACGACCTTTTTTATTTTAATTTGTAAAAAATATGTATAAATATCAATTATTAAATAAAATTATAATTTACAAATATACCTAAATACTGTTTACCAATAGTACGTGGCTGAATAATGGGTTGCCTACTATTACGCTATTACCAAATTCTGCATTATGTATAGGCCTTTTCATTTACAGTCATTTGTTTCGAGCTTCTCTGTCATGTGTCGTATAATATTAAGATATCTATGCCATACGTCTTTGGTTTGTATCATTGGTATGACGTTGACGAATACCAATAACGTATGACGTAGATATATTGATATTAGAAGACACATGACAAAAGCTTGAAACAAATGACAATCGATGAAAAGCCCCATTGTAAAAATACAACAAGAAATAGTCAATTCAAGTTCTATTTGTTTCCGAAAAATTATAAGCACAAATTTGTATAGTTGGTTCGCTAAACTCAGACACAATTGGCTAGTAATTTTAGTAAGTAATTTTGCCAATTTGGTAAAATTGGCAAAAAAATAATTACTAAATAGTTAATAATTATTACTAAATGGTTAGTAATTTTGCCAATTTTTCTCAAAATTGGCCAAAAACAAAAAAATAACCTACCAAAATCACTGGCCAGTTGTGTCTGAGTTTAGCGAACCGACTATACCTACTGTCATTGTTTCTAATAAACAGGAAATGCCTATATTGGTGTGTATATAATATGTTATAACACATTTAACACAATATAACTTTATAAAATACATACAATATTAGTCATGAGTTCCAATTACCACAAACGAAATGCGCTAATTACAGTGTCACTAAAAATGATAAACTTCAAATTTTTTAGTAAACAAGATATAAACGTAAGAAATATATTTTCCCATTGTTATAGTTCAAATTCCTTTAAACATTTTTCGATGTTAATCGTTGATATAAATTACAATAATAATTATTGTATTAAATAAACAAGTTTAAGTAATTTTATTTGCCGTTTATATACGATTAATATTAAAAGTGGCATGCACCACTTTAACCTAACTTCAGCCCGTGAGTAATGAACTATTAGTCATGGGTAAAGTAATGGGTGTTATACTAATCTGAGACGCAACTGTCTACACTACAATCACAATAAAAATGAACTATAATATAGAAGTAAACAAACCAAGACACGTTGAATTCACGACGAGCACTCCCAAATCATGATTTGGGAGTGCTCCTCGTGCTTGTTTATTTCTAATGCATCTTTATTGTGATTGTAGTGTAGACAGTTGTGTCTCAGATTAGCGAATCGACTATATTATCTATTCAAAAATAGAGAATAATGAGCATATCATTAAACGGTCGTAGAAAAACTCCATTTTCTCATGTTGATTAGCACGTTTGCGAAAATCTGAGCACCATTTAATTACCTACTAAAATTACCATACATTAACGACCTTATTTTTAAAAATATCACATGGAAAAAATCCTGTAAATGGCTGTACACCATACATCACAAAAAATAAAAACCTTATCTTTTAAAAAGTATATTTAAAATCCCTAAAAAGGGGTATATCACAACAGAACGTTTTCGGATTCAATATTCCATCATCAGTGTTTCATAAGTCCACCATCATCAATGCATTTAAATAGCATTGGACCAAGCTGATTTTGCGCCTGCTCCCATAATTCCCGACTGACAAAAAAATGTTTAAATACAATTATTCTAAATGATTCTATAGCGTCGATAACAAAAAAAAAAAACAAAAATTCTGCTTATAATTCTTTTGTACAATTTAATTCAGGCTCCAAAATTTATTTTACATCGCTTATTTTGTTTTCCTTTTTAACCAATGAATTTTCTGTTTTTTTCTCCCAAATTCTCGTATAGTATTTGAGTGCAAGTAAATCCTCCTGTTTTTGTGTAATATACAGGGAGTTTCATTAAGAATTGTCCATAAAGTAACTGGAGAAACCTTAGCACAAAATACGAAGATTTAACCTAAAACACTTAAATAAAATAGTCCTCCTTACCGAGATACAGAGTGTTTTATTAAAAATATTCTAACATGATTTTAGCCCACTGTTTTAACATCTTCCAATATTTTTTGTTCAAAATTGACAAAAACAGTTTACACATGTTAGGATACTTAACTGGTGTTAAAAGATAGTTTTCCGCTGTTACCAGAGGCGTGCTGTAGGGATATATACTTCCTTTTCCCCTTTTCTCTCTCACAATCTACGCCACTGTCGTAATAATTATTTCAGCATGTTTTTGGATTCTTCGTTACTTTTTACGTAAATGTCATGCTGTTGTCTCTTTGCGATAGAGTAAGTAGTTTTCAAGTTATTTGCGTTTAAAGATAATGGACTCAATAAGATTATAACATAATCTTATTAATGTATTTTAACCTTTTAACTGCTCTGGGCGTATATGTACGGTATGCATAAAACTGCTCTGGACGTACATATACGTTTCGTTCAGAAAAATTATTTAACGACGAGCTTTGCCGTATAAACACGATAAGTCAGGACACGTAAAAGAACCAATAGTGACCACCGCCGCCTAATAAAATATGTATTTAAGTTGAGTCACCATACTTCGTATACCTAATGATTTGTCTACGTTTAATCGTTAGTTTATTTTGCAGAGTTTACCTAGTTGTGTTGTTGTTTGTTGAATTTTGATCTAGTTCTTATCAGTAAATTATTTATTTTGAAATTAGACGTTTTAAAAGAAAATTTTACATGGGTACACGTAGTACCCGTTAGAATTTTATAACCAAATTGAAATTGACCATCCCAAAAAAACTATTTACCTAGAGGGACAGAATAGGAAACAATAAGTGTTTCCTATTCTGTGCTTGAGGTATACCTATAAATAAAGAGATTTTGTAAACCTTCTATTCAAGACAACATTATAAAATATCTATCTTGTAGAGACATATATTGCAAAATTAAATATTAAGATTGGGAAGCTATTTATTATTGATTTATTTCATGAAATAGTTAAAACCAAAAAATTAAATTACTTATAAATATGCAAAAACCGGAATGAAACCAAACACTTCTCGATGAAAATAGGGGAAGCTACTCCCGACGTCGGCCGATATCGAATCTGATCTGATCTGATCGGATCGGAAAAAAACGGATCCAATGTAGGCTCCGTCATTTAATAGTATGGGTTTATTTTTTCTTCCGACGTCGTCCGACGTCGGATCTGATCTGATCGAACAAAAACGGATCCAATGTAGGTGCGGCCTAACAGTGAAAGTGACGAGGGGAGCATTGGAAGTGAATTGGGCGATTTTGACAGTGTGGATTTTGTTTAATAACAAAATAAACTAAAGAGTAAATACAATTTTTGTATTATTTAGTTAACCTGAACAATTTCTAGACCATGCAAAAATTAATATTGTTAATAAAAAAATCGGCTGCTCCAGACGTATAGATACGTTGCAGAACATAAAACGCCGCACGGCGACCACTACGTGAAAATACAATTGCGCAGCGAAACGGTTAAACAACATTCAATAAGATTGTGTTTAAAATACATAATCTTATTAAATCCATTACTTTCAAACGCAAATAACTTGAAAACTACTTACTCTATCGCATTGAGACAAAATAATGATATTTACGTAAAAAGTAATAAAGAATCGAAAAAACATGCCGAAATGATTAGTATGACACTGGCGTAGATTGTGAAGGGAAAAAGGGAGTATATATCCCTACAGTACATCTCTGGTAACAGCAAAAAACTATCTTTTAACATTAGTTGAAGTATCTTAACATGTCAAATTTGAACAAAAAATATTGGAAGATGTTAAAACAGTGGGCTAAAATGATCTAGAATATGTTTTGTTTGTAATTTGTTTAGTGTGCTAAAAACTCTGTATCTCGGGAAGGAGGAATATCTTATTAGAGTCACCATCCTAATTCGTAAAGAAACACCCTGTGTAAATTTAATGTCTAGTTTGCTTTAAAACTGACAATTTCTAATATTTCTTATAGTATCCTTTGCAAATATTTCAGTGGATACGTTAGTGGACGAGCCCGTGCTTTTGGTCCTTTCCTAATTAAAGCCCGTGGATACAATGAAAGACGGGAGGGTATAATTTGTAAGGAATGACAGGTAACGGCCCTAGTTCCAGGTGGTCCAGATTTGATTACAAAAGGCGAGCAGTCGCCCCCGTGCATTTAATACGGGGGTCAATGCACTTTTTCGGTTCATATCACTGGGGTAACGAGAAATAATTGTGATTAACTGTGTTAATTTGACACCCTCGGTTAAAGCAAGAAAATTTATGGGTCTGGGACGGTGACAGTGTTTTTAAGATTAGGTGAAAAGACTGGAAATGAACATTCCGGTAGTTTTAACTCATTAGAGCAAAACTTTAAAAGTTAGGTAAAATGTTACAAATTAAACAATGACAAGATTTATATCATTGATATGATATGTTTCATTTTTATTTATTTGATTTGATTAAACCGTAGAAGAGAAGTAATTAAGAGGCGAATATGTTTAATACATTTAATTATGACCTACACAAGGCTGATATTAACAATAATTGCATTATTGTACAATAGTGGACCTACCAATATCAGTACGAGTCATTTAGATCAGTGGTAGATCAGATAAATAATTTTTACTTGAATTGAATTAAGGGGGTAGGCTCAAAATCTTGGTCTAATGCTATTCTATTTAAATGCATTCATTATTGTTGTAGTGCTATACAGTGCTAGTTGTAGCCTTTAAATGACAGGGTCTTCTAACAATATGTTAACATACATGACAGGGTCCTCCTAAGTTAACATACTCCTTTTCTAACTTGGCTACACTGTACTGATGATTGGGCCAATAAGTTTGAAATACGTAAAGTGATGTACAGTTTGACAAAAATTAAAGATTACGCATGATCGAACAATAAAAACACGCTGTATTTTCTGTCACCGTGTCACAATAAAAATTGGTCAACGCAAGTGCATGTAATACTTATATAAGCTGTTCTTATAGTACTGGTACTACATTATTTTCTGGAACATAGAAAAGATGTGTTTAATATGATCGGTCATGGGTAATCTTTCATTTTTCTTACTATATATACAGGATGTCTGCGTAACTTGGAACCATATGGGAAACTTTTTTAATATCACAAAAATTGGAATAAATCCTTTGTAAAAGGTATAAAATTTATTAAAATCCCTAAAGGGCTACATCAGAACAAAACGTTTTCGATTTTATTACAAAATCATCATCAGTGTAAGACCTAAAAGTAAGTATAACCTATTTTATTAATGTAAAATTGATATTTAAATTCTGACTAAGGTTTAAAACAAGTGGTTATACTCACAGTCTGGATGCTAGCTGAGCCACCAAAGAAATATATGGGTAATAACCCTTCAAATATAAAATGTATGCTTTACAGATGCATATTTACTTAAAATGCCTTGTGATGGGCAAAAGGCAACAGGAATAATGCCCTAAGGTAAGGTATTTAAATTCCCAACATGTGGGATGCAAAAAAAAATTTTGAGTTTACATTTCGATGACTTTATGGCAACTGAACGAAATTTTAGTGATGTTTCTGAAAGGTGTCAAAGATCAAACCGAACAATGTGACATAATGGTTACCATGTATTACCTCAGCCAACTGATTGTGATATGATATTTTTTAAAAAAAAATTTCCAACAGTAATAACTAACATCAACAAAGATGTGGCTATAATAAAGTTTACCCCAATTTTGTAGGTTGTATTAAATGATTTTTATAATGTGGATGGAGCAGTAGCCAGATTGTATGCAACCAACTATACATAATAGTAATGAAAATAAATAAATTAGGGGAAATGGATCCATTTATGTATAGGAACATCTGGGACCCAGTAATTAAGTGGGAAAATCTTTTTGCTAAAATGTTTTATTTATGTGTAAAGGTTGATGATTGTGGTTCGAATTTAAAATGGAATCGAGTCCAACTGTGTTGATGAGAGTTGAGTTTACTTTGAATGAAAAATGGTTTAAATGTACTAATTGTAAGAGTAAATTAGGTAGTCTATTGTGTGTGGAGGTCTGATATCACAGTAGTGTTGAAATTATGATAAGTAGTATAATTTACAAGAGGAGGCTGATATGATATAAAGATATGTAGGTTGGTTGGCTAAAGATAGGTGTGTGTATTAAATTGAAGTGAAAACAAGGTATCAATTAAACTCGTAACTTGGGTAGAAATGATAGGTCCTTTTATGTAACATAAACATCTAGGACTAAAAAAAAATTTCAAGAATTAGGGTATATTTTTAACAAGTTACTGAGTTAAATTGAAAAGGTTTAAAATTGGATGGATGTATGAGGGTGTTTTGGAATACAGCTGGCATTGTTGGTAAATATCAGTTAATAACTAATGAAAAAGACAACTTTTTGCTATGAACTCGTTTTTTTTTAACAAAAAACCGCAAAGAAAATGGACATGGATAAGTCCCAACGGTAATACTAAAAACGAAATAGATTACATCCTTACTACAGAAAAAGCCATCATCAAAGATGTTACAATGCTGAATCGTTTCTCAACCAGTAGTGATCATAGACTTGTCAGAGCCAAACTCAGCATTAATAGCCAATTCGAAACAAAAAAGAAAATGGAAAATAGATCGAAACTAGATATGGGAAAACTTAAGAAAGCAAAAGAGGAATATAAACAAAAAATAAGGGAGAGTATACCGGCCACTAGAGATTTGGAAAACAAAAATATCGATGAAATAAATCAGCTATTAACCGATACATTAGCAAAGGCGGGAAAAGAGGTAGCACAAACAAGAATAAAAAAGGAAAACTATATATCCCAGGAAACAAAAAACCTCATGAGCAAAAGAAAAACATTAATAGAACAAGATAAGAGAAACACAGTAGATTACAAAGAGGTAAACAAAGCTATCAGAAGGAACATCAAGGAAAGTCAAAGGAGAATACAGGAAGAAAAAATAGAAAAAACCATTGAACAAAATAAAAATATGAAGTGCTTAAAACCACAGCTTGGAAGCATACAGATTAATAGTATAAAGAACAGAGAAGGCATAGAGACCAATAATATAGAAGAAATTATACAAATAACACAAGAATATTATAAAAGCCTCTACAATACAAAACAGAAACCAACACAAGAAATGCTTAAGCAATTACAAATAAAAATAAAGAATGTCAATTCCGACTTACAACCAGAAATCAGTAAGAATGAGATAAAAAGAGCACTCAAGGAGATGAAGAATAATAAATCGCCAGGAAAAGACGGGATAACTGTAGAAATGCTAAAAAATGGTGGGAAAACAACTAGAGAAGTTTTGTACACACTTATGAATAAAATATTAATGACAAAACAAATACCCAACACTTGGAACGAAGCAGTAACATTGTTACTACTTAAGAAAGGAGATAAAAAGGATCTAAAGAATTACAGACCCATAACTTTACTAAATGTAATGTACAAACTATTAACCAAGATATTAACAAACAGATTAACAACTAAATTAGATGGATACCAGGCAAGAGAACAAGCCGGATTTAGAAAAAGCTTCAGTACAAGTGACCACCTTTTAACGATGAAGATATTAATCGAAAAAGCTAACGAATATCATATCCCGCTATACATGGCATT
Organism: Diabrotica virgifera virgifera; assembly: GCF_917563875.1. Lineage (NCBI taxonomy): Eukaryota > Metazoa > Arthropoda > Insecta > Coleoptera > Chrysomelidae > Diabrotica > Diabrotica virgifera. The sequence continues at coordinate 193,787,268 of NC_065449.1, forward strand.
TATTGACTTCGAAAAAGCATTTGATAGTGTGGAACACTGGGCAGTAAAGAATTCCCTACAAAACAGCAGAATAGACTACAGATATACCGACTTAATTACAAATATATATGATAAGGCAACAACAACTATTAAGCTAATGAAACAAACGGAGCCTATTAAAATAAACCGAGGAGTAAGACAAGGAGATACCATCTCGCCCAAGCTATTCAACCAAGCGCTAGAATATGTGTTCAAACAACTGCACTGGGATGGTTTGGGTATAAACATAAACGGGCAATATCTGAATCACTTACGATATGCTGATGATATTGTATTAATAGCAGAAAGAAGTGAAGAATTACAAAGAATGATGGAAGAACTAGATAGAGAATCGACAAAGATAGGACTGAAGATGAATTACAGTAAAACAAAAACCATGACCAATCAACAAGAAGAACTAGTAATTACAGTGGCACAAACAAGAATAGAACAAGTAAAAGAATATATATATCTAGGACAAATCACTAGATTAAATAAAGAAAATCAGACCGAAGAAATAAAGAGAAGAATAAGGTTGGCCTGGGCATCATTCGGAAAACTGTCTTATATTCTAAAGAACAGAAAATACCCGCAATACCTAAAAACAAAAGTCTTCAATCAATGTATACTCCCTGTTTTAATATATGGCTCTCAGACATGGACGTTTACAAAAGAGAATATGGAAAAAATAGCAAAGACAGAAAGAGCCATGGAAAGACAAATGCTGAACATTAAATTATCAGACAGGAAAAGAAACGAATGGATCCGTAACAAAACAAAAGTGAAAGACGTCTCTACCCAAGTAGCAAAGCTTAAATGGAAGTTCGCCGGACACACCCTACGGCAGAAGGATGAAAGATGGACTAAGATGATAATACATTGGAGACCATGGAACCACAAACGAAAAAGGGGAAGGCCACAGATGCGATGGTCAGATGACCTGAAGAAACACACTGGGTCAAAATGGATGCAAATTGCCCAAGATAGAGAGGCATGGAAGAAGGAAGAGGAGGCCTATATCCAAGGATGGATGTTTAGGGCTGATTAGATAGATAGAACTAATGAAAAATATATGGTTAGATATCAAAATTATTTACTGTAATGAGGTGTGATGAGAAAGGCTGGGAGACCCAGAGATCATACTTTAAACTCTAAGGGTAAAAGAGTGGAAGTATTATGATGATCATAAATATATCAGCTAAGAGAGGAGATAGACAACTTCCCATAGCTAGGCCATCAGGTTGTCTATAATATGTATTATTGAATACAAGGAAATCTTGAGCTAAGCAAAATTGTAATAATTGGATTATTGAGTTGGTAGTAGACATAGTAATGGAGCTGGCTCTAAGAAGAGAATGTACCAGATTAATAGTTTCCTGTTTGGGGACCGAAGTAAAAAGGTTGCTAACATCGAATGAAAGCATAGTAATGTTGGGATGAAGATTAATTTGTTGGAGTTTGTTGACTAGATGATTGGTATTTTTGACTGAGAAGCGAGGGGAAAAATTCGTCATAGTGTTGATGAGGTTAAGTATGAATTTAGAGAGGATTGACACAGGAGTGTTTATGAAACTAACAACTGGACGAATAGGAATACCCTCTTTGTGTATCTTAGGTAAACCGTACAGTCTGGGTGTCAAAGGATTGCTGGGTAATTTGTAATAAGGTGCATCATGTTCTGAAAAAAATTCTGTGAAAAGCTTGAGGTTATCTTTAAGTTTGTTTATGAACTTTTTGGAAGGATCCTCATGAAGTAGAGTGAAGTTATTATCAGATAAAAAGGTAGTAACTTTTTCATGATACAGATTTTGGTCTAAAATCACTAAACAATTCCCTTTGTCTGCTTTACTTATGATCAGATTGTTGGGTCCAACAATCTCATCATAAGTAAAGCAGACAAAGGGAATTGTTTATGATTTTAGACCAAAATCTGTATCATGAAAATTTACTACCTTTTTATCTGATAATAACTTCACTCTACTTCATGAGGATCCTTCCAAAAAGTTCATAAACAAACTTAAAGATAACCTCAAGCTTTTCACAGAATTTTTTCAGAACATGATGCACCTTATTATAAATTACCCAGCAATCCTTTGACACCCAGACTGTACGGTTTACCTAAGATACACAAAGAGGGTATTCCTATTCGTCCAGTTGTTAGTTTCATAAACACTCCTGTGTCAATCCTCTCTAAATTCATACTTAACCTCATCAACACTATGAGGAATTTTTCCCCTCGCTTCTCAGTCAAAAATACCAATCATCTAGTCAACAAACTCCAACAAATTAATCTTCATCCCAACATTACTATGCTTTCATTCGATGTTAGCAACCTTTTTACTTCGGTCCCCAAACAAGAAGCTATTAATCTGGTACATTCTCTTCTTAGAGCCAGCTCCATTACTATGTCTACTACCAACTCAATAATCCAATTATTACAATTTTGCTTAGCTCAAGATTTCCTTGTATTCAATAATACATATTATAGACAACCTGATGGCCTAGCTATGGGAAGTTGTCTATCTCCTCTCTTAGCTGATATATTTATGGATCATTTAGAATCCACACACATTATGAAAAATCCTGAAATTCTACATTGGTTTCGATATGTAGATGATTGTTTAGTTTTCTTAACAGGACCTCCCACATCAGCTGATTTATTGCTTTCTAAAATTAATCAAATCCACCCCAACATTAAGTTCACTATGGAACTGGAATCATCCAATTCAATTAATTTTCTCGACCTCACCATCACCAGATTAAATGACCACTTCGATTTTAGTATTTATAGGAAACCAACACAGACTGATCATGTCATATCCCTTTCTTCAAACCATCCAATCTCACATAAGTACTCAGCCTTCCACAGCTACATACACCGTCTAGAAACCATCCCCCTATCTCAATCCAACTACACAAAAGAACTCAACACTCTGAAACAAATTGCTTTCAATAACGGTTATGAACCGAACCTTATAACCAAACTCCTTCATAAGAGACAACTGAAGGTTCTGAGGGAGGCTGCGTTTCCCAGGGACCTTACCACCAGACCCATTTATGTTTCATTGCCTTACCATTAAGAGAGCCTTTCCGGTGATATCAGTAATATTATCAAGAGATCAGTTGACAACATACACATCTCTTTTAAAGTTTCCAATAATTTAGGACAATGTCTTTCCAACTCCAAAGACCCTATTAACTACATGAATCGTAGTGGGGTTTACAAACTTCAATGCTCTGACTGTGATGCTACGTATATAGGAAGAACTTGTAGGTCACTAGCATCTCGTTCCCTTGAACACACAAAAAGAGAGAACACTTCCACCTTTTCTCAACATTTAAAACAAAACAGTCACACTCTTAACATTCCGGAAAATGTATCTCTAATTCACAACATACCACAAAAGAATTTTTTAAAACTGGATCTATACGAGGACTTGGAAATAATTAAAGAAAAGCAAAGAAGCCCTAATTGTGTCAACCGCCATGTGTCCTTCAATCGTGACTTCAATCCCTTACATCGTCAACTTTTTTCTTAACTTAAATCTCTGAACTTCTTTGCTGTTTATTAATCCTTTTTTCATTTATATTAATTTTCCTCCATATCTACTTGTCTCACATTGACATTTAAAACATTAACTCATTACCCCTTATCTTCTACTAGTCGTCCAAATTAATCTACTTCAACCTTACTTCTCACAGTTCTGTTAAATCTGCCAGTCACAACTTTGACACTATTCGATTTCTTCCCCCCCATTCTCACAACATATCATCATTCGATTTAAGTTTTCGCCCTAGGTCCAACTTAACTTCGAAACAAAAAAAAATTCGTTCACATCATAATACTTCCACTCTTTTACCCTTAGAGTTTAAAGTATGATCTCTGGGTCTCCCAGCCTTTCTCATCACACCTCATTACAGTAAATAATTTTGATATCTAACCATATATTTTTCATTAGTTATTAACTGATATTTACCAACAATGCCAGCTGTATTCCAAAACACCCTCATACATCCATCCAATTTTAAACCTTTTCAATTTAACTCAGTAACTTGTTAAAAATATACCCTAATTCTTGAAATTTTTTTTTAGTCCTAGATGTTTATGTTACATAAAAGGACCTATCATTTCTACCCAAGTTACGAGTTCAATTGATACCTTCTTTTCACTTCAATTTAATACACACACCTATCTTTAGCCAACCAACCTACATATCTTTATATCATATCAGCCTCCTCTTGTAAATTATACTACTTATCATAATTTCAACACTACTGTGATATCAGACCTCCACACACAATAGACTACCTAATTTACTCTTACAATTAGTACATTTAAACCATTTTTCATTCATAGTAAACTCAACTTTCATCAACACAGTTGGACTCGATTCCATTTTAAATTCGAACCACAATCATCAACCTTTACACATAAATAAAACATTTTAGCAAAAAGATTTTCCCACTTAATTACTGGGTCCCAGATGTTCCTATACATAAATGGATCCATTTCCCCTAATTTATTTATTTTCATTACTATTATGTATAGTTGGTTGCATACAATCTGGCTACTGCTCCATCCACATTATAAAAATCATTTAATACAACCTACAAAATTGGGGTAAACTTTATTATAGCCACATCTTTGTTGATGTTAGTTATTACTGTTGGAAAATTTTTTTTTTAAAATATATCACAATCAGTTGGCTGAGGTAATACATGGTAACCATTATGTCACATTGTTCGGTTTGATCTTTGACACCTTTCAGAAACATCACTAAAATTTCGTTCAGTTGCCATAAAGTCATCGAAATGTAAACTCAAAATTTTTTTTGCATCCCACATGTTGGGAATTTAAATACCTTACCTTAGGGCATTATTCCTGTTGCCTTTTGCCCATCACAAGGCATTTTAAGTAAATATGCATCTGTAAAGCATACATTTTATATTTCAAGGGTTATTACCCATATATTTCTTGGTGGCTCAGCTAGCATCCAGACTGTGAGTATAACCACTTGTTTTAAACCTTAGTCAGAATTTAAATATCAATTTTACATTAATAAAATAGGTTATACTTACTTTTAGGTCTTACACTGATGATGATTTTGTAATAAAATCGAAAACGTTTTGTTCTGATGTAGCCCTTTAGGGATTTTAATAAATTTTATACCTTTTACAAAGGATTTATTCCAATTTTTGTGATTGATGGTATACAGCCAACTACAGGAAAACTTTTCTTTCCTTGTGGATTTTTTAATATCAATTTTACGAAAAAAAAGTTATTGTTTATAAAGTGCTCTGCATAGTCTAAAACCTAAGATGCAATCATCAGATACCAAATTTTGTCAACGAGGTATGTCAAAAAATATGAATTTCTCTCAAATTACCTTTATATTTCAAAATATCAAAAAATTTTATTATGAAAAGTTATTTGTAATTAAAAACCATATTCAAATATGCAATAAGAGCCTTTACTTAAAAAAATAATTCTGAAATTTTCCTAAATTACCGATTCCGAACATCGTTTTTATTTATTAGACATGTAATAACTCTTTTATTAATAATTTTAGGAAAAAAAGTTATCCTTCATAAAAATCTGTGCATGGTCTAAACCTTAAGATGCAACCATCAGTTATCCAAGTTTGTTGATTTTATGCGAGGTGTGTCAAATAGTATGAATTTAGAAAGAATTCTTTTTTTTTTCCTAAAATTATTAATAAAAGAGTTATTACATGTCTAATAAATAAAAATGATGTTCGAAATCGGTAATTTAGTAAAATTTCAGAATTTTTTTTTCAAGTAGAAGACTATTATTGCATATTTGAATATGGTTTTTAATTACAAATAACTTTTCATATTAAATTTTTTTGATATTTTGAAATATAAAGGTAGTTTGCTCTTGAGCGAAATTCATATTTTTTGACATACCTCGTATACTGTTGACAAAATTTGATATCTGATGATTGCGTCTTAGGTTTTAGACTACGCAGAGCACTTTATAGAGAATGACTTTTTTTCGTAAAATTGATATTAAAAAAGTTTCCCATATGGTTCCAAGTTACGCAGACACCCTGTATATTATAGTTGCCCTCCAACATTCCATATATTTCCTTTTATGGAATATATATTTTTATGTAATATATATTTTGATGTAATATATATTTATTTGATGTAATATATAGTTTTATATAATCACATTCACTTTGCGAGTTTTTGCCAATAATTTTCCTTATATTTATTATGTTTTTAGATATACCTTCTGAATATTCCTGTATAACTTAAAGTTATTAGTCCTAATTAGCAAAACTCCAAAGTTTACCCAAATCTCCCATACTTACCAAAACTTATCTGCATACATAGGTACTTAGTGGAAATTCTATAGTCTTTTGCGGAAATTCTGAGAATGTCGTGGAAACTCCTTTATTCATAATATTAACCGAATTCTCTTCCCCTCTTTGGAACAGGAAATCCATAAAGCTTCGACTTAATCCCCAAGATTCAATTCGTTCAGTACTTTGCAACGTTGCCGGTTATGAATCGGCAATAAACACTAAAATATCCATAAAAATTTGTTGCAGTAAAAGTTTGGTATTAGGTATAAACTAATAATAGATAAAAATAATTACATTGACAGGTAAGTGAAAAGAGATAAATACACAAGAATAAGAATCGTATAAAATACAAACTAACACAAAAATTTTTACTACAGAAAATTTAAAAAAATAGGTATGGCTAATGGAAAAATATTAAGACATAGAAGGTCTACAATACAAATATTGAAATAATTTAAAGTAACGAGAACAATTAAATTAATAAGAAAGATACATGAAAAGAGTATATTTAATGGAGATTTTCAATGATAACAAATACACTTTTTCTGTTGAAGATTTTTGTAAGAATAGAATCGAATAGAATAGAAATATGTTATATTGTCATGAAAAATTGTACAATTTTATCGACAAAGCTTATAAAAGTCAAGAAACCAAAACAATAACAATCCAATTTACTAAAATTACATAAATCGTCAAATATTTAAAATAATAATTACAATAATGAAGTTGACTACAAATGAAGGTGAATGAACACAAATAACAATTGCAAAATTTAAAATAAATTGCAAATGCATAGTCTACCTAGTAATTATTAAAAAAAGTTTTAAAAGTTAAAAGTTAAGTAACTAATGCCTGGTTGCACCAACAGATTTTAAGCTCCAGCTTAGCTAAGCTCTACTTATAGATAGGGCTTCCTTGAGTATCACTTACGCTGCACCATAATTTTAGATTCTTACCTTATTATCAATTATATCTATTATTATATTATGGTATTTTTATTGTAATATATTATAATTATATTATATTAATTCTTATGATATTCTCGACTTACGCCTAAGATCTGTTGGTGCAACCGGGCATAAAAGATGCTATAGCTAATAATCGGACAAGAGAAAACATGCGAAAACGTTTGAGTTATAATAAAAAAAAAATCTAAATATTATTAAACACCGTTATAATAAGTTAAAATGTGAGGGTAAATACTTAAAATATTAGAAAAAAAGCAACTGGTATTCATTACTAAATGATAACTTGGGGAGTGCCGACAGAAGTGACTTCTTCCTATTCTGCGTTATGACTATGCAGGGTGCATGATTAAGAATGTCCAATCTCTGAGTGGTAGATTCTAAACCTCAAAATATTCAAAGTTAACCCAAATCACTTATATAAAATGTGGCTATTTGCTGAGTTACATTGTGTTTTATTTAAAAATTTAAAAACTATTTTTGACCAGTGTTTAAAACTATTCGACGTATCCTTTTCGTACTTGACAGAAAGTGTAGATACTGTACACTCTACTAAATTATCATAAATAATCGTTTCTGGCTACTACCAGAGGCGTACCACAGAGGACAGTGAATGGTTGACCCTTTCCAACTTCTACGCCACTGGCGGAATTGCTATTTTATCGCCATTTTTCGATTCTCCAGTAGGTAATCTCTATGAAAATAATATAGTCTTTACTCCTAACGATAATTAGTTTTCGAGATATTTTTAGTTAAACATGTAACGGCACAGTAATTTTGATTAATATATTGTGCCGCTTAATTTCTAACTTCAAATATTTCGAAAACTAATGACTTTATCGTTAATAATGAACAACATACTCTTCATTCTTAACGACAAAATCATTAGTTTTCGAGATATTTGAAGTTTAAAATTAAGCGGCACAATACATTAATCAAAATATCTGTGCCGTTACATGTTCAACTTCAAATATCTCGAAAACTAATGACTTTATCGTTACGAGTGAAGAGTATATTATTTACACAAAGAGCATTGGAGACTCTAAAAATTGCGCTAAAATAGCAATTCCTCCAGTGGAATTTGGTAAGTGTCTACCATTCACTGTCCCCTGTCGTACGCCTCTGGTAGTAGCCAGAAACGTGTATTAATTATAATTTAGTAGATTTTATAGTATTACCTACACTTTTTGCCAAGTATAGCAAGGATATATCGCCTAGTGAGAACAATAGTGGCGAAACTCGAAAATTAACGCTTTTGAGTTAAGTCCATCAATCGACATCTAAGTATGCCCTATTTTATGTGCAATATCGGCTAACAATTATTTAATTTCCTTATTACTAGAGGGCGCCTACAAGTCTTTATGGTATTGTGAATTTGTCAAATATTTTGATGCATTAACGACGAAAGCACGCCAAACTTTATATCAATACTGGCGAATCTGTAATTACGCCGTGCCTACATGTATTTGAAATATTTGGTATTTTATTAAAGATGTAGTACAATGTGTAATATTGGCGAATGAGCACTTTTGTCTGTGTGGTCGTTTTTGCTTTTGTTTTCTTTTTAAAAAACTTCTTACAGAGAAACTCAGTTTCAATCGTTCTTAGGTACTTAGAAATAGCAAATCAAGAAAGCGTCTATCCACTTTGGATCAGTATTGATTAATCTCAAACTATCGAGAACCAATATTCATTTCTAAAAAGAAGTCTTACAAAATAAATCAATTCCTTCTACCCACAATCATTTCTTTAGTAGTTTGAAATATGAAACATACGTGAGTGAAATGATGAATTTAATTTTACTATTCATAGTTCTTTTGCTTACTTTTTATCTTTTATCATGTTTATCGTTTTCATAATTATTACTTATAAAAATTCCACTTCCCGTCTACCTGAACAATTTGATATTTTCTGAAGATATTAATATATTAAAAACAATTTACGAACATATCAAAAATTGTAATATAGATTGTAGCAATAAAATTTACCCTGTATTTAAGAAATTTTGTTAAAACAAAGCAGGCATGTTTGTTAAAACAAAACAAACATGTTTGTTTTGTTGTTATTTTGTTTTAAATAATCCTGTATATTTAAGTAAGTATTGTATATTATAATTGAAAAAAGAAAAGAACAAAAAAAAAGAGAAAAAGAAAAGAAAAAAAAAACAGAAAAAATAAAAAAAGAAAAAAAAGCAAAAAAAAAACTAAGAAGATGTAAACCTCCGCGAGGATGAATCGGGTTTACGTCTTAGCGTAGTACAAAAAAAAACAATTTATAAAAAATAACAATAAAAAAATTAATAAAAAAAAACAAATTAACAATATAAAAAAAAAGCAAAAAAAATACAAAAAAAAAATAAAAATTTACAAAAAAAAAATGAACAACCAAAGTAGAGTATTATTTAGATAATAATAGATAATAATGTTAGTTTGTTATGTATTTAGAGTTAGAAATACAGAAAAAATTCCTCTGATTGAAAAATCAAATTTGTTTGTTTTTAAAATAACAAAATGTCTGGCTAATTGGCTCGGCCAAGGCCATCAAATTCACTCAAAAAAAAAGATCTTATTTTGTTATTTTTCTATTGTACTTTAGTTTCATTTTGCGCATAACTGGTGTGTACAATAAAATATTTTATTTGATGCGTTTAATTTATTTTTATAAGTAAATTTTTTAATTATTTAAAACAGAAACTAAACTGTTGTAGTATAGTAGTATTAAAGTATAGTGGCGAAACATCAAATTAAACACCTTCGATAATGCAATAATGGCGTAACGCAGAAAAAAAATCAAAAATAAATACAATATCCATCTTTTCTTCAAATAAAATTACTTCTACTAATTGGTTTACATATCTAGAAAGCACATTATTAGAAAAATTTTGCAAAATGATTACCTATAAGTCAGTTATACTGTTTAGCAGTTTCATCAAAACTTCAAATACGATTATCTCTAAATGTTCATTTTGAAGTTTCGTCACTATTGTTCTCACAAGGCGAATATGTAAACAAAAATAGTTTTTAAATTTTTAAATAAATCACGCTGTAACTCAGGAGGATATATTTTATATTTATTTTATTTCAGTGATTTGGGTTAATTCTTAATATTTTGAGGTAGAGCTCTATTTTCCCGGCTCCTTTTGATTTCCCGGGAACCGGGAGCCGGTAATTTGGATTTCCCGGGAATTCCCGGGAATCGGGAAATTTAAAAATAGAAAGAAGAAATGGTATAAATTTGTATAAAACGTATAAATTTGATTAGAAATTATAAATGTTACAAATTATATAATAGTTATTCTACATTATTTGTAAAAATTACAAATTAAAAAAATTCTAAAATTTAAAAGAAAATTCAAAATTTTAAAGGAAATTTTAAAAATAGAAAAGTTATAAATTTGTTTAATCTGAATTTTCGTTGTTTTTATTAGTGAAATATGTTTAAAAAAAAACATAAGTTGTTGAGTGTTTGATCTTTCAGGCTGGCTCTTTTTTTTGTACAGAAATTTGCTGAAATTTAAAACGCAATTTTTGTTGATGTTGTTCTGATGCTCTTTAGAGCAGTGAGTAATTTTTTTAGACGTCCGGTCAGCTGATTTGCACCAATATAATAACGATAACGTATTAAATTTTCTATGTAATAGTTTTCCATAAACATAATTTTAATTGAAAATAAATAATATTTTTGTTATAATTCTGGATGTTTCAAAATTAATCAGATCATCGCACAAATAAACAAAATAATGTTTCTGTTAACGGATAAGATACATTCTGATTTAACGCAGAAATTTGAAGGTTTAATATACAATTTAATTCTATATTTGTATAATTGAAAAATAAATATTTTAAGTGTAATAATTTAAATTGATTATTAAGCAGACAAATTAATAATTGTATCAGAATAATTTATTCATTGTGAGTTAGTAATATCTCGGCTCATAATTTAGAATAAAATGTTTAAAAAAATCCCGGGAAATGTTTAAGAATTTCCGGGAATCGGTATTTTCATTTTTTACTGATTTCCCGGGAAATTTGTCCCGGGAATGCAGCTCTATTTTGAGGTCTAGAATCTACAATTCAAAAATTGAACATACAACAATTTAACGAGTCTTAATTTTTTCCTTAAAAACATTGTAATGATTTTAGTAATTTTCAAAATGTGTTAAATATAATATAAAATTTATTCACCATTTAGATTTTCATTAATGTCTTTTATACAATAATAATATTCTGAAAATAAAATTCCTCGTTTGTGATGAACAGAATAAAACATAAAATCGCAAATTAAAAATATTAAAAATTTTAATTAGGAATGCCAATGGCCTTAGTTGTCGACGCATTTAAGAAAATAAAAAAATAGTAATCTTAATTTTTTATTTTTTTATCAATTTTGTTTAACCATTTTAATAACTTGGTGAAAAATAATATAGAATTTATTATTTTAGCATATTATTTTCGTTGAAATGTTTGTATTATTTGTTATTACATAATTTAAAAAAGGAAATTCATTTTATTGAAACGTTAATTATTTTGTCAACCATTAAACACACATAAATAATATTACTCTCATCGTTGATATGTTTCCATACAATAAAAACCATAGTGGAAATTAGTTCCTTTCATACTGTATGAAATTTGCATTTAAAACGTCACGAAGTATGGTTTTATGTTACATATATCTATAATAGGCCTTGGGCCCGCATATACAATTATTATTTATGACCACACCGTTGAAACTTTTTGTACTTGTTATTTGGGTGGAGTCGGACAAATTTTGAGCTTGGCGCATTATGGTAGTGGGGCGTTTGTCTGTCAAGCGGTGACGAAGTTGTCAATTTTATGCAAGAAAAAAATTTATTACCACATTGGTCATTCTATTTTAATCAATGGATTTTATCATATAAACAACGAAAACAATTTTGTCGGACAAAAATATTGGGGCATATGACGCGTCGGACACGCTAAATATGTCAAATTTATGAAAATAATAAATTTATTACCACATGGCTAATTTTAACAGAATCTACCATAAAACATTTTTACAATAATGTGGTAACCTTGTCGGACAATTTTCACGGGGCATATGCGCAGTCGGACGCGCCGAAGATGTCAATTTCCTGAAATTTTTTTATTTACAACCATTTTTCCGACAACATTAGTAGGTTATAAGTAATTATATTCTTAATCAAAAAATCAAAGTGTCGGACAAAAATATTGGGGCAACTCGACAGTCGGACAAAAAATTTAATTTTTATTAGTAAAGTATACTTTCAAATTATGCTGGGTTCGTGTATCCCTTATCTTTACAACCATTTTTCCGACAAAAGTAGTAGGTTACAAGTAATTATATTCTTAAACAAAAAATATAATTGTCTGACAAAAATGTTGGGGCAAACGAACAGAAAACTTAATTCTTTTAGGCTATCGACGAGGAGGTATTATCAAAAAAAAATTTTAAAACAGTGTTTCTCGGTTACTTTTGAATCGATTTAGCTGAAAATTGGTACACACACTAAGTAAAGCATTTAAAATGGTATGACGTAGATCGGAACCCAAAATTTTCTTAAAAAAATTTCCGACAAGAGGGAAAATTTTAGAAAAATTGTGATCTGATAATTTGTGTACATACTCCTTGAACAACGACAAACATCGTTCTGTATTTTTTTATCGAAATAAAAAAAAATTTCAGCACATGTATCAGGTTATAAGTAGTTATATTCCAAATCAAAAAATCTAAGTGCCCGACATAAATAGTGGGGCACATCCAAAGTCGGACAAAAAATTGAATTTTTATTAATAAACTATATTTTTAAACTATTCTGGGTTCGTGCATCCCTTATCTTTACAACCATTTTTCCGACAAAAGTAGTAGGATACAAGTAATTATACTCTTAAACAAAAAATTTAATTGTCTGACAAAAATGTTGGGGCAAACGAACAGGAAACTTAATTCTTTTAGGCTATGGACGAGGAGGTATTATCCAAAAATATTTTAAAACAGTTTTTCTCGGTTATTTTTGAATCGATTTAGCTGAAAATTGGTACACACACTAAGTAAAACATTTAAAAGGGTATGACGTAGAGCTGTACCCAAAATTTTCCCAAAAAAATTTCGGACAAGAGGGAAAATTTTAGAAAAATTTTGATGTGATATTTGCGTACATACTCCTTGAACAACGACAAATATCGTTCTGTAGTTTTTTTTTCTCGAAATAAAAAAAAAATTTCCGACACAAGTATCAGGTTATAAGTAGTTATATTCCAAATCAAAAAATCTAAGTGTCCGACAAAAATATTGGGGCAAATCCAAAGTCGGACAAAAAATTTAATTTTTATTGATAAACTATACTTTTAAATTATGCTGGATTCGTGTATCCCTTATCTTTACAACCATTTTTCCGAAAAAGGTAGTAAGTTACAAGTAATTATATTCTTAAACAAAAAATGTAATTGTTTGACAAAAATCTTGGGGCAAACGAACAGAAAACTTAATTCTTTTAGGCTATCGACGAGAAAGTAATATCAAAAAATTTTAAAAGAGTTTTCTCGGTTATTTTTGAATCGATTTAGCTCAAAATTGGTACACACGCTAAGTAAAACATTTAAAAGGGTATGACGTAGAGCTGTACCCAAAATTTTCTTAAAAAATTTTCCGACAGGAGGGAAAATTTTAGAAAAATTGTGATCTGATATTTGCTTACATACTCCTTGAACAACGACAAACATCGTTCTGTAGTTTTTTTTTCCAATTAAAAAAAATTTCCGACACAAGTATCAGGTTATAAGTAGTTATATTCTAAATCAAAAAATCTAATATTTATATTCACCATTTAATGAATTTAATATTCACCATTGGCGCGCATACGGGTAATATGAGCCGAAAAATACGTAATTTAATATGAAGTCAAAAATGTATAAAAATTAATTTTTTTTTAAATTGTACCAAAACGCCCCATTATTTTTGTCCGACAAGTGATCCAATATACATTACACATGTAAAAAAACAGTACAAAATAAAAATAACATCTGTGGTAATAAATAAAAAATTTTCAGGAAATTGACATCTTCGGCGCGTCCGACTGCGCATATGCCCCGTGAAAATTGTCCGACAAGGTTACCACATTATTGAAAAAAGGTTTTATGGTAGATACCGTTAAAATTATCCATGTGGTAATAAATTTATTATTTTCATAAATTTTAAGTTATTTTTTGGGTGTAACTACAATGATATTATGCTAAAAATGATGGTGTATCGCATATTTAAAATGCGTTTATCTCGAAAACGGTTGAGTTTAGGAAGATGAAAGAAGTATACCTTTTTTAAGTAAAACTAATAGGAAAATAAAAATTTTAATGTCAAAATTATACAGAGTGAGGGATAAAAAAAATTGAACGTAATAAATGAGTGCTGAAAGGCATATGTGGCGCCCTCTGGGCAATGCATAATTTTTGGTAAGAAATTTAGATTTCTCGACTCAAGAAACCCCCAGATATAAAATTTCATGTTGTTATCTCATACCTATCAGGAAATATTCAATAATAAATAAAAAAAAAGTTTAACTTTGACACCCTGTATCTCGGCTATTATAAACTTTGTACTAAGGTAAGTTAGCTTAAATCGGCCTATTTTAACCTCAGGAACCTGAGGTTAAGCTATGGCCCATTCTTTACCAAACACCCTGTATGCATAAAAATTACTTTTTCTTTTAATTGTACCAAAACGCCCCATTATTTTTGTCCGACAAGTGATCCAATATGCATTACACATGTAAAAGAACAGTACAAAATAAAAATGACATCTGTGGTAATAAATAAAAAATTTTCAGGAAATTGACATCTTCGGCGCGTCCGACTGCGCATATGCCCCGTGAAAATTGTCCGACAAGGTTACCACATTATTGTAAAAAGGTTTTATGATAGATACCGTTAAAATTATCGATGTGGTAATAAATTTATTATTTTCATAAATTTGACATATTTAGCGTGTCCGACGCGTCATATGCCCCAATATTTTTGTCCGACAAAATTGTTTTCGTTGTTTATATGATAAAATCCATTGATTAAAATAGAATGACCAATGTGGTAATAAATTTTTTTCTTGCATAAAATTGACAACTTCGTCACCGCTTGACAGACAAACGCCCCACTACCATAATGCGCCAAGCTCAAAATTTGTCCGACTCCACCCAAATAACAAGTACAAAAAGTTTCAACGGTGTGGTCATAAATAATAATTGTATATGCGGGCCCAAGGCCTATAATTAACAGCTCGATTATAATATGACGGGATATATTATATATGCAAATATATTTACAACACATTTTGAAGTATATCTAAATATATCATTCTACGAGGTATGCCACATAATTTTATGGTATCTGAATGAGTGTATCTGAAACATAAAGGCGCGTATAGATGGTGTTGGTGGTCAAGCAAGCAAGCAATTTGATTCAACCCGACCCGTGAGACTTGCTCACCCCTAAGGAAGTACGTTCGGGTGTAACAATTCATTGGAGCGAGGTGTATTAACCCGAGTCTAAGGGTTTGTTTACTACGGAGACCAAAGGATGGTATCGCTTAGTATCCTACTCTTAATTTTGGTGAACGCGCGCATTTAAAATAATGCATCTGGCGATCGATAATATGGTACGAGCAGTACGAGGGATATTGTCCAAGTAAAAAATACTGTGGAATAGCTTTAAGCCGGTGAAATATGATATTCTTCAAATATAGATATTGGGTCAAACGTTTAAGAAGCGGCCCTTTTGAAAGCATCTGTGTTTTTACGGTCAAACCTCCCGCATATCTATTCACAAGTTTCGTGCAAAATCTTAGTTTTAGTTCGGTAGCTAGCCGTGTGTTAGTACTGGAGTGTACGTGTGTTCAGTGATACGAATGTTTTGTTGCTGTAATTATTTTGAATATTGGTTTAGTATTTCGTTTGGAGAGCGTCAAGTGTTAATTATTGTAATTTAATTAATGTGAATAGTGATGTGGCGCCCGTGGGATAATGTAAATATCGCGTACGATAACGCTGATATTGTAGAAATTGCCAGTGCTAGTGTGAATGTAATTACTAAAAAAAAGAGCTCGTAAAGAAGATTCGAATGCATTTAAATGCAGAAACACAGCAAGTATGTTTGAATGTATACAAAAATCTACGTACGAAATTCGGCTTCGATAAAACACTATTGGCACAAGCCACCTCTGATTTAACAGAAATTCCACTTTCTAATGTATATAAAATAGTTAAAAATGAACCCTATCATCGCAAGAAACGATGTGACTACAAATTTTCAAGACCTTTAAATCCTTCACTCGTAAAACTATTCAAAACCACAATGTACGACTGCTACAAACGCAATGAAATACCTACAATAGAAATAATAAGAAAGAAATTGGAAACAACCGGTCGAAATATGAACTGCTGTGAGAAAACTCTTCAAAATTGGATAAAAACATGGGCTTTAAGTAAAAAAAAAATAAATAAACGTCAAGCAATTATGGAAAGCCAAAGAATAGTCAACAGACGTAATATGTACCTAGAAGAAATTACTAAATATAGGCAAGAAAATAGGAGAATTTATTATTTAGATGAAACTTGGTATGATACCCACGATACAGTAAAGAAAGGATGGACAGATGGTTCAAGCATGTGCATACCAGAAATGCCTGCAAATAAAGGCTCGCGACTAATTATTGTACATTGCGGAGGAAGTGAGGGATGGGTTCCGAATGCTTTAAAATTATGTGGGAAGAAAATGGAAGATTGTAACGTTGACTACCACAAGAATATGGAAGCTGACATTTTTGAAGATTGGTTTGAAAACTCGCTGATCCCAAACTTGGAGAAAAACAGCGTAATAGTGCTTGACAACGGTTCCTATCATTCCTGACAGCTCACTAAAATACCAAATACATCTTCAAAGCTGACCTGCAAAATTTTTTAATGGAAAATTATTTGTATTTCGAAGATTTTTACACAAAAAAAACAACTTATGGAAGTTCTACACACGAAGCAATTTAGAAAATTAAACGCTCTAGAGCAGAGGTTCTCAATCTGTGGTACATGTACCACTGGTGGTACATATCATTATTGGCGGTGGTACACAAAACACAGAAAAAATTAAAATAGTAGTACTTAGTAAGTATTGATAATACAATTTAAAAATATAGGTGGTACCAAAAATAATAAAATTAACTGTAGGTGGTACATCACTCAAAAAGGTTGAAAACTGCTGCTCTAGAGAGTATTGCCGAAAAGCATGGACACAATATATTGAGACTTCGCCCCTACTTTTGTGTTTTCAATCCTATTGAGTTAATTTGGGGACAATTAAAACCAAGTATAAGGCGTTCAAATACATTTCCTAAATTTGACAAAAAGGTAATTGAGATAATTAAAAAAGAAGTAGCCAATATTACCAAAGTAGACTGGCAGAAAAGAATCGCCAAAGTGATCAAAGTAGAAGAATATTATAAGAAGATTGGGCACTTCCACATTAATGGTGGAAATAAATTTATTATTGAATTGGGCGATGATAGTGACGAAGAAAATACGGAAGAAGGAGAAAATGAGTTAAGTGTATCAGTATTTTAATTGTTGTGTTGTGCAATTCATTTTCCAAGCATAAGTGTACTAATGAAAAGACTCTGTTAAAAAAATATTTTTAGATTTTGTATTTTTAATAAAAAAAGAGCGGTGACATGCTTGCATTTTGTGCTGAATTTTAAAAGTTTTGAACTGTATACCTAAAGTAATTTTAGATCTAACTGTGTTTTTATAAAGTTCTTTTAGTATCAATAATTCTAACAATAACAAGATTAATTATAAAAGCTATTCTTCATCAGTTATTAATGCAAGCATGCGGTAAGAGGGAGGGTCCCTGTGAGGTTAAATGTAATTAAAAAATTGATAAAATTAATTTTAACACATACGATGTTATGTTCTACTTTAACGGTATTTACCTAAGTATAAATAAATATTCTTAACTACATATTTAATTACCAGAAAAAACCAGCTGCCGGCCTATAATAGCTTAAAGAAGAACTACCCAAAGCTACAAATCTTACCTATTACACTATATAGATTGCTTGAACTATACCAGGGAGCGAGGGTCGGCACCTCGTGATGAGCACAACTTAAGACAGGAGTCACTCCACCGCGCTCCAATGCTCCAGGCCATCCCTTTCTCCCCTATAGCACGCTGATGCGCGATAGGGACACAACTATCAGCCAAATGCTCTTCACGTGGGAATCCTGGGTAATAGAATTCTCTTCTTGTGACTTGTCCGCGGTACTAAAATTGCTTGCTTGGGCCCTACTTGCCCAGGTTTTTGTGTTTTTGTTTTGTTAGAGAATTTTTTTTGGCTTGCGCCGGTGTTAGTAATTTTTTTTGGACGAGGCCGAATATTTTGGTTTTTTTTATACTTTTTTGTAGGATGTCCTGAAAATAAAATCTTAATTAGAAAAAATTAGCGAGTATGGGGCCCACACTAATTGCCTTGTTGTTGTTGATGGAGCCACGTATTGTCCACTTTTATTTTATTTCTTATTTTATATCTTATTTACTGTCATTTTATTTATTTTTTTATCTCTTATGTTTATTTTCTTTAATCCACTATTTGTTGTTTTGTACGTTTGTGCTTCCATCGGTGGAAAGCGTCGTATCGCATTATCTCTCACAGTATGGGACTTGGATGATTTTTCAGTTCTGGGAATTTTGTCCTGGCTCTTTCCGTCATTATGTCGGTCACTCTGATTTGTTTGAGATCTCTGAATAGGTGTCTTTCTGCCACGTATCTTGGAACGTTCACTGCTTCCCTTTGGCTGTTGTTGTGTGCCGCTTGGATATTCTTTTTTGTTGTTTTGCATACGTGTCCATACGTGAGTGCTGCATATGTCAAAATTGATATTATTATTCTATTTATTAATCTTATCTTCGTTTTAGTCCTTAATTTACTTTTTCTACCTGCGAGTCCTCTTAGTGATGCTTTGGCTATATTGGCTTTTATTAGTGTGGCTTCTACGTCTTTTTGAAATGTTAAGCCTTTGTCCATTATGACTCCTAGGTTTTTCGTGTCATCTTTCCACTCGATGGGGTTATTTTGCTCCGTCAGTTGTTCTTCTGGGCTTTGTCTTCTCTTTTTGAATAGCACCGCTTGTGTTTTTTCTGAGTTTATGGCTATTTTCCATTTAATACACCATTCTTCAATGTCGTCTAGCGCTGTTTGTAGGTTGTCCTCTGCTACGTTTGTCTTGTCTTGGACGCCGCGCCAGTCAATTAGTTTTCTGGTCCATCTTGAGTCTTTCAGTCTCGCTGAAAGTATTAAGGCTAGTATTAACATGTAAATTAATATGTAGTATAAACATTTTCCTCGCTGGAACATTTATCCTCACTATCTGAATCTTTTCGATATTTCTAAGGCTCACTCTGGTTTACGTGGCTTCTTTTCAGCTTTATCTTAAGCATGTAGTATGAGATGTAACCAGACCAGTCCCATAGTTTCTGCATGACTAGGACTGGGTTGTTCCTCTTCTAATATGAGATATCTGCTTGACAAGAGACTTAAGAGTCTTAATTTAACGGTACGGTACCGTTGTGTGAAATGCTACATTTACTTAGTAATTAGTATATTATTATACTAATATGGAGTGGAGACTTGGACAATAAAAGCTAACGTCAAGACACCTTGGGGTCTTCCTAATATATGTCACATATTTATGAATTCCTATTAAAAATTCTTAAAATTGATAATGGAGGAGAAGGCTGAAGGAAATAGAAGCATCAAGAGAACGAAATGCTAACTCAGAGAATAGACACACCTCGATGTCTATGCACTTTCCAGAGTTACAGAAGATCGGAACAAGTATGCCAGAGTTGTTGCAATCATTTAGTAAATAAGTAAGGCACCCTAAGAAGAAGTCCTTCTTCATTATTTGCTTCTGTTTTTTTGTGGCTGGTCCTTTTTTGGCTCACAAAGATCTGGGGAATGGTTGGTCGCTAGCAGAGCCTCACATGCCCACGGAGAAGGCTAACGAAAGCTGATGTTACGTGATCCTCAGTCTTAAACCTTTCTTATCCCTCAGTTTGTCGTGCTCGTCTCACATAATTAGCGATATGACCGAGAATAATTAGCGATAATGACCTCTCTATAAGTAGAAAAGCAGCAATGAGGTTGTTATACTTCCCTCGTACGCATATTAAAATGTAAAACATAACCAACAACTCACAATAGACAACGAACTGTCAACATCAAAGCAAGCCAATTCACCCGTAGAGTGTAATAAAAAATCAATTTGTAAAAATAGATATGAATTAATGAAAAAGCCAGGCAACTACAAAACGCGATGGCCAAATCATTGTGACAATTCCAGTGGTGCATTCGTAATTAATGCTAACTGTTTACACAGCCAATATTTGTTTGTGATAACATAATCTCTTGCCCGGTCCAGCCTCCAGCGTTCTCTCTATGCTATATCGAGCATTAATTATGTTACAGTTACATGCGACACTGGTTCGAAAAATTAATGGACCGAAATTGATACCGAAAGACTTTATCAACTGTGAGCAGAGGTGGGAATTGTTTTTTGAAAAAACAAACATGTCGAAGTTGGTTTGGTTTACTGTTAGTTTGGAACCGTTCTTGATTAATGTTCAATATATTAAGCTTTGATCCAAAGGAACGTGGCTTGGCGCGACTATAGAAATAGAAAATTTGTAATGGAAAACGATAGAAAATAAACAAAATACGGGAAGTAACGCACCATGAAAGAGCGTTATTTCTCAAAATGTGTGATTTACGATCCTTGGACTAGGATCGACCCTCTATTTATGCCCGGCGTGAATTGGCGCGAGGTCTTCCATCGGTTGTCGGTAAATGAACAAGGTTCAGAGGAAGTCGGAAGCTAACACATACTAGGAGAGGTTGGTACAGTCAGTGCCGTAGTAAGTTTACTATAGAGTGGTGTAACGACGTTGTATTCGAATTTTTATTAGTGTATAAATTAAACAACTTACTAAAATTTCTACCGCCAACACTGAGGGGGTACTCTCGATTCTCGAATAGATAAGCTCCATCGGAATATTCCGACAGAATTCATCAAAAAGTAAATATTTAATAATTTCACAGTAACATGGAACGCCAATGTCCTCGTTTTTTGAAGAAATTGATGAAGAAGAGTACCTCGCCGCACTTCATCGGATCCCGGCTTTACAAGGTATGCCAAGTATCTTTCAATATGATGAATATCTATTTCTACAACCAGGTGCGGATCTAGAAATTCATAATAGGGGGAGCCAGACTTACCGCAAATATTTTATTATCCAGATTTAGCCATACTACTCACAATTACTCTAAGGGTACGAACATGCCGAAGATACACGGATGTGCGCGGTGTAGGTCGCGATGGCGGTCGCTACGTCGATGTCAAAACAAACCTTCATTTTCTTATGAGATAGCACATACCAAGAATATGTCACTCGTTCACTCTCGCGACCTATCATCGCGGTGTGCAGCGATGTCGATGCCAAAACAAAATAGTTTGTTTTACATCGAAATCGAGCTGCTAATCGCATGGTAAATTAAAGTTTATTGGTGGTTTCTTAACCACGTGACATTCGCCAGAGATACGACTGGTGTATTTATTCATTTCTTGTTGTAATCAGGTTGTGACAAGTTTTGGTTATATGGAAACCGCAAGTAACACTGAAAGGAAGGTATCTTCGGTACGTTCTGCCCGTCTTCGATGTAAACCTCGACCGCGATCGCGACCTACACCGCGCTCATCCATATATCTTCGGCACATTCGTAACCTAAGGATAAAATTCACTCATTCCAGATATGGTATGTTAAACAGTAAATGGTTAAGTTCAATTAGTTACCACTATAAACAGCCCGGATTAACCGATAATAGTATAAAAGGCCCGGTTTCAGGTAAAATTTATTTTAGGCTTTATTATGGGAGTACCGTCTAGTCAGTGTTAATTGCAAAAGACCAACTCTGTCTACCTCGGTGGCTTATTGCTCCGGGTGGGTCTTAACAATGGGCCAGGTCAGATAAATTTAATAATATTTACGACCGCACTAATTGAATTCAAACCATTTACTGTTGAACAAACCATACCTACGTTATCAAAAGGATTGAGCTCTGGTGGGACTCATTCCGTGTTACGGATGAAACACGGAAATAGTCCGTGGGGTCATGGGTGGGAGTCCAGTACAATAGGGGGTCCGTGGACCCGTCGACCCCCCTGTATCCGCGCCTGTCTACAACCCATTAACTCTCAATAGTTCAAAATAATTAGTTTTTTACGAACGGAAAATAAGAGTGTCAGTTATATTACCTTTCTTCTCTTCTTGTAGTTCCTTCTCCTATCGGAGGTTGGCCATCATCACAGCTATCCGTACCTTATTGGCGGCAGCTATGAAAAGATCTACTGAGCTGCAACTATACCACTCTCTTAAGTTACTCAGCCAGGAAATTCTTCTTCTACCTATGGATCTTTTCCCCTTAGTTCTGCCCTGCATTATGAGCCTTAATATCTCATATTTCGCACCTCTACTAATGTGGCCCAAATATTCCAGATTTCTTGTTTCGATGTTTTTTATCACCTCGCAATCCTTTTGTAGCCTTCTTAACACTTTTGCATTGTGCATAATATCTCTATAAATATAGGTAAGTAATTTAAAACACAATGTTAAAACCACAATTTCTAATAAAATTGTTCTTAAAATTAATAATATTTTAGTACAATGGGCGTAAATTGATGTCACTAAAACTCTTATTTGGTTGTTCCTTTCAATCTTAATTTGAGTTTTACCATTACCATTTACCCTTGATTGTACTTGTCACGAGTAGGTGCTCTGTTATGACACCACACTCAATAAAACACAAGTTTAGTTCAAATAATAATATATTCGGAATGAATAAATTGGGTAATATTGCTTCGTCGGACTTCATTTTTCCATGATCTTTTCAGTAACCATCTCCTTCTTGCTCCTTTT
Organism: Diabrotica virgifera virgifera; assembly: GCF_917563875.1. NCBI lineage: Eukaryota > Metazoa > Arthropoda > Insecta > Coleoptera > Chrysomelidae > Diabrotica > Diabrotica virgifera. Next base: position 193,810,588 of record NC_065449.1, read on the forward strand.
GGGCTCCATTTTGCAATGTTTATCCATGTATTTTCTGCTCTACGTACGTGATCGTACCATTTTAGTCTTTCTTCATCTATATACTGCAGGCCATCGTTTTCTATACTTTGATTCTTCTCCTTATCTCTTCATTTGATATCCTATCCTTTATGTTTATCATATCTCTTATGATATCATATCTCAGTATGCCATTTCGGTCGCCAGAATGCTCCGTTGGTTGCTGCATATGTCATGATAATTCGTGCTATTTTTTTGTAATCATTTTTTTTTGTGTTTCTTTCATGTTTTTATTCCAGATTACTCTATGCAGTTGTCTTACACAAGATCTTGTTTGTCCTAATCTATTTTTTATCTCTTCTTCTCGTGTTGCGTTTTCGACATTATTGCAACCAAATATTTAAATTTCTCCATTCCTGTTATTTCTACGTGTTCTTTTATTTCCAAATGTTTAACGTCTTCTTTCAATATTGAAATAGCAAACTATTGTTCCGTTTTCTTCATATTTTATTACCAGGCCACCTTTCTGTTTTTCTCTTTTATCTTTCTTACCATGCAATTTATATCGTCCTTTTCTCTTCTTTAGCCATCACCACCTGGTCGTCTGCGAAACATAATGTGTAGAGATTATTGTCCTTTATCGGTATTTCCTATTATTTATACCCCTACATTCTGACTTCCAAAGCTATGATCGAAAAACTGTGGCGCACTCAAAGATCCTCATGAGAAAAAGCTTATAAGTGCGTGTTCTTAATAGTTATTTATGATATAAGTGTTAAAAGTACACGTTTAAGGCACGCATGTGAAAATTTGCAGAATGAGCGAAGCGAATTCTGCAATTCATATGAGTGCCTTAAAGATGTACTTTTTAACACGCATATTATACAATATTTTTTCTACCAACGTAATTACAGGACAATATCTACAAAAACTTTTACTTTAACTTGACTGACATTCCATTTTTATATTTTTTTGACATTACATCAAAATTGCCTATACGGTCAATACGAACTGCAGTGCCTTAAAAATTTTAAAGCACTAGTGCCTTAAAGTAGCATTTTTAACGCTCGTATGGCGTGCTAAAAATTGCATTTTTAACACGGTTGTAGAAAAAATATTTTAAATGTTGTTGGTGACGTTGTACATCCCTATGGCAGTTATTTTGTTGTTTTGAAGTGGGTACCTATCTTGTTTATATTTTTTTTCTTTTTGATAAATTTTTTTCTTTTTGATACAAGTATTCTTCAATTATATTCTCACATTACGAAATCCGTTATTAAATATAATATAATTTATAATAAATGTTGCTATTCTAGAAACTAATTTTATTTTCAAAACTTTACTTTACAGATCTTCACATTAACATCATTTTAATCCTGCCAGTTTCTGTCATGTCTGTGATTTAAATATCCATTCTGCGGATTGCAAAACTGCCAACTGAAATTACCACGAGGTTGGCAAAAAATTATGCGACTGAGCTCAAATGTACTAGCATTGTAATCCGTACGGGATGTCTGACCGGGGGCGCAGAAAATTTTACTGTTGTAGCTCAGCGACAGGGGAGCCATTTGTTTGCTAATACCCTAATCAAGGAGCAATGTAGTGCAAGACACTGGAGGCTTCGGTGCCGGTTAAGTCATACTCGAAGGACGATTACGTTTCGCTCCTTTAGGGATGGTAGGTCCGATATCCATTGATTTGTAAACTAATCTATTAGGTGAATGTGTCTTTGATAGTCAAGGTAGACTTTGGAAAAAATATTTATAATAACCACGAGCGCAATATTTTATATTATTCGCATAATTATTGTTCATTTAAAAAAAAAGCCTCTGTAGATGTCACCATGAGATCTAAAACTATTGCCAAACTGCCATTTACTAAATGAGTTGTATGGTTTTTGTTGCAATGTATTGTTGGTGTTCTTTTTGTTTTGTAGTTTTATAGCTGATCTTGAAAATTTATATTTTCAGAAACTTCCATAATCTATAAACTAATCCTAATGGATTGGTAAATTTAAAAATCAATTTTTTGGTAAAATTTGTACATCTATTGAAAGTGGCGGTGAGTTGCTATATTACCAAGGACAGACATGGTCCTAACCAATATGCAACAAAATAAAACTGCCTCAATTGAATCAATAAAACAAAGGTTGCATATAATTAGTGTTTACTCAAATTAGTCCTGTCGCCAGGGGGGGTACTACGGCCTTCTTAATTCAGATGGACTTACCCAAGTTTTTTTATATATTTTGACCCGTAGAATACGAATTTTTTGGGTAACAGTTGATCCGGATGTCGATAAGATTGTTATAGACAAAGAACTTGAGGAATTACATAACAGCGATTTCTCGCAAAACAAAACATCTTTTTGTATTTTTTGGGTCATTTTAAGCAAAAAAATATTCCTACAAGTTTTTTCGTAGAATGCATAGTTTTCGAGATAACCGTGGTTGAACTTTCAAAAAATCCAAAAATTGCAATTTATGAACCCGAATAACTTTTGATTAAAAAATAAAGTAGCAATTCTGCTTACCGCATTTGAAAGTTTAAGTCAAATTATATCGGTTTTGATTATTTGCATTGCTAAAAATTAATTTTTTTATTGTTAAACTAATCTATAAACACATAGTGTTTCCCGTGCCTAATACATACGTTTTAACGCATGCTACGTAGAAATTGCCTCGCTTGCACTTGTAGCTACCCTACCTACTCGTTCGATTTTAAATGAGAAATCATAGAAAACATCACTCACATACTAGATGTTTATAGCTTTGTTTAACAATAAAATAATAAATTTTTAGCAATGCAAATAATCAAAACCGATATAATTTGACTTAAACTTTCAAATGCGGTAAGCAGAATTGCTACTTTATTTTTTAATCAAAAGTTATTAGGGTTCAAAAATTACAATTTTTCGATTTTTTGAAAGTTCAACCGCGGTTATCTGGAAAACTATGCATTCTACGAAAAAACTTGTAAGAATATTTTTTGCTTAAAATGACCCAAAAAATACAAAAAGATGTTTTGTTTTGCGAGAAATCGCTGTTATGTAATTCCTCAAGTTCTTTGTCTATAACAATCTTATCGACATCCGGATCAACTGTTACCCAAAAAATTCGTATTCTGCGGGTCAAAATATATAAAAAAAATTTGGGTAAGTCCATATGAATTAAGGAGGCCGTTGTACCCCCCTGGCGATAGGACTAAATAAACAAATTGTCGTTTATTTTAGTGGAAAGTTTTTAATCAAAAGTACTAGGGTCATTCCATTTCAAATCACTCAATTTTGGAGCAAAAAAAATTTTGGACCTCCGATTTGTCTGAAAATTGGTATATAGCTTCTGCGGGACGTAAAAATAAGATATTTAATGTCAAAAAATCTTCTTCTTTTTTTCTCAAAATGTTATTTTATGCGATTTTACAGTGATTTGGTGTTTATTTATACAAATTTGCATTTTCTATCGTAAAGTATCAATGGAAAACATAATATTTTAATAAAAGGGACTTAAAAATGTCATTATATGGCATTGTAACAAGTTACTTTGATTCAAAACAAGCGTTTGATCAAATTTTATAGTGTAGAAAACGGTAAAATACCGTTTTTTACATTTTTCTCCATTCCCAAAATACATTATAATCGATTTGGCTGAAAATTTTACACCACAGATAGACAAAACATAGGACTTTAAGTGGTGAGAAGGATTTGAATTATATTACAATACAAAAAAAGTTACATGCAATATTATAGTCAAAAATATAGGCGTCTACTGTAAGTACAATTAACTCGAAAATATCGACCTCACGACAAAAATTGTTAAAAAGAAATTGTAATAATTGTAAATATGATTTATTTGGAACAATTTCAGTTCCTACCATTTTTGTCGAAAAGTTAAAAATGGCGGAGATATTGAGCAAAACAGGTTCTCCTTTAAAATCAAGATGGCGGCTAACGTAACGGAGGAATTCATTCGTGATTTTAAATTTAGGCTACTATTGACTCCCCTAAAGATCAGAAAAATAAAATTTTGGGCAGCTCGGCATTCAAGGTCAAATGCTATCCCGACTGGACTAATATATACTTTTGAGTCTGATATTACTGCATGTAACTTTTTTGGTATTGTAATATAATTCAAATCCTTCTAACCACTTACGGCCGGTTTCACAAGGTAAAGTTAACTTGTGGTTAAGAGATAACCTCAAAATTACCCCAAAATATGCGTTTCAGTTTCATAATTGTTACCCTTCTGGGTATACCCATAAGGGTAACCCACTCCAACCTCTGGTTAAAAATTCTGTGAGTTAACCATACTTCGCCGTTGACCTGAAACTAAAACGCATATTTTGACGTAACTTCTGGTTATCTCTTAACCACAAGTTAACTTTACTTTGTGAAACCGGCCGTTAAAGTCCTATCTTTTGGCTATCTGTGGGCAAATTTTCAGCCAAATCGATGATGATGTATTTCGGGAATGGAGGAAAACGTAAAAACGGTATTTTAACGTTTTTTACACTATAAAATTTGATCAAAAACTTGTTTTGATTCAAAATAACTTGTTATAATGCCATATAATGACATTTTTGAGTCCTTTCTATTAAAATATTATGTCTTTCATTGATACTTTACTACAGAAAATGCAAATTTGTTTAAATAAACACCAAATCACTGTAAAATCGCATAAAATAACATTTTGAGAAAAAAAGAAGAAGAAGATTTTTTTGACCTTAAATATCTTATTTTTACGTCCCGCAGAAGCTATATACCAATTTTCAGACAAATCGGAGATCCAAAATTTTTTGCCTGAGTGATTTGACATCGAATGTACCACTAACATTTGTTTTAATAAAAAAACCCCAAACTAATTTGCCACTAATTAATATATTTGTTATTTAAATCATTAGTTGTTTCTTATCTTTATAAATTGCTGTTTATAGAATACCTTTTAGTGCTTTTAACCTATTTTAAAATACACTGACAATAAGATTCAAATATAAGATTGTTACTAATATGGTATAACTAGATCCAAACCCAGACATCCAAAGTGAAAGTTATCCTCCAACACCAAATTGTTCTATAATATGGTCCACCTAATGTTCAGAAAAAAGTCACACCATCTTCGGCTTTGGGGGGGAGGGGAGAGGTGGGAGAAATCGGTAAATTCGTAATTTTTTAAGTTTTTCGTCAATATTTCTAAAACTATGCGGTTTAGCATGAACAACCTTCTATACAAAAATGTTCTACATTAAATTTGAAACAAAAAAGGTCCTATGCATAATCCTTCTAAAATGAACGGTTCCAAAGTTACGGAAGTAGTATAGTATAATTGGTCCAAAAAAGGCCTAACCCAGAAATTAAAAGTAAAAGTTTTCCTCCAACACCAAATTGTTCTATATGGTCCAGATATTGTTCAGTAAAAAGTTACACCATTTTGAGCGTCCGGTTTGGGGGGAGATGGGGAATTCGGTAAATTAGTAGTTTTTTATGTTTTCGTCAATATTTCTAAAAATATGCTTTAGTGTAAACAATGTTCTGTACAAAAATGTTCTACATCAAATTTAAAACAAAAAAGGTCTGATACATAATTGTTATAAAATCAACGATTCCAGAGATAAGGAGGGTGAAAAGTGCAGGTTTTCGATACTTTTTATATTTTTTTGGGAAATTTATAATATTTTTACTGATTGAAAGAAATTTTTTAACAGAATTTGCTATTTCAGTGACCCATGGTATGTTAGCGATAAGCCCTTGAAGAAACGTCAACCTCACCACCCAAAATCATCATCAATTGCCCAAACAATTTAAAAAGTATCGAAAACCTCCACATTTCACTCTCCGTAACTCTGGAACCGTTGATTTTATAACAATTATGTATAGGACTATTTTTGTTTTAAATTTTATGTAGAACGTATTTCTATAGAGCATTGTTTACGCTTAAACATAGTTTAGAAATATTGACGAAAAACGTAAAGAAACTACTAATTTACCGACTTCTCCCCCATCTCCCCCCCAAACCGTCGCTCAAAATGGTGTAACTTTTTACTGAAAAATATGTGGACTATATAGAACAATTTGGTGTTGGAGGAAAACTTTTACTTTGGATGTCTGGGTTAGGCCTTTTTTGGACCAATTATACTAAACTACCTCCGTAACTTTGGAACCGTTCATTTTAGAAGGATTATGTATTTTCAAATTTAATGTAGAACATTTTTGTATAGAAGGTTGTTCATGCTAAACCTCATAGTTTTAGAAATATTGACGAAAAACCTAAAAAACTACGAATTTACCGACTTCTTCCCCCTCTCCCCCAAAAAACCCGACGCTCTAAAAGGTGTGACTTTTTTCTGAACATTATATGGACCATATAGAACAATTTGGTGTTGGAGGATAACTTTCACTTTGGATGTCTGGGTTATGTCATTTTTTGAATCAATTCTATCATACTATACAGGCTTTTTAAAAATTTGTAAAATAAATACTTTTCATGTCATACTATGTCTTATCATATTAACAGATATGACTGAACCTCATATTTTGATATCAAGAAATACTTTTTTTAACACTATCATTATTCTCTTTGTATTTAACTTTAGGCGTTGTCGGCCTTCCTCAGTCCATTTCTCCGTAAGTTCTCGCTTGGGTCATACCATAATAAAATAAAATAAAATAAAAATAAAAACGTTTATTGCCCTAACTTATATGTACATTTCAACCTTAAGATATTTTATTTTCTTCTTAGAAGTTCCGCAATTGCACCATCTCCTTTGATCTTCATCTTCTCGGTATTGGTTCTTCTCTTGTTGTGTCCTGGACGTCTTCTTCTGTAGGTACTTTATCTGGCTCTGTACCTACTTTCCTGACCGGTTTGCAACCACCTGGCTATCGTCTGATCATATGGTCGATCAGACGATGTGTTTCTCGAAACTTCCTCTGGGCCCTGTTATTCTCGAGGATGTTCCTGGTCTTTAGGAGTCTTCTTGTGGCCTGGTGGAATAAGTACTGGGTCTTTTTCTCGGCCACCTCCCTCAGTGGTGTATACTGGAGCCTTTCTTGGATGGTTGCATTCGTCACCCGGTCCTGCCATGCTGTACCGTCGATTATCATGTAGCATGACGTTTCTGTTGCTTCTAGTCTCTTCCAGTTGCTGTTGGCGGTTGAACTCCATATTGGGACTGCATAGAGCATAGTCGACCTGACATATGCTTGGTAGAGCTGGATCTTTTTCTTCTTCGATAGTGGTGATGACCTGAAAATGTAAGGCAGAATTAGTTTTTACTGACTGTGGCTCTCTTCTTAATTTGCTTTGTATGCAGATGGAAGTTCATTTTTCTGTCTAGGTGGACTCCTAGGTACTTCACTGATGGTGTGGCTGGTATAACGTTTCCTCTCATCGTTAGTTCTGCCGCTGGTGGGTTGGGTTGCTGCGTAAAGATGGTGAACTGTGTCTTCTCCGCGTTTATCTTGATTTTCCATTTATCCGTGAATTCTGCAATCCTCTCTAGATGGCCTTCTAATGTTTGGATGATTCTTCTGTCCTGTTTGCCTGAAGTGTAGATTGCTGTGTCATCTGCATACAAAGCTGTACTGGTTCTTGCATCTGTTGGTAAGTCTGAAACAAAAATGTTATATAGAATAGGAGATAAAATACTGCCTTGTGGCATCCCTTCTTGGATTTGTTGTATCCTGGACATCTTTTTGTCAGCTGTAACATGAAAAGTTCTATTAGTTAAATATGTGTCACAAATATTAACTATATAATGTGGTAATCTAGCCTTGTCCATTTTGAAGATGAGTGCTTTCTTCCAGACCGTGTCATATGCCTTTTCGATGTCCAGTATTGCCATCCCTGTTTTCTGTTTTCTGTTGAACCTGTTTTTGGTGTCGCTGACAACTCTAGCGAGTTGTAGTTCACAGTTTCTTCCCTTTCTGAATCCGAATTGGTCTTCTTGGATGATGTTTCTTTTTTCAGCGTGTTTGATGAGCCTCTTGAATATGATTTTCTCCAGGAGTTTTCCTAAGGGTTCCAGCAGTGAGATTGGCCTGTAGCTTTCTGGTCTTCTTCCATCTTTTCTTGGCTTCAGGAGAGGTATCGTCTTTGCGTGTTTCCAGTTGTTTGGGAAATGAGCTTTCTCAAGGCAACACTTGAAAACGTAGTACAGTTGTACTATCATTTTCTTTGGTAGTTCCTTGAGGACGATGTTGTGGATGTCTTCCTGACCTGGAGCTCTGGATCCTTTGAGTTTCTTGATGATCCTGTGGACTTCTGCGGGGTGTAGTTGGTCTTCTTCTTCTATCACGAATTGATTTCTTTCTGAAATCCTGTTGTAGGCCCTGTTTACTTCGTCTATGGTCTGTTGGTCCGACATGTGTTGGTTTTGCCTGTGTGTGGCTTCCAGTTTTCTTGCAATTGCGTCAGCTTTTCTTTAGGCCTCGTAGTGTGTTCCTTCTTCATCCGTGATAGGTGGCATTTTTTGTTTTCCTCTTTTTCTGGCCTTCATCATTTTCCAGACGTTTCCTTGATTTTCTTCGGCTTTTCTGATGATGTTGTGCCATTTGTTCTCGTTGATGCTGGTCAGTCTTGTCCTTATTTCTGCTGACAGTTCATCGCTGTAGTCCTTGTAGTCTTGTCTTCTTGTCCTTTGGTAAGCCCTTCTTGCGTTGTTTCTGTCTCTGATTAGGTCCTTGACTTCATTTGGAATGATGACTCCTTTGTGGTTTGTCTTCTCTCTTGGAATGTTGTCCTTCATGGCCTGTTGTATGTTCCTGGTGATTTCTTCTATTTTTCTTTCTATTTCTTCTGTTGTTTCGAATTCTCTTCTTGGCCAGTTTGCTTCTTTCCATTTCCATCGTTCTTCTGGTTCAACAGTAGGGAGGTCTGTTCTTGACGTCGTGGTGCCTGTTACTGGTTTGTGGTCAGAACTGCATTCGAAATGAGTTCTGACGTCTTCTACGATGATGTTCTTCGTGATGAATAAGTCCAGTGTGTTGTTGCGTTGTCCTCTTATTGGATTTATCCTTGTGGGTTCGTCAGGTGCGAACAACATTTTTTCTCTGTCTTCACAGTATCTAAAAAGTTGTTCACCTGCTCCGTCCGTGTCTTGGCATCCCCAGTTGATGTGGTGGCAGTTGAAATCTCCGGCTAGGACTACTGTCTCTTCTGTGTTGAACATTTCTTCTATTTCATCTAGGTCTAGGTCTGCTCTGATGGACCTGTAAACTGAAAAAATATTAATATTTCCTATTTTGATTCCAATATTTTCGAAATTTTCAGTTTCGACGTCTACTTGGTTCCATTCGATGTTATTTTTCACGTAGATAGCCACGCCCCTGTGGGTGTTTCTTCCGATTCCCTCGTAGTTTGTTAACCCTGGGTAGTTGTGTTGTTGTTTGAAATCTCGTTTCGGACAAGCATATGACATCAGGTTGAAGACGGATTACCATTTCCCTTAATTCGTTTGTTCTTAACCTTAGGGAGGCTATGTTGAATTGTAGAATTTTTAACTTCCTATTTGACATTGTAGAGAGCTTCGTATCTTGCTAAGATCTCTCCTCTTGTCCTGAGATCTGTGTGTTTTCTTAATTCGTCTCTTAGTTCCCTTAGTAGTTGAATTGTCCTGTCGTAATCGCAAAGTTCGTTGATCTCCTGCCATAATTCCTTTATTTCTTCTTGCTTCTGTTGACTGGATGCCTGACGTGGTTGGTAAGTGTTTCTAGCGATTTGTGCATATGACATACCGCTGGAAACGTTCCTGTAGGTCGATGGATGGACTGGTCTGCTTGGAGGAGCTGCCTGATGATGGTGTTGGTTTCTGGAATTTTTCTGAGCCTGAAAATCAAGATATTGAATATGTTTAGCACACATTTGATAATTGGATGTGTGGTTTTCACCACAGTTACAGCATTTAACTTTGTTGACTTGCCCTTTGGGTAAATGGCAGTCTCTAGTGCTGTGACTTGATGCACATTTCATGCATCTTGGAGGTTTGAAGCAGTTTCGGGCGCTGTGCCCGAAATCCTGGCAGTTGTAACATTGGGTTGCTCTCTGGGGGCGGCTGTAGGCATCCCATCTCACTCTGATGTTCTGTATTCCCGTAATCTTCTTTACTTCTTTTAAGTCCTGAGACTTAGGTACCTGCACAAGGTAGGTACTTCCGTCTAGTCCACTTTTTGGTTTCAGAGCTGTTATTTTTGCTTCGATACCAGCGTCTTTCATTTCTTGAGTCACTTCTTGAAGGTCCATCCTTGGCGCTGCTCTCATAATAATCTTCTTGGTTACTACTTCTTTTTGAGAGAAGGTATGAAACCCTAAGTTTTCTTTAACGAGGCTCTCTTTAACCTTGTCGAAGTCCTCCATGCTTGTTGTAAATACTCTTGTACCGCTTTTTCCTGCAGGGGCAATAGAAAAATTCTTATGCCCTAGCAGCTTAGTTAGGTTTTTAACTATGTTGGTATAGTGGCCTATACCGTTTTGGAGAACTATCGGAGGTATTCTCGTCTTCTTTTCTTGAATAGTAGGGTTTTCGTTGCCTGAGTTTTGAAGTTCAGGACGTTTGAATATATCGAACACATTACTAGTCGGTATGTCGGATGACGTTCCAGCTCTACCGCGTGCGTCGATGATATTCTCGTTTCCTGATTTCTTCGAAACTTTGGCTAGTTGGAATCCGTCTTGATCCATAACTTCGATGTTTGAGTTTGCCATTTTGTTCTGGTAGTCCTTATTTTCTTCTGAAACTTGTTTTTCGATTGTATCCTGTATTTTCGTATTCGTAAGCGTACCTCTATTCGAGGTTGACCTGATGTTTTTGGCTACTTGCTTCGATAAATCTTTTCTCAGATTAGGAAGATTATTTGCTCTAGGGGTGCTAGAAACCTTGATAATTCTGCAATGTCTTTTCGACGTTCCAAACGCTGGTCCTTTTTTAGTCTTAACAAAGACTATTTCATTGGTATTATTCACGGATTTCTCCGTTTCCTGAATTTTTTCTAAGTCTAACTGCTCGGTCTACCGTCCGACCAGTTTGATATACTCCAGCACTTAGAAGAAATCGAGCGTTAGTTCTCTCTGAGACAGAGTCGAGTGACAGGGTTAGAATGTTCGGTCAAGTACGTGTTGCCAGTACGAGTCGTCACAGTCTAATGGGGTCATACCAATTTCACTCTTTTAGCTAAATATACTGCCAAAGCGTCTCCCCCCAAGTCCTCTATGGTCTTCCTCTCCTACTTCTTTCAGAAACGTGAAATTCAATAATTCTTCCTATTGGTTGATTAACATCTTGACATTGAGCACTGAACTCAAAGAAATAACGAAAATCTCTATAAATGGATCCAATATCGAACCAAGTATAGGTCTTACCAAGTCGACCAATAACCTTCGAACAATGATCAAGTTCACAGGAGATTACTTACAGGAAATCAAAATCAGAATAGAAAAGGCTACAGCAAATTTTAACAAAATGAGAAAAGTGCTCTGCACAAGAGAATTGAAGTTGGAGCTAAGAGTTAGTTTGGCTAGGTGCTACGTTTTCTCTACTTTGTTTTATAGAATGGAAGCTTGGACCTAGAATGCTGCATCAATGAAAAAACTAGAATCTTTCGAGCTGCGGGTGTACAGAAGAATTCTGAAAATATCATGGACAGAACACGTCACAAACAAAGAGGTTCTGAGAAAGATGAATAAAGAAATGGAAATCCTAAATACCATCAAAACAAGAAAATTGGAATATCTCGGACATATTACACGCGGAGAGAGATACAGCTTGCTCCAATTGATTATGCAGGGAAAGATTCAAGGAAAGAGAAGCATAGGGAGACGCAGAATATCTTGGCTGCGCAACGTGAGAGCGTGGTGCGGATGTACATCAAATGAACTTTTCAGAGCAGCCGTCTCCAAATACGAATAGCTATGATGATTGCCAAACTCCGCTGCGGAGATGGCACTTAAAGAAGAATGAGATTGAACATGCTCGAACTACCTTAAGCGATGCTCACTCACTTTGGTATCAATTATGTCTCCCAGACTTCTCCTAATATAAGCATTCTTAGTTTTATTATTTTTTTTCGCTCATGGTGTTGTCGGAAAATTTCATGGAAATCTTTCTGTTACAGAACACACCACTCACTTCCTTTTACTTCATCTATCCTATCCTTATAATTATACTGCATACATGTCCATCGATTTTGTCATTTTTCGGTACTGCCAATTAAAATGCTTAAAACTTTTAAAAAACTTGCAGAGAAGTAAAAACTTCCGTGGTATAATGGTATATTGTTTTATTAAAAAACTTTCAAAAATCATCCAAATGGATTATAAAATTCCAGAACGTTTTCGATCTTATCAGATCATCGTCAGTGAAACATTATATTTTCTAGTTGAAACTAGACCATTATTTTGTTATATAGGGTGTCCCAAATGTAGCGGAACGGTCGAATATTTCGTGAACTAGACATCGGATCGAAAAACTGAAAAATACGTGTTCAATCATTTGGAAAAATCTATCGAATGACACCAAACAGCAATCCCCACTACACCCCCTGGATGTGGGGTGGGGGTAACTTTTAAATTTTAAATGGAAACCCCCAGTTTTACTTGCAAAGTTTTATTCGTTACGTAAAAGTAGGCAACTTTTATTCAAGACATTTTTTCGAACTGTGGATAGATGGCGCTATAATTGCGAAAAACGGTTTATATAGCCTAATAGCATAGGTAAATTATAGAAACGGTCTAATATCTCACGAAATACACTTCCAAATGAGAAACCAAAAAACATATTTTTAATCTTTTTCGAAAACCTATAGAATAACACCAAACATGATCCTCCAACCCACCCCCTGGAGGTGGGGTGGGGGTAACTTTAAAATCTTAAATAGCAAGCCCCACTTTTTACTGCAGATTCGAATTCGTCATAAAAAATTAAGCAACATTTATTATAATAAAGACCAGCTACTTCTCTAACTTTTTTAAACATATTAAACGTATCATGTTTTTCATTCAACTTTTTTAACACCTTGTATATAAACCTTTAATGTTACATGGTTTTCAATTAATTATTAAATTTCGAAGCGACACTAGGTCGATGTTTAGATTAACTTATGGGACAACATGACTCACTTCTCGAAAACAAAAGGGGTACTTATCTTATTTATCTTTTGAAGGGCCCATTAATCAGTATGTATCCTTTGGAGCTTTACCTAAACAAATACAAAATATTTTTATTATTAAGTAATTTTTTAAAACGTTTAAATAATCTATTTTGCCCAATTTTTTGCGGTTTATTATTGTACTATGCTGTCAATATTTCTTGCTAAATTAATTATTAATTATAGGGTGGGCCGAAAAAAACTTTTTTTTTATTTCGTGTTGCTATACCGCGGAAAAGTTGCTACTAGGATAGAGTTTTAAATTACAAAAGGAATTTTTAAAATTGGTTGATATCTTCCGGTCGCGCATTGGTCGTAAAATTTAAAAAAATTGGTTGTTTTTGAAATTTTTATTGCGTTTTTATTGCAATTCAGTTGTTTTTTTTTTTATTTAAGTCTTGTGCCTGGCACATGAAAAGTAGGGCCGTTAAGTTGGTTTTATATTATTAAAAGTGTTGTATTTTCAAAGAAGAAAATAGCAAAAAACGATATTTTTTAATATTTTATGGACGATGCGCGACCGGAATATGTCAATATATCTTTTTTCCTTTGCTTTATTTTAATCCTGACCCCTCAAGGAAAGATGTACGCGGTATAGCAAAACGGGATAAAATATTTTTGTGTTTTTAAAAAAATTTCAAAAACAACCAATTTTTCAAATTTTACGACCAATGCGCGAACGGAAGATATCAACTATTTTGAAAAATTCTTTTTGTAATTTAAAACTCTATCCTAGTAGCAACTTTTCCGCGGTATAGCAACACGAAATAAAAAAAAAAGTTTTTTCGGCCCACCCTAATCGAAGGCTTATGATCAATTGTGCAGAACTATGAATGAGGAAGTACTGGAAATAATGAACACACGTCCTCATCTGGTCAATACAATTAAAATTAGAAAGACGTCATATTATCTAGGACACATAATACGTCATAAGGAATTTGAGCAACTCCAGGTGATATTAGAAGGCAAACTCGAAGGTAAAAGGGATATAGGAAGAAAGAAAAAATCCTAGCTCCGAAACATCAGAGATTGGACCCACACAACAGGGAATGACTTAAACCATCAAGCCCAGAACAGAGAGACATTTGCCATATTGATCGCCAACCTCAATAGAGAAGACACTTAGGAGGAGGATGATCAATTATGAAGCACGATATGCAGGTATTATTTTATATTTAAAGTTTTTCTCAATCAATCTAGTAGGAGAAAATCATCTAAATCGAGATGCTCGTTCTTGGAACTTCGGAATACAAGGATAATGATCTCACGAACTTGTAACTTTCGTTTTGTCTGATTTTAATTTGCCTACACTTTAATTTAAGACCAACTAATAAAATTACTACTCAACGATATGTAGAAAATTATTAGGGCTTTGGGAAAAGAAAGTAAAAATATGTAACAACTTTAGTCTAGTAAAATAAAATTACACTACATGTAAATCAAAATGTAAATTCGTACAGGTTGAAACAAATTTTATATCAAAGTTTAGGTGGGTACAAAAAATATTTTCAAGAAAGTATCCAAATCGTACTAGGGGATCATTGTTTAAATAATTAAAAAGTGGTCATTTTTGCAAAAAATTCACTTTTTTAACTGCTGAGGTCATTCAATTACTAATGAAGGTCTATAGGATTGTTTTCTGCAAAGTTGAAGGGTAAATCTTTCACATAATACTTACTAAATTAAATTTGACCCCCTATTTATTTAAATAATTATACGTAAATCTTTAAAAACAAATTTGCAAAAAACTATTTTTAGCGTTTTAAATAAGCACTATAAAATATCTTATTTTACAGGAGAAGTTGTGCTATGTTATCAGTATTAATCAAAAAAAATTGGTCCAAAAATATTTAATATTTTTTGAGATATTGAATTTGTTTATTAAATGTTACTCTATTTTCAATTGCAAAAACGCGGTTGTTGCCAAAGAAATATTCACCGGTGTTAAATCTTATTATTTTTATTTTTATGTATATATTCGACAAATGTATTGATAAATTCAAATTTCAATTAAACTTCCCCCTAAAATGGCATTTGAAAATTATTCAAATTTGTTTATAATGTATTTTTTTAATAACATCGCGGAGATTAAATATTTTGAAATGCCGTTTCGATAATTAGGCTCCTGGGAATTTTTCACTAATTACCAAATTTTTTTGTCTTTTTTTCCTCTTCTTTTTTTTTCTTGGAGTTATATTACTAGGGGCCCTTTTAGGGTTAAGTTTCATTAAGAATGTCGAACCTCTAAGTTGTAAATTCTAGACCTAAAAATATTAAGATTGGTCTAAAATCACTTAAATAAAATGTGGCTACTTACTGAGTTACAAGGTGTTTTATTTAAAAATTAAAAATTATTTTTACCAAGTTCTGTCAAACTATTTGACGTATCCTTATCATACCTGGCAGAAAGTGTGGGTACTATACAGTTTACTAAATTGTGATAAATAGAAGTTTCTAGCTACTACCAGAGGCGTACGACAGGGAATAGTTAATGGTTGACCCTTCCCAAATTCTACGCCACTGAGGGAATTACTATTTTAGCGAAATTTTTCGATTCTGCAATACTTTCTATGTAAATAATATACTCTTTACTGGTAACGATTAAGTCATTAGTTTTCGAGATATTGGACGTTAAAAATGAAACGGCATAGTTATTTTGATTCATTCATTTTAAACTTCCAATATCTCTCAAACTGATGACTTTATCTATGCCAATAAAGTTATTTACATACAAAGTATTGGACAATCGAAAAATTTCGCTAAAATAGTAATTCACTCAGCGGCGTAGAATTTGGCAAGGGTCAATAATTCACTATCCCCTGTCGTACGCCTCTGGCACTAGCTAGAAAGGTTTATTAATCACAATTTAGTAGGGTGTAAAATAGCCACACTTTCTGCCAAGTATGATAAGGATACGTCAAATAGTTTTAAAGTACTTGGTAACAATAATTTTTAAATTTTTAAATAAAACACCCTGTCTCTCAGTAAGTAGCCACATTTTATTTAAGAGATTTTAGTTAAATCTTAATATTTTTAGGTCAAGAATCTACAACTCAGAGATTCGACATTCTTAATAAAATTTAACCCTAAAAGGGCCAGTAGTAATATAACTCCAAGAAAAAAAAAGAAGAAGAAAAAACGACCAAAAAATTTTGTTAATTAGTAAAAATTTCCCAGGAAACCAATTATCGAAACGGCAGTTCAAAATACTTAATCCCCGCGACGTTATTAAAAAAACAATTTCTAAACAAATTTGAATTATTTTCAAATGCCATTTTAGGGTTTAATTGAAATTTGAATTTATCAATACATTTATCAAAAATATACATAAAAATAAAAGTAATAAGATTTAATTCAGGTGATAATTTCTTTGGCAACAACCGCGTTTTTGCAATTGAAAATATAGTAACATTTATTAAACAAATTCAATATCTCAAAAAATATTAAATATTTTTCGACCATTTTTTTTGCTGAATACTGGTAACATAGCGCAACTTAGTCTGTAAAACAAGATATTTTAGAGTGCTTATTTAAAACGATAAAAATAATTTTTTGCAAGATTGTTTTTAAAGTTTTATATACAATTATTTAAATAAATAGGGCGTCAAATTTAATTTAGTCAGTCTCATGTGAAAGATTTACCCTTCAACTTTGCAGAAAAAAATCCCATAGACCTTTATTGGTAAGTGAATTACCTCAGCAGTTAAAAAAGTTTTTTTTTTTGCAAAAATGACCCCTTTTTAATTATTTAAACAATGATCCCCTTGTATGATTTGGATACTTTCTTGAAAATATCTTTTGTACCCACCTAAACTTTGATATAAAATTTGTTTTAACCTGTACGAATTTACATTTTGACTTTTTTTATTTTATTAGGCTACTTTACGAACAAACAAAAACATTAGGTATTTGTTTTGGCTAGTATGGTGAGCTATAAATCGTTATTGTGCTACTGAATATTTTTCCTCCTACAAAGTTATGTAAGAGTAAATTTATAAGATAAAAATTATACTTCATAAAATTTATTAGAGCTTTACAAAACCCACTCATGCCTTTGAACAACCCTTGATAACGAATACAACATAAAATAATGGGAACCGGACGTTTTTCATTTTCGCCCCCTTCCTCAGCCTAGTCGTGCTTTTTGCCGGATTTCTCGTTAACGTACACAATCTTTTTAGCGTGACAAAGGTTTCATAAAAGGTTTTATAATTAGAATAGTACTTTGATTACGGTTAGAGTTACAAAAGCTTTCGACAAAAGCCAGTCTATGGTTGGTTATTGCTAGAGTTGTTGCCAAAAGAACCGAACGGATTATGCGTGACGGTTACAGAGGTAGCACACTGTAAATCTATTCGAATAATAATAAATTGCACTAGATGGATAGAGTAATATGGGTAGGTAAAATTTGAGGAACATGTTGTAGACACGTAGCGGTAGCGGGTAGATACTCTTTTATGTTCCCGGTGGAAGATCGATCTACTTCAGGGATGCGACCCTGCCCACGTGAGCCATAATTATCTCCCAATCTCCTGGTACCTGGGAGAAATTATGTCCTAAACCCATTCTCCCACCTAATTACCAAAGTTTCCCTTTCCATATCCTACTCTGTCAGACAGCAGCATCAGAACCAACATAGAGCGTAAAGGAAATGATCCTGGATCGGTCTATTATTGGATACTGGAGCTGTTAAAATAACCGAACGATTGACGGTATAAGTAATCACCCACTTGTTGGTCAACAGCTACGGGTGGAAGAACCGACACGTGGTAGGGCACTTCATTGCCCTGGAGTCGAGAAATTAACTCCGAAGGCGGAAGAGCTAAATTAGTCAACGGCATTGAGATGTGAAAAGCCACGGGATGACTACCACATTAAAGATCCGCGTGGATATCCTTAGTAAAAATCATCATGGACCCACTAATTGATAATTTACTTAATGATCATGGAGCTCGGAATCCAAGATCCGGCAGGGGAGGACAATCAGATTTAGACGACAGGGCCTCTCAGGTCGTCATCAAGGTAAATCCCTGTCAAACAAAGAAGAATAACTCTATAGCGTTGAAAATTGGAGCATGGAACGTAAGAAGTTTATACCAATCAGGGAAACTCGATAACGCTGTGTCGGAAATGTGCAGAATGAAGATTAACATACTGGGCCTTAGCGATATACAATGGCCTGGATCAGGAAAATGTAACACCAGAAATGGAACACTGTATTATTCCGGAAACAGCGACCCCAATCACAAACAGGGAGTTGGAATTATAGTTGATAACAATTCTCGGAAAGCCGTTTGTAACTTTGTTCCTTCATCTGATCGAGTATTAATGCTGTCTCTCAACTCTCATTTAAATCGTAAAATAAATATAATCCAAGTATATGCACCCACTGCAGACAAGGATGAAGACACCATAGAGGCCTTCTACGAACAAATTGGCAATGTCTTAAAGCTAACTAAAAGACATGACATAAATATTATAATGGGCGATTTGAACGCTAAAGTCGGTCAAGGAGAAGTGGAGAATTGTGTGGGGCGATATGGACTCGGGGAAAGAAATGAACGTGGCGATAGGCTTGTTGATTTCTATATCAATGAGGAACTCATAATTTCAAATACATTGTTCAAACTTCCTAAACGTAGACTATATACAGGGAAGTCACCAGCTGACAATAACAACAAAATAGTCAGAAATCAAATAGATTATATTATCGTCAACAGAAGATATAGAAATTCTATCATATCATCTAAAACTTATCCAGGAGCGGACATATCCTCCGATCACAACCCGGTTGTTTTGTCTATGAGGGTGAAACTAAAGAAGGTAAAGAGCCCTAGCTCCAATAAAATCATGGATACAAGGCGGCTCAAACAAGACAAGACCTATGCGGAAACGAAATTTAAAATAAACGAGAACTTAAGGAAAGTCAAAGAAGATAGTGCGGAAACTCTGACTGTTGACCAAAAATGGGGAAAAATTCAACATGCCTTAGTATCAGTTGGAAAAGAAACACTCAAATCACTTGGAGAAAAAACAAAATCTTGGATGACAGTAGAAATTCTTGAACTTATGGAAGAACGAAGAAAACATAAAACAAAAGACCCGAATAAATACAAAGAAATTCAGAGAAACATCAGAAATAAAATTCGAGAGGCAAAAGAGAAGTGGCTCTCCGACAGATGCAAAGAAATAGAAGACCTGGATAAAAAGTATGACAGCTTTAATTTACACAAAAAATCAAAGAAATGACAGGTTCTAGAAAAAGCACAAGAACGAATACCCTTAAAAATGATAAAGGGGATATTATTACTGACGTGAAGGAGAGATTGTGTCAATGGACCAATTACATCCAACAACTCTTTAATGATGAAAGAGGAGAACTGTCATTAGAAATCACAGAGGATACCGGACCACCAATATTAAGAGACGAAGTCATCTATGCCATTAAAACCACGAAAGAGGGTAAAGCTACTGGACCAGATGATGTGCCCATCGAATTATTAAAACTTATTGATGACGATTGTATTGATGTAATGGTTGAACTCTTTAATCTAATATATCAGACTGCCACAATCCCCAAACAATGGCTGCAATCGACCTTTGTAGCAATTCCCAAAAAGTCAAGTGCAATAACCTGCTCGGATCACAGAACAATATCTTTAATGAGTCACACACTTAAAACATTTTTGGAAATTGCTTTGTTCGGCTTGAATGTGCTGGCCCAGAGATGCATGGATATGAATCAGGATATGTACTTATGTTTTGTAGACTTTGAAAAGGCATTTGATAAAGTTCAACATAAAAAGCTTGTAGATATATTAAAAAGCAAAAATATTGACAGTCGTGACATGAAAATTATATCTAATATATATTGGAATCAAACTGTCAAGATAAGAGTTGACAACCAGGACACCCAAGATATCAAAATACAGAAAGGAGTCCGTCAGGGTTACGTGCTGTCTCCACTACTTTTCAATGTCTACAGTGAAGCGGTATTTCAAGAAGCGCTCTCAAATTCAATAGAAGGTATATCTATCAATGGAGAAGTTTTGAACAACTTACGTTTTGCAGACGATACAGTTATAATAACAGATAACAACAATGATTTACAGAACGTAATGCAACGCCTTAATGAACGCTGTCATGAGTATGGACTGAAGATGAATTTAAAGAAAACTAAATGCATGATCATAACTAAATCGGCACACGTAAACATCCAATTAACTATTGAAGATACTGTGATTGAGAGTGTGGATAACTACAAATACTTAGGAACATGGATAACATCAAATGTAGACCAAACCAAAGAAATTAAGACACGTATTGAAATAGCACGTGCATCATTAATTAAACTTAAAAAGTTTCTTTGTTGTCGGGATATAAGGTTAGAACTACGCCTAAGGATGCTTCGATGTTACGTGTTCTCTACTCTTCTTTATGGCTTGGAAGCGTGGACGTTGAAACAAGTCCATTTGAATAAGTTGGCCGCCTTTGAATTTTGGTGTTACAGAAGAATCCTACGAATATCATGGATTCAAAGAATGTCGAACGTGGAAGTAACTAGAAGGATAGGAAATCAACCGGAAATAATACTAACTATCAAAAGACGAAAACTTGAGTACTTGGGACATGTGATGAGAGGGCAAAAATACTCATTATTACAACTTATTATGCAAGGCAAAATCCGAGGAAAGCCAAATGTGGGAAGACGAAGAACATCCTGGCTTAAGAACTTACGGGAATGGTTCGAATGCAGTAGTGCAGAGATATTTAGAGCGGCAGTCAACAGGGTCCGCATTGCCATGATGATTTCCAACCTTCGATAGAAGATGGAACTTAAAGAAGAAGAAGTTGTAGACACAAAAGTCACTAAGAGTGTAGAAGTCATTTTTTACAAAATAAAGATCGAGATATGTTAAAAGATACTAGAATAAAGAGCACATATGAAAAAAATTGGTTGAATGAGTAATGAGACAGTAAAACAGACAAAAATAATTAAAAAAATACACGATTGTAAGTGACATAAATGATACGATGTTCCACACAAACGAGATGTTCAAAACATACAAAAGAAGAGTGTTCGAGAAATACTGAATTAATAAAGCGAAAGAAGCCAGTAAAAAACAATGTTCTTAAACGGGTGTCACTTTGTTTTTTCTTGGTAACAACGGAACAAATAGATACTTTGTATCTATACTTTCCTTAATATTTTTCTAAAATGATAAAAAAGGAAACAATCACACTTAAGTCTTAATAAAAATTAATTGGAATTGTGTTTTCGATGTCCAATAGAAAAAAAGATTTTACAGTAAATAACAATACAAAACTGTTACATACTGGATATATATTTATTTGGACATATTAATTCAGATCTTACAAACAGAAATGTCCTTTACAATTTGGTACCTTTACTTTAGTGTTCTACAAAAAAAAAACAATGGTGATACACAAAAAAATACGGGACGTACCCAAAAAAACTCTATAACTGCACTAGGTCACTAGGTACAAATGAAAGAAAATAAAAACGCTATCAGGTTTCTTTCTTGTTACGGTTCGCCAAATGGAAATATTCAGCTTAGTTGTTATCTACTGAAGCAGAGTGAGAGCATTAGGAAAACTTACTGGAATATATTTTTTTGACTGTACTTGCTTCGAGTGAAGACTTTTAATAAAAAAAACACTGTTTCTCAACGAACAAATTGATGAAATATGGACTACTTCACCTTCACTCCCATAAACCATAAACCAGAGTATATTCTCGACAATAAAGAACAAAAAAACTAGTGTCATTCGAATATACAAGGGTACTGTCGAGGGTACTACAAATCGATGATACTGGAAGGACGGGATCCACTATCTGAAAAAAAACCAGACTACCACCGCACTGTTTCGAATCCCACGCGCTAATGTTCCCACACCTGGGAATAAAGTAGCATGTAGGTAATTAGGTCAATACAAAAAAGTTACCAGAGGAAATATAATTTAACTTCGCTCTTTAATTTTTCTTTCATTGATTAACTATTTATATGGGACATAAGCCACAATTAAATTGAAAAAAATAATTTTATTAACGTTTCGACGCCCAAATCTGGTGTCGTTGTCAAAATACAAAATACTACTAAATTAAACAAAAATGTTGTTGCTGAGTAAAAACTTCTAATAATTTATTTAATCTGACTCATTTATATTGGCAATTCAGACATATATTATACATTTTAAAGTAGAAAACTTTAAAATGATATTGCTAATATTTATGAGTTGCGTTCCTCTCGACGAGTATTAAATAAACAAACCCTTTACTAGCGACGTCTCCCAATACAAACAAAAAATTGGGTCTTGATTACTCATCGAAACGACACATAAGTGTTTTACGCCGAAATTTGTAAGATTTTTGTTCGATTTTTCTTATTTTGTTAATGCCATACTCTGCATATAGTACAAAGACTCGTTTCATATGGGCTCTCTGAACCGCAAAGTGGAATGTTTTCCTGGCGGTGCCTTTTGGTATGTTTATACCTGGGTTAAGCAGAAAGCTTGAATTGAGTCGAAATTCATTTCGCTTATTCCCCGTTAGAGGGCGTTCTATCCATACTGCGATATAAATTATTTTAATTTATATCGACAATTTACGGTCGGAATGGTAAAAATCTGTCTTCCTTAGAGCCTCCTTGACAACAGGTAGACCTAGAAATAGTACTATCGGGGGATGGAGGAAGACAGATTTTAATCAAAACGAAACCGTAGATTTTCTTATTTTTTTAATAAATTATAATTATGTTGATATATAAGACGTTTGTAGAAAAAATATTGTGTGATATACGTGTTAAAAAGTACATTTTTAAGGCACTCATCTGAATTGCAGAATTCGCTTCGCTCATTCTGCAAACTTTCACATGCGTGCCTTAAACGTGTACTTTTAACACTTATATCATAAATAACTATTTTCGCGTAGGAATATATTGCAATTCTTTATTGCCCTTTACCATATTTTAGGCACCTGTCTTCACAGCTCTTATCGGGAAGCTACAGATACATTTATAGTTAATATTTCAAACGAAGATTAACCCTTTTCCTACACATTTGCAGCCACCTTCGCAAGATTTTATCTACCGATCGGCACGTTCCAGACATCCACGAAATTTATTTAATTGATTTGAGCCAAAACGACCTCAGTTGATTTCGTGAAAAGGGAAATAACGCCACAGGAAACGCTAGACCCTTTTTCCTTTTCAAAACCATTATTCTAAAGCTCTATTTTCGTGAACTGCTAACAGGATTGGACTTTTAGAATGATGTTCACACCTTTCGATGACATGTCTATGTGAGATTATTTTTTAATGATTTTAATTTCTATTCGTGTAGTAAGATTTTTCATCAGTTGTTTTCTTTTCAATCAGATTATTACTATAATGGGAAATAGTCCAGGACTAATCTGTAAAAAAACGTGTATTTTTAGATGTGAGAGGTTGATTCGGATCTTTGCATTAGGATTTTTGCAGATAAAGTTAGGTGACACCTTCAGTAATAATAATTGACTTATGCTCCTTCTCAAATATGCCCGGAACATTAATAAAAAAATTAAAATATTTAAAAATTTCGAAAAACATCGATTTTTTTCTGCTTTCTTTGTTTATAACTTTAAAAGGGTTCGTTTTGGAACAAAGTCGTAGAAAAATAAAACAAAGATAATTGAATTTTGTATGATATACGACTGGTCAAAAATGTCTTATGGTATTACCTTTTCTGCAATATAGCAATAAATACATAAGGGGGCAAAA
Organism: Diabrotica virgifera virgifera; assembly: GCF_917563875.1. Classification (NCBI taxonomy): domain Eukaryota; kingdom Metazoa; phylum Arthropoda; class Insecta; order Coleoptera; family Chrysomelidae; genus Diabrotica; species Diabrotica virgifera. The sequence continues at coordinate 193,834,497 of NC_065449.1, forward strand.
ATACGCCTGTTGTTATTCAATGTTTCTTAACCACTTTGGTGGCACTTTGAACCATGGTAATTCGCTTAGAAAATTCTTATAACTTACTTAAATGGTCTACTAAATTTCATTAAAATCGACGTAATAGATTTTGAATAATACATTTGCAATATGTTTTTAAAAAAGTTCAAATTTTTTAAAATCTTTCTGAACAAAAAGTAGACCATTTAGAAGTTGGTTAATTTTTTTACATATATCTATCTAATACAATTTACAGAATTAAAATCGGATTATTTAAGGGGCCTCAGCAATGTTTTAAAATTATAAACAATTTTTTGGCTTATAAACAAATAGCTTTGTTTAATAATAAAAAAATTAATTTTTAGCAATGCAAATAATTAAAACCGGTATAATTTGACTTAAACTTTCAAATGCTGTCAGCAGAATTGCTATTTTATTTTTTAATCAAAAGTTATTCTCGTTCAAAAATTGCAATTTTTCGATTTTTTTGAATGTTCCACCGCGTTTATCTCGAAAACTATGCATCCTACGAAAAAACTTGTACGAACATTTTTTGCTTAGAATTACCCAAGACATACAAAAAGTTTTATTTTGCGAAAAATCGATGTTATGTAATTCCTCAAGTTCTTTGTTTGTAACAATCTTATCGACATCCTGATCAACTCTTACCCAAAAAAATCGTGTTCTACGGGTGGTCAAAATACATAAAAAAAACTTATGTAAGTCCATCTAAATAAAGGAGCCCGTAGCACCTCCTCCTGGACACAGCACTAATTTGTTTATAAACCAAAAAATTGTTTATAACTTTAAAACATTGCTGAGGCTGCTTAAAAAATCCGATTTCAATTCTGTAAAGTGCATTAGATAGGTGGAGTGCTTCTGTATATGTAAAAGATTGATAAATCTTTTTATGTTCTAGTTTTTGTTGTGCAAGATTCTAAAAAATTTTAATTTAAAAAAAAAGTTTAGATTGCAAAATTAGTATGCAAAATCTAGTAAGTCAATTTTAATGAAATTTGGTGGACGGTTTTAGCATATTACAAAATTTTCTAAGCGAATTAGGAAGGTCCCAAGTGTAACCTAAGTGATGGAAAAAGATTGAATAAGGACAGGCTTGTTTTGCCCCCTTATTTTATATTTATTGCTATTTTGCAGCAAGGGTGTTAAATTAAGACATTTTTAAACAATCGTATCTGATAGAAAATTTAATTATCTTTGTTTTATTCCTATACGACTTTGTTCCAAAATGAATCGTTTTAAAGTATAAGCAAAGAAAGTAGAAAAAAAAACGAATTTTTTTGAAATTTTTAAATATTTTATTTTTTTTATTAATGTTCCGGGCATATTTGAGAAGGAGCATAAGTCAATTATTATTAAAGAAGTTATCACCTAAATTTATCCGCAAAAATCCGAATGCCACCTCTCACATCCACCTAAAAACAGATCCTTCCTTGTCTAAAAAATGTGCATTATTATACTGTAAAAACAATGAGTTTTCTAGTTTTGACAACTGTCACATTTAAGCAAATAAATCAAAATAAACGTTTTAATTTATTTTGAAAATAAATAAACAAAAAAATACTTATGCACAATTTTATTTGGAAGAAACTTTTGCACCTCCGTTTCGTATGAATATAAAATGCTGAAATGATAAAACCTCTGAAGGGTTTCATAAAAGAATGGTTAATTGATGTTTTGAGAAAATAATTTAAAAGTTACAAGAGAAGTTGCGTTTTACTAATTTACCCCCAAAGAGTATATTGAGAGTTTGTATTCAGACCCCAGGCTGAAATCAATTAAATTATTATTGTGGTACCATTAGTTTTTAACACAGATTTTTTTTTAAACTTCTTTGCCTCTAAGTATTTTTTCGCTAAGTCTAAGTCGAGATACAAAGAAGTACTTATAAGACACTGCCAGAGCTTTCCTCTTCTTTAACCAACATTTATCAGCTTTAGGTACTGTGTTTTGATGTTATGTTAGCGCACATTGATTTTTTTAAGTCTCTCACGAGAGATAAGACAATAGGAGTATGTACTTGTGTCTTCTGTGACCAGCATTTTTTGACTGTCTTCCCGATGTTATGTTTTTACGCGACTTGGGGAAAGAAAAAGCCTACTGTGACGTCAACAGATTGGACTTTCCTGCCTATTGTTTCTATTTTACCGCTACTTTTCTATTATATCGATACCCTTTAAGCTATTCAAAATAAAAAGGGTCCGTGTACGTCTCTGAAATTAGCGACTGGATATGCCTCAAGTTAACCTTCTTCTTCTTAAAGTTCCCTCTCCTATCGGAGGTTGGATATCATAATGGCTATGGTCACTTTGTTCGCTGCTGCTCTGAACAGTTGTAATGAACTACAGTTAAACCATTCTCTAAGGTTCCTCAGCCAGGAGATGCGTCTTCTTCCTATGCTTCTTCCTTGGATCCTTCCTTGCATAATAATTCTCAGCAGCTCATATTTTTCTCCTCTGGTAATGTGACCCAAATATTCCAGTTTTTTAGTTTTTATACTCTTTATAATTTCTATCTCCTTATTTAAACGTCGTAGCATTTCAACATTGGTAATCCTTTGAACCCACTGAATTTTCAATACTCTTCTGTAACACCACATTTCGAACGCTTCGATTCTTCTTATGTGTTGTCTCTTCAATATCCAAGCTTCCATTCCGTGTAGCAATATAGAAAATATGTAGCATCTTAGAGCCCTCAATCTGAGAGGCAACTGAAACTGAGGGTCTTTGGTTGTAAGCAGTGTCTTCATCTTTATAAATGCTTGCTTTGCAGTTTCAATTCAGACTTTAATTTCTTGGCTTTGGTCATTTTTGTCATCAACCCAGGTTCCCAGATATTTGTATGTCTTCACTTTTTCTATTTGGGTTTGCTCTATCATTAACCTTTCATTTCCATGTTCTGTTTTTGAGACATTCATAAATTTAGTTTTTTTCTTGTTTATTTTTAGTCCGTATCGAATGTAATAATCGGTAATTCTATTTAGCAATTCTTGTAGCGATTCCAGGGTGTCTGCCATTTTAACGTTGTCATCAGCGAATCTTATGTTATTTACTATTCTTTCGTATTCTTTCGTTTATAGAGATTCCATCACTTAGCTCCGCTATCGCTTCCTGAAATATGGCTTCACTGTACAGGTTAAACAGTAACGGCGACAGAACACAGTTCTGTCTTACTCCTCTCTTTATATCATTATTCTCGGATTCTTGTTCTTCTATCTTTATATTGGCCTTTTGATTCCAATACAGATTGATGATAATTCGTAAATCTCGTCTGTCTATATCTCTGTTTTTCAATAATTCTATTAGTTTTTCATGTCGGACCCTGTCACACGATTTTTCGAAGTCGATGAAACAGGAATAAATATCCAGGTTCATATCTAACCATCTTTGAGAGAGAACATTAAACACAAACAATGCCTCTCTTGTTCCAAGTCCTTTACGGAACCCAAATTGGGTATCATCCATATCATATTCTAGCTTTCTGTATAATCTTCCATGAATCACCTTTAGAAATATTTCGAGGGTATGGCTTATTAGTGAGATTGTCCTATATTCCGAACAATCTTAGGCATATATTGTTTTTGATATTGTTACAAAGGTGGATACTAACCATTCCTGAGGGATTTTTTCGATTTTATATACTTATTAAACAGATCCAGTAGTACAGGCAGAATTTTATCGTCTAGACATTTTCAAGTTAACCTGTAAACATAATAATAATTAGTAAATTTAATGAAAACATTTCTCTTACTACAAGGTATATTTATTTAAAAAAACCTTAAAAGGGCCACAAATATCACAGAACGTTTTAGCTCTGTAAAAAGAGCATCATTAGTGTTACAGGCTTGACATGCTGAGCCACCCAAAAATACAATGGTTAAAACCTTTTAAATGTTGACTAAATGTCTTACATAGTTAAATAAATGATGAAATCAATCCAAAGGATGGATATAATCCCTAAGGATAATAGGCGAGCGAGAGATACCCCTAAAATAAGCAGGTACTGACCACGGAGAGGTGAATGGCTAATTCTATTCACACTTTATATTTTTGAAGGTGCTGAAAACGAAAATGTGGTATATTTTAAATTTTATGTCCGGGAACATTATCAAAATCCCAATTTTAACCTAAAAATAAAAAAAAAGAAATCACTTTTTTTGCGTTTACCTCGCTACAACTCTGTTCCCTTTTAATATTTTTTTCTGAAATTTTTACAGTATATATTTACCACATTTGTTAAGAGAATGGTACTTACTTCAAGCTTTCAGTCTTATTCTAATAAAAGTTATGAATTTTTTAAAGTGAAAGGTGCAGATTTCTGAATTGCAAAGTTCAATCGCAAAAGTTGAGCGACGAAGTTTGAAATTGAGCGTTTTAATCATTTGTATGTTAAAGTATACAGTACATAGAAGTTTTTTGGAAAGTTTTAGATCAAAATATTTCATAGAAAAAAAATAGTTCAACTTTTATTATCGACATTAGAAATCCCCAATATAACGGTTACTTTTCGAGATACTGACCATGGGTGGTGAATGGCTAATTTTGGTCTTATATTATGTTTCTGACGGTGCTGAAAACGAAAATGAAATTTATTTTAAATTTTAGGTGGGGAAATATTGTCAAAATCGCAATTTTACCATAAAAATAAAAAAAGTGAAATCACGTTTTTTTGCTTTTAACTCGCTACAACTCTGGACGATTTTAATATTTTTTTCTTAAGTTTGTTCACTATATGTTGCTCACCTTTTTATAGACAACGGTATCTGTTTTAAGATTTTAGTCTTATTCTGTTAAAAGTTATGAGTTTTTTTAAGTACAAGGTGCAGATTCGTGAATTGTAAAGTTTAATCGCAAAAGTTGAGAGGGAAAATTTAAAATTTATTTTATTTATCACGTTTATATTAAAACATAGAGTACAGAGAAGTTTTCTGGAAAGTTTTAGTTACAAATGTTTAATAGAAAAAAAATGGCGCAACTTTTAATATAGACGTTATACATCCCCAAAATAACACTTATTTTTATAGATACTGACCATGGGAGGTGAATGGCTAATTTTGGTCTTATTTCAAGTTTTCGATGGTGCTGACAATAAAAAAGTGGTTTATTTTGAATTTTATGTGAGGAAACATTGTCAAAATCGCAATTTTAACCTAAAAATGAAAAAAAAAAAGTGAAGTCACGAATTTTTACGTTTAACTCACTACAACTCTGTTTCATTTTAATATTTTTTACTAAAATTTCTACAGCATATATTTCTCATCTTTGTGAAGACTATAAAAGTAACTGTAGTCTTTCAGTCTTATTTTTATAAAAGTTATGAATTTTTAAAAATAAAAGGTGCAGATTCGTGAATTGCAGAGTTAAATCGCAAGAATTAAGTGACAAAATTTAAAATCTATCTATTTGATTTAATTTATGTTAAACCATAGAGTTCAAAGAAGTTTTATGGGGAGTTTTAGGTCTAGATGTGTTATAGAAAAAATATGGTGCAACTTGTAATTTTAAGAAAAACGTGGTTTAAGTTTATTTTATTTTTAGGGCAAAATTGCGATTTTGACAATGTTCTCCCACCTAAAATTCAAAATAAACTTGATTTTCGTTTTCAGTACCATCAAAAACATAAAGTTTGACCAAAATTAGCCATTCACCATCAATCTTCAGTATCACGAAAAATTAGCGTTATTTTGGGGACTTATAACGTAGATGTTAAACGTTGCACCATTTGTTTTCTATAAAACATTTTGGTCCAAAACTTTCCAGAAAACTTCTTTGTACTCATGTTTTATTTTTAAATTTGATTTAAAATCTATATTTCAAATTTTGTCAGTCAAATTTTGCGATTAAACTTTGCAATTCACGAATCTGCACCTTGTACTTTAAAAGATTCATAACTTTTACTAGAATAAGACTAAAAGCTTAAAGCAGAAACCATTGCCTTCAAAAATGTGAGCGATATATAGTGTACAAACTTTAGAAAAAAAAATATTAAAACGGAACAGAGTTGTAGCGAGGTAAACGCAAAAAAACGTGATTTCATTTTTTTTTTATTTTTAGGTTAAAATTGCGATTTTGACAATGTTCCCCCACATAAAATTCAAGATAAACTTCATTTTCGGTTTCAGCACCCTCGAAAATATAAAGTATGAATAAAATTAGCCATTCACCCCTCCGTGGTCAGTATCTCGAAAACTAAGCGCTTTTTTGATGGTGTCCCGCTCGTGTATAAGGCCCTGGGCTTGACTCCCACGAGGCACGTGGGTTGCTAGGTGAAAAATTAAGTCTTCACATTGAGAGCGGTGAATGGCAACTAAACTGAGTTTATCCTTAGGGATTATATTCATCCTTTGGATTTCATAATTGATTTAACTATGTAAGACATTTGAGAAAACAAAATCTGAGAAATTTTGCTTTTTATAAAAAGATACTTTCTAACATATTAATCAAAGTAACTGTAATATAAAATACAATCCAATTCATTTACTTACAAATGACTTTATTCCGACTTTCGTACGATTACGTTCAATCCGACGTTGTTTTGTAATCTCCTGCACATTAGTATTATCGACTTGTTCCGGTTCTGTGCCCGAACCCTAATTTAGAAAGAATTACAGCTCGAAAAAGGTGCTCCTGATTACTGTATTATCTAAACTTCCGACGAGACGTCCCAAACTCATTTACTTCCCTTTTTCGGGACAAATTATTCATGGAATTTTCACTACAATTCCTAAACGGAATAATTTTATGTGTAATGTAGGTTCCTTAGTTAAAAACATCTGGACAGTGGAATAAATTCAAAATATTTATTTATTGACTCCAAGATTTAGTTACGTTAAAAGCGTAGGCGCAAATATTTTACAGCTATCCCTATCTTTTCTTGCTTTACATGGCAAATTACGTTTAGTAAAATTCTCACTGGTATGGAGATGTAAACATTAGTTGACAATGACATTGTCATCATTAACCTAGACAGGGCTTTTGAATGTTCTTGGATAACCGTTACATATATAATCATTTTAAGTTATTAATTCAGTTATATTATTATAGAAGTTTTCATGGACTTTTGGATTTCGGCTATAACGTAATCTTTTATTCTGCGTTTAAGTTTTTCAAAAATACGTATTAGTTTTCTCAGGATTCGAAAAAAAATGCATTTAAATAGCATTGGAGTCAAAATTTTTCTCCTATCCCCTTAATTACTATAAAATGTATGAATAGTGTGAGACTCATCTAGGATTCCTCCTTGTCATAGACCTTATTTAGTTGGAAATTCTTCTAATTTTCTACTTGAAAACGTTAGTATTAAACTCTGTAAGCAATTCGTTACTTTAAAGTATAGTTTAAAATAACTATAGTTTACTACGTAAACTTTCATTGAAATAAGTCATCCCATCTATAGTGATTAAAACGAAGAATACAACACAAAAGTAATTGCAAAACAGAGAAAAATTCTCGTGCAGTAGCACACCATTACAACACAACAGGCCACACATTTAATTCATTAGACGACAAGATCTTAGATACAGAAAACAATTTAAAAAAAAATATTATTTCTCGAAATGTACTACATAAACAAAAATAAAAATTCAATTAACTATAAGAAAGATACCCAAATATTGAGCGACATACAGGGTGCGCCAAACCTCTGGTCTTCTTTGATTACGGCTAAACTATGAGATATACAAAAAAATGTTTATAACAAAACTAATGTGTATCAAAGAGGTCTATAATTTAAAATTATTTTCAATTATACAGGGTGAGTCAGAACGACGGTATGAACCAAAGTTGTATTTTTTTAAATGGAATACCCTGTATATTAAATCATTTTTGAATATATTATTTAAAAATATGAAAAACTTGTATAAGGTCTTATAGGCCTAAAGTTAATAATTTTCAACATATTTACATTTTTATTGAGAAAAATGGTAATATTTATAGGGTTGTGGATTATGTTTCCAAGGAAATAAAAATTTAGGTGATAGGTCAAAGTTTTTAAAATATAGTGTTATTTTTAAATAATTTAATATTTTTTACTTTTAGCCATAAAATATACAGTGTGATCACTATTTGCAAATACAAAATTTTCTCATTTTTTTAAATGGGACACCCTGTATATTAGTTTTGCGTTTGGTAGTAAATATTACAACCTTTCTTTTGGTATAAGGTTGTATGTACCTAGCATGTTTCGTTTTGTAGATATTTAAAAAAACTATAGATTTTACGTTTTTGCGGATTTTTTATTTAAAAAATTTTTTGCAAAAAAAATAATTATAATCTGGTTTTAGAAACATACACTAAAATATAAAATATGAAAATAAAAACGTAATTAAAGATTAAAATAAATTGTATGCTAGTACAATTCAATTGAATTTAATAACTTTAAATTATTTTACAAAAAATATTTTACCTTATTAATGAATACATAAATTAGTTACTAAATTAAATAAACAACCAAATTTTAAATCAATCGTAGTAATTCTTCTACCGCAGCAACTTTCCTGTACCAAATTAATTGTTAGTTATATTGTATTTACGAGTAAGATCAGTTAATAACTTTTTAATTTACCTACATCTTGAGAACGTATAAAGTATGCTTTGAAACAAATGAACGTTATGGAAGTATATTAAGAAGTAAATAGTATCTATGTACCTACTCGTGTCACAAAAGCTGGTAATAATTTCTAATGGTTTCGCCCAAAACAAATGTCATATCCAAAAATTTTTCGGTTAAAAAATTAAAATTTAAAATATAAAAAATTGTTACAAAAATTTCAACTACAAAAGTATTACCAGTTTTTGTGACACCAGTAAATACTATTTATATTAATAAATAATTTGGATGATACATTTAACATTCATTTGTTTCAAAGCATACTTTATAATAATTTTTATATTCTCAAGATGTATGTAAGTAAAAAAAGGTAAATTAAAAGTTTAACTAAATACAATTTAACTAACAATTAATTTGGTACAGGAAAGTTGCTGTAGTAGAAAAATTACTACGGTTGATTTAAAATTTGGTTGTTTATTTAATTTAGTAACTAATTTATGCATTCATTAATATGGTAAAATATTTTTTGTAAAATAATTTAAAGTTATTAAATTCAATTGAATTGTACTAGCATACGATTTATTTTAATCTTTAATTACGTTTTTATTTTCATATTTTATATTTTAGTGTATGTTTCTAAAATCAGATCATAATTATTTTTTTTGCAAAAAAATTTTTAAATAAAAAATCCGCAAACACGTAAAATCTATAGTTTTTTTAAAATATCTACAAAACGAAGCAAGCTAGGTACATACAACCTTATACCAAAAGAAAGGTTGTAATATTTACTACAAAACGCAAAACTAATATACAGGGTGTCCCATTTAAAAAAATGAGAAAATTTTGTATTTGCAAATAGTGATCACACTGTATATTTTATGGATAAAAGTAAAAAATATTAAATTTTTTAAAAATAACACTATATTTTAAAAACTTTGACATATCACCTAAATTTTTATTTCCTTGGAAACATAATCCACAACCCTATAAATATTACCATTTTTCTCAATAAAAATGAAAATATTTCGAAAATTATTAACTTTAGGCCTATAAGACCTTATACAAATTTTTCATATTTTTAAATAATATATTCAAAAATGATTTAATATACAGGGTGTTCCATTTAAAAAAATAAAACTTTGGTTCATACCGTCGTTCTGACTCACCCTGTATAATTGAAAATAATTTTAAATTATAGACCTCTTTGATACACATTAGTTTTGTTATAAACATTTTTTTGTATATCTCATAGTTTAGCCGTAATCAACGAAGACCAGAGGTTTGGCGCACCCTGTATATCTACTGCAAAAAAATTTAAAATTATGAAAAAACAAAATTTTTGACAGCTGGTTCGATAAGTAATTCATATTGAATTATGGTGGCTTATGGTAATTCACTTTACTACGACTACTTTTCCTTCTTTGTGATTTTATTTGAGCTCTAAGCCTCCGAAGACGTCGTATGAATACAAACATGCCAGTATTAGATCAAATAGAAAAACTAAACAAGCGTTACTCTGCCTGAATTCACGTCCTACGTAAACATTGTCTTTCCTCTGATTGTGCAGAGAAATAAACTGATCAACAGAGGGCCGTCTATAAGACAGTGATGCCATCTGTATGTGATTTTACACCGTGAAAACTATATGGAATAAACAATATTTTAATAAATAATTAAATTTTTAAAATGTATGAAATTTTATTTTTGAGACTGCTTGATAATAACAAGCACGGGATTTTTGTAATTTTTTATTGTAACATTTTCTACCTGCAACTATAAATAGAACATGCAAAGTAGAACAAAACAGAATACCACAATAATGGAGATCAAGCATCCTAATACCTCTCTTCAAAAAAGGAGACAAATCGGACCCGGAAAATTACAGACGAATTAACTCATTAATCACAACATTAAAATTAACAACCAAAGTGATAGCCAACAAACAGAATGAAATTATAACATTAGCAGAAGAATAACAAGGTTTTAGGTCGGGAAGATCATGCACTGACGCTATATTTATATTGAGGCAAGTTCAAGAGACATCGTTAGAATACAACAAACCAGTATATTTATGTTTCGTGAACCTTAAGAAAGAATTTGACAGGGTCAAACTAAAGGACGTTATCCATTTGTTATACTCAATAGAGGTACCTCTAGGAATAATTTAAACGATTGAAAACATCTACAGAACAACACAATAAAAGTAAAAGTAGAAGTTGCACTACTGATGGAACTGACCACTGACTACTGACTGAACTAACTGACTCAATTGAAGCTGGCAATGGAATAAGGCAGGGGGATTCCTTGAGTCATTGACGGCTCAACCTGATCATAGATGAAATAATAAAAAAGTAAGAACCAAAAAAGTATACCAAATGAGAGAAAAACAACTTAAAATAATCTGCTATGCAGACGATGAAATTATGCAATACTAATCACTCAAAGTGAAGATGATTTACAACGTATGCTGCACCAATTTCACATAACCGCCAGAAAATTTAACATGTTAATTTCCCCAAAAAAAGACAAAATACATGGTTATAACAACAAATCCAATAAGATGTAAATTGGAGCTGGAGGGTCAGATAATAGAGCAAGTGATGGAGTTTAAATATCTAGGCATCACACTATCTAGCTACGGAAGGTTCGAAACAGAAATGGAAGATCAAGTGAATAGAGCAAACAGAGCCGCAGGTTGCGTGAATGACACAATATGGGGAAATAAAAATATCGGAAAAGAAATTAAAGGCAGAATTTACAAAACAGTCACCAGACCAATAATGACATACCTGGCAGAAACACGATCCGACACAGAGAGGACACAAAGATTGCTCGAAACAGCGGAGATGAAAACCCTTCAAAAAATCGCTGGTAAGACTCTATGGGACAGAGCTGGAAGTACAGATATACGACAGAGGTGCAAGGTGGAGACCATTAATAACTGGGTAAGAAACAGAAGAATAGAATAGAATGACCACATAAGCTGAATCACAACAACTAGAGTAGTAAGGACAGCGAGAGACGGTTCCCCAATAGGAAGACGATCAGTGGGAAGACCACGAAAACGATGGAATGACAGCTTACTACAGGCACATTGAAAAAACAGACAGAGTCATGTCTATATAAAAAGAAGAATAAGAAGAATATAATTAAGATTTACTTAAGATTACGCAGGACATTGAACATTAATAAAATTAAAAAGAACAAAGTCAAATAGGCGGAATAACAAAATATAAATATACACGAAAAGTATCAAAAGTAGCTTACCCTTTGTCAGCGCCTTGATGACACAAGTCAAACTTTTACTATAGACTGCTAAGTGGAAAATAAATTTAAATTCCGAAGATATGCCTTTTTATAGAAAAAATATTTAAAGAGGGTTATAATAAGGTTACTTTGCGTGCGGTCTGAATAGTTTTTGGGGACATTTTCAAACGAAACGTGACGAAACTGAAATTGGCCAAACTAACGGGACAATCTTTCGGTCGGTCCTTCTACGGGATTAGTTACTATATTTGCAAGCAACAGGCACCGACAACTTTAGTCAAAGCAACTCGAGGGTAGTTTTACCAGGAAACCATGTAATGGCAGTCGAGCGGTAACTTTTAAACAAAGCTTATATTAAGTTCCAAAAAACGTAACGGTCAGTCAAAGTTGATGAGCGTTAACAAAATATTTTCACGGTTTCACTCAAAAAAAAACAAATCGGTTTACTATTAGTAGATTCATCATCATCCAGCTTCAAAAGTCCACTGCTGAACATAGGCCTCCTCCCCTCGTTTCCAACCCCATTTATTCTGCGCCGCTCTCATCCAGTTTTTTTTATTTACCTTTTTTAAGTCGTCAGCCCATCTTGTAGGCGGTCGACCGACACTTCTCTTGTCTTCTCTTGGCCTCCATTCCAATAACCTCTTCGTCCATCGCCCATATGTCATTCTGGCTATGTGTCCTGCCCATCTCCACTTTAACCTGGCTATCCTCTCGATGACGTCAGTCACCTTTGTTCTTCTTCTGATTTCTTCGTTTCTGATTTTGTCTCGCAGAGTTATTCCTAACATTGATCGCTCCATTCTTCTCTGCGTGACTCTTAGTTTGGCAGCCGAGGCTTTAGTTAACGTAAGTGTTTCTGATCCGTACGTCAAGACAGGGAGGATGCACTGATCAAATACCTTTCTCTTTAGGCATGTGGGCAACTCACTTTTAAAAGTTTCTCTCAGTTTTCCAAATGCTGCCCACCCAAGACCGATTCTTCTTGTCAGCTTATGAGTCTGGTTATCCCTGCCAATCGTAATTTCATGTCCCAGGTATTTATATCTATCTACGAGTTCTATTTCCTTCCCACCAATACTGATGTTCTGGTTGGGTACCAAATTTGTCATTATTTTTGTTTTTGAGATATTTATATTTAAACCTACATTTTCTGTAGCCACAACGAGTTCTTATACCATCTCTCTTGCCATACCTAGATCCTCAGCTGCTATGACTATATCATCGGCGAAACGTAAGTTGTTTAGGTATTCTCCATCTATTTTTATTCCCTTTGTCATCCAATCCAAACTCTTGAAAGCATGTTCTAAGACCGTATTAAAAAGTTTAGGTGACATTGGGTCTCCTTGTCTAAACCCCCGTTCTATTTTTATGCGATTACTGTTAGTATGTAATTTGACGGTGGTTGTTGCCTGTAAGTATATTTTGTGTAATAATTTTGTATGCCTATAATCTAACCTGCATTCTTTAAGCGCCTGTAATATTTTGCTAAGTTCAACTGTGTCAAAGGCTTTATGAAAATCTATAAAAACTAGAACTAGGGGTTTATTGTATTCCACTACTTTCTCTATCAGGGTTTTTATACTTTGTAGATGGTCATTTGTTCCGTAATTTTTTCGGAATCCTGCCTGTTCTCTTGGTTGATAAGTCTCTAACTTTCTTTCCATTCTCTTAACTATTATTCGCGTAAATAGCTTATATAAATGGCTGAGGAGGCTAATCGGTCTGTAATTCTCTAAATTGGATTTGTCTCCTGCTTTGTGTAATAGAATCATAGTAGCGTTGTTCCAGTCCGTTGGAATATTGGCGTTGTGAAGGCAGATATTGAAAAGTAGTTTAATTTTTTCAAGTAGTATATTTCCTCCAATTTTTAGTGCCTCTGATACTATTCCATCTTCACCTGGGGTTCGATTATTTTTCATTTTCTTCAGAGCCTCTTTGATTTCTGATTTTGTTATATCGGGCATTAAATCCGATCCTTGATTTAATACCCCAGTTTTTACTGTAATTGGAGGTTGCGTATTGTCATCTTTTTTTCTTGATTTGTATAACTCTGTGTAGAACTCTTCGACTATTGTTAATATTTCATCTCTGTTTGTAGTTTCTTTTCCAGTTCTGTTTCTTAGTTTGTTGATTTCTATTTTTCCTTTTTGTACGCTTTTCTTTAAAACTTTCATGTTCTTATTTTGCTCTATTGCTTGTTTTGTTTTTTCTACATTGTAGTTTCTTATGTCTTTTCCTATTGCCTTTGTGATAGTCTTATTTATTTGATTTAGCGCTTCTTTGCTGGAACTGTTATCTCCTTTCATCTGTCGTCTTAGTTCTATAAGGGTTTTAGTAGGTTGACTTAGTTTTTCATCTTTTTGGTTTGTTGGACAGTATTTAGTTTGAGCCTGTTGGATTGTGGTGATTATTTGCTTGTTCAATATATTAATGTCTGTTGTTGTTGTATCTTTCAATGTATCATTAATATATTTTTCGAACTCCTGAATATTAGTTGGTTTACCCATTTCTTTGGGTGTTTCTTATTTATCATTTTGAGTCTTTCCTTTTCGATCAATATCGTTATTTTAGCTCTTACTAACCTGTGATCACTGCTTGTGCTGAACTGGTTTAACATATTTACGTCTTTAAATAATTATTTTTTATTTGTTAAGAAATAGTCGATTTCGTTTCTTGTTTTTTTCATCAGGACTTTCCCAGGTCCATCTTCTGTGTTTTTTCTTTTTAAAGAAGCTGTTTATTTGATAGAGATTGTTTTCCAAAAGAAAAGTTAACAGTTGTTTGCCTCTATCATTTCTGCCTTCGCTTCCAAAATTTCCCAATATTATTTCAGAGGGGTCTTCCTTGGTACCTATTTTGGCGTTGAAATCACCGCCTATTATTAAGAAGTGGCCAGGATTTTCCTTGATTGCGCAGGATATTTGGTCGTAGAATATTTGGACTTCTTCATCTGAATGGCCTGTAGTAGGTGCGTACACTTGAATGAACTTTAGGATATATCTGGTGCTCATTTTGATGTTTAAGTAGACCACCCTTGTTGATATTTGGTTTATTGACACAATTCTGTTCGCATTTCTTTTGTGAATAAAGAAGCCGACTCCTCCGACTGTCGATTCCTCTTCCCCTTTGTAGTACCACAAATGGGCTGATGGGAGTGAGATAAGATTCTCTCCTTTTTTTCTAACTTCGCTGATACCCACAATACCCCAATTCACTTTTGAAAGTTCTTCCTCCATTTCTTCGAACCTTTCTTCGGTAGAGAGCGACCGAGCATTATATGTGGCGATGTTGAGGTTTATTAGATTAATATATGATAATAATATTATAATATGACCTATATACCTATCACGCGGTGACCGGTTTATTAGACCAGTCCTCAAGGGCTTGTTATTAAAAATATTCTTAGCAAATTAGGCATAAGGCTGATACTCTTTTTCTTGTAATTCCTATAAATACTACACGTTTCTATAGGGATTAGATATACTAAAATTGCATGGCCATTAAAATTGATGAGACTCTACTCCTGTTTTTCACTTATGTGAAATTATGTTTTGTTGTACGCCAAACCCAGTTTTCCTTAGTACATAATTGCTTCAAGTTTCCTTGATGGTGATGCGTATACTTTCAGGCAAAATAATTTGTTATTCATACACACTCCCGAACCTAACTAGCTTTAATTATTTATAACTTATATTTTTCAATCAATGCTGCGACCGAGATTCTCCGTGAATTCGGGATCCTGCAAGTAACAGTTGACAAGCGGTTACATCAATATTTCACAACCATCTAAGAGATTATTAAACATTCAGCAGAGCGTTAGCATGGGTAAGTAGACGTGAAAATTCAAGTGAAAACTCATGTATAGCGCTCCTTGCGGTTAAATGGGTCTTTCAATGAAAATTAGTAGAATGGAGTGCTTTATAATGGTTCTTATTAGTTTTAGAGGTACTGCGAAATTAGTCCTATAAATTATATGCCGGATTTATGAATTATTTTGAAGGCTTATATTGAATAAGTTACGCTGTGTACAAATTTTGCTACACTAAGGTAAACATAATAGTCTAAGAGCTAGTGAACCCTCCGACTAACGGTCGTCCTGTAAGGCTAGACATTTGTCTAGTGATAATTCATAGCACACCAAGGCTAAAAACCATGACCTGGCAGGCCTCAGCGGTGCACGTGTATCTACCAGGTGAATCGAAAAGTGCAAATTTAGGGGGTAAAATAAACTTTCTCCTGTAAGGTTTAAATTTAAGTATGTGTTTGAGTAAGTCATTTAGAAGAAATGTGTACAGTGACAGGCGATTCTGAAGAGCATAGGACCTTGCCAGGCGAGGGGAAAAATTAGGGGTTTTTCCTAAAATTATTCTTTTTGCATCGAACAAATTTTTTTTAGGTTTTCTGAATCATTCCAAACAAAAAAGGTCTTTAGTGATTTTTCTCTTAAGTTAATAGTTTTTGTTATATAAGCGATTGAAAATTTTGAAAATTGCGAAATCGGCTATTTTTAACCCTAAATCGGACATTTATCTAAAAATTTCAATGTTGCCAAGGTACGCAGATATTCTTTAAACATTGATTGATAAAATCCCGAAGAGTTTTTTGCAATAAAATATCGAAAACTCCTTTGTTTTTTTAATTGCTAAACAAGCGTGCGCGACACTATAGTATAAGTGAGGACGCTTGAGTTTGCATAAATTCATTATCTCGAAAATGGGCAAATTTCAAGAGAAATCCTCAGACAGGTCGATTTTTATTTCTGAATTAGGACTTTTTTGCATATATATAATACTAGTGACGTCATCCATCTGGGCGTGATGACGTAATCGATATTTTTTTTAAATAAAAGTAGAGGTTGTGTGATAGCTCATTCGAAAGGTTATTTAATTCTCTATGCAGTAATATAAACATTAACATAATTATTTATGCATTGTGTACAAAAAAAAAATTTTTTTTATGTGTCAAATTTAATCAAAGTTAATTTAATAAAAAAAATTTTTTTGTACACCCTGTATAAATAATTATGTTAATGTTTATATTACTGAATAGAGAATTAAATAACCTTTCAAATGAGCTATCACACAACCCCTACTCGTATTTAAAAAATTATCGATTACGTCATCACGCCCAGATGGATGACGTCACTAGTATTATATATATGCCAAAAAGTCCTAATTCAAAAATAAAAATCGACCTGTCTGAGGACGTCTCTTGAAGTCCATTCTCGAGATAATGAATTTATGCAAACTCAAGCGTCCTCACTTATACTATAGTGTCGCGCACGCTTGATTAGCAATTAAAAAAACAAAGGGGTTTTCGATATTTTATTGCAAAAGACTCTTCGGGATTTCATCAATCAATATTTAAAGAATATCTGCGTACCTTGGCAACTTTGAAATTTTTAGATAAATGTCCGATTTAGGGTTAAAAATGGCCGATCTCGCAATTTTCAAAATTTTCAATCGCTTATATAACAAAAACTATTAACTTAAGAAAAAAATCACTAAAGACCTTTTTTGTTTGGAATGATTAAAAAAACCTAAAAAAAATTTGTTCGATGCAAAAAGAATAATTTTAGGAAAAACCCCTAAACTTTCCCCTCGCCTGGCAAGGTCTTATGCTCTTCAGAATCGCCTGTCATTGTACATATTTCTTCTAAATGACTTACTCAAACACATACTTAAATTTAAACCTTACAGGAGAAAGTTTATTTTACTCCCTAAATTTGCAATTTTCGATTCACCTGGTAGATACACGTGCACCGCTGAGGCCTGTCAGGTCATGGTTTTTAGCCTTGGTGTGCTATGAATTATCACTAGACAAAATTCAAGCCTTACAGGACGACCGTTAGTCGGAGGGTTCACTAGCTCTTAGACTATAAACTTTAGAGAGAAGCTCTTTTTGCCTTAAATAGGTTAATACAATGATGCAGAAACATGGATGTAGATGTGTATCCTGCGTTACCCATCAAAAGTTGATTAAAATTTTGAGAACAGCTACTGGATTTGACGAACCTTATTCGGGACGAAGACCTGCTAATTATCTCAGAGCTTTATTGGCACCAAACAGCAAGAATTGAAATAGGACACACAATATCCGAAGATTTAGGTACAAATCCGACGAGAATTGCGACAGGGTTTTTGAGTCTTATAACCGCTATTATTTAATCTCTATCCTGAGTCTACATACAGGGAAGCATTGGACGAAATCCAAGGTGGAATCAAGACTAACGGAACCAGCATACCTAGACAACATCAGGTACGCTGATGACACCGTCCTAATATTAGCAAGCAACGCACAAGAACTACTACAAAATATAATAAATGAGGTAGTTGCTCATAGCGAAATGTTTGGTTTACACCTAATCGTTTCCTAAACTAAAATTTTAGTATGTTCAAAGACACTAATAAAGCCACATTTGTATACCAAGGGACAAACATTATAGCAGATAACTTCCACAAAATGCTTGGGAGAAAATATCAATAGGCAGTGTTACCAAAAAAAGAAAGCCTATCAAGAATCGAACAAGCAAGAAAAACACTTATGAATATGAAAACATTTTTTACAAAATCAAACCTTGGACAAGATCAACCTGGAGCGCAGAATCCGAATGATCAGATGCTACGTATTTTCTGTCTTGCTGTATGGCTATGATAAATGGACAATGGATTCATTGAAACAGAAAAAAGAATATATACCTTTGAGATGTATATGTTACCGGCCAAACCCGATTTCAGGACAAACTAGTTTGGCAATTGCGGCAGGGTTGACTCTTATAACCGCTATTATTTAATCTGTATTCTGAGTCTACATGCAGGGAAACATTGGACGAGATCCAAGGTGGAATCAAGACTAACGGAACCAGCATATCTAGACAACATCAGGTACGCTGATGACACCGTCCTAATATTAGCAAGCAACGCATAAGGACTACTACAAAATATAATAAATGCGGTAGTTGCTCATAATGAAATATTTGGTTTACACCTAACCGTTTCCTAAACTAAAATTTTAGTAAGTTCAAAGACACTAATAAAGCCAAATTTTGTATACCAAGAGATAAATAATATAGCAGATAACTTCCACAAAATGCTTGGAAGCAAATATCAATAGACAGTGTAACAAAAAAAAAAGAAAGCCTATCAAGAATCGAACAAGCAAGTAAAACACTCATGAATATGAAAACATTTTTTACAAGATCAAACCTTGGACAAGATCAACCTGGAGCTTAGAATCCGAATGATCAGATGTTACGTATTTTCTGTCTTGCTGTATGACTATTATAAATGGACAAGGGACTCATTGAAACAGAAAAACGAATATGCCTTTGACATGTATACAGGGTGTCCCCGAAAATAGTGCGTTCCTTAAAGGTATAGGTAGAAGGCAAAATGTGGAGCAAAAAAAGTCTTATAACATTTTTTTCTAAATTGATCCGTTTGACCAAAAAACGAAAATACATTTTGATATGCAAATTGAAGTCTGACAACAACGAACTCAAAAATCTAAATATTAAAAAAGTAGGTTTGTAGGTCAGTTGCATCTGGTAGGTAAAATAATGTAAATATCAACCAAACCCATATCCATTATTTTGCAGGTAAGGTACCTGTCATGTCAACAACCCCAAAAATCACACTTCAAAGTAAATAAACAAGGGGTTATTAGGTTAAATTTCCACAGTCACAGCAAGTTCTTCTAAGCTACGTTGCTATGTCATTCAAATTTATGAAAATAAAAATTGACTTATATGAAGAACAATGTAATTTTTTTCTTGGAAACGGTTAACTTAAAAAAAAATGTTATAGGACTTTTCTGTTCTAAATTGCATATTATATTCATACCTTAAAGGAACGCACTATTTTCGGGGACACCCTGTATATACAGACGGATGCTGGGAGTTCCGTGTGTACAAGTTACTAACAATCCAAAAAAAAGAAAAATCCAATACTTATGCCATGTGTTGAGAGATGAACCAGATGAATTACTTCAAATTATATTGGAAGGTAAAGTACAGGGCAACAGATCAGTAAGAAGATACCAGAACTCGTGGCTGAAAGACCTGAGAAGATGATTTGACCACTCATCCGCAGAAAGTTTTCATGCAACAGTTTCCAAAGCTACAATTGACATTTGGATCGCCAACCTTCGAAAGGATACGGCGCAATAAGAGGAAGAAACTTTACAACCAGCAATTAACTACAGTAATGTTTGTTCTTATGTGCCTAAATGGAAACATTTACAGTGCTATTTTGGTTTACCAAAAGAACCTTATATTCTGGATACATAGGGGATGAAGTGAAAAACTTAGATGAAGAAAGGTTTAAAGAAAACGAGCATCATAAACTGCAAAGAGAAAGTAATTATCAAGAATGAATTGAAGATGATAATTCAAAAATAAATGGAAACACTAGGTCTAAATACTCACAAGGTCTACTTGGGAATGTGTTTGGGATCCAGATAAAAAATACTGCGGGGAAAAGGTATGGAATATATATGTTCAAGTAACGATTTAATTAGAGAGTTACAGTGGGACTTGTTGGAATTTCAGGGACCTCATCATGTAAATTAGTTATACATATTTTTCATTTGTTTCCAAGTGTCGTCTTAATATAAAATAGTATTATATGACTAAATTAGTAAAGTCTTTTTTTATCTCACTTTTTGCTGTCCCTATACATGACGAATATTGGCGATCATCATGGCAATCTTTATTTGTCTGCAGCAATGCAGAAAAGCTAAGCAGATGAGTCAAACCTCTTTCCCATTCCTACAGTCCCACAGGTATTCGATAGGATGTAAATTCTGTGAACAAGCTGGCCACGGCAAAACGTTAACGCCAGCTTCTTGGAGAAAGTCCATAGCTCTCGAGCAATATGGGGACGCGCGATATTTTGCTGAAAAAGGACGTGTCGACGGCTGTCTAGATAAGGCAGTAAACTGGTTTGTAAGATGTCATAAACATAACGTGCAGCTGTTATACTGCCTTAAATAAACACATGTGGTAAATCGGCTACCATAGGCAATAGCCCCTCAAACCAGTACTCCAACTGTCCTGTGTCTGTGACCTCTTAACAGTAAACCCGATATCTCGTCTCTCCACGGTGGCGTCTTTCCATCCTACGACCATTAAGCATCCTAAACAAAATCGCGATTCATCTCTGAATGCTACATTATGCCATTCTGCTAAACAATGCACCAATCCAATCCAATGCACCAATTCCATGCACCAATCAAACGTTGATGACAGTGGTTAGCAGTAAAAGAAGGCCCTAGTCGTGGGCGGAATGAAATCAGTCCAAAGGCTCGAGTGCGACGGTATAGTGTACGCATAGTAACAGGTATACCTTCTACTCCAAACCATCGGTCAGGGATTTGACGCGTAGTAAAAAACCGTCTCGCAAAGCCAGTAGTCTAAACCTCCTATCTTGGTGCTCTGTGGTACGCCTCGATTGACCAGTTGGTCTTCTTCATGTTCTTCTACCTTAGTTTGTTCACGCACGACACACGTTTAATCGTATGCCATACAATAAACACGACGGCCAGTTTTGCGAAACGACAAACCGCTATTTTTATAAGGAACAATAATTTTACCCCTGTCGCTAACATGATGGTAATTTTGGTGTCTTCGAACTCGAGGCATTTTTGGTCTGTTTTGTCATAATCGTCTGTAAACGATTTATAAAGACTTTCTGTATCAGCCGGTCTTTATAAATCGGCCTCCTCACAAAAAAAATTGAAGATAAAACTTTATTTTTACAAAAAGTATAAAAGATAAAACATTGATATTTGTTATCGTACCATGCTGTCATAGTCATTCTGTTGCCAAAAATTAAGTTCAAGAAATTATTCCTTCTGGGTACAACACTAATGTCACTAAGTATGTTTATCTGTAAATGCTCTTTTACAAAACAATAGTAATCTTAATGTAATGCACAAAGTTTATGAAGGAGTCTGCTTATTGTGTTGCTTTCATGTGAGTAGTTTATTGGGTTGATGGGTCGATCCATACTCTAGTTAGAAATTTATCAAATGCAGCAGTGTACAATGTAAAGTGGATTTGCAGCTTTGAATTGGAATTTGCGAATCAATATTGTTCTATTGATCGACAGCACTACGATGCTGCTACGAAGTTTTTATTAAAAGTTTTGTGAATGTAGATAGCAAATTGTCTTAAGGCCATCGGTACATAATTCGCAAATATTTTACGGCTATCCCTACTTTTTCTATCTTTACACGGCACATGCAGTAAAATTCTCACTGATATGGATATGTAAAGTTTACTTGACAACGTTATCATTAACTTTAAAGATGGTTTTTAAATTCTCTTGGATAACTGTTACTTGTATAATTAATTGTCTTAATTATTAATTCGGTTAACTAATTTGATAACTTTTTCACTAACTATGTATTCAGTGATTGTAATAATTTATCTACTGTACAACAAAAACTAATAATCAATCGAGAAAAGAGGAAAAGTGATAAAGTGATTTTTTAATAATATATTGTTACTATGAAACGCTTACAATTTTGAACATCTTTAAAAACAGAATAGTTGGATCACTGAATATATCCTGGTGTATTCTCTGCTTGGATCTTCCATAAAGAATAAACAATAAATAACTTTTTATTAAGTTCACGTGTTAAATCAATTTATTTTATTTAGCGTATGGACTTTCTCAGTACGATAAATACACAAATATAATATATATTATTCAAACACTAAAACATAATGAATGAATCTAAATATTAATGTCCAATTTACATAGCCATTCAATTGCATCTGGGGAGCATTCCACAAAGTCCTGGAGGTTTCCACGGTAGGCACGATTTAGGCAATCTGAAACACAATGACTTATGGTCTGTCTAGGCGATCCACAATCGCACCGATGACTCTCTGCACGACCCCATTTGAACAGAGAATCAGCACATTTACCATGTCCGGTACATATGCGATTAAGCCTCGCCCAGGTGGGCCGGGGCAGACCCGATCCGATGAAACCCTGGGTTGGGGTGGATATCTGAATATAGTCTGCTGCTATTGTTGGCATCCATCTTGTGGACCATTGCCTTTGAATATCATAGGAATCACCAATTGTTCGGGCAGTTCTGATTGGAGGATTTCTAGACCTCAGTCGCTGGTGCTCTTTTAAGATGTCTGGTATGTCTTGATGGATTGGTAATTGTATGTTGGCTACAATTTTCTGATACTCGTTAAATCAATTATTTATCAAATACACATTCAATATTATTTAATCAACAACTCAAAATATTCCCGATGCCATGTTAAATATTTAAATTTGTCACTGTCGGACTGACAATATGCTGACAATAGTCTATTCTATCGGTTCTCAATCTGTGGTACATGTACCGCTTGTGGTACATATCATTATTTGAGGTGGTACACAAAACGCAAAAACAATCAAAATCAGCAGCACTATTATAGTTAACTAGATCACCTAGCTCTATAGGTATTTCAGTTAGGTGGTACCAAAAATATTAAAAAGTATTTGGTGGCACATGACTGAAAACCGCTGGCTATTCGACTGAGTGCGTTGTATGACAAAGATAGATTTGGAAAATATTACCACGGACATTGTGTCCATTTTTTTCGAATCCTGAAAAAATCAATAAATATTTTTGAAGAGTTTAAACGCACAATTAAAGACTAAATTATTACCGAGGGCCGAAAGTCCCTTAGAATAAATAAAAAGTTTATTATGAGATATTTTAAATTAAAAATCACAATAACTTTTCTTTTAGTTTTTCATCCCTGTAACTTATTAAAATAAATATTGTAGAAGTTCTCAGGGACTTTCGGCTTTCGGCCCTCGCTAATAACGTAATCTTTCATTCTGCGTTTAAATTTTTCAAAAATACTTATTAGTTTTCTCAGGATACGAAAAAAATTAATCCCATTTGAATAGTATTGGAGCAGAAACTACGTACCCATCCCCTTATTCGATATCTGAGAGTTGATTTAAAAGTTTTATTTGAAATAACGCTCTTAACGTGAAACCACTTATTTTCTTTTACTTAGCTTAAATGCCTCGATAACTAAGACCATTATGGCACGCTACAGGAAACCAAAAATTGTAAAACAAAATTTATTAAAAAAAAATTCAGGATGTGTTTCGATGTATGTCATCTTCAGCTTTATAAAATTGGAAGAAGAAGTTTATCTGAAATGAGTCAGATTCAAATTTGTAATCTCAAAGTAAAAATATTTGTGGTTTCACTTTGAGATCACCAATCGTTATTACTTCACAAGCCACATTAAAAAGAAATCCCACGGAACGTTCCCACAGAAAAAGATAATAACTGACAACGGGATTCAACACAACGTAAAATAGCGAAATTTCTCTCAAAATTTGTTATTTATTATCCTTATTTATTACCTCTGCACACTATTTTTATTGTCGTGAGGAGAGTGGATCTTTTTCCGGTGAATTTCCAGTAAAATGACACAGTTCAAAGAAATTTAACATAGAGCTGCTAAAGCATACCCCTATCGACTGAGCTAGGGAGTTGATATGATCAGTGCCGTGACAATTTTACTATGTAGTGGTCTAACTACGTTGTGTTAAGATTATTATCATTGTATGAATTAATCAATTTAATAAAAAATTTACCGCCCACTCTGGCGGTTTACTTTGATATTCTTGGGGACAAGATGGTCCGACCGATTTATCATAAAAGTAAATAGTTATTAATTTTACAGTACTGTGGGTTGCAAACTGTTCTCTTTTTCTCTTTGACTATTTTATATTTTTTATCTCTCTTTGCCGACGTTAAAATTGGTAAACCGCTTCAACACGTTATTCAACGCATCGTTGGAGATGGCCTTTAGAGAGATTATTTTTATTATGAATTTAAGTTAATTTTTTAGACAATTTCGGTTCCAATTATTTTAAATGTCAAGAGCTACATCGCCAACTACTACTTTCTCTGTAGCTCTTAAAATATGCTTATACATAAGTCAATTTATTACCACGTAGTTTTATGTATTTTCTCATTTTTAATAACTCTTATATACCGTCTTTATGTCTCAATATAACTATTAGCAAATATTTACCTGTTCCCCTTTCAATAGAACTAGAATTGGTGATATATCTACAGAATAGAAGGTCGCTGGTGTTTACCTAATCATTTTATTGCATCAACGTACGCAGAATATTGTTATTTCAATTTATACGTTTTGTAGATAATTGTTTGTTCAATGCAAATATTGTGCTTGAAATACATATATAGGTATAATACGTAAAAAGTGGCTAAAGCCTGGATCCTATGGAACGCAGTACGGCACTCTTTACTAGTTCACGTCACTTCAGCAAAGAGAAAATAGACAATAGTGAAAACAAAATAAAGTACAGTTGGCGCCTCGCGTTACTCTGAAATGAATAAACTATTTGATAAATTAGGTCCGAACTGGTCCTAACCAGTTTGATGGCATGTGTCCACTCGAGTATCGAGAGTACACTACCAGTACTGGCGGTAGAATATCTAGTTAGTTAATTCATACAATGATGAAAATTCCAACACAACGTCGTTAGATCACTCCATAGTAAAATTATCAGTTCACTGACCGTTCCAGTCCCTAGTCGAGTTGTAGGGGTCTGTATGGACGATGTCTTCTGCGAGTCTCACATGATTGAGCTTCTATCCATTTATGTTAATACCATACTCGTTCAGATTTGCTTTCTTACAGGCGTGTATATATAGCAATATAACTATGTACTATAGTCTTTTAAATAAAAGTAATAATCTCGGTAGAGTCCCGCTTACCAGCACAAAATATATAAATTTCACGTACAGTACGACAAAACAGATTAAGAGAGATTGTGTTAAAATTATTATCACTTGATAAAACGAAGAAAATATGTCTTTATGGAGCATAATGAGAAACGTTCAATAGCTGTTCCCATTCTCTTTTCTAAATTATTCCGCGATTCAAAAATATGTTCAGGTGTGCCATCACTTTACGATTTGACAGACAAAAACGAAATTGAAAATAAAAGTTGACAAAACTTGAAACGCGTTTTTTCTAAAAATTATTTTTTTTTAAGGCGGTGGACATTGTAACTTAAAAACTGCTTGACCAATCCACCTGAAATGTTGCATATTCTATTTTCTTTAACCATTTCGAGAGGTAACACTGTCGAGATATTTTTTCTTTCATGCCTATTTTTTTATTACGGTAAATATGTTGATTTTCACCCATGTTTTTGCAAAAAATTTCGTTAATTCAAAAATTGTTAAGGGTTTGGGTACGTAGTTTCGGCTCTAATGCTATTTAAATGGGATTAATTTTTTTCAAATCCTGAGAAAACTAATAAGTATTTTTGAAAAATTTAGAATGAAAGATTACGTTCTTACCGAGGGCCGAAAGTCCCTGAAAACTTCTGTAATGTATATTTTAATAAGTTACTGGGGTGAAAAACTAAGAGAAAATGCAGTGTGATTTTTAATTTTAAACATCTCGTTCAAAAGAAACATTTTATTTATTCTAAGGGACTTTCGGCCCTCGATAATAATTTAGTCTTTTATTCTGTGTTTAATTTTTTTTTATATATTTATGAATTTTTTCGGGACATGTTTTCAATTCTGAAAAAAATGGACACCATCTCCATGGGTTTTCCAATTTCCAAATCGAACATTCGCTATCTTTGTCATACAACGCACTGACTCAAATAGAATATGATGACAAGTCAGTGACAATTTTAAATATTTGACATGGCATCGGGAATATTTTAAGTTGTTGGTTAAATAACATTGATAAAGTATTTGATAAATAATTGATTTAAGACGTGAACTTAATAAAAATTAATTGTTTGTTATTTATGGAAGATCCAAGCAGAGAATTGACTAGGATATATTCTGTGATATTAGTATTTTGTTGTTAAAGATGTTCAAAATTGTAAGCGTTCCATAGCAACAATATATTATTAAAAAATTACTTTAACACTTTTCCTCTTTTCTCGATTGAGTATTGGTTTTTGTTGTACAGTATATAAATTATTACAATCACTGAATACATCATTAGTGAAAAAATTATAATATTTATTAACTGAATTAATAATTTGTAATTATACAAGTAACAGTTATCCAAGAACATTCAAAAGCCATATCTTTGAAGTTAATGATGACATTGCATGACATTGTCAAGTAGTAATGTTTACATATCCATACCAGTGAGAATTTTACTACACGTAATTTGGCTTGTAAAGACAGAAAAAGTAGGGGTAGCCGTAAAATATTTGCGAATTATGTACCGATGATGGCCTTAAAACTAAAAAACTCGAGAGCGTTACCTCGAGAAACTGATAGGCTAATAAAATATTTTTGAATTTTTTGTTTCACATGATCCAATGATGAGTTCTGATGTCCACCGCAAAATATTTTTCATTGAATTTTTTTTTTTGAATATTCTTTGAATTGTACTGAATATGATTATTTAATTTAAAAATAAAATAATTCTACCATACTTTCTACGCCCCCCCCCCTTAAGGGTACCCAAGAAAACATAATATATGTTGATAGGCAAGCCATGCAAGGCATATTTGTCGATGTATGAAATATAATAAAAAAAATGTTTTACTGTATGGAACATGCATTTTAACTAAAAAAAACACAAAGAAGATAAGGTTATAGTTATTTTCCTAACAAGTGCAGAAAGTCATTTTTTTCCGCACAGTCGAGTGCGGAAAAGAGACTTTCTGCAAGAGTTAT
The DNA here is from genome assembly GCF_917563875.1 of Diabrotica virgifera virgifera. NCBI lineage: Eukaryota > Metazoa > Arthropoda > Insecta > Coleoptera > Chrysomelidae > Diabrotica > Diabrotica virgifera. The sequence continues at coordinate 193,862,058 of NC_065449.1, forward strand.
GAACAATATTTCTTAATCAATTAATTTAATCAATATGAAAATACATACACAAATTAATTCTTTGACAAGGTTGTCAAAACCAAACTTTCAATATAATTAGTTAGCATGACGGCGATGTTGGTTTCCATGACCATGATTCAAAACGACTGTTATTGTCTACCGATTTGACTTTCGAATATTATGTCAAAATAATTTTATTTCATCGAATTGTCGCGTTAATTTCATTAAAACAGGAACACAATAAGATATATTTGAAATAAATTAGTAAATAATATCTAAATATTAGTTTATTGCATATATTATAATTACTATAAGGCCATATTGACATATCTAAATTAACACGCGTGCGAAAAAGCAAAAACCGCGTGCGGAAAAGTACGACGCGTGCGGAAAAGTAACACGTGTGCGGAAAAGTAACACGCGTGCGGAAAAGTGAAACTTTCTAAACTAAAATGCGTGCGCGAAAGTAGACATTTTTGCACGTTCGTAGAAAAAAATATTTTGACATCTTCCGGTTTTATTGCAAATAATTTTTATCCCAAAATATACCTGAAATCTTAAAATAAACATTTATATGTTGACTCTATATTTTTATAAGGCATTAATATATTATATTTTGTTGTAGGTATGTCCCAACTATATCACAGCACAGAATCTGGTAAGAACAAAATAATTTAATAAAAAAAAACTAAAAATAAATTAATAGTTATTTATGTCCCAAGTCAGTAAAGTGACTCTTTATCGAAGAGTCTTTACTGACGTGGTGCATACAAAATTTTATCGCCAATCGTATAAAACATTAACACTTACTTACATTCTTCTAATGAAAAAAGAGTGTGTACTTTGTATGCACATAAGAAGTTATACTTCTATTACATATTATGATTTCAAAGAAATAAATATATTTTAAACAGTTTAATTGTATTTTGATTTAAATATTAAACTAATTTTAATACTTAAAATAATACCGAAAATTAAAAATACGTTATTAGTTACGTCATTTTTTGTAAACTGTAAGCCTTCCCGCAGTTGGTTTTCCCTTGATGAATCGTAGAAAATCTAATTACTAACAAATTATTAGCAAATATCTATCACCGTCCTATATAATCGAATTAACAAAAACACCATTTCACACTTTATTTGCATTAATACGTAACTTAAAAGATTTAAGATTTGTTTTAATTTTAGACGAAATAAAAATTTCGTATGACAGTAATGACAAAATGCTTTTGCATGATGACCGGTTTCGATGTTTAATCGATAGTTGTTATCAATATTGAATACCTAATTACTAAATCTGTAAAGTTTTGATTTATTTTGTATGAATATAATTGCAAAATACTACAGAATTTCACTCTTCGACATAAATTTAATTAATAATAACGTAAATTGTGTACAATAGTTTTAGGAATTAAAGTAAATAAATTTTAAGTTCATTCAAATAAATAATCGATTACTGCCATCGACCACTTATATTCGATCTCGGCTAATTTGATTAATAATCGCGGCACGCAAAGTAAAATCCTTCTTTCAGTACAATAAAATGTACCTTTACTGCCGCAAATGAGGGCAAATAAGTACAATAATGAATGACTTTAGTGACGGTTTGCGATCAAAATATTTATAATATTATATGTTTAGATAATATTTTCATGACTATAAGTTGATCTGTTTCGTTCATCTTTATTACATATTTTTCGTCTTTTACTATTGATTATTACTTCTTTTCGATATATTTCTTTTATGGCTGAGACTGGTTTTATGGTTGACTTCATATTATGAGAATTTTTATGTTTTACTGCTTAATAATGTTGATTTTTGACTTCTAATAGCCTATTTCTCCTTTTACAATCAAAACATAATCCTAGATTCGCATCCTAGATTAAAACTCAGAAAGAATTTCGAAACAGCAAATTTTGCTTTTGAAAAAGGGTTCAACACAGCCTATTGTCCTCTACCAGTACAAATTCTTTTAATTTAACATACAGCAAAACAAAACAGAGTAAATAAATTGAAGAGCTTATTTCCAAAGTGTCTTAAATCCATGTAAAATAAAACTGAGAAATTACAATTTTCATTCAAATTTAACATACAAATTATACAATTTTACAATTTTCATACGCACTTTTAAACTAAAAACTTTATTCTAGACCTGAAGAAATCTATAGAGATTAAAAAAAATTAAAAAATCGAAATTTTGGATTTAAGACACTTTGGAAATAAGCTCTTCAATTATTTTGTAAAAATTAGCATTTGATAAAAGGAAGAAAATAACCCCCTTATTCCTAATGAACAATTTAATAATGTTTCTAACAATTTCTAATTTTCTAACAATAAAACACTGAAAACGTTTATTTTCTATACTTCCACAAAATTTATTACAACTAAGTGACTACAGCTGTTTCGGCAGAGTGCCTTTCTCAAGTGATATTATAGTTTACAATGTGTTCGCCATTTTAAGTCTTTAACTGAAGAGGTTGAGGAGTGGGGAGCTGTTTGTCTCGAGCTGGTCATTCAGAATTATATCTGTATTTTTCAATTTATTAATTTCCATAGATTCTAAAAAAGATGCCTAAGGCCTTTATTTTGGATATACAGAATTTGAAACTCTTCATTGAAAGAATGATTATGATCTAGAAGGTGAAGTGCATATGTAGAAGTGTCTGTTTTTCTATTGTTAAACCCTTTTGTGTTCTGCTATCCGTTTGTCAAAGATTCTGCCAGTTTGACCGATGTAAGTTTTCGGACAGTCACCACAAGTTAGTTTGTACACACCACTCTGTAGTTGCTTTCACTTTCGGCTTTTATTGTTCTTAATATATTTACTTAAGTTGTTGTTAGTTCTGAAAGCTGGTGTTATTCCTTTCTTTTTTATGTATCTGGATATTTTTGTTGTTATCTTGCCAGTATATGTGAGAGAGCAGAAAGTACTGGGTTCTTTCCGTGGTGGTGGATACACTAATTTCAGGGCTTTCTTATGGAGTTTTTGGTTTAAAATTTTGTTAACTGTTTGTTCGTTATAGCCATTGTTTACTGCTATTTGTTTAATGATGTTTAGTTCTATCTCGAAGTTATTTTTTGTCATGGGAATTTCTGTCAGTCTATGTATCATGCTATGGTAGGCTGCTAATTTGTGTTGTGTAGGATGGGATGATGAATTGTGTATGTTTGTGTCAGTATGGGTAGGTTTATGATATACGGAGAACTCATGTTTGTTGTGTAGTCTGGTAATCGTTACTTTTAGAAAGTTTATGGAATTATTCTGTTCTGTTTCTATTGTAAACTCAATATTACTATGAAGTGAATTAATGTATGATAGAAATTGGTCAAGTTGTCTGTTAGTTCCTGTAAAGCATACTAGTATATCATCCACGTATCTCCACCAATATAAGAACTGTTTAAATACGGGATGTTTAGAAATTGTTGTTTCAAGTTGGTTCATAAATATATCTGATAGCAATGGACTTAGAGGATTACCCATAATAAGTCCTTCTGCTCTCTCACATATACTGGCAAGATAACAACAAAAATAGCCAGATACAAAAAGAAAGGAATAACACCAGCTTTCAGAACTAACTATTAAGAACAATAAAAGCCGAAAGAGAAAGCAACTACAGAGTGGTGTGTACAAACTAACTTGTGGTGACTGTCCGAAAACTTACATCGATCAAACTGGCAGAACCTTTGACAAACGGATAGCACAACACAAAAGGGCTTTCAACAATAGAAAAACAGACACTTCTACATACGCATTTCACCTTCTAGATCATAATCATTCTTTCAATGAAGAGTTTCAAATTCTGTATATCCAAAATAAAGGCCTTAAGCTATCTTTTTTAGAATCTGTGGAAATTAATAAATTGAAAAATACAGATATAATTCTGAATGACCAACTCGAGACAAACAGCTCCCCACTCCTCAACCTCTTCAGTTAAATACTTAAAAAGGCAAACACATTGTAAACTATATCACTTGAGAAAGGCACTCTGCCGAAACAGCTGTAGTCACTTAGTTGTAATAAATTTTGTGGAAGTATAGAAAACAAACGTTTTCAGTGTTTTATTGTTAGATAAAATGAACTTCCATCAAGTAACGGTCGAATCCATCAATTATTTCTAATTTTCATCACGAAATAGAACAAGCTGTTCTTTATAAGTTTTATTAACAATCCAAACAGGCGCTACTAACAACACAACTTCCACAACAATACAGAATCTACATTGTATAATCTCTATAAAGAGAAATTATTACAAACTCAATAAGAATATGGAAAAATTTTGCTACATGAAACCCATAATTACAATCCTTAATTTTGAATTATTCTTAAGCTAACCATGGTTGGCCAATTTTCATCCCTCCCGAAACAGACGGTTATTGCTGAGACGAAGCCATGCACAAATCTCTCTCGGCTCTATTGAGTGTCACTCTCCATTAGAGACACATCATCTTGTTCTACTACGACCCGTCGAAGGTTACACGAGCTTGAGCCTTTCTATTGTATACTATTACCGTTGAACAAATGCTCGTCTTCTCTATGCAAAAGATAGTAATTCGACATAAAATTATCGCGAATCCGTTAAAAACATTTACAACTCGTGCACGAACCATTTAATCCGCGAGTGAACCGGCACATGTATTTCATCAAAACGCGAACAACGAACAGTGAAACAGGACTTGGTAAGATTTTTATAAACTTATAATATTGTCTATTTACCGTAACCCTTTCTTAATTACACTGAACCAGCAACCCCATACAGTCCACAATTCTAAAGTTATAATAATAATTTTACATAATATGTACAGCTGGTTCCAAAAAAGAACTATTACGACTCTAAAAGCGTATTTTGTATGCGTCTAAAATGCGTCTTCGTCTTTTTGTTTTTGGTCTCGCTGCAAGGCAATTACCAGCACAATTTAGAGGCGATCTTGATGTATTCTGGCTCTAAGTCATATCAAAATCGCTGACTATGTTCTTGTAAAAAGCTTTTGATGGGGTGTGATATAATGAATATGAGTTTAATTGTATTTAATTTATTATGTTTTGAAGGATAAATACTTATTATTTACATAATGTCACTGTCACTGCCAAATCCTAAAATTTGTCAGATAACTTAAACCTCAAAAATGGCTGTTTGTTTGTTTATTTTCTTACTTGTCTGTCATAATAAATATAATATAATGTCAAACTAATCATACACTGCTCAAAATGATCAAATCTTACTAAGAGTCGTATTCGTTTTTTAGGAACCAGCTGTACATGCCTTTATTGTACAGGACATATTTGGTTAAAATTATCATTTGATAAAAGGAATAAAATATCCCTTTTATTTCTACTGAACCATTTAATAATGTTCTTAAACTTTCTAACTTTCATCACGAAATAAAACAAGCTGTTCTTTATAAGTTTTATTAACAATCCAAACAGGCGCTACTAACAACACAACTTCCACAACAATACGGAATCTACATTGTATAATCTCTATAAAGGCAACTTCTTACAAACTCTACAGTAGTAGTTATGTGCTGGATGGAAATTAATAACGAAAGTTTTACTATAAAAACGGTCAACCAGAGAAGGGCCGGCGGCTTATTCAAATCCCGTCATTGCTCAGTAATTGGAAGCACTCAGAAAAGGCGTGTTCATAAATCTAATGCAATTTACAGTCCGCGCTGATTCAGTGCCTGCTGTCTGGATTTTCTTGGAAATTGGTATTTTGTGAAAAGCTTCAAATAGCAAATTGCGCTCTTATTCAATAACTGCCAGAATTATCGGAATAAATAGGAAAGAACATTTAGAATGGCAATTTGATGTAGAGATAAAATTACATCTGCTGATAAATTTCTTTTCAATTTTACTACAGCGCGATAGTCGATAAACCCTTTATTTATATAAATCAAAAAGAGTTCTGGGAGGTTTAAGTAAAAATATTGTGTAACTTCGTTCGCTTAGATCGTTATATTTTACTTTTTTACAATATGTACATGTTGTTTCCTCTCCTTCTGACCTCTTGGTTTGGTATTTGTGGATTACGACAAGGCATTCGATTCCGTAGAACTCTGGGCCGTATTTGACGGAACGAATAATGCAAGGATTGATTTCAGATATAAAATATTAGAAAAGTACATATACGCCAATCCAATTATGCAAATAAGAGGTAATAATTGGGAACTAAAATATAAAAAAATAATGTTAAAAGCACTTAAAAGTAGAACAACTAGATGAACTTGCTGCCATACTAATAACGAAAGACTACTTAATGGATTGATTTTAACTAAAGAAACGTAAACACTGACATGTGGTACGTCATACCCCGAGAAAACTTTACTTCAACGTAGCTCAAAGACTAAACCATACTAAAATTTCTGAAGTTGGGAGCAGGTACACTTACACACCACTTGAAGGTACTCAAATGCTTTTATATTCTGCGTTCCGCAGTCACTTTGCAGTGTGGGCAGCATATCCCAATATAAAACTTATGGAACCTTGCAGCTCAGTGTTGCCGGTTTTAAGCAGACGAACTTAAAGCCCGTCTAAATAAAATATTCCAGAAGACATCTTGATTTGAAAATCTGTGGGTTTTATTATTTTTAAATAATTCATAGATACATAGGTACTATGAAAGATATTTATACGATATTAAAGATATATCATTTGAATATTAATTATAATTAGCCTGTGATTAATATTATATTTAATAGTTATTTATGATATAGGTAAGTGTTAAAAGTACAATTTTAAGGCACGCATGAGAAAGTTTGCAGAATGAGCGAAGCGAATTCTGAAATTCACAAGAGTGCCTTAAAAATGTACTTTTTAACACGTATACTTTGTACGCACGTAAGAATTTATACTTCTATTATATGATTTCAACGAAATAAATATACTTTCAACAGGTTATTTTTATTTAAAGATTAAATTAATTTTCACTTACTACTTTCCAAAAATTTTTATTAAAACAATACTAAAAATAAAAAAAAGTTAGATAACACACGGATTCGAACCGGCGACCTCTCGATCTCCGGTCGAACGCGCTACCACCGAGCTAAACTCCCTTTGCTTTGGCAGCTTACAAAATTTCTCATACATACTGACAAATTTAATAGACCAAGTGAGGTATAAAAATACTTTAAAATTTATTTAATATAAATATTAATATCTCTTGGCAACACTGTTCTTCATAAGAGTCTGTACTGAAAGGTGACCGTGGAACACATTATAGGAATGTTTTATAAAACAAGTTTTACAATAAAATATGGTGGGGTATGGCATTTCGACTGTATGTCAGTGGTTAAGGAATAAAATATGTCTATTTTGAAGTTACGCTTTTTTTACACCGAAGAGAAAATTTTCTGAAATCTAAAATTTGAAAAGTGGAAATCGAAACTTAAAAAAAGCTTGTTTAAAATAAAAGAGTGGCTTATTTTCAATAAAAGGACTAAATAAAAATTCTGTCAGTATGTAATGAATAACAAAATATTTATTATTATATTTTGAATTCTGTAATATCTTAAGGACTACCAGAGATCTTTATTGAGATTTTCACTTAACTAGAGGAATTAATTACCACATTTTAATTCGTGATTAATTATTTACCCAACGTTCTGAAGATATAAACTGTTGATTATGTAAACTTAATAACAGCAACGTATAACAGTTCAATATTCAAAAAGGTATCTTTTAATTAGTTTGGAAAGTGTAAGTACAACTTTACCTCGACCTAACTCCCAGACTAAGCGTCCAATTTAAAACTTCCTAACGTAGTTTGAAAACTTTGCTGGTTAATAAAGTGACACAGTTTTTTTGAAGTGCGTGTAGCCTAGAGCGAACCCTTTAAGGCTCGTCCTTTTCCCTAAATCTTGATCAATTTATCAAGAACGGATGTTGAGTTTCCTTATTAACCTTATCTCGTCAAAACGAGTCGAGATCATGTTAAGCCTTCTCGAAGTTTTTGCTTGTCGAAATTAAGTTACGAATGGAAATTAGATACTTCTAGGGTGAAAACGTTGTTCAGCATTGTAGATTCTGCCCTGTCTTAAGAACTCTAAATAAAATTCTGAAACATTCTTTTAACTACAGTATGTATTACATATCTACTGATGGCAAAATAAAATACAACACTTTGTATATAGGTATTGATTTGAATCAAAATTACTATTTTGTAACTCTTATCTAAAAATATATACTATATGATATAGCTATTTGTATAACAAGGGAGGAAAGTGCTACTACTAACAGAGTTTACTCTACTAATCATTCAAGGGAGGAAAAGGCACTTTACTCCCATGTTATACATATGGTTTTTCCACCTTCCTCAAATTAATAACGTCATTTTTCATTTTTACTCAGTTTACATATTTATGTAACTTCTTCTTTTTCTTCGTCTAGCCATTCACGTTCACATCTGAACATAAGCCTCTTCAAGTCTTCCTTTCCATTGTTTTTTGTTGTACGCTACTTGTAGCCAATTTTTCCCGGCAGTTCGTTTCAGATCATTTGTCCATCTCATAGGAGGTCTGCCTCTGGGTTTTTTTTGTGTTCGTATGGTCTCTAGGTTAGAATTGTTCTGTGCCATTTGTTAAGATCGCTCCTAGCTACAATGCCCAGCGTATTCCCATTTCAATTTTAGTGATTTTTGTACCACATCGGTGACTTTGGTTTTCTGTCTTATCCATGTGTTTGTTTTCCTGTCCTTAAGTGATATGCCAAGCATTGCTCTTTCCATCGCATGTTGAGTGACTCTGAGTATGTTCATATTCTTTTTTGTGATTGTCCATGTTTGTGCCCCATATGTTAATATCGGAATAATGCATGCATCAAAAACTTTAGATCAAAGATGTAGTTGAATTTGCTGATTTCTGAGTATATAGTTCAGTTTTTCGAATGCTGCCCAACTTTCTTCTTCTTTTTTTTTTCGTTTGAATTTCCCTATTTAGTATTATTTTTTGTCCTAAGTATATATATTCTTCAACTTTTTCTGTAACTTTGTTGTTTATTATTGTCATCGTTTCTTCGGAGTGCATGACTTTTGGTTTGTTTTAACAAAACAAAAATTTATGTAACTAACCAACAAAATTTATTAAAACTAAAACTAACAAGTAGGTACAATATAACTGTCAACTGTCAAATATAAGTCAAATTATTAACGTAAACATTGTTAAATCAAAATAAAAATTTACTGTTTTTTACCATTCTGCAAAATACAGGGTGTTTTATAACTAAACGTTAAAATGTATAGATACTTACGTAATAGAAAATAGATATTGTACAGGGCGTCAATAAGTTATATTTCATGAATGAAATACCATGACGTCACTTTTACTTTTCCTCCCTAGGGAGGAAAAATATTTTCCTCCCTAGGGAGGAAAAGTACAACTTTACTCCCTACAATCAGGTCCGGAAAAGTATACTTTCGGTAGAGGTAGGTGGAAAAAGTTTATACCTCGCTATCTTTTCTTTAAGTAAAGTTTTTGTCTTTGTTTTGTGCAAAATCAAAAAAGATAACAAAGTTTACTGATGTTTATAAAGTTTACTTCGGAATGGGACGTTTCGATGCCGCCGGTTCATCGCCGGCCGCTTCGATGCCGCCGGTTCATCGCCAGTCCATTTCATCGCCGTCATATCTCGCATTTCCTAGAATTCCTAATTAATAGTAAAAATAACTAATAATTGTAACCGTCGAAAATTCGGAAATATATCAGATAGCGATTAATTGACTGGCGATGAATCGGCCGGCATCGGCATCGAACTGGCGGCATCGAAACGGCGGCGATGAAACGTCCTAGACCCGTTTACTTCGGCTATTTGTGTAGGTTATTTGTAATTTTTAGTCACTATGAATGGTTTTTGATTTATCTCAAAAAATGTAAAATGCCAAGAGTTCTCCGTCGTAGGCAATATCGTCATTTAAGCGACTTCGAAAAAGGGCGCATTGTAGGCATGAAGGAGGCCGATTTTGGTTTACGGGAAATTTCACGGAAAATTGAATCTAATCCATTAGCGGTGTTAAGACTTTGGATGAAGTGGTCCAATAATGTGGTCCACAAGAGCCCATTTTCATGGCGTAAACTAACAACTAATAGGCCTGGATCATGCGTACCAAAAAAAAGTTGATTAATAGCAAGCTGAAAATTTGTTAATAGCTTAACGGTGTCTCGTCGGACAAACTTTGATGTATCGGAACAGGGGGAGATTTAATTGTGGAACAGGTTAAAAATTTGGAACGTCAGACTACGAAAACGTCCGATGTATTTTGTCGAACATAACTTCCAGTTGATTTGTTACCGTTTCATTAAACTCTCATGCAAAAATCAGACTGGTATTTAACACTAACTGGGCATTTTAATAAGTCCGACACGTAGAATATGTCAAATGACATGGATTATATTGGTGGTAAATAGCAGTCTTATTTTTAAGGGTGACGAATCAATTGTAAGTTCTATCCGACAAAATACATGGGACGTTTTTGTAGTCTGACGTTCCAAATTTTTAACCTGTTCCACAATTAAAACTTCTCCTGTTCCAGTGTTCCCGTAAAGCAAAGTTAGTCCTATAATATAAATTTCACATTTTATTAAGAGCTTAAAAATATTTGTGGAGATGTCAAAATTGTTCTCATTAATAAACAGTTTTCTAAACCTCTCAGACTTACACAGACACCATGGGTGGCCATACCCATGGGGCGTGCCCTCCCCCTAGCGTTTCGGGCGCTGTTAACTATATATGGTTATCCAAAATATACAAAATATAATGTTAGAAGAGGACGTAGACTTCATAGAAGAAGTAGAAAATGAAAGAAACAGGCCTGACGAACTAGAAGAAGATATCCTTCCAACATCACCGGCAGAGATAAATGAACATATTAAAAAGACTTCACCGAAGAAAGCACCAGGCCCAGACAATATAACGAACAGAGCGTTAAAATATCTACCTGCAAGAGATATAGTATACTTAACGAATATAATAAATGGCATCTTCTTCTTCTTCTTATGCAATCCACTAATGGATGTTCACGATCACGTTTGACCATTTTTCTCTATCCCTTGCAGTATGTATTAGGTCTCCTATGTTTTTTAGTCCTGTCCATTGTTTGACATTACGGAGCCATGACATTTTCTTCCTGCCCACTCCCCTTCTTCCTTCGATCTTTCCTTCAATTAAGGTTTGCAGGAACTGATATCTAAATGGCATACTAAGATTCAAAAAATTCCCGAATCGATGGAAAGAAGCCCATGTCATAATGATACCAAAACCTGGTAAGGACAACACTTTTCCGCAAAATGCAAAATTACAGGCCGATTAGCTTACTTCCAGCAATCAGTAAGATAACCGAAAGAATAATCCTAAGAGGCTCAGTTCGGTTTCAGAGCAGAACACTCCAGCGAGTTACAAGTACTCAGAATAACAGAGTACATAGCAGCTGGACTAAATGATAAGCAATACATAGGGACAGCATTCCTGGATGTAAGCAAAGCCTTCGACAGAGTCTGGCATAAAGGCCTGCTATACAAGATGCGTGAATATGGATACGGCGAGGCAATGACGAGGCTGATCTCTTCGTACCTGAGCGATCGGAGATTCAGACTTCGGATAGGACAAGTCCTGTCGGAACTCGGAACTCCAGAAGCGGGGGTGCCACAGGGAGCAGTATTGTCACCATTGTTGTATTCAATATTCACCGCGGATATACCAAGATCACACGGTACTACGCTAGGCCTTTATGCGGACGACACAGCGATAGCGGCCAAACACAGAAACATAGACACAACAGTAGAGAATCCACAAGCCGCACTAGAAGACATAGAAGAATGGTGTACTAAGTGGAAAATCGCCATAAATGCGGAAAAAACACAAGCCGTAATGTTCAAAAAAAGAAGAGACCAGCCAGGTGAACAACTAAGGTTATTAGAAAATCCAATCGAGTGGAAAGACGACGCTAAATACCTAGGAGTCACCTTAGATAAAGGCCTCACATTTCAAAAACACGCAGAAGCAACAGTCAACAAAGTCAACGCTGCGAGAGCGTCGATAAGAGGACTCATATGTAGAAAAAGCAAATTAAAAATAAAAACGAAGATAAACCTAATAAACAGCATGTTAATACCGATAATAACGTATGCATCTCTCGCATGGGAGCAAGTATGCACGACAACAAAAAAGAAAATTCAAGCGGCACACAACAGAAGCCTAAGGGAAGCACTCGACGTACCAAGATATGTAGCAGAAAGATACCTATTTAGAGAGCTGAAACAAATCAGGGTAATCGACCAAATCAAAGAAAAAGCGAGGATAAAATTCCCTGAACTAGAGAACCATCCAAGTCCAATATTGCGAGAGATGCTTAGGTACGACGCTTTCCACCAATGGAAACACAAAAGACCTAAACAACAGATAGTTGAATAAGTGTACGTAAAAACGGAAAATCAACAAAGTAGACAGTTCGTAGCTCTACACAAAACGAAAGCGCAAAACGAGACAAACTACAGGTAAGACATACACAAACTAGACATTCTTTAAAATAAAACCAAATTGGGACCAGGACTTCAGCCTGGGACCCAAGCAAGCATAATACAGTACCGCGGACAATTCACAAGGAGATAAAGGCTTATAGCGCTTCACGCTGTCCTAATTTTAAAACCGAATAGGGCACCACATTAGAATCCTATTACCCAGGACCCTAATGTGTAGAGCATTTGGCTCATAGTTGTGCCCCCATCGCGCATCAGCTTGCTATGGGGGGAAAGGGATGGCCTGGAGCATTGGAGCGGGGTGGAGTGACTCCTGCCATAGGCACGAGTCAAAACACTTCGCTCCAATGAATTGTTACACCCGAACGTAATTAATAAAGGGTGAACAAGTCTCACGGGTCGGGTTTAATCATAATGCTTGCTTGCTTGCAAAATATAATGTGCAACAACTTCACGTCTGCCCCCTTCCCCTGAAAATTTTTATATAGCCGCCCATGACAGACACAGTCCCCCGGTAGACTTGATAATATATTCGACACTGGAGAAAATTCATGTTTTTCTTCAGGTTCAGAGTTAAGGATAGTTTCATTTATTACTTGTATTTCTTCAATACACTGGTTGATGGTCAATGCTTCACATTCTGTAGGCACATATCTATCAATCAAGGAGAATCGCTCTAAATCCGCTAATGTGTCTTTGATGGTGGGAGCTAGATAGCCATCAGCGACACAGTACACCAAGCTACTGTAACTCATATCAAGACGTTGGCCTTGTTAATTTTTTCTGCTCTATTTATTGAAGATGACAACCTCTGTCTATCCACGTTAAAACCTTCTTAAAAAGAAGCTTTTATAGATGGTTTTCAAATTTTAGATAAAGCCTTGGTCCTAGGGTTGACAATGTGGGGTAGTATACGAAACATTATCTAGTTTAATTATATTCTTCTTTTTCATTTTTATGTCAAATATGTGGCGTCCACAACGAACTGTCAATACGGATGGAATAGGCATGAAGAAAATTAATGCCGCCAACATACAAGAGAGAGGTCCTGAGAGAGACAGAAAAGGATTAGGTAAAATTTGACAGGCCCTGTAATTTGAGTTGCCTATGTCAAATTAAATCGGGGAAATGGACCTCATATTTTTTTAACTTAATTATCTTAACTTAATTTTTAAATACTGCCTATCAGCCCTGATACCAAGTTAAAAACATATGAGGTCCATTTCTCCAATTTAAGTTGATATAGGCAACTCAAATTACACGACCTGTCAAATTTTACCTGATCCTTTTCTGTCTCTCTCATGACCTCTTTCTTCTATGTTGGTGTCAATCTCGCTTCACTATTTGAATGGGACGGGGCCATTCCATCCGTATTGACAGTTCATTGGGCGTCCAGCGTACTTAATTGCCATTTTTAAAATCATTAAAAAATCCTCATAAGCTAGTCTTGATGAATTACATGTATACAGTTGAGTCCGCGAGTCTTTACCCGTGCGTCATCATTTAAAGCATACGAAATAAGTCGGAAATCTATTTCACGCAACAACTGACAGAAAGTGCCTACTGTTCCGATTACGGGTTTTATTATAAAATTTGACGTTATCAAATATATAGAATGTCAAATGTAAGTTTTGCTTCAAAATTTTTGTGCAGAATTACAGCTACATTTGAAGTAGCTTAATAAATAAACAATTTATAAAAAAATTCAATAACATATTTTACTTTTGTTATTTTATTCACTTTGACGGAAATCCAAACACAATCATTTCTTTACTGTGTGAATGATGTTAGCTTTGTATGTTTTAAATATTAATTGGCAAAATATAATTATTTACATTAAAATTTCAAAGCCCAATATAAAATTAGTTGTGAAAACAACTGTTTGTGTAATATAAAGAAACTTCAAAACGCAAAAATTCGACAAAAATCGCAAAAAAATCAACTGTCTGACAGCCACAAAAGTAAACAAAGCAACGTCAACCAAATTGTGCTTAAAATATGAAAACATACCGAATCGTCTTTTTTTGCACCTATCTCTTTTCAATGCACTGAGTCTAGATGGTTCATAAAAATAACATGTGTTTTTACTTAATAACAAACGGCAGCTGGTTTGTCATTAATTTCATGCGTGGAAGAGAATGATGCTAAATAAAAAGTATGTGTTTTATCTCGCTAGGTATTAATGACGCACGGGTAAAGACTCGCGGACTCAACTGTATTTGAGATTGTTTAACAACATTCATAGGCAATATGGTGTGGACTTGAAAGTTAAATAGAGGATCACTTGCTTTTTACAATTAAAGGTTCTTGGAGCTGGAAGGGAGGGGGTTGAAAAATAACATATATCTATATCGTTAAAAGATATCCTCTTTTGAATAAAACCGCACCTGTTTTATATTAGAATTTTCACAATGTTCAATGAATATTAGTTCCAAATTTTAGAATTGGCTCCATTGAGTGTCTAACCTCGTATGAATTATTTTGATTGCGGTTTAAGTGCCCAAAAACATTTACATAGCTATAATTACCGTAATAAGCACATGTGTAAAGAAAAACGTATTTCTATTCAGCTTTAAATACTTAAATATGTTTTAACTTAATTAACATTTGAAACTAAAATTTGAAATCTTAGTTGATTGTTGGTCTAATAAATTAAACGACTGTAAATGGCGTATCCCTCCCACTTCGCTGTTTTCCCTAATTACGCCATAAACATCTTTTCTGCCTTAATAAGTAACAAATTAGTTTCAACTTATTCGTATTCGTCCGCCTTCATTTTCCAACCCTACATTAAAGCACAATCCTGGCAATTTAGTTATCATTTAGAAATTTCAGGTGACTTTATGTCGTAAATAAAGCACAAGCTCTTCTGCACGCTGAATATTAAGTAGCAGACTAGATGTTTCAGACTTAAATTAGTCCGGCTCTTCGTCATTAACGGGAGTTGATTAAACATAAAGTACTGCTTTATGATGCCGTTAAACCAACTGTTTTGTATTTGGAAGCCAAACTGTATCTCGGATAGGAAAGTCCAACACTCTGGATTGTTCTTATTTTAGGATGAGTTTATGCTAACTAAATTTCGGACGGAGTGTGTAAATCTGTCCTGAAACTCATTTTAGTGGGCGTCCTGGCAAGTTGGTCTGTTAGTTTAGTATTCTGCATGTGCGAAACTGTATTAATAAACTTTATATTATGACATGCAAGGAAGATTTATCGAAATAAAATATGAATAACCCAAAATCATTTTGGATATTATCACACTTACATCGCTCACTAGTACCTCAGGAAACGAAGCTAAAAAAGCACTTGATAAATCGAAAAATTGGAATATCTCCATCTCCATTCCATAAGATGGTGGGAGAAAACTCAGCTACAAAAACTTTAGAGGCATATCCATACTATTTGTGAGTTATAAGGTGTTTAAGTGGATTATAAGCCGTAGATTCACACACTTCACAGAACAAATCGTCGTAAAATAACCAGGCCGAATTCAGATCAAAATGGTACTATTGACTAGCTATTCTACGTAAAACAAATTTTAGCTAAAGGCTTTTTTTTTGTTTAATAAGTCTAAGCAAATTGAAATGTACGTACATGATGTAAACTTGATGGAAAAAACCGCAAGAGACATTACAGAACATTATGTGAAGCTTAAAGAAAATACCAAAGAAATAGGACTAGTCGTCATCGTAGATAAAATAAGCCCAAATACAAAAAAGAAAGCAAGGAAACTTGATTGAATAACCTTCCGATGATCAACCTTTTTTGTTAAACGGATGACCAACGGGGTTAAAAAATGACCCCAGGTCAAAAGTGACCTGGAATGAATGTTTTCAGCATTTAAATCTTGATCTCACAGTACATCCTCGTTTTCTGATACTATTTCATCTTCTATATCATCATAAAAATCACTAGCAGTAACAATGTCCTGTAACTCAGCCTCAGTAAGATATTTGCGGGCCATATCTTATAGGTACACAAAATACTAAGAAACTATAATAATATACGCCAGGAAATAATAATAATGACTATTTGTAGCAGACAGGAATGTCATGTTTCGTACATAACAGGCACCACAGTCTAAAAATAAATTTTGATAACGCGCAGTGTAAAACTACTTGGAATTCCACATAATAGACGGTATTTTACTAAACTTCAACTTCAGAATATTATTTTTGATTCGTAAAATATAGGGATTTTTTTTATTTTAAAATATAAGGATATCTAGCATGATATTAAAGTCAAATAAAAAAATAATGAGTCAAAAATTGAAAATACTTTTAATAGTATGATAGAATTGATTCAAAAAATGACATAATCCAGACAAATAAAGTGAAAGTTATCCTCCAACAACAAATTGTTCTATGTTGTCCATATAAAGTTCAGAAAAAAGTCACACCTTTTTGAGCGTCGGGTTTGGGGGGGTGAGGGGGAGAAGTCGGTGAATTCGTAGTTTTTTAGGTTATTCGTCAATATTTCTAAAACTATGAGGTTTAGCATGAACAACCTTCTAAACAAAAATGATCTACATTAAATTTGAAATAAAAAGGTCCTATACAAAATCCTTCTAAAATGAACGGTTCCAAAGTTACGGAGGTAGTATACTATAATTGGTCCAAAAAACGCCTAACCCAGACATCCAAAGTAAAAGTTTTCCTCCAACACCAAATTGTTCTATATGGTCCACATATTGTTCAGTAAAAAGTTACACCATTTTGAGCGTCCGGTTTGGGGGGGAGATGGGGGAGAAGTCGGTAAATTAGTAGTTTCTTTACGTTTTTCGGCAAAATTTTTAAAAATATGTTTAAGCGTAAACAATTTTCTATACAAAAACATTCTACATAAAATTTCGAACAAAAATGGTCGTATCCATAATTGTTATAAAATTAACGGTTCTAGAGTTACGGAGGGTGAAATGTGGAGGTTTTCGATACTTTTTATATTTTTTGGGCAATTGATGATGATTTTGGGTAGTGAAGTTGACGTTTCTTCAAGGTCTTATCACTAGCATACCATCGGCCACTGAAATAGCCAATCCTGTTAAAGAAAATTTCTTGCAATCAGTAAAAATATTATAAATTGCCCAAGATATATAAAAAGTATCGAAAACCTCCACTTTTCACCCTCCGTAACTCTGGAATCGTTGATTTTATAACAATTATGTATAGGACCTTTTTGGTTTTAAATTTGATGTAGAACATTTTTGTATAGAACATTGTTTACGCTAAAGCATATTTTTAGAAATATTGACGAAAAACATAAAAACCTACTAATTTACCCATTTCTCCCCCCTCTCCCACCCAACCCCGACGCTCAAAATGGTGTGACTTTTTTCTGAACATTATGTGGACCATATAGAACAATTTGGTGTTGGAGGATAACTTTAACTTTGGATGTCTGGGTTATGTCATTTTTTGAATCAATTCTATCATACTATTAAAAGTATTTTCAATTTTTAACTCATTATTTTTTTATTTGACTTTAATATCATGCTAGATATCCTTATATTTTAAAATAAAATAATTCCTATATTTTACGAATAAAAAATAATATTCTGAAGTTGAAGTTTAGTAAAATACCGTCTATTATGTGAAATTCCAAGTAGTTTTACACTGCGCGTTATCAAAATCTATTTTTAGACTGTGGTGCCTGTTATGTACGAAACATGGCATTCCTGTCATTTAAACAACATTATGTAAACATTTTAAAAACTTTATAACATTTAAATGGTTTTTCCTAAATATCTTGGTGGCGCAGGCATGCGACTTAACCCCAAATAAACACTGATGATGGAATTGTAATTTTGAAAATGTTTTGTTGTGATGTACCTAGCTCTTTTTAGGTATTTTATAAATATAGCTTTTACAAATAAATTTAACCATTTTTTGTGATTCATGATATACGGCCAGCTACAGAAATTTGTTTTCCTCGTGGATTTTTATTTAACAGAACATTCTCAAGTAAGATATACTTCAATACTTGTGATATTAGGGCACCAGAACTTGGTGGTACTCAAAAGTACCGTGGGGATACTAAGGGATCAGCAAAGTTGGGATAGCGATGCTGATTGCCAACATCCGGATAGGATTGGTACCGTAAGAAGAAGGTTGATGATATTAAAAGATTAAGAACACACGGGATACAAGCAGCCTCAAATAAGATAATAATCAATTTTTGAGGGATATATTTGTTTAAGACACAAGACTGATAATGACGGGAAATACAAATATAAGATTGACAAATAAGAAAAACTAAATTTGGACGGAGTAGAATAAAAGCGAATTCCCTACGAAAAGCTAACTTATTTCATTATTTAGCGCACAATTAAATAAACGCATATGGAAATAAATGTTTAAATATATTTTATTTATACCAATTTTACCTATAAATATATATTTTCGTAAATCAGTGTGATTTCTTAAAACAACAAACTTTTATTACCAAAGTTAAAAAGAGAGAGAACAATAAAAAGTGATCGCTTTAACAAAGCTGGATTTCATCATTAAATAATGTTTTTACTAGCAAGTTTAAAAGCATTAGGACAATAAATTCGTAATGAAAATCTATCTGCCTGTCGATAATTCGTTAGAAGACGGAAACAATAAAAAAGAGATTCCTCTCTAAATGCAGCGAAAAGCTTTTATCGTTTACTCAAAACAAAAATTTCCCATTCAGCAGTCCGTTCGTCTGGCCTGGCGGAATGGAACAGTTGGCGGATATTTTATGAAAAATCTGGTAGAGCATTTTTTTAATAAAATGGGGCAAAATTATTGGAGAGCTTTTAAAGAGCGTTTTGTTACAAATTGATATAATTGAAAGAATTATTTAATATTAAAAGATCTGCATAATTACGTCGACTCGATGTTCGATAGGTACATTTTTTTCTAATTTTTTTTTAAACTGAAAATTTAGGCCTATAATAAAGGCATAATCTGGCAAAAAGTATCCAAGTTTTGTTTGTTTTGATTACATTCATTAGAATTACTCCGATTCTATTACAACTGAATTTTACAATAGATGTTGGGCCCACGCGTACAAAAATCATGATTACCTCCGTCATGAGACTTCGTTAATTCATGTTGAATCGGACAACTTTTCTAATAAGAAAAATTTTCGGGAGGGAGAGTTTCGTAAATATAGAGTTTTCTAAACTTTGGTGCGTTTGTCAACTGAATACCCTTAAAAATTTGTCGGACAATATTACCAGTTGATTGTAAGTTTTTTATCAAACAAACCTGCAAAAATCAGCTGTGAGGGTATACATTCTATGACTTCATAACTTATTTTTTACACTGGATTTTGCAGCATTGTTTAATGAAAATATTCAACAACTAAACTAAATTAGTTACAGTAAACAATGTAAAAGTAATCTAATCTTATAGTTCGTCCGCTATAACTTTTCCCATGCGTCACGATTCATTTTCAAACAAATTTAGTTAAAACATAAAGTAAAACGTACGCCGATGTGTTGTATATAGTATACAAATAGTTATTTTCCTAACTAGTGCGGAAAGTGATACTTTTACGCACGAGACTGCCGTTGACCCGAACGACGCGATAGCGGAGTTCGGGCAAGCAGTCCAGTGCGGGGAAGACACTTTCCGCATGAGTTAGGAACAATATTTTTTCTAGGGCCGTACGTTTGGAAAAAAACCCACAAAAAATAGAGTTATATCAATTGTTATTTAGAAGTGAAAATACACAAATTAATTCTTTGTCAAGGTTATCAAAACCAAACTTTCAATATGATTGGTTACCACGACGACGATATTGGTTTCCATGACGACGATTTAAAACCATTGTAAATGTCTACTGATCTGACTTTTAAGTATTATGTCAAAATAATTTTATTTCATCGAATTATCGCGCTAATTTCATTAAAACATAAACACAATAAGATAAATTTGAAATAAGTTAGTAAATAATATCTAAATATTAGCTTTTTGCATGAATTATAATATATTATAATGCCATATTACAAGGTATTTTAATTTCCCGCACGCCGTGCGAGAAAATGCAACTTTCGGAAACTAAACGCGTGCGTGAAAGTGGCTCTTTTAGCACGGCCGTAGAAAAATGCTTATTCGAACGTTGAGAATATATGAATTATGCGAACTAGTCTGGGATATTTTTTCTTTTTTTTTTATTGGAAAATTATCAAAGTTTGTCCACCAATAAAAAAATTATTTAAGACCTCAATTTGTTAATGTTAGTCGTTTTTTAATTCCAGTATTATTATATTCGCCAGTTTTTCTAAAATATGTCTAAGACAAAGATCTAGTATATGGTCAAATATACAGTAATTAGCGCGCTAATAACCGGCAAAATGACGCAAAAGGTAAAAAACATAATACATTGCGAAACAAAAAGAGATGAAGCTAGTGGAGGTGGAAATTACCGATATACTCGTATCAATTAACATTAAATTACATAGTTTCCAACCTTTAGTCGTATCACAGGAGTATGATAACTGTCACTGTGGCAGTAGAAATTTATAAAATACTCCTGTCACAGACGTCTAAAGGTGGGAAATTAAGTAATGTAATGTTAATTATTTATACGTTTATAACAATGAGTTCCACCTCCACTAGGTTCATCTCTTTTTTTTCGCAATGTATTATGTTTTCCATCTTTTGCGTTATTTTGCCGGTAATTAGCTCTTTCATCACTGTGTAATGTACCCACCTTTATAGGTCTTGGACAGGACTATCTTATAAAATTCTACTGTCACAGTGACAGTTATCATACTCTTATGATACGACTAACGGTGGGAAATTCTGTAATTTAATGTAAATTTATACGATTATAACGATTATTTCCACCTCCACTAGTTCAATCTCTTTTAATTTTGTTGAGTTCAATCTCTTTTTGTTTCGCAATGTATTATGTTTTCCACCTTTTGCGTTATTTTGCCGGTTATTAGCGTGTTCATCACTGTATATGCAGCAGAAAACAATCCGTGAAGTCACTGTAGATGGCAATTTATTGGATCCTACATAGTATAAAATAAGCATCGTACATTTTAAATTTCTAAATAAATATAAAGCAAAACGTACACGCCTTATAGTCCAGAAAGCCACTGCGCATCCGCTAGGAAAATATTCCGATTCGGATTTTTGCACAATCTTACTCAAGAAGGACCCCTTTTAACAAATTTGCATATTGCCAGGACCAAAACTGGGTCAAAAATTTTTTAAACGTTTTTTTTGTTGTTTTCCTAAAATTATTTTTTTTTGCATGGAACAAAGTTTTTAAGGTTTTTTGGATCATTCCAAACAGAAAAGGTCTTTAGTGACTTTTCTCTAAAGTTGATAGTTTTTGATATATTATAAGCGATTAAAAATTGAAAAATTGCGAAATTATTATAAAATATTTTTACCCTCAAAAACTGTGAAAAACTGAAAATTTGAATGTTGCCAAGGTAGGTAGATATTCTTTAAACATCGATTGATAAAATCCCGTAGAGTTTTTTGCAATACAATATTCAAAACTCCTTTGTTTTTTAATTGCTAATCAAGCGTGCACGACACTATTTTCCAACGTTGCATGTGTATACAGTATGGTGCAAATGAAAGGAATAAACTCGTTATTTCGTAAACCGGCAACTTTGAGGAAGAATCCCGAAACAGGTCGATTTTTATTTTTAAGTTGTGATATTGTGTCATATATGGTATACTAGTTACGTCATCCATCTGGGCGTGATGACATAATCGATTATTTTTTTAAATGAGAATAGGGGTAGTGTGCTAGCTCATTTCAAAGGTTCTTCAATTTTCTATTCAGTAATATAAACATTTACATAATTATTTATACAGGGTGTCCTGTATACTGTCCTGTAAATTTTTTGGACACCCTGTATAAATAATTATGTAAATGTTTATATTACTAAATAGAGAATTGAAAAACCTTTCAAATGAGCTAGCACACGACCCCTATTCTCATTTAAAAAAAAGAATGTGTATGTACTTTGTACGTACGTAAGAAGATATTCTTCTATTATATTATAATAGCTAATTTAAACGAAGTAAATATACTTAACAGGTTATTTGTATTTTATTTAAAAATCAAACTAACTTTCTTATTTACCACTTTCAAAAAAATTTTATTAAAACAACCAAAAATAAAAAAAAAATGAATCGCCCAGGAATTGGACCGCGTCATTCCAATCTCAGGGCTAACGCATTACCCACTACTCCAGCGGGGCCCTAGGGATTGACATGTAAGTTTCGGATATAATTACACAACACGGCGACATATAGTGTAAAAATGTTATGTTTACATAATATTTTATTATTTTACTACAGAGAAACACAAATCCAAATCACAAGAATTATAATAAATAATACATTTCCTAAAAACACTAATAATACATAATAATATATTCTTTTAATAACTTATTTGCACGGTTACAGATACATACATACCTATCTTGAAAGATTAGCAATGAACTACATACTGTCAGAACTAAGTACATACTGTCAGTATGCGCAGGCGGGCAGATTTATGTACAATTTTACCCTCAATCGATTCGCCGCTAAAGACGAATATCTTCAAAAAATCATCTATTACGTCATCACGCCCAGATGGATGACGTCACTAGTATACCATATATGCCACAATATCATAACTTAAAAATAAAAATCGACCTGTTTCGGGATTTTTCCTTATAGTCACCGGTTTATGAAATAACGAATTTATTCCTTTCATCTGCACCATACTGTATCACATGCAACGGTGGAAAAAAGTGTAGCGCACGCTTGATTAGCAATTAAAAAACAAAGGAGTTCTGAATATTGTATTGCAAAAAACTTTTCGGGATTTCATCAATCGATGTTTAAAGAATATCTACCTACCTTGGAAACATTCAAATTTTCAGTTTTTCACATAGTTTTTGAGGGTTAAAAATGGCCGATTTCGCAATTTTTCAATTTTTCAATTTTTAATCGCTTATATGTCAAAAACTATCAACTTTAGAGAAAAGTCACTCAGACCTCTTCTGTTTGGAATGATCCAAAAAACCTAAATAAACTTTGTTCCATGCCAAAAAATAATTTTAGGAAAAAAACAAAAAAAACGTTAAAAAAATTTTTGACCCACTTTTGGTCCTGGCAACATGCAAATTTGTTAAACGGAATCCTTTTTGAGTAAGATTTTGCAAAAAATCCGAATCGGAATATTTTTCCTAGCGGATGCGCAGTGGCCTTCTGGCCTATTAAGAATAGTGTTATTAGATAGAAAATGTGTTTTTATACATTTATGATTCAGAATTAAACCTGGATTCATTGTATAAAAAACCGCTTTAAAGCATTAATACGAGAAATATATTCGAACCCATCTGTGCAACAGAAAAGAAGCACCTGTTTTCCGGAAAAAACTTTGGTATTTATTTGACGCTATCTTCTGCCATCATATTATGTATTTCAAAATTCAAACACTCTTATTCCGTAATTTCAAACAACAAACAAACAATTTCAATTATCGCTCATTTTCAAGCTTCTCCGTAGCAATTATGTACCAAATCACTTTGGTAACGACACTAGTGTCTGAACTTTTATCTCCCTAACAACAAAAATATTTCCAGAAACCCGAATGGGATCAAGTTGGACTATAATCCTTATCGATAGGAACAGATCCAAGAAGGCGGCGAAACTCGCTAGCATGCTCGCGGCCTCCTGCGATACGAGACTCGGGAGCGAGAAGAAGCCGAAAATTCTGCTGGTATTATGATAATCCCAAATAACAAGTCGATAGGGCGGTGTAGAGGTGGAAGATAACGTCTTGAGATGTTACGTAGATACTGATTTTAGTATGTTGCAGTGTCTGAAGAATTTATAATATTTTGCGAGTTTAATATTTATAACACAAGTATGTTCATTAAATAGTTTTAGCTAGCATAACATATTCCCTAGAAATATATTTCTATCGTCACTGTTTTGTTGATAATGCAAAATTCCCCACTAAGAAATACAGATGGAAGCTGGGCAAAAAGCAATTTAGAGAAGGCTAATAAATTTGCTGAATATCTCGAGGAAACATTCCAGCCAAATGAAGGTGATAACACACTGCAATGGGAAAATGCCACACAGGAAGAAGGTGAAATTAAACTAGTCACCCCAAAAGAAGTGGCCGACGAAATTAAATCAAACATCAATCCCAGGAAAGCACCTGGGTTTGACTTAATTACTGGGGAAATCTTAAAACAACTTCCTAGAAAAGCCATAGTAAAACTGACATATCTCATAAATGCCTCGTTCAGATTAAGATATATTCCCAAGATATGGAAAGTGGCTGAGGTCATAATGATCCTTAAACCTGGAAAATAACCAATTACAGTATCATCGTACAGACCGATTTCATTGCTACCCGTAATTTCAAAGCTGTACGAGAAGCTTTTGCTGAAAAGGTTGAAACCTCTCATAGATGCTAAGGCTCTAATTCCATCACACCAGTTTGGGTTTCGAGAAAGTCATTCAACTATCGACCAAGTCCATAGAATAACGGATATAATAGAGAGGTCGCTAGAAGGAAAGAAAGTTTGCTCAGCTGTCTTCCTCGACGTAGCGCAAGCTTTTGATAAGGTATGGCACGAAGGACTTAAGTACAAATTAAGCAGGATTTTGCCAAGACAATACAGAGAATTATTGGAATCTTATATATCAGAGAGAGTTTTTAGGGTTAACCAAGAAGAAGCCTACTCGGAACTAAAGGAAATCAATGCAGGAGTACCACAAGGTAGTGTGATAGGACCGGTCCTATACCTATTATACACTAGTGATATCCCTGAAGTACAACATAATACAATAGCTACCTTTGCTGATGACACTGCCGTCTTAGCCGTAGGTGAAGACCATGAAGAAGCAGCAAGAAAATTACAAATATCTCTTAACAGACTTAACGAGTGGACTAAACGCTGGCGAATTAAATTAAACGAAATGAAGTCAGTGCATATAAATTTTACAAACAAGAAAAATCAATACATTCCTGTTAACTTAAATAATACTCAGATACCATATGCCGACACCGCAAAGTATTTGGGTATTACACTAGACGCTAGGCTACGCTGGAAGGCCCGTGTTAAAAAGAAACGAGAACAGCTTAACATGAAGTATAAAAAAATGTATTGGCTATTGGGAAGACAATCCACTCTCTCAATCTACAATAAAATACTTTTGTATAAACAGATTATAAAACCTATATGGACATATGGCATCCAACTATGGGGCTGCGCTAGTAATACAAATTTAATTATCATTCAACGATTCCAAAACAAAGTGCTAAGGAGCATTGTCAACGCTCCATGGTACTATAGGAACAGTGATCTCCATAGGGACCTAGACATGGATACTGTTAACAAGACCATAGAAAAATTTGCCAAGAGTCACGAACAACGACTTCTTCAACACGTCAATGTTGAGGCCATCCAGCTCCTCGACAACACGGATCTAGCTAGAAGACTCAAGAGGAAGAAACCCTTCGAGTTAGTTAAGTGAAAAATAGTGCACGGTGCAAGTGATGGTACAAGTTAAAATTTGTGCAATATATTAACAGAACCTAGGGGGTACTATCGAGTTTGTCCTTAGTCTTAAGTTTTTCAGTAGTAATTTAGGTTAGAAATAAGTTGCTCATTGATCACATTATTTGATCAGATTGTAATGTTCTTAAGCATCTTATTGGTGTTTAATAAACAAAAAAAAAAAAAAAACTGTTTTGTTAAAGCTCTTGCAGCTTTCTGTAAATATGTACTAGTTTATTGTTTTTATCAGATATTTTGGGAGTTCTGAGGTTTATATTGTCCACTATTGATCTCACATATTATTATCTATTTTTACACGTTCCAAATTAAGGCTATTGTGTTTAATGTCTACATTGAGCTTATTCCACGCAACTCTCAATATCTGGATCAATATAAAAATGCTCTAAACTGGAGATTCATGTTTTTATATTTTGAAAAGCTTACAGATATATCCAGTTACTGTACAATATTCTGATGACCCCTGTAGAAGAATCACTTGGTTTTATTACTCCGTACAAAAGAGATGCGACGAACAGAGTCTTCCACTAATATTCCAAAATATAATCCATAATATAAAAATCGGTATGTTCATAACATGATAAACTTTCATAATAAACATGATTCGAAACCATGATCACAGTGACCTTAAGCCCTCCTTTAGCTCCCGACAGAGCTAAAATTCTTCCGTTAAATAAACTTACAGGCCTTGTGGCTACGCGACCTATATATTGTAAAGACATTTTGAATATAACAATTAGTCACTTAAACATAAGTACATTAACGTAAGAATACCCTACAACTTTGAGAGGAAATGCTAGAAAAAATATCCTCCTAGGGTAAAGGACCTCCTAGGGAAAGAAACCTTGGTGGTGGATTGACAAAGAGCAACAGAAGGTTAGGGAGAAGAAAAATGCTAGAAAAAGGTATGACAGGTTTAAAACAGGGGAAATAAGGAGATATATATAGTAGCAAAGAGGGAAGCAAGGCGCGTTGTACCTACTGCTAAGGAAATATCGTCTGCACAGCTGCATGAAGAGTTGGAAATACCCGACGAGATGAAAAGGTTATACAGCTTTGCTGAAACAAGTGACGTCATCAAAGGACTTGACTTATGTAAGGCAGATTAAGATTGCGGATGAAAGAGTGTCAAGGACCGATGCCGATGTTGACAAAGAGTACTTTAAAAAGTTGCTAAACAAATAACATCAGAGAAGAGACATACGATGCGGATCCCAAATAATGGAACACCTTGTGGCAAATGATGAGTAGGATATATCAGGAAGAAAATATGGTCAGTGCATGGACAGTTGATCCAGAAATACGGCGAGAAGAACAGAGAGCTACATTTGGCATTAATAAATCTTCAAACGTCGTACGACACAGTTTTTTGAAGTGAACTATGGATATGTATGAGGGAGAAAAGGTTCCTGAGAAGTACGTAGTACGTAATGTTTCTGAAGAATATTTATGAGGAATGCTCACCAAAGTAAGGACCTAATTAACTATTTATATGGGAAATAAGCCACAACTAAATTGAAAAAAAAAAATTGTTAACGTTTCGACGCCCAAACAGGGTGTCGTTGTCAAAATTCAAAATACTACTAAATTAAACAAAAATTTTGTTGCTTAGTAAAAAATTCTTCTAATAATTTATTTAATCTGACTCATTTATATCGGCAATTCAGACATATATTATACATTTTAAAGTAGGTAGAAGACTTTAAAATGATATTGCTCATTCGATTACATGAAATGAACCCCAACTCAAGAATATCCGGCACAAAAAATTCATAGCATGTGATTTGTCTTTAAAAAGACAACCAAATGCAAAGGTGACAGTAAAATTCTCGCGTTAGAGATTCCATAGTCAATCACGAGGAAAAAAACAGGAAAAAACCTCGTGATGCTATTCCGACATCGTAATTATTTGGTCTTACATTTAGTTTACTCTCAAAACTAATACCAAATTCTGACTTTAATATATTTTATAATATATATGTTGTTTAAATTATAAATCATGTTAATAATACGTAGATATATAAGTAATACTAAAATATAAAATATGTACTAACTCGATATGTTATTGACTTACTAATCATGGTATTTTCTTTCTATTGACTTCCTCTTTCAGTATGGGTAACCACATCGTACTGCATTCTACCGAGGAATTTGCGACACAATTGGTTTCATTCAGCATAGTTAGAGCCGCTTCTTTGAAAATATAATTATGCTGAATGAAACCAATTGTGTCGCAAATTTCTCGGTAGAATGCAGTAGGATGTGGTTACCCATACTGAAAGAGAAAGTCAATAGAAAAAAGATACCACGATTGGTAAGTCAATAACATATCGAGTTAGTACATATTTTATATTTTAGTATTACTTATGTTATATAATATCTATGTATTATTAATATTATTTATAATTTAGACAAATATTATATATAAAACTCAGATTTTGTTATTAGTTTGGTAAATGTAAGACGAAATACTTACGATGTCGGAATAGTATCACGACGTTTTTTCCTAGTTTTACCTCGTGATTTACTATGGAATCTATAACGCGAGAATTTTACTATCACTGTTGCATTTGGTTGTCTTTTTAAAGACAGGTCACATGCTATGATTTTTTGTGGCGGATATTCTTGAGTTTAGGTTGATTTCATGTAATCGAATGAACTTTCTTTCAGTAAAGTTGTCCCAGGAACGCAACTCATAAATATTGGCATTGTCATTTTAAAGTCTTCTCCTTTAAAATGTATAATAGATATCTGAATTTCTAATATAAATGAGTCAGATTAAATAAATTATTAGAAGCACAACAGCAATACAGCAACAAGCATACTAAGCAACAAAATTTTTGTTTTTAATTTAGTAGTATTTTGTATTTTGATAACGACACCCGATTTGGACGTCTAAACGTAAATCTTTTTTTTTCAATTTAATTCTGACTTATTTCCGATCTAAATAGTTAAATATAAAAATATCACAAAGAAATAGCTTCAGAACAAAGTAAGAACTTGTGTCGGATTGACCCAAAGTTTTCCAGTGATGTTTGGTCTGCAATTAAGACTCTTCACTGAGTCCCTGTCTGTGTAATATTGTTGTAGATATACTGACAGAAGGTAAGGGGGAAGCTCTTGGTCAATATTGTTTGCTAATGATATCGTGCGTTAGTAGAAGAGACCGAAAAAATGTTGCAATGAGAACTTGAAGGGCTATTGAAGAGGGAGAACATAAAGTTCCCAGGTCGAAAACGGATTATGTGTGTTTGGCAGAAACAGAAATGGTTGGGGACATAAAACTGCTCTGTTTGGTCACGTTAGGGGTAGAAGTGAGAACTATGTGGACCTAGCAGTTAGAAGTTGATGAAAGAAAAGGTAGAAGAAAACTGAGGAGAAGATGAAAGCACTGTGTGGTAGAGAATTGAGGGAGAAAGTTTAGGTGAACAAGACACGATAGATAGAAATTAGTGGCGAAGCCGAGTAAGGAACAGCGCCTGTGAAAAGAGAAGAACTGAGGAAGAAGAAGAAAAAGAACCTAAAACGAAAGTAATGAAGTAGCGATGCCGCAATTCTGTTACGATGTATAATATTACATAAAAGTCTTGGTGATTTTTTCCAAAATACTTGGTGCAAGTTCGAAAATAGTTCTTAGGAGAAGTGTCGTATGAAACTAATAGTTTACGACTCTTATGAAAGACTAATGCTTTATTATGGTAGGGGAGCCCAAGCGGGTATTTTTGCAGTTACTCGAGCGCGTCAGATTATCATATGGGGAGAAACGTGGTACCCTACAGATGTACCTCTGCCATATATTGGCTCTTAACACAGGGGAGTTCGTTTAGGGGGCCCGAAAAAAAATATATCCTTAAAAATACTCGAAATTGTCAGATTAAGATAAGGTAAGTTAAGTACATGCAAAACAGTGTATATTTAAAAAATCTGACGATTTGAGCGGGCGTAAGGGAATTGGTGAGTCACAAAGTTTCACAAGAAAAAGGCGAATATTTCGCGAAATGAACGTCAGATCGAAAAACTAAAAACTACTTGTTCAATATTTTTCAAAAATCTATCGATAGATACCAAACACGACCCCTCGCAGAGAGGGGTGGGGGGTTACTTTAAAATCTTAAATATGAGCACCCATTTTTTATTGCAGATTTGAATTCTCTGCATAAAAATAAGCAACTTTTATTCGAAACATTTTTTCGAATTATGAATAGATGGCGCAATATTCGGAAAAAACCATTAATGGAAATGGAAAATTAAATTAAAAAATGGCAAGCGCCCGCTAAAATGGAAAATTTTACTTAACTTTTTTTGGTTTTAGGACCTAATAATCACAACCCAATAAGTCCCCAAGGCGCTCGAGTGACTGCACATTTAGCATACTTTGCTCCCCTACCATTAGTCTTTTCACTATTATGATGGTTATTCTAGTTTTCAATTTGGTGTGTGATTTTTTACAAGTAGTTCCAATAATTAAAACTCATATTCTATCTAACCCTAATTATTAGGGAAAATAATTGATGTCAATAATTACTGTAATCAACTTTCAAAGAAAATATTAAAATCTAAAGAGGCGAAGGCAGAAAAAATCTCGAAAGTACTGCTACATTTTTTTTTAAGTTTATGTTAAAATTATTTAACAAAAATAACGGTTTTGATGGAACTTACTACTCTCTTGAAACAGATGTGGTATAAATGTTCTCTATCGCCAAGCTTTTGTTTGATTGTAACTACTTCCAACCTCATGTGCTCCCCCCAAAGCTGCATTTTAAGATCGCCGCGATTGTCGCAATTGCGGCACTTTCTCTTGTCGGAATTTCGCCAAGTTTTAGATAAATCGACGAGATTCTACTGCTAGCAACATAAAGATTTTAGCAAAAAAGCCTGTATGTTAGTGGAAACATGAAAGGAACTTGCAGGCGGATACAGAGATAGATAGTCTGTATATATTAGTGTGTGAATTTTTGGAGAAACTGTAAAGTTTGAAATAAAATTAGGACTTAGTATATGCAGAAAAACAGAAAATATATTTCTATCTATATTTTTCGTTTTAGTTTTGTCTTTCAATGCATATTTTATGTTTTAAATAGTTATGGCTATTTTAAAGTTTTCAATGTATATTATGGTCATATTTATTTTATGTTACTGTTTTAATTTTTATAATTAAATAAATCAAAATACTACTTATTTTATGGAGCTTTTTTTATTTAGCTTTTTGCCTCGACAACTCTAATGGCCATTGGCATAGTACAGTTGATTTTGTAATCAAATACCTAGTGTAATGTGTTTTGTGTGTGCTGAGTAAATGTCTTGTTACTTAGCGAAGTCGGCATCATTGTCTTTGCAAAGAGGCGCTAATTGTATCCAAACGTCTCTGCGGTCTCTCCGGTGAGTATCGATATAAACTATTTCCGTTTATTAATTTTTAATAAATAAGAAATTCTCTACCCAGTTGAGATTCGAACTCACGACACTTGGATCCAAAGGTAGGCTCTCATTCCACTGAGCCACAGAGATGGGTAAGAGCTTTTTAAAAGTTTAAAAGTTTAAAACGTTAAAAGGGGGAAATGATACCTAAGAGTATTGTGTATAACTTGAGTTATACTCATAAAAGCTTGTCTTGACCTTTGCCATTGCAAATATTTTATCCATTGCAGACTTCTTGATCATGACGCCAGCTTTATAATCTCTCACTAAATGAACAGATAAATTGAGATTATTTCATTCATAGGAGATTCTGACCAATAGAAAGCTACGTAAATCTAAATTAAATCGATAAGTTTTGATAATTTACCGTCGTCAAGTATATTACGTCAGATACCCTTCGTTGCTACGAAAAATACATTCAGTGACATTAATAACAATTATTATTGTTTTAAAAATTATAAAAGTGATTACTTTCAACCGTCAAATTAATATTTATAACAACTGTGTGTTTAATTGTACTAATTTGTACTTACATAAATAAATTACAATAAAATTTTGGTGTTGAACAGTTTTATTCATGAAATAATCGCAACAAATTGCATTCGATCTCTAAAATTAATATAGATTTTTTGCCCTCGTGACACTTTGACATAATTTCACTCGCCTTCGGCTCGTGAAATTAAAACTGTCAAAGTGTCACTCGGGAAAAATTCAATAATTTTAGAGCTCTTGTGTAATTACTACTGATAATTCGTGGGTTAGATCATTATACTGGCATCTTCTTTTTTCAAATAAAACCAGTTAATTTATCTAACTGCATTTTTATCAGCTCTCAATAATATGCCTTTACGGTTTTTGAACTTATATCTGTGATTCTCTGAGTCATGTATTCTGTATAACTCTTGTTATTTTGGTTTGTCGAGGGTGTTTTTGCATTCTAACATTCGTTGTTTATCTTCTTTCTCTTTATTTCAAACTCGAGCTCCACCATTCTTCATACAATGTAATAGAATTATTGAACTTGAACTGAAAAGAAATGCAGTCGACCACTTTTATCTTAATATCCTTTTTCTATGTAAATAGTGCAAAAATGGTGTTTTTTAATAGTGGTAAACTGTAGAATAAACTATATTCTTGGAATAAAACGTTATTCTTAACATCCTCCAATACCTTTCTGTAAGATTGGATTCACAGTTCACCTAATGCGCCAGCCGAGAGGTTTGTTGACTTCTTGTTTTCTCATATAGGGGTTACATAGCTTACACAGTAATTTTATGTTACTATAACGGCCATATAGATAAAGAACATTTCAATTCGAGCTATCACAAACCCCGAAACCTCGAAACATAAATAATATGTAGGTACATAGTAGTGTAGTGGAGTCGAATTAAAAAAAGCAGGCTCTTTCGCCATATTATTGTATTATAAAAAATGGTGGATGAGCCCACTTGAAATTGTCTCTAATGTGGTGATGTGTAATGTTGTCTCTAATGTAGTGTGTCTAATATAAACAATGTGGTGAAGTCATAATACTGTTAATACTGGTGGTCTTCTTCTTCTTCTACGTGCGACTACGATTACTCCTGTTTGTCTACCTCTTATTCTGTTTCAGCTGTTGTTGACTGTACATTGTCTTTCTACCTTCTTTTCGGGGGCCTTCCAACGGGTCTTCTGCTATATGGCTTGTTGTCTTTACAGATGTTCGCTTATCTATCTGGTCCCATTCGGTTTACATGTTCGTCCCAGTTTTTTTTTCTTGTTTTTATGCCTGCTGATATTTTGAATTTTGCATTGTTCGCGTATATACTTCTGTTGCCTTGTCTGTCTCTTAATGATATGCCCCCTATTGATCTTAATAGTTTCATTTCGATATTGTTGATTTGTTGTTTCATCTTTCTTGTATCGGTCCTTGTCTCCGCTGTATATGTTAGGATTGGTCTGACTGTTGTCTTGTATACTTTCATTTCGCTTTCCATGGTCAGATATTTGTTTCTCCATATGGTTTACTATTGCTCCTTTTGCTGCTTTCCTTGTGACTTCTGTTCTTATATCCCTGTCACTAGTGATCTCTACTTCTAGTTAATTGAATTTCACTTGTTCTACAATTTTTCCGTCCATTTCTAATTTGCACTATACATTTAGTTTTTTTCTACCGATATTCTTATATTAAGTTTGCTTGCTGTGATATTGAAGGTGTGAAGTTGCCTTTGTAGGTCATCCTCGTTATCAGCAATTATTACTGCGTCATCCGCATCGCATACTTTTGTGATTTTATGCTCTCTCATGTGGTATCTATGTCGTTTTCTTACTTCGTGAATCATTTGATTCATCATCTTATTGGGCTGAGCGAGTCTCCTTCGCAGAATATTCCTAGTAATGGTGGTGTAGTGACAATTTTAGATATGTATCTTGGATTTGGTAGATTTGGTACCATCTTATTGGCAGTATCATAATACTATATGGGCCTATAATTCAATTTACTTCATATGAGGGCTTTTTGATAGGTGCTTAATAAAATTTTATCAAGAACTTTTTGGGGACGCCTTATATGAAGTCAATTGAATTATAGGTCCATGTTTTATGACACTGCTAATCAGATAATATTATATCAACTTAACTGTATCCAAAATACGTGTCTAAATCTACGGGAGTGGAAAAACCAGTCGAGTGAGTACAAGTCTTAGCCAATGTACTTTTCAATAAAAGAAGACAGCTGTTATCATTAAATATTGCTGCTAGAAATCCGTCATCAAAAGACATGTTTGTAAGTTCTGGTAAAATACTTCAGATAACACGGCCGCTAAATTAAAGGAAAGCTTAGAAAAAGTAGGAACTAAACTCGGTATGCCAAATAACACGAAAAACTAAATAATCATTAACCATTATAATAATCATTAAGACAACCAAATTGTATACCAAACTATGAACTTTACATTTTTTTAACAAGAAAATTGTATGCCAACTTGTAAATGGTTTATTGTATGTACAACCAAAATTATATAACATAAACTACATTGTAAACTTTAATATAGTCTTATGTATAGCCCCCCGGTAATAATTCTTAGCAATTCTTTTTGTTGCGATCTTATTTATTTTCTCCGTTTATTTCAATTAATACAGAACATTTATGAATAAAAATCAATTCTTAGATACTAGTTCTACTTTAGGCCAAACTAAATGACAACCATCAAATCCACTTGCCGACTTTTTTACGCATGGAAGAAAACACGCCTTTCGAAATTCCATTTTTCTTGAATACGACGAAATTTATCGTAAAATCGGCAAATTTCTTTTTCCACATCAAACAAATTTTAAGAGCTCGATAAAGTCTTATTGCACGCAGCACTGACCATTGCTGACCGCCACGATCCTTTATATTGATCCTTGCAAAAAGGATAATAACCGACATCGTCGTCCTTTGATTGTAAAGGCATTTATTGCGGCTCGAATTGGAAATATATTGCTGAAAATGCGAAACGGTCGAGGATAAGATGGTTTAAAGGGGTTGATTGGATTTGGTGTATTTTATTTTTCCTGTGCTTCATTGAATGCTTACTTTAAAGAAAACCAGTTTTAAACAAAATTTATCGTTATGTATCCGCTGCCACAATAATAGCTAGAAGAAATACGTATTTTAAATTTACATTTAATATACGTTTTTAAATTTAGTATTGATGTGTTTATGTAGGAAAAGTAGAATTAGCTGATTACTTAAAAGTCGTGAAATGAAATGTAATATGTATATAATTGTCAACATACAACAACAAAAAAAAACGATTGGCACAACTCACAAATTGTTATCAGCACAAAATAGCAACCACCTACCCGTTTTAAGAGTTGTAGATATCAATTAAGAATAATCTGAGAACTTCCGGAAAACTGGAATATTCGTGTTAAGAACCAGTTTTCTACTGATTTTTATGAAATCTACGAAATAAATTGCCAACATATCATTGGAAAATTTTAACAACTAGAATGAGACGCAGAGGTTTCGAAATGTGGCACAATTCTAAACTTTATATCTTGGATAGAAAAACTGTAACCTATAATTAATGAAATATACTTTCAACTATCAACTTTGGGAGTAAGCCAACGGTTTCGGTTAGTTTAGCTAGTTGAAAGGTTATCAGACGTCGAATCGACCTTCATCAAAAGATACAGTTCCAGATGATAGAAAAAAAAACTGAATAGCCCAAAAAGAAGCGATTTCTTCAAGGTATTTTGGTTATCAAGCAGCACTTATCTCAGTTGATCGCTGCCTTAAGTCAACAGAAAATCAAGTTGGCTGGTGGTGAACTAATGAACGTTGTAGATGTTCTTGTCGTCAAGCATAATGATTTTCTTTGGTTTCGGTCGTATCAAGTAGATGAAAGCTGCTTGCATTTCTGGTAGGATTAGAAAACAAAGAAAAACAAACACGTGCTACAATGTGCTTTTACTCCTAAAATTAATAACCACATTAACACTGAATTTTCAAAATAAACAACGAATTTGATAAGATACATTATCTGCCAAGGAACTGTGAAAGCCAACCACGTGGCTAGCGAAAGATCTTAGAGGGCACTACTTCTTGATATGGTGGATAGTGTGTCCCTATTTCTCCGTACTACACTCACGCATTCTGGGAAAGGGTCTCTGCTCTGCTACCATTTAAACAGAGAATCCACACAACATCCATGTTCCGTCCTGATTCTGTTTAGACTAGTTCAGGCTTTTCGGGGCAGATCAAAACCTGAAGGCTTGCTCATAAGTAGGTACCATCGAGTTGTTTGGTTGTGCGAGGGCCTGCTTTTACCATTAGCAACTAAAATCTTTCTTTAGGGTTCTTTTCAAAATTTAGCAACTAAAAACCGACGTCGTCGTCCGTTGATTGTTAAGGCATTTATTGCGGCTCGAATTGGAAATATATTGCTGAAAATGCGAAACGGTCGAGGATAAGATGGTTTAAGGGGGTTGATTGGATTCTGTGTATTTTATTTTTTCTGTGCTTGATTGAATGCTTACTTTAAAGAAAATCAGTTTTAAAGAAAATTTATCGTTATGTATCCGCTGCCACATTAATAGCTGGAAGAAATACGTATTTTAAATTTACATTTAATATAAGTTTTTAAATAAAATTTAACGTGAGGTAAAACACTCCCTGGTGTAATTGGTATATTTTAATAAAAATTTTAAAATAATTTAAAAATCCTAAAGGATTACGTTCAGAACGTTTTCGGACTTATCAGTCCATCATTAGTGAACCTAAAAGTAAGTAATCCCACTTAGTAAAATTAAAAAGGGTGAAATTTTGACTGTTAAAAAATTGAAAAGTGTGGTTAAGATTACTTACTCCCTGTTCTTGCTAAATAGCTACAATGCCAAACACTGGTTAAGTTGTATGTTCAAACTACATAGTAAAAATTATAAAAGAATTTGGCCTAAATTGGATGCCAATGGATTACTTCCAGCAACATGATGCTCTACTGCATTAAATAATTAAACATTTTTTTTGTGATTAGATCTTCATTGAACTACTTTTAGTCTGTCAATGATTTAGAAGAAAGTAGAAATACTTCAAATATCAGTGACATGAAGTCGGGTATTATGCCGTTTTATTTATAAGTTTTTAAATTTAGTATTGATGTGTTTATGTAGAAAAAGTAGAATTAGCTGATTACTTAAAAGTCGTGAAATTAAATGTATATCATTGTCAGCATACAACAAAAAAAAAAAAACGATTGGCACTCACAAATTGTTATCAGCACAAAATAGCAATACCCCTTTTAGGAGTTGTAGATATCAATTAAGAATAATCGGAGAACTTCCTTAAAACTGGAATATTCGTGTTCAGAACCAGTTTTCTACTGATTTTTAGGCAATCTAAGAACTAAATTGCAAACATATCATTGGAAAAGTTTTAAAAACTAGAATCAGACGCAGTGGTTTCGAAATGTGGCACAATTTTAAACTCTATATCTTGGATAGAAAAACTGTAACCTATAATTAATGAAATATACTTTCAACTATTAACTTTGGGAGTAAGTCAACGATTTCGGT
Source organism: Diabrotica virgifera virgifera (assembly GCF_917563875.1). NCBI lineage: Eukaryota > Metazoa > Arthropoda > Insecta > Coleoptera > Chrysomelidae > Diabrotica > Diabrotica virgifera. Next base: position 193,899,514 of record NC_065449.1, read on the forward strand.
TAGTTTAGCTAGTTAAAAGATTCTTAGACGTCGAATCGACCTTCATCAAAAGATACAGTTCCAGATGATAGAAAAAAACTGAATAGCTCAAAAAGAAGCGATTTCTTTAAGGTATTTTGGTTATCAAGCAGCACTTATCTCAGTAGATCGCTGCCTTAAGTCAACAGAAAATCAAGTTGGCTGGTGGTGAATTATTGAACGTTGTAGATGTTCTTTGTCGTCAAGCATAATGATTTTCTTGGGTTTCGGCCATATCAAGTAGATGAAAGCTGCTTGCGTTTCTGGTAGGATTAGAAAACAAAGAAAAAACACTAAAATTAATAACCAAATAACCACTGAAGTTCCAAAATAAACAACGAATAAGATACATTATCTGCCAAGGGACTGTGAAAGCCAACCACGTGGCCAGGGAAAGATCTTAGAGGGCAATACTTCTTGATATGGTGGATAGTGTGTCCCTATTTCTCCGTACTACACTTATAGGCTATTGATTATGTACTATAGAAAGGAACTACAACGTTAACGGGGTTTTATTATTTCATATGGTCAATGAATCTCTCTATATGAAAAAACCGTGGAGTGCTACCATTTAAAGGGGTGCGTTTTTGAGAAATGGGTGAATTAGTCCCTGGGCACAGGTTACATTAGGGTGAGTTATATGCACTTTTGGTACAAACACGTCTACATAAAAATTGTTCCTGGTTAAATTTCCTATCTAGATATAATTTTTAAAGTCAAAGATACTATTTTTTACAAAAATATATTCAAAAGAAAAAGCACAAAGAAACCCAAAAGAAAGAAATTTTGTTTTTTGTCCCATAACTTTTGTCCACGGGGATATAGGTATAGATATTGCTTCACAGAAAAAAAACTTACATATTTTCTCTTTAAAATGATGTTTGGTAGAGGTCATTAGGATTTACAGTTTTCGAAATATGATTTTTCAAAGTTCGCCACTCACAGCAATTTTGGGCAATTTTCCTTGTTATTTCGCAAATATTGTTCTGTAACTTTTTTCTACGTAACTTTAGGTACTATATGCAATGGTACATGTAAGAGGAAGAGAAATCGATTACCTTTAATATGGTCTAATGTATAATGTTGTACGACTTCTTTTAAAGAGGTTATCTTTTTCAAGACTTTTAACGAGTTTTTATATTTTTACGATTATTTTTTAAATTGCCCATTATAGCTTTTTTTTCTATATGGTATATATTATACAGGGTGTAACAAAAATACAGGTCATAAATTAAACCACATATTCTGGGACCAAAAATAGTTCGAATGAACCTAACTTACCTTAGTACAAATATGCACACAAAAGAAGTTACAGCCCTTTGAAGTTACAAAATGAAAATCGATTTTTTTTAATATATCGAAAACTATTAGAGGTTTTTTGTTGAAAATGGACACGTAGCATTCTTATGGAAAGAATATCTTAAAGAAAAATTATAGTGAAATTTGTGCACCCCATAAAAATTTTATGGGGGTTTTGTTCCCTTAAACCCCCCCAAACTTTTGTGCCCGTTCCAAATAAATTATTATTGTGGTGCCATTAGTTAAATTCAATATTTTTAAAACTTTTTTGCCTCTTAGCATTTTTTCAATAAGGCAGTTTTTATCGAGGTGCGGCTTCTTTTTTAATATGTTTACATAAACATTTTATGAGGGTTTTGTTCCTTTAAACCCCCCAAAAGTTTGTGTACGTTCCAATTAAACTATTACTGCGGTACCATCAATTAAACACAGTATTTTTAAAACTTTTTTGCCTCTTTGTATTTTTTTGATAAAGCATCTTTTATCGAGATGTGGCTTCTTTTTTAATATGGTTCAAAATATACCTAAAAATGTAAATCAATTTTCATATTATTACCAAGTCTCCATAACCGTACTTTACCATATACAAATATGTGGTGGATTTGACAAACATTCAAATATCTCGATAAAAACTGACTTTTGAAAAAAGTACTAAGAGACAAAAAAGTTTTTAAAAACTTGTGTTTAAGTAATGGCTCTATAATAATAATTAAATTGGAACGTACAAAAAAGTTTGGGGGGGTTTAAAGGAACCAAACCTCCATAAAATTTTTATGGGGGGTCCAAATTTCATTATAATTTTTTCTTAAAATACTACTGCCATAAGAATACCACGTGACCATTTTCAATAAAAAATATCTAATAGTTTTCGATATATTGGAAGAAATCGATTTTCATTTTGTAACTTCAAAGGGCTGTAACTTTTTTTCCGTGCACATCTGTACTAAGGTAAGTTAGGTTAAATCGAACTATTTTTGGTCCCAGCATATGCGATTAAATTTATGACCTGTATTTTTGTTACACCCTGTATAATAAAAAATAAAGCTTATTCTGTTTACTTTAAAATTGTGTATTAAAAAAAATTCTAGGGTTATTTTTGAATAAGATATGCTTTTTCAAATTGTAATAAGTACTTGCAACGATTTTTGATTTTAGGATTATTTTTTAAATTCCCCATTATAACTTTTTTATGTGATTGTGTGTTATGATTGAATCTTATTTTTTATAGGTAATACTTTTGATCCACTTGACTCGGCCGGGCAAACTTGAAAATATGGATTAATTCCAATACTTACTGTCAAAGCTCCTGCACCACAAGCTTTGATTGAAGAAATAGCATGTAAATGTACCAAAGGATGTACAAAAAACTGCGGTTGTAGGAAGATAGGAATTAGTTGTTCAGTATTCTGCAAAGGGTGCATGTGCATGGATACTAATTGTGGGAACTCTAAGATAACTGAGGTGTCAGAGGAAGATATTGAAGCTAATGCTAACGAAGAGATGGACTTTGATTTTGAAATTTTTTTAAATGTCAACGTTTAAATAATTTTAACTAAAGTGATGTTTTTTAAGCCTAATGTTTTTGTAATTTTTGTAAAAGAAATATTTTAAATAATACAGGTAAAAAAATATCAAAGAATCACTCGGTTTCCATTATGTATTTAAATATAGATGATACACCATTTTAAAGAACAGAAAGTAAGCCCTCTTTTTTGCGCAATATATAGATAGTATATTCATGTACAAGAAACAAAATTATAATGAGAAATTTCAAAAATAATCGTAAAAAATGTAAAAAATAATATTTTTTTTATATTAGATATTATAATATAATATATAATATATTATATAATAATTTTGCTTTATTTTTATATTATATTATAAAAAAATCGTTAAAAGTATAAAACCTTGACAAACCACAATCTCTTTAAAAAAAGTCGTACAACGTTATACAGTAGACCATTTTAAAGGTAATTGATTTCTATTCCTATTACGTGTACCATTGCATATACCTAAAGTTACGTAGAAAAAAGTTACAGAACAATATTTGCGAAATAACAAGGAAAATTGCCCAAAATTGCTGTGAGTGGCGAACTTTGAAAGATCATATTTCGGAAACTGTAAATCTTAATGACCTCTACCAAACATCATTTTAAAGATAAATATGTAAGTTTTCTTTCTGTGAAGCAATGTCTATACCTATATCCCCGTGGACAAAAGTTATGGGACAAAAAACAAAATTTATTTCTTTTGGGTTTGTTTGTGCTTTTTCTTTTGAATATATTTTTGTAAAAAAAATATCTTTGACTTTAAAAAGTTATATTTAGATAGGAAATTTAACCAGGAACAATTTTTATGTAGAAGTATTTGTATCAAAAGTGCATAGAACTCACCCTAATGTAACCTGTGCCCAGGGACTAATTCACCCATTTCTCAAAAACGCACCCCTTTAAATGGTAGCACTCCGCGGTTTTTTCATATATAGCTATCCATTGACCATATCAAATAATAAAACCCCGTTAACGTTGTAGTTCCTTTTAGCTATCTTATTTTGAATATAATCAATAGCCTATTAGGCATTCTGGGAAAGGGTCTCTGCTCTGCTGCCAGACATCCATGTCCCGTCCTGATTCTATTTAGACTAGTTCAGGCTTTTCGAGGCAGATCAAAACCTGAAGGCTTGCTCATAAGTAGGTACTATTGAGTTGTTTAGTTGTGCGAGGGCCAGCTTTTACCATAAGTTCTTTTCAAAATTTAACTACTAAAAAGCTTTTTGTTTCATGCTACGATCTTTATATTGATCCTTTTAAAAAGAATAATAACTGACATCGTCGTCCTTTGATTGTAAAGGAATTTATTGCAAGCTCGAATTGGAAATATATTGCTGAAAATGCGAAACAGACAGGGAAAAAGTTTGCTATTCATGATTCTATGTAGTCTTTAAAATTTTAAAAATTGTTTAATAGGATCCCAACCTGAGATTAAGAAGATGCGGGAAGACGGAGAGAATACTAAATTCATTGCTCATTTTGAATCATACAGTTTAAACAATTGTTTTACAAAAAATGAGATACTTTCTAATCTTAAATTGGTTTAGTTGTTTTAAATAAAAAGTTAAGAAAAAATAAACAACACACTGCTCTAGACTTTTATTAAGTCATGTTAAATTGCTCTTAAAATAAAATCAGGTGGTTCAATCATTTCCCATTGTGTGCAATACCTCTACGTTGGTGGTGTGATTCGTCCAGGATATTTTGAGGATACGTCGATATACCCACATTTCGAATGCCTCCAGCTTTCTCATTAATGTTTCCATCAGTGTCCATGCCTCTGCGCCATACAGCAAGACTGGAAATACATAGCACTGTAGCAGCCGTATTTTTATTGGGAGAGATTTTTAGTTCAGTAAATATACAACTTAATGCCGTACTATGAATATTTTTTTTGTTTTTTTCTAAAGAAAGTTTTACAAACAACATGGATAACTAAGTACAACATGAGTATCCCGTTTGATCCAATGAACGTAATCAGCTTATCCAAACTATATCTCCAACAATTTGAAACTTTATCTAGAGAAAAGACATTAACGAGATATCCAAACTCAAGTATGCATAAAAGCAATGCACTATAAGGCTGCTAAGCTAACGGGAAACTCTATCTAGGGTGAATGTAACGTATCAGTTGGCCGCTTGTTCGAAAAGTATCTTTACAGGCTTTCGTTCGTTCGAAAACTCGTTATTGGACTTCTGCAATTATCTGCTTTTCGTAAACTCAAACTTATTAAAGTTGTCTAATCGTTTACAAAGGATGAGTCTAAAAGGTGGCAAGCTCGTTTTCAATTAAATCTCCTTAAAACAAATAAGATTACCACAAATTATTTTATGTAGTAATTAAGCTACCAAGTGAAATAATCTTAGAAACGTACTAATAGATATTTCATTTTTTTCCATATTTGTTATTAGTCCATTCTTTCACGGTTTTTGCTCTAAATTTTAAAGAACCGCTTGGATTGACATGAAATTTGGCATGCGCATAGCTTACAGATCAAAGAAAAAAAGTGATATTGTGCCGATGTGTGCTTTTGCCCTGGGGGTGATTTTCACCCTCTCTTGGGGGTGAAAAAATATATGTCCAAAATAAGTCCGGAAATGAGTAAACTGACTAATTTTAAGTAACTTTTGTTCTATAGAGCTTTTTCGCCAAGTCAACACTTTTCGAGTTATTTGCGAGTGAATATGTTCATTTTTCAACAAAATAACCACATTTTTAGACGATTTTTTGCAAATAACTCAAAAAGTAAGTATTTTGTCGAAAAAAACGTTATTAGCAAAAATATAGCTTATACAAAAGTAAAAAAAATGGTGTACGCGTTAGGTCTCTGGATCTCGTAGAACCAGAGTTATAGCCAATGAAAAATAGATCCATATTCACCAAATTTCAAATAGAATAGTTCGACGTGAAATATCCAAAAAATTAAGCACTTTTTGGGGAAAACCCATTTAAACTTTTTTAAAGTGTTTAAAAAAGCTTTATTTCTGTTTTTACAAAAAGTTTCTAGCATTAAATTTAAGCAAGTTACGCTCAAAATAAAGTTGGTCCCTTTTGTTTTTGCAAAAAAAAAATCGGGAAGACCAACCCCTAATTAGCAACTTAAATGAAATTAATCGTTACCGCTCCACAAATTATTTTACTTATGTTGTGTTTATATGATCTGTAAGTTTCATCGATTCAAAGTGCTTGTTTTTGAAAAAATTTGGGTTTAAAATAAAATTTCTAGAAATTGAAATTTTGAAAAATATGCTTTTTTTCAAAATAACTTAAAAATTGTTAGAGATACGAAAATCTCGAAAAACAAAAAACGTCAGATTTGCTTTTCTGAATATCACGTATTTTTTTGTTTTTCTGTTAGACAAAAATTGATTAAGATTTGTTGTTTCTAAATTTGCATACATTCGTGATCAGTGACTCGTTCAACCCTTTTTAACTACAGCCTTTTCAATAATAAGGACTTTGAACCGATGAAACTTACAGATCATATAAACAATATATACACGAGTCAAGAAACTTGTGAAGTCGTAACGATTAAGTTCATTTAAGGTACTAATTAGGGGGTGATTTTCTCGATTTTTTTACCAAAACCAAAAGGGAGTAACTTTATTTTGACGGTAACTTGTTTAATTTTGATGCTAGAAATTTTTTTTATAAAACAGAAATGAAGCTTTTTTTAAACACTTTAAATAAGTTGTAGTGAGTTTTCCCCGAAATGTGCTTAATTTTTGGTTATTTTACGTTAAAGTATTAACCTATTTTTCATTAGCTATATCTCTGCTTTTACTAGGTGTAGAGACGTGATGTATACACCATTTTTTAAAAATTTTTACAGGCTATATTTTTGCTAATAATATTTTTTCGACAAAATACTTACTATTTGAGTTATTTGCGAAAAACCGTCTAAAAGCGTGGTTATTTTGTTGAAAAAATGAACATATTCACTGCCAAATAACTCGAAAAGTATTGACTTAGTGAAAAAACTCTATAGAACAAAAGTTACTTAAAATTAGCCAGTTTATCCATTTCCTGACTTTCTTTGGACGAATATTTTTTCACCCCCAAGAGGGGGTGAAAACCACCCCCAGGACAAAAGCACACATTGGCACAATATCACTTTTTTTCTTTGACTTATTAGCTATGTGTATGCCAAATTTCATGTCAATCCAAGCGGTTCTTTAAAATTTAGAGGTTTTGCAATATTTTACCGTTAAAGAACGGACTATATAAAATATTCATTTACAGAGTAGGTAGATTCAACATATATAATAGACTCAGGGGTGGCCAAGCTCCTGGATAATCCGAGCAATTTTTCAAAATTTGAAATTTTTCGCGAGCCGCAATTAAGCAATGATTTAAATTTAGAAAGTGTAAAAAAGGTAAAAAATGTTTCTCTCAGTGTTTGGATTTCACGAATTTTAAAGTGAAATAAAATGGTTCACATCGTTGCGTTGTTTCAAATATGGAAATAATTCTACAAGCAGCCTTTACTATTTCATAATATATATTTTTTTGGGACGGCTACTGATCTTCTACCGTCTCTCAAAAAACACGGTCTGATAAATATGTCTTACGATGTTTTTAGTACCATACAGTCACTAAATCAGCTTTGCGGCGTCATCTCCAATTTCCCGTCAATTCATTTCTTTGGGGGCCAAATATCATTCTGAGAACTTTTCGTTTAAACCAGCAGCATATTTATTTTCCGCTGATGTAGGGTCCATGTTTCACTTCTATATGTAACCATTGGGCGAATAATTGGCATGTACAGTACTAATTTAGAATGTCTTTTTAGCAACTTGGATCTTAGCATTGATGATAGGGAGTAAGATGCTCTATTCACCGCAGCTATCCTTGCCGAGATCTCTTTTTTATGTGGTTATGATCACCGCCCTCAGATATTTACTCTTTTACTACTTCGAAGTTGTAGTCATTAATAGTTATGTTCTGCCTAACTCTTGGTCATGGATTTTTGGTTACTAGCATGTATTTCGTCTTCTCTTCATTTATTCGAAGACCCATACTACCTGTTTCTTCCTCGAGTTGTGAAAACACCTCTCTCACGTCTCTTGTAGAATAAGCAACTGCACCTAGATCGCCAGCAAAGGCAAACAATAGTTTTTATCATCGATTCGCAAATCCCTCTGTCATCTTAGATGATATTTTACTTATTACCTACATACTCTAAGGCCAAATTGAATAGCAACGGTGATAAGGAGTCTCCTTGTCAAAGTCCTGATGTTTCACTTAGCCTTTTATATTTTTTGTTGTCAGTAATAATTACTGACTTAACTTATTTAAGTAAGACATTTTGAAAGAAAAAAAAAAAGAATGTGTGTGTACTTTGTACGCACGTAAGAAGTTCTACTTCTACTACATATTATGTGATTTTTAAGACAATACCAAAAATTTAAAAAAATAAAAGAATAAAACGCACACAAATACATTGAAAAATGACCCAAAGAAAAAATGATTTCTGAACGATAATAATTGTTGACAAAAATTTTAAATACGCATTTTTTGAAAAAAAAATTATATAACAAATATACTTACAATCATAAAATGCATAAAAAAATAAAAAAAAATAAAAACTTGCATCGGGAATCGAACCCGTGAATTTCGTGGCGCTTTGATTCGTAATCGAAGCCTAGACTCACTCGTCCAATTCCACATTATTTGTCATGTGGAAAAATAGGGTAACTGAACGTTTTACTGTTTGACAGTTGTTTTGAATATAAATAAATTATGTAGTTTAAATTGTGTGGAAGAAAATATTAAAATATAACAAAACAGTAAGAAAACAATATATTAGATGAAGATTGGTAGAACTTTTGTTGTTGGTAATCAAATTAAGTATGTAAATCAAAGCATTACATACCTACTAGATAAATAAATCTACGCCAAAAAATCATAATTTAAAAATAAAAATCGGACCTAATTTGGGATTTCTCTCTAAAATCCCCATTCTTGAGAAAATAAATGTACAGTAGAGCGTCGATTATCCGAACGTCGATCAACCGAACGACCGCTTATTCGAACTATCGACTCCCGCGTCCCGCACTCGAATACCGAGCAAGCGTTAGTAATTGACGCTTAAAATATCTTCAATTTTCTTCAATATTGTATCCAAAAATAATTATGTTGTTGCAAAGACTGCACTTTTTTGTTTAGTTGCTAGTTGTCATTATCAAGATATTAATAAATATGTAGGTATATAAATATGGCTTTTATTAACTTGTGGATAAATATGTATGATTATAAATATGTATCAATATATTGTAGTTCGATTATCCGAACAAATAGGTTTTCCGAACACCTATGTCCCCCAATTAGTTCGGATAATCGACGCTCTACTGTATTTCAACCTAATCCAAATGTATAATTACAATATGATTATAATAAAACTACTTACCAAATTAGAATGAGTTTTCCTTGTCCAAAATAGTCCAAGAGTCCAAAAATATAGGTATATGAAAACTATTTAAAAAGGCACAAATTTTAAAACGCAACAACCATAAATAATCTAACTACAGCTGTGCCACAGCCGCCATATTGAATAATTTTTGACATGTCATTTGAACATCCAATCAGAACAAAGTTATAATGCTTATGCGCCGGAATCATAGGTTTTAACGTATAAAAATTCACCCTCATATCGCCGGTAAAGAAGTATAACTTCAAAAATTAAAAGTAATTCAGATATTTATTGAGAGCCACAAATAATCCTTCAACGAGCCACATGCGGCTCGCGAGCCACAGTTTGGCCACCCCTGAATAGACGTAGATAAACAACATCGACAATTGTTTAGAGAGAGTAAACATATATTGTTCCTCCTCTTGCTATATCTTATACAGGTGATATAAAGTCAAACCTGCAGATACTATTGCAACATTTGCTGATGTCCCACTGGCATCATCCTGGTCGTTGGAACAGATCATGCAGAAGCAATATCAAACATAGTTATTTCCATAAAAATGAAAGACAGTTTTTGTTTACTTTCAATTTAGAGGCGATAGACAATCTCCAGATAGCTGTTTCTGTCTTACAACGTCCTCAGTGGAGCTGCGTGCACACCTATGAATCAAAACTAAACCACTTTTAGGACGCTATAGCGACATTTCTTAAAGGAAAGAGAAAAGTCCCAGATACAAAATTCATTACTAAAATTATAATAAATAATTATATAAATCTGAATTTAAATCTGAGTTGTGTATTTATTCAACAAGGAGTGTAGGCTTTTGCGGTGCTTATTTTGTAATGGTACATTTTACTTGGTCGTAATCTCGGGTGGTTAATTCGTTTCCTCTGCAACAACAACATACATTATCAAACGCTAGGCGAGAGTAGACAAAGACGTTGTTGAATTGTCTCTTTTTCTGGGATGTGTTACTTGGGATATGATGTTTCATTATATGGATGCCCCGTTTAGGCCTGTATCTTTTTCCTCTTCAGGGTGCTTTTTGGTACTGAGGGTTAGCACACGTATCTGGACTTGTAAGATATTGACTCTCATCTTTTCTACATCTGGTAGTCCTGCTAAGGTATAAATGTTGAAGAAGGAAAGTTACAGTGATGGTAAATACTTCTATTTAGTTTTTTATGATATTTTTATTTTTGTAAAGCTCATTAATGTCAACTATGGCTGTTACTTTTACTATCTCATACAAAGAAGTTTAACTACAATTGGATCCAAAAGCTACAAGAACCATGATGCCTCCTTTCGTGTGAAAAGCTCGATGTGAGCTATACATCTAACGATAACAAAGGATAAAAGTATAAAAGAGGATAGGTTAAAGATGAGTACAGCAACCTGTCCCTGTAAAAAAACTCGCCGATTGATCCGATCACCGTGCCTCCGATATATATTATATGTTATTCCAAATAACTTAAAAAGGTATGCCGTTAACTTTATTACAGCCATTTCTCCATGCAAATATTTATAATGTTTCGTGCTTTTAACTTAATTTGGTAAAGCGGGGTATCAATAATCTTCATTTCATTTTTTGCAAAAAAATTGAAAATTTACTTTAATGTTCCTAAAAACTTATTTAAAACATTTGAGATACTATAGGCCAACACATTTGAACTTAGAGTCAGAAATATATTAATTCAGGTTCTCAATGCCCATAATAAGACATTTTTTACACCAAATATTAGCAATACTTATGGCTTTTGTGAACGCTTCAGTAAAACAAAACATCTAGTAGCATAATGATTATTTTTATTTCCGTTATGACAGATTTAATATTAACGCTAAATAAAGCACAGAAGGCTTCAAATTTTCCTTGTCTTATTTCACTTCAGAAATAATTATTATAAAAAACCGTAAAAAATTTAAGTGTGCTGACGCGTTTAATCATCTTTTGTTGGTGGCTGAGTTGTCGAGATTCCATTCATAACTCGATCGCCTGAATTGCTCCAAAAGAACGTCCAAGGGCTCAGAGGTGCCGTTGTATGAAGTTCTGAATTGAACTGAACTGCCGTGTTTAAGGACCAAGAACAATGAATAGAGTAGAACTATAGCCAAAGGCGTAGATACTGATTACTTCTGTATTAAAAGGGTACCTATACAAAAAATGTCGCATCGATCTAACTGACACAAAAAATTGAGGTATAATATGAACTTTAATTACTTTATCACATATTATAAACATTATACATGGAGTTTCATTGGGAAACGGAAATACTTAAATGGTGAATGAAGGTCACTGAGGCGGTTCTAGATATACTGCATATATTGCCACCGATTTTTATAACCGAGTTACGATTTTTCCTATTTCTTTCTAAATCCATCCCTTTAGAACCACTTTGTATATTTTTTTCATATTTGGTATACATACCGGGTGGTGAATTGAAAAACGGGTCATCGGAAACGCAATGTAAAATTCTAAACGGTTGAATTCCTGCTTCCCTAATTATTTTACATCAAAAGATATGTGAAACTATTTGTAGAGGACTGAAAATTGTATTGAAAACGAATTAAACATATTCCAAAATTTTTAAAAATATAAAACATTCTTCAGGGTATCACGCCAAATTTAGGCCAAACGCAGTGCAATAATGTATATAACGGTTGTGTTTGTCACAATGAAGTTATTATATTAATAATATTTAAACTGTCAATATTTTTATTTTATCGTTTTTTGTTTAAAAAACAATAAAGTTGATAAGATATCCTCAGTTAAGGAGAAATTATCAATAATAAACAACTATTTATAATGGGAAATAAGCCACAATTTTACCAAAAAAAATATTTATTAACGTTTCGAAGCCCAAATCGGGTTTCGTTGTCAAAATACAAAATACTATTAAAATAAAACAAACATGTTGTTGCTAAGTAAAAAAATTCTTCTAATAATTTATTTAATCTGACTCATTTATATTGGCAATTCAGACGTATATTATACATTTTAAAGTAGAAGACTTTAAAATGATATCGCCAATATTTATGAGTTGCGTTCCTGGGACGACTTTACTAAAAGATAGTTCATTCGATTACATGAAATCAATCCCAACTCAAGAATATCCGTCGCAAAAAAATCATAGCATGTGATCTGTCTTTAAAAAGACAACCAAATGCAACGATGACAGTAAAATTCTCGCGTTAGAGATTCCATAGTAAATCACGAGGGAAAACCAGGAAAAAACCTCGTGATACTATCCCGACATCGTAAGTATTTGGTTGTCTTTTTAAAGACAGATCACATGCTATGATTTTTTTGCGACGGATATTCTTGAGTTGGGATTGATTTCATGTAATCGAATGAACTATCTTTTAGTAAAGTCGTCCCAGGAACGCAACTCATAAATATTGGCGATATCATTTTAAAGTCTTCTACTTTAAAATGTATAATATACGTCTGAATTGCCAATATAAATGAGTCAGATTAAATAAATTATTAGAAGAATTTTTTTACTTAGCAACAACATGTTTGTTTTATTTTAATAGTATTTTGTATTTTGACAACGAAACCCGATTTGGGCTTCGAAACGTTAATAAATATTTTTTTTGGTAAAATTGTGGCTTATTTCCCATTATAAATAGTTGATTATAAAAATGCCACAAGGAAATAGCTTCAGAACAACATCAATAATAAAGGTGTTTTATTCAGTCACTAGTGTGTGCATTGTCAGTTAAATAGTGTGGCCTAATTTATACACACATACCTACTGTGGCAGATGTATTATATTTTTCAAAATTCTTCAATGTGTTTAAATCGTAGAACAATTTTAACTTTTGTTTTTAATACATATTTCAATCCTCTACAAATAGCGTCTCATTACTTTTGATGTAAAATAATTAGGGAGGCAGGAATTCAACAGTTTAGAATTTTACATTAAGTTTTCTATGAACCGTATTACGATTCACCACCCGGTATATCTCATTTAGAACCCAAACGACCCAATCACCAATCACAAGAAAAATCCAAATCCGAATTCACAAAAAAATATAGGTAAAGTAATTGTAACCTTGAAACAACACACTTTATATTGAAATTTTTAAAATCCGTATGTACATTTGAAAAAAGCAAAAAAAAATTCTCAGAACTCTTAAAAATATCGACATAATTTCAAAATTAAAGTCAATAAATTGTATGCGCTAAAAATGGAAGCGAACCACTTAACTTAGCTTTTGTGCTCTTTTCAAATGTGCAAACAGATATTGAAAATTTCAATATACAGTGTGTTGCATCAATGTCACCATTACTTTATATTTTTTTGTTAATCTGTTAAATAAATATATATTACTTTTAAAAGCAGTATTTATTCATTAACTTTAATAATTTATTAATCAAAGTTAATAATATCTGCTTTTTAATGAGTTCTTAAAAATTTCAATATACATTTATGTAATTTCAAAAATAAATTCATTAAATTTTCTTCGCAAAAAAATGAAGCCAACCATGAAACCTAGTTTTTGTGCTCTTTTCAAAAATATGCAAACAGATTTTGAAAATTTTAGTTTACTTGTTTCAAGATCACAATGTCACCTGAAGTGACAACAAACGAAGAAATAAATATTGAAGAAGCAGAGGTAACGGAAGCATTAAGGAAATTGAAAAATAGAAAATCACCAAGAGATGACAGAGTATCGAATGAACTCCTAAAGTATGGAGGACAAGACCTGACCAAACAATTATTAAAACTAATCCAAAAAATAATAGAACAAAACAGAATACCACAAGAATGGAGATCAAGCATCCTAATACCTCTCTTCAAAAAAGGAGAAAAATCGGACCCGGAGAATTACAGAGGAATTAATTTATTAAACACAACACTAAAATTATTAAACGACCAAAGTGATAACCAATTAGAGCTGGAGGGTCAAATAATAGAACAAGTTATGGAGTTAAATAAATCAAACAGAGCCGCAGGTTGCCTAAATGAAACAATATGGACAAATAAAAACATCGGAAAAGAAGTGAAAGACAGAATTTACAAAACAGTCATCAGACCAATAATGACATACGCGGCAGAAACACGACCTCATACAGAAAGGACAAAAATAATGCTAGAAACAGCAGAGATGAACACATTGCGAAAAATCAATGGTAAGACGCTGTAGGATAGAGCTAGAAGTGCAGATATACGAAGGAGCTGCAAGGTGAACAACATTAATAACTGAGTAAAAAACAGAAGAGTAGAATGGAACGACCACATAAGCCGAATGACAACAAATAGATTAGTAAGGACGGCGAGAGACGGTTCCCCAATAGGAAGACGATCAGTGGGAAGACCACGAAAAAGATGGAATGACAACTTACTCGAGGCACATTTAAAAACAGGCAGAGTAATGTCTATATAAAAAGAAGAAGAAGGAGAAGAAGATCAATATAAATTTAAATTTTTTTATTAATCTGGACCTGGATTTTCTTGTGATTAGTAGTTGGGTGGTTTGAAATCGCTTCATTTTTTTAATGAAATATTATTTATTTTTCAAAACTCCGTTGACTTGAACTTCCGAATTCAATTTTTTTACAAAAAGAGGCTATCTCGGCTCTTATTGGTGGTAAATTTTTTTTTAATTATAGATTTTGAAGCTACCATTCATAATCTGTAAGTTGTAAACTGTTACGGCATAGGGCTTTTCATTCCCATTCATTTTTTTTTTCGAGCTTGTGTTAAATGTCGTATAAATAATCTGTATATATTAATATTATACACAGATTATACAACATATGACAGCAGCTCGAAACAAATAACAATCGATGAAAAGCCCTATTGAGGGCATTTAAGGTCTAAATGCTTAGGAAGAAGAACTTAGTTGCTATCTAGAGTCCATTTAGAGAGGTTTCCCTCACTTAGGGGTAGTGCATTGTCATGATGTAGAAATTCAAAAATTACATAATATTATCTTGTAGCATCATAATATGTTATCATTATCTATCAATGTAACATCATAATAACTTTACACCATTTAAAAGGTTTTCACCCAGATATTTTTAGTGGCTCAACCAGTAGTTGTAAGGAGTACTGATGATGGAATTATCATTTTGAAAATGTTTTATGATGTAAATATACCTTTTATTCCACAACTAAGCTGTTTCCTGACAAAAATCATTTGGCTATAATCTGGTTAACCCACTGGAAAACTATATAGCACGACATTGTTCCATCATAAAGATGAAGCACAATGAATAGAGTACAGCTAAACGGGTATAGGAGCTAATATTAGAAAGGAAAAGGGCGTATCGTCATGATGCTACAATAAATTGCTTCAGAACAGTATGTCAACTAATCATGATATTAAAAAATTACATGTTTTTTTTTGTGATATCCCTGATTAAAACAAAATACTGCAATATGTTTTGTTTTACGTTATAATAATAAAATATAGTATTTAAATAAGTCTTTAAATAAGTCTTTAAATAAAAAATAAGCCATAGATTATGTCTCTGCTGTTTCATTTTTCTAAAATTTATGGCATCGTACTTTTTTTGATTGAAAGTTTAAATTAAAGCTTATCCAATATACTTTTATAAAATTGCTATAATATAAAGTTACGTACCTAAGTCTTCGCAAGAATTTGAATAAAAACATGCATATTTTACCCCTCTAAGGTCTCATAAAAAAATAATAACCAAGATTTTACTGTTGAACGAACTGCTGACATCACCATTTATAACAGAGAGCAGGTTTTCAAAAATTCGCTAATTTATGCTCATTTTTTTTAACTTTGAGCCTGAGCTATAAAAATGTATGTTTGAACCTTTAACTACACTCGCTGGCGTATTTTGTACGCCATATATAAGAATTCTACTGCAAATATATTTAAAAATTTTATTTTTGACCTTGTTTATCTATCTAACTCTCACTGTAATGTGCTTTACAATTGGTTTTAGTTTCGTTATAATCGGCGTTCTGAGAAAGTCGTAATTACCAGTTTATTATTTGTTGTTTCCATTGGTGTACAAAATACGCCACGATTATAATAATTTAAGAATATCTTTCAATTGTTTTCTTAGTCATTATGGCACCAAATATATTTTTCTTTATAAAAAATACTTTTTCTCATGTAAAAAATCACATTAAAAAATTTTTTTTATTAGTAATTTTATTTTTCAATGGATCAGATTCCAGTTATAAATCCCAATTGACTTACTCAGAAGGAACTCCAAGCATTCGCTGATACTGAATAAGGTTTATAACATTATAACAAACAACTAAGTGTATTTAAAAAAAAAAACCAATCCGCTGTTTTTAAGTGATTTTCTTGTGGCGTATAAAGTACGGCACGCGTGTACTTATGTTATAACTTGATGCGCGGGTAGTTATAGGTCAAGTAAATACTAAATTAATGAACCAGTTTATTCTTTTATCTTTTTTGC
Source organism: Diabrotica virgifera virgifera (assembly GCF_917563875.1). Classification (NCBI taxonomy): domain Eukaryota; kingdom Metazoa; phylum Arthropoda; class Insecta; order Coleoptera; family Chrysomelidae; genus Diabrotica; species Diabrotica virgifera. Next base: position 193,916,209 of record NC_065449.1, read on the forward strand.
CTGTTCATGTTTTCTCTGTTTTATAATTGTCCAGTCTTAATGATTTGTTTCTTAATTTGTATAGAATTTCTGTCTTCTTCTATTTAATGTTTTTCATGTCAATTGTCTTCTCTTTTTATAATTTTTGTATTATATAATACTAGTCCTATCGCCAGGGGGTACAACGGCCTCCATTATTCAGATGGACTTACCCTAGTTTTTTTATGTTTTTTTTTTGGCCCGTAGAACATGAATTTTTTGGGTAACAGTTGATCCAGATGTCGATAAGATTGTTATAAACAATGAACTTGAGAAATTACATAATAGCGATTTTTCGCAAAACAGAACATTTTCTTGTATTATTTGGTTCATTCTAAACAAAAAAATGTTCTTACAAGTTTTTTAGTAGGATGCATAGCTTCCGAGATAAACGTCGTTGAACTTTAAAAAATCGAAAAATTGCAATTTTTTAACCCGAATAACTTTTGAATAAAAAATAAGATGGCAATTCTGCTTACCGCATTTGAAAGTTCAAGTCAAATTCTATCTGATTTGATTATTTGCATTGCTAAAAAATGTTTTTTTTATTGTCAAACAAAGCTATAAACAAATAATAGTGTTTCCCGGGCCCAATGCATGCGTTTTTAATCTACTATGTAGAAATTGCCTGTTTGTAGGCTCGCTTACTCGTTAGATTTTAAATCAGAAATGCATTAAAAACATCACTCAAGCACTATGTGTTTATAGCTTTATTTAACAATAAAAAAATAATTTTTAGCAATGCAAATAATCAAAACCGATAGAATTTGACTTGAAGTTTCAAATGCGGTAAGCAGAATTGCTAGTTTATTTTTTAATCTAAAGTTATTCGGTTGCAAAAATTTAAATTATTTGATTTTTTGAAAGTTCAACCGCGTTTATCTCGAAAACCATGAATCCCACGTTTTGTTTTGCGAAAATTCGCTATTAAGTATGTAATTTCTGAAGTTCTTTGTTTATCTTATCGACAGTAACAATCTTGTCGACAACCGGATCAACTGTTACCCAAAAAATTCGTGTTCTACGGGTCAAAGTACATAAAAAAACTTGCCGACAGGACTATACGGTATGATTCGCTATAATCAAAACGCTTATTTAATAGATTATTTTGAACAAGAACGGAATAATGGGATTCCCTCTTACTGGGGATTTATATTTCTTAGATTAGGTTTATTAGAAATAAGACTATTAGATTTAAAGTTCAGAAAGTTTTCTTATGAATTTTAGCGTTTAAAAATATTAAATAATCTATTTTAATGATAATATTGTTGTTAATTAATATATTTCGGTAACTAATGAAAAACAATTGATACCAGTAATTAGAATAAATAATTATAGATATTATTTTTATAGTAAACAAAAAAAAACATCTCTGGCAAATAATGACATAAACGTGACTATGATGAAAAGTCACATTCTAATGTTTTGACAGTGCTCTTACGTCAGAAATTTTGACCTACAAAATCTTGCTTTTGTAGTAAAAAGACTATAGTTAAATGACTTCTTAGTTCTCACAACTAAGCTGTTTCTAACCCACTGGAAAACGATCTAGCACGACATTGTTCCATCATAAAGATGAAGCACAATGGATAGAGTACGGCTAAAGGGGTATAGGACCTAAGAGTAGAAAGGAAAAGGGCGAATCGGTGTCAACTTACACTCGAGAGCTTGAAACAAAGCGGTGCCGACACGGAACGTGCGCCTCTATCGCCGACTGGATCCAGTAGCTTTTGATGTTTGAGATGACGTCTTTAGAGTTACAGAAGTCCTTCTCTTAACACCTATTACAAGGTAACACTCTCGATGTTGGTTCGTATTGCTTTTATAATTGGCCGCTTGTGGAGATTTGTTTCAGTGGGAGATCGATATACGACTAGACTATGAGATACCTTTATAATTTATATTAGCTGTAAAAACTCTTTGACTGCTTTAATAATATTAATAGTGGGAGACCGGTCCTGCATCGATAACTATAATCTTGTTTTCAATGTGGGCTTCGAATATTTTTAATATTAACAAAGTTTAATAAAAGTTATAAATTGTGAATCTCAGTGATATATTGAAATAAACTGTAAGTGTACAAACTCTTTACATAATATCCAGTTAAATTAGCATTAAAGTCAGCAAATTTCAATTATTTGTTATTGTTGTCAATAAACAAATCCAGTTTTACCAGCAAAATAACCGCTTTTAGTACAGACTGATATACCTGTTTTAGCAGGTGTACAGGGTCGGACTTACTTTTCACTTAACGTTTATCGAAATGAATTCAAACATGGAATCACACAACAGTTCTACCATACAAGACCATCAAAGTCAAATAAACGCATCACAGTCATACTCTTTGGCAGCGACGAGAGTGCAATTTCCTTTAAAGTCCCAAGCAATTATCTTTAGTGCCTTAGAAAACACCAAACTTCTCCCACTTCGAAATATAATTCAACCGAAAAATATAATCTTCTCTTCTAAATTATCTAATAATCGCATATATATATGTATTTATCCAATAAACAAATAGTGGATGATTTTATGAATAATCATGGTCAAATAGAAGTACAAGGTGAAATTGTCAGAGCAAGAAAGTAAGTTACACCAGCGGAACGACTTGTGCTCTCCGGCGTATGTCCTTCAATACCGCACGACTTGCTTATCAATGAGTTACAAAAAATCGGCATAGTTCCTGTTTTCCCATGACATTCCTCAAAATTAGTGCTTCTATGCCTGAGTTAAATCACATCGTTAGTTTTCGAAGACAAATCTATATAAGTCCCCACAGTCTAACACTACCAGAGTCATTTACTCTTGTTTTTGACAACACGATATATAGAATATTCATTTCTCAAGACAGGTTAGTTTGCTTTAGATGCAAGAAGCCAAGTCACATTGCATCACAGTGCTTCGAACCACTAGCTTAACTAAACCCCAACCAAAACAATAAAGCATCTGTATCCAACGCAACAAATATATCTTTGCAAGCACCCAATGGTACAAACCCTTCTCAGTGTGAACAAATGTCTATTTCTAATGTCCCGGAAATACCGAGCAAAGTAGATGCATCAAATAAAAACAATCACATAATTAGTCAACCAAAACGTAACTTTGATGAAATTATTTCACCTGAAGAAGATCCATCTTTAAAAGAATGTAACATTTTTCCACCACCTAAAGTCCAAGCAAAATCTAAAACAGCTAAAATTAGTTCAGCAAGCACTTCTGAATGCTCATTTTCTCTCTTACTTGACTGTGCTAAAAACTTCATAGAAAATCACCCCCTACCTTTCCCTCTAAACTTTGATCAACTTAACATGCTCCTAACGAATACCACGGGATCAACAGATCCTATAACCACAATTCAAGAATATACCACAGACCTATCAGCTTTGTCCCATATGTCCATAAAGAAAAAAATCAATAATTACCTTGGTACTGAGGCATCGGGCTGGCAAAGTGACACATCTCAATTAAGCCAACATTAAGATTCAAGCTTCTACTTCAAAAGAATACCGATGGATTTTTTCATCGCCTTGCTATGCTCCTACATCTTTCTCTGAATTCCAGTTTCTATATTGCAGAGCTCTTTGGTTTGTTTAAAGCCATCAAACATGTATATATTAAAAACCTCCCTTGTTGTCCAGTCCTTTCCGACTCTCTTAGCACAGTCAAAGCTATGCAAAATGCATACCATAAACACCCCATTGAGAAAAGAACCAAGGCCGAACTTATAGAAGCTCAAGAAAGTTTCAGAAGAATCCACTTCCTGTGGATACCATCCCACTTAGGCATAGAAGGAAATATGAACAAGCAGATACTAGTGCGCGTAATCAGGTATCACTAATTATGCGTTAGAAAGAGAGTGTCGGAGTGTCGCTAGCGATCTAAAAGTTCATTTCAAAAATAAAGTGTTAGTGCGTGGAATTTAATTACTGCTCCAAAGGTTTAATTGTCTACAAATTGTAATTCATTTTTACCAATTTTTGATTTAATATTTTTACAAATGTTACAGAAATGTCGCTAATAACCTTCGGGTGGATGCGACTTTGTCTTTTTTAAATAAAAAAAAATATATTAATAGTACAGAAAACTTTAAAATGTCTATAAACACTTTAAAGTCTAATATAAACTAAAGGATTTAAATTCAAAACGGAACCGTAGAGGGGAACGAATAACTGACCCGCTCAAAAAATAATATATTTACTTCTTTGTGTGCTTCCGTTCAATATTAATAAATATAAAATATTAAATGCGTATAATCTAGTATAGAGATGAAATCCGTTGACCCTGACGGTAAACAAAAACCAGATGGAAGCCAGTCCTCTTCACAAAGGAAGGAACTTGGAAGGATGAAAATCCTTACAAAAAGACAAACCCGAGAAGAAAGATCTTCCGAGAAGAAAGATATGCATAAGAAACAAGAGGAGAGCACGAGAATGGGGAAGAAAAGACCTCATTCTGAGCCACAGACTCCTAAAGTGACAAGAACGGTGCCGTGAAGCGTAAAATCATTTTGAAAGGACAGCAAGGCGGCAAAGGAAATCAGAATGGCGGTACTACATAAACGCCATTCTGATTCTACATTGGGCCAAGAACAGGCAGACTTGGTACAAAGTAAACTGATGGAAGAAATTTATGCTGCCCTTTCAGGCAGCGGCAGGATCCTCAATTTGAAAGATTCTCTCTTAACGCACGAATACATGCTATCATTTACCTGCATAAAATTTATGCAGGCCTTATTTAATAAGGTCAAAAAGAACTGACTTAACAAAGGCGACTGAAGGACTGGATCCTCTCCGGGAGGGGGCGAGTTTGAGCTTGAGCCAAAATCCATAGATTCACTGGTGATTAGGACGCGCCTTCAGTAACTGAATCCGATATTGAGAATACAGAAGTGGTGCATATTAAACAGGAAAATAGAAAAGGGTATGGTAACCTTTAAATATCTACAAGTCATGAAAGATAGGTCTAATGGTAGTTCAGGTCAACCTCCAGTACTACAGGTAGCCTCGGCAATCATTGGGAAGACGCTTGCTATTACTAAGGATACGATTACTGATCTACTGGGGTCTTCTGGACCAGTGTGATCTTCAGAATGGGGCCTCTATGGGGATGGCTCCCCGATGGATACCGAAGAGAACTTAATAGTCTTTATATTCTGTTAGACATTGTACATTATCTAATTTTATGTATTCAAATGTATGTAACCTTCTTTGGCTAACTTCTTTTTTTTTGTTTCAGGTACGTTACGGAATTTGATCATCAATGAAGTTCACTATATTTGAAAAAATGGTTTGTATAATACACTTTATTTTAAATTGTCTAAAAGTACTGTTTATCCAAATATTATATTTTATATGGGATAAAGCGACATTTGATCGTAATGAAAATTACATTTTATAGATTGACTTACCAAAGTTTTTTTTATTGTATATTTTGACCCGTAGAACACGAATTTTGTTGGTAAAACAACTTGCAGAATTACACAAAAGCAGTTTTTCGCAAAACAAAACAGTTTTTTTTTTGTATGTCTTGGATTATTCTAAGAAAAACATATCCTTACAATTTTTTTTGTAGGATGCATAGTTTTCGAGATATGTAGATGCAGTTGAACTTTTAGAAAATCTAAAAGCTGCAATTTTTGAACCCGAATAACTTTTGATTAAAAAATAAAGTAGGAATTCTGCTTACAGCATTTGAAAGTTCATGTCAGAATATACCGGTTTTAATCATTTGCATTACTAAATTTTTTTGTTGTTGTTAAACAAAGTTATAAACAAATAGTGCTTGAACGTTTTGACGCGTGCCCAATGCATGCGTTTTATTGCATGCTACGTAAAAATTGACTATTTGTAGGCGCTTGCATTTGTAGCATTACGAGATAATAAATATGAAAAATACTATATGTGAAAATATATAAAAGTTATCTAAAAAAATTGTTTTATTCTTTTTACAAATGGCTAAATCCCAGCTTATTGAATTTACTATTTTATCTGGGAATAAAGCAACAATTTAAGTTTGAAATTACTTATTTTGATAACGATTTCCGAAGTAGAAGTCGACACGTCAAATAGATTTGGTTTCACCAATCTAATAATAATAATAGAACCAATATGAAAAACATTGATACTCTATGACTGTGCTACTCACATTGTAAATCCTTAATTATTCTCAACGTTCCAATGAACTTTGACGTTTAGACACAAATAAGAAAAAGAAATTTTATCATATTTAATAATCCTTTTTAAAAGTCACATATTTCGTGTAACTTGATGTGTGACCCAATATTTTTTATAATGTGTTCCTATTTGTTCTTCCTATTTTCATTTCGCATACACAGTCATTACAGTAAATATATCTACCTGATCCAGGTGAAAATCACCTTAAAGATACCACCGTCAGGTAGCATTTCACATTTTCTAACCTTTTTCCTTTTTTTAGCTGAAAGGCACTGAAGGTTTCATGGCTAATAAACCCGAAACGCAAATGACCCGTTCTCCTGCAGAGGGCGACCTGATCTCTTTCGAAAGGAAGTCGGGGGAGCCAAAACAAAAATTTAATGTTTAGAAAGTGAGGGGGAATGTTTAGAATGTGAGGGTGCTTTCTCCGGAGACTGTAAATCATTGGGGATTTGAATCGAAATCAGGGAAATGTCGCGGAATCGAGTTTTTCCAGTTTTTTCAGGAGGAAAAGTGACGTGCCAGAACTTATTCTGTCTGCTGGAATTGCTTCGTTTATTTACTTGTTTATTTTTTCATTCGGCGTGTTCGGAAGTAATTCCGAAGTGGTAATCGACTGTGAAAGATTTTTAATAAACTTTAAAAAAGCCGTGAAGAGATCGATAATACCAAAAACTAATATCTAAAAAATACACCTGGAAGGAAAGTTACTTTATAACTAACTTGGCCTCAATAAAAAACTTCACTTCAGGAACCAATTCACGATTATTAGTACTTATGTTTTTCCAACTTTCATATCCGACACAATTTTGTTCTCCCACCTTTTTTAGTTTACTATATAAATGTGGAAAAAAAATGGAACAAATGACTTTTATCCAGCCAAAATGTTTATATATTCATTATTTGAATACATAAAATAAAAACTTACTATTGAAGTAAACCAATGCAAACTTGTATATTTATATACCATTGGTATGTATATGAAAAGCATTTTTTTAATTATCAAATGTCAAATGTATTAGTAAAAAACCTCACATAACGATTTCGGATTTATCAGACCATCTTCAGTGCGAACGTCTAAGTATATCAGTAATTGGAACTAGCTACAATGGCCAAAAGATTAAGTCACACGAAATATGTGATTTTTAAACAAGATTATTAAATATGATAAAATTTATTTTTCTTATTTGTCTAGACCTCAAAGTTCATTGGAATGGTGAGATTAAAAGTTAAGGACTTACAGTGTGTGTAGCACTACCATAGAGTATCAGTTTTTTCATATTACTATTATTAAATTAGTGAAAACAAATTTATTTGACGTTTCGACTTCCACTTCAGAAATCGTTATCAAAATAAGTAGTTTTAAACTTAAATTGTGGCTTTATTTTCAGATAAAATAGTAAATTCAGTAAGATGGGATTTAGCATTTCGTAAAAAGGATAAAATAATTTTTTTTAGAGATCTTTTATATATTGTCAGATATGCTATTTTTCATATTTATTTTGTCGTAATCCTTTGTCGAGTGCTGTGTCCTGTAAAGAAGGTTAGCGATTATTTTGGCAGAACTTTCCTTGTCTTCTACCCTAGCTCAGTTCAGTGTCCGATGTTTTCCATCCAGGGTAATAGCTTTCTTCCAATGCTGCGTTTTCTTTCTATTTTTTCCTTTTATAATTGATTCATGGAATATTTTTCGTGGCCCAACAGATGTCGTTGATTCCTCCTTTTTCTTGGTTTTATTACTTAGTCATTTAAGAGCTTTTTCAGTCTTTAGTTAAGTTGAATATTAAAAATATTTTTCTATTTTAAATTTATTTATGATATCTTTAGTTACGTGCCTTGAGTCCATAAAGAAATAGTAACCACATATAACATCTTTCAAGTATTTTCTGTAAATTTAGATAAGTATCATACCATAGACATCTCAGAGACTAGACCAGATAGTGCAACAATCAAAATATTGCTTGAAATAAGAAATATGAAAGGTATCGTGGCATACCGTGTCTCACAGCCCAACTGCTTCTTCTAGATCATGTTATGTTGGTATTGTTACGTGGTTAGATTGCCATGATAATCTTGCGGGGGTTGAATGTCGAGTTGAAACACTGACTCTAACTTTATAACTTTATTTACGTTTTACAACATCAATCAACATAAGGTTACTAAGATGTTGTTTCGCGGGGTAGTTCTTTAGGACACCCTTCTCGCAGGACGGCTCACTAGCATAGTAACGATCTGAATAATAACATTACTACAATGATTCTATCTCAATCCCTCTGTGGGCTATTTATATCTCCTTATAATTTGAACTTTGAAAAGTAAAACTATACGTGATCGTCTACGAGGTTATACAAACAAAACTGTCTTAATCAGCCTTCGTTTTGTTTGCATATTTAGAAACAATATCTTTTGTAACAACTGAAATTATTTAAAATTATATACATCTTTTGATATATATTAAATTATACAGTAAGGAGTTTTTTTCTCTTACTGTACAATCGTAGAAGATGCTCCCTGGTGGTCAGTGTGCTCACCGGCCACTGGAGACTCCGACGGTACCTTTATCTGCTTGAACTGGCGGATGACTCATGGTGCAGTCTGTGTAATGACGAGGAGGAAACCTCCTCACATGACCTCTGGGAATGCCCGGCATTGGCCTATCAGCAGATCATGGGATCGGCATCTATGCAGCCGAGCCAGGTGAGGGAGTTGCCTTTTAAGAGACTTTTGGCTTTCTGTGAGGCGATAAGGTTTCTGGGAGATTACACGTTCGGGGTGGCGACGCTGCTGATTTTAACAGACATGGGAGCCCGGTGCAGCCTGGGCCCCAGAACCGCCAAAGACCAGGTTCTTATGGACCTGGTCCCTAAGATAGGGGTGATACAATGGACCTGCCGTACGAGGTCTAAGTGTCTGAAGGACTCACAAGTGGGCCCTGTCCCGATGTGCCATACCATACCATACTATAGTTCATATATTTCCCCTCTCAACACATGGCCCAAGTATTGTATATTTCTTTCTTGGATTATTTTTTTTTTTGGAAAAAAAAAATTTCCCTTTTTTCTCTTGAAAAATTTTCCTTTGAGATTATCAAATACCTTGTGTTTTCTATTTATTATAATTCTTTTCGTATTTGTCATTTTCAAACATAAAAAGTGCAACATATTGAAAGCAAAACATTTTTAAACCGTTTTTAAATGTTTGGGTCTGGGTAACACATGTTTTTTGATTTTATACCCTTGTTTATGAACAGTATGTCGAATAAATAAAACAAAAACCTATACTGCAAACTCTTTTTGCACTCGTATATTCAGAATTTTATGATAATCTGTCGGGCTGACCCAATTACGTACCCCCCGAAAAACGTCAAGAAAGGGGATATATGTCAAAGACCGTACCCAATAAAAAGCAAAGGTGTCGAAGGCTTATAAACTTTTTTTCTTTTTCGTGCCTTTATGTCTCCGGTTTGCGTTTTATGACTTACAGAATACACATACAGATGAGACCGATTTCTTTTCTATTTTTTCCTTCGCTCCCCTTTTTTCGGGATAATATATACTGCCAGCTGTATATTGATGAAAAGCGATAAATATTTCATTGGAAAGCAACCCAACTCCCATTCTCTTTGATGAGCGAGAAATTTTCAGCGAATATATCTCCGCCCTTAACTAACTTTTGTAGATATACGGGGATATTCAACAAATCTCACAACCATAACGAATGTAGAAGAATTTTATAGAGACAGGGAATTTAATTTATGCTTAATAAACCTAAATATTTAGATAATAGCGAATAAAACTTTGTTTATTACTTTGTACTATAAACGTTAAAAAAACTCTTTGAGAAAATACTAATGAAACAAAATGGTTGGATCATACTTCAAATAACTGCAAGAAATAAATATTTTAAGGAAACAATATTTTGCATGTTTCTTAAATCATAATATGCATTTTACGTTTACAACAATGTTATCCAACAAACACTTCAAACAAGTCTTGAAATTCTTGATCAAAAGAATTTCCCTCGTTCTACTTATTCCTTGAGCCCGTTTCGGGGGGTGGTGACACTCTATATATGTTAACTTGCTGTTTCGTGTAGTGATTTGCCCACCAGAGTCTTCTTTGGGCCTGCCCATCGTATTGGAGATCTTTTTCTTGGTCTTCGGACCTCTACCTTTCCTTTCTACTACCAATAGTGTTACAGTTCCTGTCCTTCTGGCTATGTTACCAAAGTATTTTAGATTGCTTTACTTTACTTTTTTTAAGAGTCCATATTTCATGCGTATGTAGCAATGGTAAAAACAGGGGCACTGACCAACCTGAGCTTAATATTCCTTGTTATTTTTCGCTCTTTCAATATTTTAATAGATTTACCCATTGCGGTTCAAGTCATTGCTAGTCCACACTTTTGATTTCTGTAGTATAGAAATTTGTCTACTTACTACTTCGAAATTGGCCACTTGGTTTATGTGCGGTATATTACCGTTTGACCTGTATACGATCATTATTTTTATTTTTCCACTATTGATCTGATATCCGAATTCTTTGCTTTGCACTTCGAGTTGTAAAGTCAGTCAAGAAGAAGAATATTACTGTGAATGGGACAACTTAAATATTGATGAATTTTTTCTAGAAAAAAACCTTTACTTGTTCATAATTAAAGTAAATGTAAATCTCAGGAGATAATGTCATCGAATAAATGACCCATAAATAAAACAAAACACGCTATCATGTTAGTAATAATATTAGGATAAATATTGTATTAGTTTTAAAACATTTAGACAAGGCGAAAACGGCGGGTTCGTTAGAAAAAATATTCCCATGAGATTGTTTTGCATAATCACATTCGTGAGACATCCCAAAATAAGGTTCAAGAAGTCGCCCACGTGAAAAGTTGTCCAAATTTTTTTTAACAATTTTTTTTAATGAAATGTTGGTTAGGTTTTTTGGACCATTCTGGACAAAAAAGGTATCTTGTAATTATTTTTCTCTAAAGTTGATCGTTTTCGAGTTATAAACAATTTAAAATGGAAAAAAACGAAAAATGGCGATTTTCAAGGGTTAATAAATTGGTTAAAAGTTATTATTATGAAAGTCAGAGAATGACTAAATCAAAGTTTAAAGCCCCCCCCCCCTACAAGATCCTGAAGAAATTTTTGTCATTATTTTATTCTTCTTCTTCTTCATGTGCCATCTCCGCGCGACGGAGGTTGGCAATCATCATGGCTATTTTGATCTTAGATGCTGCTGCTCTGATTAGTTAGGTTGATGTGCATCCGTACCATTCCCTCAAGTTACGCAACCACGAAATTCGTCTCCTTCCTACACTTCTCTTGCCCTGGATTTTCCCCTGTATAATCAACTGAAGTATGTTGTATCTCTCATTACGCATAACATGCCCCAGGTACTGCAGCTTTCGAGTCTTGATGGTTTCCAATATTTCCAGTCTTTTGTTGACTCTTCTCATGACTTCGTTGTTTATTATATTTTGCTCGGTCCATGATATCTTCAGGATTCTTCTATACACCCACAGTTCATGTGCTTCCAACTTTGTAGTAGTCGATGCGTTAAGTGTCCGTGCTTCTATCCCGTAAAGCAGAGTCGAGAAAATATAACACCTTGCCAGCCTAACTCTCAAGTCTAATTTCAGTTCTCTTGCACAAAGTACCTTTCTCATTTTATTGAAGATTGTTCTTGCTTTCTCTATTCGAACTTTGATTTCTTTTGAGTAATAACTATTTTATTACTAAGCTGTTATTTTTAAGTAATAATAATGAGCTCCTGTACGTATGAGGCGGCCGTTTATGTTGAGTGCGAGAGAGATGCCATTCCGGCAGTCCAACAGGGCATCTTACTCGCACTCACATTTACAGCCGTTTCAATACGATCTTACGGCTTATTGTTAATAATTAAAGATAACAGCTTAGTAATAAATTAATGACACAAATTTCTTCAGGATCATGTAGGGGGCTTTAAACTTTGATTTAGTCACTTTCTGACTTTCGTAATAATAATTTTTAACCGCGTTATTAAGTCTTAAAAATTGCCATTTTCGCGATTTCAAATTTTAAATTGCTTATACCTCGAAAACCACCAACTTTAGAGAAAAATTACGAGAGACTTTTTTTGTCCAGAATGGTCTAAAAAACATAAAAAAAAATTGTGCGGATCAAAAATAATAAACTTTGCAATTTGATTAAAAAAATTGTTAAAAAAAATTTGGACCACTTTTCTCGTGGGCGACTTCTTCAACCTTATTCTGGGGTGTGTTACAAATGTGATTATGCAAAGAAATCTTATGGGAATATTTTTTCCAACGAACCCGCCGTTTTCGTCGTGTCTAATTTATGTTACGAACAACAAAATATTATTTCTCATATTCTTTTTATGTTATCGTAACTTGGCGTCCTTTGTCACATTTAAGTAACTGGATGCGATATTTTGAAAATAACCCTGTATTCAGAGACCTAACTAACTTTTGGCCAATATAGCTTCATCAATTTCTACGGTGGCTAACGGTCCTAGATCAAAAATATCTCCTATCTATTACGGCTTTCATTTGTAGCGCTCCTATTGCCCTAATGAAAGTAGAAAGAGAACGAAAAGAGATATTTTTCATCGGCAATTATATGATTTAAGATTTACACTGAACAAATTGGCTTTTAGCCAGTATGTGAACTGGTTAAAAACTTAGTAATAAATTTGGTGAAAATATTACGTAGCAATATTTTATCTATCTAATAATAAGGGGATATACATTATATTTAAAAAGAAGTCGAGAATATATTGAATGAACTAAAGTTTGTGGAAACCACTTATTTTCGCAAACTCTGTAGGGTATGATATACTGGGTGCTGAATCGTGAAACGGGCCATAGGAAACCCAATGGGAAATTTTAAATTGTTGAATTCCTGCTTCCCTAATTATTTTACGTTAAAAATCATGAGAAACTATTTGTAGAGAAATGAAATCTCTATTAAAAACAAGTGAGATTTGTTCTACGAATTAAGCACACTCCAAAAATTTTACAACAATATAATACATTTGCTAGTACTATTAGTCCAATCGTGAGAGATTTTACCTCTAAAAATCATGCGAACAACCTAAATTTTAAACGTGAAAAGCTGCCCTTTTCGCCTTTAAAATGCATTTTGATTTTTGTCGATAGGACACTCTGATCAAAAGATATCGAATTTTTACCGTCGAGTTGATACTAATTTTATTTAAAAAATTGGTTTCGTGTAAATGTATATCAACTCGACAGTAGAAATTTGATATCTTTTGATTATTCTCATCAACAAAAATAAAAGTGTGTTCTGAAGATGAAAAGGGCAGCTTTCGTGTCCCATTTTTGCATTTTGTTACAAACCAAGTCAGTTTCTTTACAGCTGTTAAATAAATAAAAATTGCTCGATTTTTGCAATTTTTTACGATTCTTATGGTGGGTTTTAGGGGAGTTTTAGGGAAAAACGTGGTGGTAGAAGTGGCAACCTTTTCTTGCATCTTGTGGGGATCGCAAAATTGATATTCTCAGCAGAATTCAGCATGTTCCTATGATTTTTAGAGGTCAAATATCTAACGATTGGAAAGATAATATTCCTGTGAATGTATTATATTTTTGAAAAATTTTGGAATTTGTTTAATTCGTAAAACAAATCTTAACATTTGTTTTTATTAGAGATTTCTTTCACATATATTATTGGAGATTTTAACGCGAAAATTGGTCAAGGACGAAGATCTGACCTGATAGGTGGATATGGACTAGGGGAGAGCAATGAAAGAGGCGATAGATTATACCAGTTCTGTCAAGAACATGACATGATAATCGCAAATACATGGTTCAAATCACACAAAAGAAGATTATATACATGGAAGGGACCAGGAGATAACTCGCTTCATATAATTAGAAATCAGATAGATTATATTCTAATAAACAAGAGATTTAAGAATGGTGTCAAGAGATCAACGACATATCCTGGTGCAGATATCGGTTCAGACCATAACCCTCTAATAGCTGACATCCAAGTGAAGCTCAAAAAAGTCAAAGAAAACCCCAAAACACCAAAATTACATATATCAGCATCCAACAAAACGCTAATAGAAAATGACCTGAATAATCAGCTAAAGAATTCAACAAATGAAAACAATACAGAAATATGGAACACGTTTAAAGATCTTACCTGGAAAGTAATGGAAAAATATACGACAACGATGCAGAGGCACAAAAAACAACAATGGATGACTGATGAAATCCTGGAATTGATGGAGCAGAGAAGAAAACTGAAAGATAACAGAACAGAATACAAAGAAAAACAAAAACTAATTAAACAAAAAATAAAGGTAGCTAAAGAAAAATGGATGGAGGATAAATGCAAGGAATTAGAAAAGTTGAATGAAAAACATGATACGTTTAATATGTTTAAAAAAGTTAGAGAAGTAGCTGGTCTTTATTATAAGAAAACTCCACATACTATAACCGATTCGTCGGGAAAAATGATAATAGACGAACACGAAATCCGAACTACCTGGTATAATTATATAAATGAACTGTATAATGATGATAGACCCGAAGAACTGGACACTTTAGATGAAGGTGAAGGACCAGAAATACTAAAATCAGAAATACAACATGCTATAAAATTGGCAAAAAACAAGAAAGCCGTTGGTCCCGACAACATACCTACAGAAATGTTAAAGCTCATAAATGAGGAAAACATTGGAATACTAGTCAAACTTTTCAATGATGTTTATTCGACTGGTGATATCCCTGAAGATTGGTTAAAGTCCGAATTCATAACCCTACCAAAAAAAACAACGTCCGAAAAACTGTAGCGACTATAGAATGATAAGCCTTATGAGCCACACCTTGAAAATCTTTCTACGTATCATCCACAGTAGAATCAGAGATAAATGTGAAGAAGACCAGGATGAAACACAATTTGGCTTCAGAAATGGACTGGGAACCCGGGACGCACTCTTTGCACTAAATGTGTTATTGCAGAAATGCCGAGATCAAAGGAAAGACGTCTTTGCTGTATTTATTGACTATGAGAAGGCCTTTGATCGAGTACAACATCACAAATTAATTAAAATACTAAAGGATAAAGGAGTTGATAGTCAAGATGTACGAATTATAGAAAAATTATACTGGCGTCAAACAGCGACAGCTTGCATAAATGGAAAATCAACAGAAATATTCAAGATACAAAGAGGCGTCAGACAGGGTTGTATACTGTCCCCACTGTTGTTCAATTTGTATTCAGATAGAATATTTAAGGAAGCGCTGCATAATTTGGAATGGGGTGTGAAGGTTAATGGAATTCTGATAAATACAATCAGATATGCAGACGATACAGTTATTTTAAGTGATGATATGAATGGACTACAACACCTTTTAAATGCCATTGACAGAGTGGGAAGAGATTTTGGCCTAAATATAAACTGTTCAAAAACAAAGTACATGGTATTTAGCCGTTTGGCTCATCAAGATTCACGGTTATATGTTGATGGTCATATGATTCAAAGAGTACCCAGTTTTAAATATCTTGGTTGCCATATTACTGAACAACTAGATCCAGATAAAGAGATAAAATGTAGAATCGAGATAGCCCGCACTACATTTTTAAAAATGAGGTCATTCTTCTGTAATGATACCTTGCAACTTCAACTTCGAAAGCGCATGATTAAATGCTACATTTGGTCAGTCCTCTTGTATGGTGTCGAAGCATGGACATTAAAAATATCCACCATTAACCGTTTGGAGGCCTTTGAAATGTGGCTGCACAGACGTATTCTAAAAATACCATGGACGGCTATGCTGACAAATGTGGCAGTCCTTAAGAGAGCAAATGCTACCCGCGAGCTGCTTGATAACATCAAATATAGAAAGATGGCCTATTTTGGACACGTAGTAAGGGGAGACCGGTATAATATTCTTCAACTTATTATGATGGGTAAAATCGAAGGACGCAGAGGAATTGGTAGAAAGCAGGCCTCTTGGTTGAAGAATATCCGGGAGTGGACAGGAATAAAGAAAGCAGAACACCTATTTAGAATAGCTCGAGACAGAGACAGTTTCGCCATGTTAATCGCCAACGTCAAGGGGACTTGATAGGGCACGTTAAGAAGAAGAAGAGATTTCTGTTCTCTGCAAATAATTTCTCATGACTTTTGATAATTAGGGAAGCAGAAATTCAACAATCTAGAATTTCCTATTGATTTTCCTATGGTCCGCTTGACGATTCACCACCCGGTATATGAAAAAATTTTAGTTTAAAATAAAATATTTAAATAATATTCCATAATGTTGCCCCGTTCTGTATATTAACAATATATGAAAAAACTTACATACTACATTTAAATATTATCCATATCCTTATTTCTTCCTTCCCTTCCCGTTCTCTTTTATTTTTAGGAATCTTTTATATTTCTTATACACCAAACATGTTTTTCCATTCTCATTTATTTTACATTTTTCTCTAATCTGTAAATAAATTTGTTCCTTTTTGTTATTGAACTTTCAATTTGTTTTTTTTTGCAGCTTTCATGTTTTTGGTTAATTAATTAAACGCTTTTCTTTAGTTCAATAGTTTGCGTCAAATCTTTAGACGTTAATTTGACTGCCTTTTCTTTAATGCAAGTGAATGAAAATTTGCAGACGTATGCACTCGCGGGAACAAAACACGAAGAGTCAATAATTTTTTTTTATGTTTATTAATTTTTTAAATAAAAAAAAACAATTTTAATGGAAAATGCTTAAATTCTCTTGTCTTTTACAATGTCAAAATTTGCAACTTTTAGGGATTGTAGCTAATAATATGAACTATACATAATTTCACTTTTTACGTTAATTGTTTACGTTATGCTTCATAAATAAACAATAAAGTTTAAAATTTTGAACGCTCATATATTTGTTTATATAAAAATCGTCGCTTATTCGTGTCAAATTTCAATACGATACGAAACAAAACTTCAGCCAAAACTCGAAATCAAAAAATTCGTGTTTTTATCGTATTCTTAGAAAAATCACCCAGAGAGACGTTTTGTGCTACAATTAACATTGGAATTCGTTTTGGCGCATTAATTAATTAAACGCTTTTGTTTCGTTCAATCGTTTGGGTCAAATCTTTGGACGTTAATTTGACTGCCTTTTCTTCAATGCAAATGACTAAAAATTTGCAGATATATGCATTCGCGGGAACAATACACGAATAGTCAATAATTTTGTTTTATGTTTATTAATTGTTTAAATAAAAAACGATTGTAACGGAAAATGCTTAAATTCTCTTGTTTTTTACAATGAAGAAACTTGAAACTTTTACAGATTATAGCTAGTTATATGAACTATACATAATTTCACTTTTTACGTTAATTGTTTACGTTATACTTTATAAATAAACAACAAAGTTTCAAATTTTTTGCCGATTCCGACTACTTTTCATGTTTGTACATCATATGTTTTATACATATTTTAATAAACATGACGATATATTTTAATGTTTGAAAAGTGTAAGACCAAAAAGTAAAAAATAAAAAAATATGAAAAATTTTTTTTTTAAGAAACGATGTTCTTTAGTTATGAGTGACTAAAATTAAAAATATTATAAAAAAATCATTTAAAAAGCAAAAAATAAAAAAAATTGAAAAAATCTAACACATTCGTTAAAGAAGAGCGTGGGGTGAAAACCGTTTATTCGATGAAGACGCGCCACACTTTTCTGTGACGAGTGTGTTAGATTTTTAAAATTTTTTTTATTTTTTGATTTTTAGATGATTTTTTTATAATATTTTTAATTTTAGTCACTCGTAACTAAGAGAAAAGCGTTTCTTAAATTTTTTTTTTATATTTTCAACGAAAACTTTTCGTTTATAAATTTGCAAAAGTCTGTGTGTTATTGCGTCGCCGCTTCTGCAATACTTAGAGCAGATGTATCGATGGATTCTTATGTAGTTTTGTCTTCTGAATCCAAATCTGAAAACGGCATTTCGATATCTCTAACTGTCTTCGAGATAATCGACCTCAAACTCTAAAATGTGACGTCACAATCCGGTTATCTCCTACCAGGCACTAAACGTCAGCTGAAATCTTTGATTAGGAAGTAGGCTACTTTATTAATCTGAATTTCTTAAGCAAAGCAAATGTTATTATTTACATTTGAGTTTGACACTTCGTGAATGTCAGACTAAATTTTAAATTATTTAGCTATTAATAAAATATAAATGACATTTTATAGTGAATTTAATTATTATATAAAATAATATGTGTAATAAATATATAAAAATACAATTTGAGTATATTTTGAAAGCAATAATACATATTATACTATATTAATAATGAATCAGTAGAAACGATTATATTTAAATTTGGTAAATTATCTAAACTCCACTCGACCAGCGACCAGCGCACACAACTCAAAACACAAGTACGCAAATACGGTTGCGTGAAGCGTGGCGCAAAGCCGTGGAATTTACGAGACTCGCTAGGTCTGTAGGTCCAAGTAAAGTTCATCAGTAAAAAGTATCTTTATCATGTATGTATTATTTATTTTACAATATTGGAAAATTGTTATTTAAAATGTGGTTTGGAATAAAAAAGTATGTTCTGATATATGAAATTACATCCTTCTAATGGAAAAAAATATTTGACGAATTTTCTCAAATTATGGATACCGACATCATTTTCATTTATAACTCTTGTATTCTTAATTTGACGAAGAAAAGTTATTCTCCATAAAAATCTCTTCTTGGTCTAAGATTTATGATGCAACCATCATGAATCAAATTTTATTATTTTATACGAGGTATGTAAAAAAATATGAATTTCGAGTAAAGTATCTTTATAGTTCACAACATTTAAATTAGAATGATGTACTAGTTCAGAGAAATAAGGAAAAAAAATATCGTGTTGGTGACACATCCCCCTCCAGGCTAAAACCAAATTTTTCGAGTAATATGGTCATCTATAATAATAACCTATATGTTTCCTGCAGCCGATTTTGATGATATACATAGTTATAAACAAATGAAGATCAAAAAACGGTAAATTTTCGCTTTTTTCGTCTCTTACTAAAAAATTGGGCATTTTAAACAAATTTGAGAGTAATAAACTCATAAACCGTATAAAAAACTTCAATATGGCGTTCGCTGAATATGTCTATCCTTATTGGTTACTTAGAAAATTGCCAAATAAATAATAAATTTTGAGTTTTTATAAATATTCATAACTTATGTAAAAATTAACTTGGAACCTTCTGATTACATGGAATGCTGAGACTTATGGTGCTTAAATTACACCCTAAATTCCAAAGCAATTGGTCAAATAGTTTAAAAGTTATTTAATTTGTTTATCCAAAATTAATTTTTTTTGCAACACTGTAAGTCAGAAAATGATGAAGTTAGAGTAATATTTTGGATAGTTTATGAAAGAAGAAAATTTACAGTATTAATTTAATTTAAAAAAAATGACAAAAAATAATTATAGATATTGCAAAATAATTTTGCAAAAACATGTGAATTAATAAAATGGGGGGGCTAACTTTGTCCCTAAATGTCCTAGAACAGTTGTTTTTCTTTCTAAATGTGTATAAAAATTCAGTCTTTCTAAATATGAAAAAATAATTTTTCTACGGGTAACGGTTAAAAAGTTATTCTAATTGTTTATAAGTAAACAAAAAATGGACATGTTTTTGCAAAATAATTTTACACTGTTTAAAATTATTTTTTGTCATTTATTTTTAATTAAGGTAATAGTATAAATGTTCTTCTTTCATAAACTGTCCGAAGTATTATTGTAACCTCATAATTTTCTGACTTATAGTGTTGCAAAAAAAATGAATTTGGGAAAAATAAATTAAATAACTTTTAAACTATTTGACCAATTGCTTTGAAATTTAAAATATAATTTAAGTACAAGAAGTCTCGGCATTCCGCGTAATAAGAAGATTCTAAGTTAATTTTTACCTAAGTTACGAATATTTATAAAAACTCAATATTTATGATTTATTTTGCAATTTTCTAAGCAACCAATAAGGTTGGACATATTCAGCGAATGCCATATTGAAGTTTTTTATACGATTTATGAGTTTCTTACTCTCAAATTTGTTTACAGTGCTTAACTTTTTGGTAATAGACGAAAAAAGCGATAATTTACCGTTTTTCGATCTTCATTTGTTTATAACTATGTATATCATCAAAATCGGCTGCAGGAAACATATAGGTTAATAATACAGATGTCCATACTACTTAAAAAATTTGGTTTCGGCCTGGAGGGGGATGTGTCACGAGAAAAACCTTATTTCTCTGGACTATACTTGCACATTAAAACATAATTTTTAATTCAAACAGTTTTTCGTAATAGCAATTTTATATATTATGAATTTAAATAGGTATATAAACAAAGTTTTCGTTATGATAATGCTCGCATTTTCAGCTTGTTTTATTTTTAATTTAGTTACGATTCATATTATGAATTTTTACTTTTTTCAGTATTACTTTTTAATAAAAATACCTGCTTTTCATGTTGAAGATAAAAGTATAGAATTACGCGTTTTCTGATTATATTATTCAAGTTCTATTTTATATAAAAACAATTAACTCTTTTATTCTGCTTTTAGATCTTTATTTAAGCTTGTCTGACATTTGATACGTTTGATCTGTTTTATATGATCTGTGACGAATTTCGAGATAACCGTCCGGGCTACTTATTACCTCATGGTTTCCTTTATGTGTCAAATCCATGTGTATTGTGTGTAAATCTAGCCCCAATAATATTATCTACCAATTAATGTAGGCTCCAATTATTTAATAGTTGGATCAGTTAAACCCGGATTGAGGTTACAAACCTATTGCTTTGTCAAATATTGATTTAGTATCATAATCGCATTATTCGTTGAAATTAGTTGAATTTTCGATTAGCAAATATTTTGATAGACAGAATAACACTGACCATGTTCGATACTCATATAGAGAGGCATTTTATGCTTGCGATGCGATTATTGAACAACACATTGCCCGATGTGCAACATGAGTATATGAATAAAAATAAGGTGTTAAATTTTCCTGTTTCTATGCAACACGAATAGTGCAGTCACTGAAGGTGGATATGAGCTATTACCTCCGATTTTGTTGAACCTCCATCGATTTGCATGAAAATTGGTGAGTGGTTAGAGGATGTATCAAGGAACAAAGGTGACATGGTGCCAACTTGAGCTTTTACCCTGGAGGTGGATGCCACCTCTTCTCGGGGGTGAAAATTATTTTCTTAAAAATAACCCCAAACTTCGATAGAGGAACAGACTCTTAGCAAAATTTGGTATATAAGGTTATTAAAATAAATCAAAACTTTTTTAGTTATTAAAGATCAAAGATTTTAATTTTTCGTGAGCAAAATGCATGTTTTTCATCAATTTTTGATAAATAACTCAAAAACTATAAGTTCTAACAAAAAAGTTATTATTACCAAAATTGAATCTAGTAAAAACTTGAATAAACTCCTTACTAGAAATACCTTTTAGTGTTAACTAAAAGTGAGTTATAGGTAATTGAATGTATATTTTTTTCGGAGAGTAGCCAAATCTAAGTATTCAAGCTTAAATAACGGAATAATGATGCATTTTATAACATAAACTTATTTAACATTTGCCAAAGTACTTAGAAATATCTATCAACTGAGCCCCCGAACAAGTTGATTGCATTAAACTGTATACACCAAAAATGTTTCAAAATTTATCTTTTAAAAATTTTTTCAAAAAATATTATTGTGTTTTTTTTTAAATAACTCCGTTAATTTTTACGATATCAGGTTCACCTGAAAAACATTTGAAACTTAATTCCAAGGGCTATTAAACCGCGTTGAATTTAATCTTAAAAACCCTTTACTTTTTTAAAAATAAAAGGTTAAATGGCCCCGGTTACATGGTTCTCGCAGCAAAGTTTAAATTTTAAACATTTCTATCTCGGTTATTTTTTACCCTACAGAAATAGTAAAACTGGTAGAACATTCACTACAGAAAAAACTAAAATTGGGTTATATATAATTTTTTACGTATATTGAGTATTTTTGGAGTGAATATCAAAAGAAAATGAAAATTACTTTAATTTTAAAAATTCTGATTTTTTTAAATTATACCTATTTTTTAAAAATATTCATTCTAAACCGGTCAAAATTGTTGAAATTATTACTTATGCTAATATAAAGAAATTATAGTAAGGATTAGTATAAATTTTAATTTTCGTGGAAATGGCGTATGTTTTATTTTTCATTTTTTCCTAAAAAATTCAAAAGGGTTCTCTTATTTTCATCATAACTTGCGTAATTTTAATGGCTATCATATAATTTTAATATTCTTCTGGCGCTGATTTGATAGGTATTCCGAAGTACTTTGACAAGTGTTTAACAGATATATTTTATAAAGTGCATAGTTTTCCCGTTATTTAAGATTGAATACTTAAATTTGAGTACTCGTCGAAAAAAATATACTTTCAGTTGCCCATAACTCACTTTGAATTAACAATAGTTTAGTTCTTTAAGTGAGGAATATATTTAATATTTTATTATCTTCACTTTTGGTAATACTAACTTTTTTGTAAAAGCTTATAGTTTTTCAGTTATACGTGAAAAACAGAGTTAAAACATGCATTTTTTCACGAAAAAAATAAAATATTTGATCTTTATTAGCTCAAAAATTATTGATTTATGTTAATAACTTTATATAACAAATTTTGCTTATAATTTGTCCCTCTATCGGCTAGTGGTATTATTTTTAACAAAATCATTTTCACCCTCGGGAAGGGGTGGCATCCACCCTTAGGGTAAAAGCGCAAGTTGTCATCATGTCACCTTTATTCCTAGAGGTATCCTCTAACTAGTCACCAATTTTCATGAAAATCTATGAAGGTTAAACGAAATCGGAGGTGAAAACCTTCAGGTACTGCACTAGAAAATGTCCCATTATATTCTATTCCCTTCATATTCGTTATATCTGGTATACACTCACGTTTGCCACTGTATTTTTTTATTATGTAATCACTTGATAAGAACTTTTAACACCAGATTATTAAATTGTGAGGTATGGTAGTACTAAAAGGTACTCTTGATTTAAGTCGGTAGGGTGCTCAGTTTTCTAAAAAAAATCGATTTAAAAACTTTTTTTCGAAAAATTGTCTTTGAATTTGAAAAAAAGAATATAAAAAAAACTGTTTAGAGAGAGATACGAAAACTGGTACGTTTATTTGTTATCCAGAAATGAATCGATTTAAAAAAGGCGTATGTTATGGACTTAAAGCAAGAGTGACTTTTAATACTAGAACATAATTTAGTACTCATAATTTAGTAATCTAGTGTTCAAAATGCTTAAAAATTAAAGACAAAAGGGTCATGCAATAAAATAACAGTTGAACTACCCAAAACGGACTCATTTGACCGGTACTAGAAATTCGCGATTGATGAAATCGATTCATTTCTGGAAGATAAATAAACGTACCAGTTTTCGTTTTTCTGAACAGTTTTTTTTTAAGATTTCTTTCAAATTCGAAAAACGAAAAATTTTCAAATCGATTTTTCTTGAAAACGGTGTAACATACCGACTTAAAGTAGAGTACGTTTTAGTACATACTATAACTCTTACAATTTTTGCAAGACTGTGATTCATTGTCCTTTCTCATTACAATTTAGTAGCAAGTGACAATAAATCACCGTCTTGTAAAAATGGTCAGAGATAGAATAACTTACAATTTAATAATCCTATTTCAAAATTCGACAAAAGACAAAATTCAACAGTTAAAGACAAAAAAGTTATGCGATACAATAACCGTCTCCCTATCCAAAACGGACGCTTACGACCGGTAGCAGAAACTCGCAATTGATGGAATCGATTTATCTCTGCCAGATAAATAAGAGTACCAGTCTTTGTTTTTCTACATAGAAGCGTTCTGGAGGTATTTCAAAAAAACTAATTACAAGACGCCATCTTCTAAGTGCTAGCCCCTTAGGAGGCATTTTCGGACTAGGTGAATCGGTTTAAATTGTATTAAAATTATCTGAGGAATCTCAAGTCCTCATTTGTCAGGAGAGTTTCTTGACACCCTGTATGTTAGCGAACTTTCATCTTTAATGTATTAAAAGATTTTGTTTTATAGATAAATGTTGATGTAGAGTGTTTTAAATCAAACAGACCCAAATTTTAAAACCACTCCCTCCGCGTGATTATTATTCAATACCACATAATCCAGTATATAGGAAAGCGAGAAAGGGAAAAGAGAATTAGAAATTAGAAGGAACTCAGTAAGAATTTGGTCACGTACCTAGACGTTCATTCAAGTTTCTCAATATATCGGGAATTCCACAGCTACGTGTTCACCAACAAATCAAATCAATGCTTCATGAATTTGGCGGTAAAGTCGATAGGAATTACAGAGAAACCGACGAGGTAATTGTGTGTTTAGAGACGGGTCTGAATGTAAGTTATTGGGTTAAGTTTTGGATTTTCTAGCAAATCAGCATAAAGTTATTAACCTAACTAATTGGTAACGGCCGTATTTATAGTTGAAATAGAGCGGAAAATCAAACTTCTGG
This sequence comes from Diabrotica virgifera virgifera, assembly GCF_917563875.1. Lineage (NCBI taxonomy): Eukaryota > Metazoa > Arthropoda > Insecta > Coleoptera > Chrysomelidae > Diabrotica > Diabrotica virgifera. The sequence continues at coordinate 193,940,964 of NC_065449.1, forward strand.
ACCATATACTCGTATACCTCAAGTAAACAGAAAATAATGATAATTGGCAAATAATAATTTCAAATATAAAGCAAAATTGGTTCCTCATACTAAGAGTGAAATAAGTTTTTGGTATGTATTATTCTCAGGAATCTGTAATAATACGCCAGTCAATGGGAGGAAGAATAGGATATTACCTCCGAATTCTATCTAATCCTACTGCATGGATTTTAATAAAATTTTGGGAATAGCCTCTACTTATCTCTTTATTCAAAATCTACCCTATGCCAATGTGTGCTTTTATCTTGTGGGTGGTTCCCAGCCCTTCTCAGATGTGTAAAATTTTTGGGTTAAAATAACCACGGAAGTCGCTAGAGAACCTAATTCTAAGCAAAAACTGTTCTATAATATTTTTTTAACTCAATACTTTTTGAGATATTCACAGTTGAAAAGGCCATTTTCATTGAAAAATGACACCTTTGCGGACGGTTTTTTTCTTCGAATCTGTGCATCTAACGAAAAAAACTATATAAAACATTTTTGTAGCTTATAAAAAAGCAAAGAGATTCGTTCCTCTATAAATCTTCTACTTATAATACAATAAGAGATATGGTAGGTGAGAGGAGTTTGTTTTTTTGGTACATGCTCAAATCGGTGTATTTAAAAAGAATAACTTGAAATAACAGAGAAACGGTTGATTTTACGTGTATAATGATACTAATACCTTTTGTAGTGCTTGAAAATACCTTTAAATCGAGCAATACTAAATGTCGGTCACATTCAAACTAAGCGAGATATGCTGCAAAAAATATAGTTGATGGCTAATATATTTTAAGAAAAAATCAGAAGTATATCTAACCCCTCATTCGTCAGAATTTCAATGCATCGTTTTCCTTCTATAATACTTTTTATTATAGTGTTGTTTCTATGTTCAAAAAGTTGGACGGGTTTAAAATAAATTGTTTTTGAAAAAAATAAGATCAAGTTATAGAGCGCCTTTTAAATTTTCTTTTTAATCTTCCTTTTTCTCCATGTAACTTGAAAATATTAAGAGGTACAGTAATTAAAAATAAAACAAAAATTTTATCTGAAAAGACCCTAAATTTTTGTGCAGTTTTTTTTTCGTATCTCTTATAATTTTCGAGTTACATGGAGAAAAAGGAAGATTTTTTAGAAAATTTAAAAATGCGCTCTATAATTTGATTTTATTTTTTTCAAAAACCATTCATTTTAAACCCGACCAACTTTTTAAACATAGAAAGAACACTACAATAAAAAGTATTGTAGAAGGAAAACGATGTATTTAAATCCTGACGGATGAGGGGTTAAATGTACTTCTCATTTTTTCTTAAAATACGTTAGTCATTAATTTTTTGCAACATATCTCGCTCAGTTTGAATGTAATTGACATTTAATGTTGCTCATTTTAAAGGTCTTTTCAAGCACTACAAAAGGTATTAGTACCATTATACACGTAAAATCTACCGTTTCTCTGTTATTTCAGGTTAAATACACCGATTTGAGCATGCACCAAAAAAACAAACTCTTCTCACCTACCATATCTCTTTTTGTATTATAACTAGAAGATTTATAAAGGAACGAATCTCTTTGCTTTTTATAAGCTACAAAAATATTTTATATAATTATTTCGTTAGATGGATAGTTTTTAGGGTAATCGCAAAAAACCGTCCGCAAAGGTGTGATTTTCAATAAAAATGGTCAATTTTCAACCACGCATAACTCAAAAATTATTGAGTTAAAAAAATTATAAAACAGTTTTTGCTTAGAATTAGGTTCTCTAGCCATTTCTGTGGCTATTTTAATCAAAAAAAATTTTACCCCCGGGAAGGGGTGGGAGCCACCCTCACGATAAAAGCACACATCGGCATAGGGTAGACTTTGTTTCTCGATCTATTCCCTACTTACTGTGAAAATATCAAGTAAATCGATGTAGTAGGATGGAATTTGGAGCCAAATACCCTCATTGACTGCCCTATAAACTAGTATTTCGAAAATTGCATTAACAATAAAATTCAGTTATCGGAATCCTGTAGAATTAATTTTGTAAATATTAAGAGATACAGTAGACTCCCGTAAGTTCGGCCGACTCCCGTAAGTTCGGACCGGACCCTAGGCCTAACTTAAAAGTGGCCGAACTAACCGATGCCTATCTAAAAAATACCCATTTATTGTTTGTAAGGATCTAGCAAGCAAAAAACACTTTCACATTCTGTAGAATACAACACAGAGGAATACTCTGACATGAAAAGATAGACCGTTACAAAAATACTATAAAACAATACTTACAGAACTTTAGGCCTAATAAAATTTAAAAATATTATTGCACATTGGTGGTTTGGCTTCTTAAACAGTTAAAAAAGTCAGTAATTTTTTTCTGAATTTTCTTTTTTAATGATTTTTGATGTGCCAAGTCACGCCACTTTTTAATAATCATTACATTGATGGTAGTTGCTTCTTTTTGCTTTTCGACGTAGGTAGCTGCCAGTTGCAGATCTGCTTTGCCTTCAGCGTGGCTCATTTTATTTTCTTCATCTTCCTCTTCACTCTCAGAAGCATCTTTGTCGTTATCCTTCTCATTTTCTTGGCGAATGACACACTCTGTGATTTCGGCGTCGTTTAAAACCTCGTTGTGTAGCTCCATTTCAAAGTTAATTCACTCCAAAACATCTTCTTCAACAATGGGACCACAGTTCGGTAGTTGCTGAAGGTCGTGCAATAAAGCTGCATTGCCATCAGGTTCGTTAACAAGAATAATGTTTGGCTCATCTGCTGATGCGTTTGCTTGGTCAATGTTATCTTCTATATTTGGCCAAAGTTTTTTCCAAGACTTTACAAACGTCGACGGTGGTATTTCGTTGTATGCCTTGGCCGACACGTACACAACATCCTTCATATTAACTGACTTCAGCACTTTTAAGAGGTCTAAGTTGTCATCAGCCTCCAGTTTCGAAAGAACTTCAGAAAGCAGTTTTCGGCGATACTTTCTCTTGAAGCACTCAATGACCCCTTGGTGAATTGGCTGTTGAAGATTGGTTACATTGGGTGGCAGGAACAGCAGTTTAATTTCTTTTTAAAGACACTGAAGACCTTCCTGGCGAGTAGGCGCGTTGTCAAGCAGTAGAAGTACATTGATGGGCAGAGCTCGCGTCTAGGTGGCGCTCGCCAAGTGCGTGACTAATGCTCAGAAAGCCGGCCGGACTAAGCGGAGACCGAACTAACCGAGGTCGAACTTACGGGAGTCTACTTTATATGGATATTGCACCAAAGTCAAAACCCACTAACGCCTACGGGTACCATATGGAGCCAACAAATTGCGTACGCATCCAAGTCTATTGACCATCTTGTTAGGTAAAATTCGCAGAGAGATTCAGCCTATTTGTAGTTTAAGGTTACCTCTTCTTGAATAAATAACTCATATTTAGTTTTATACTTACTTTTCAGTGTAATACATTTTTGAATTTACGGTTGGCTTTATTTTTGCTAACATATGGACATTTGTTTCATGTAAGTGTTTTATTTGTTAGTTTTTGCACTAGGATCCTCGTTTTTGTTTTCAAAAAATTTTCTATAAACTTTATTAAATAACTTGTACGGGTTTTCGTAATATTTCATCTCTTCGTTTTTTCGTAATTAAGCCAAAAATATGGGTGTTGCCAAATGGAACCGCTAGGCGGTTTGTTAAATATGTTGTTTTCACTATTCTTTTTTACTTCTTTTTATTTTTAGAGTAATTTATTTAAAGAAGATCTCGATATAGCTATCGAGGAAAATGAAAGTAATAACGATGTTTCTGTCAGTTCCATAGAATCTCGAGATAATAAATTTGGACAGACGAAAATTCCGCAGATGAAGATGACGCGGGTTTTATTGATAAGCGAAATCGTAACTAGCTGTGTTTAGTCGCGGAAATTGTATTTTAGAATAATACTATGATCGAAGGCATTTTTGAAGACACGATCGTAGACCTTAGATCTACTTAGATCCACCTCTTTACTAGCAGAACAATTCCATCTGCGCCAACTGATGAAAGTCTAATTATGTTCACGCAGTAGCAAAATGCAGATTTTTGTGAAGAAGGGGATTTGGTTTCTACAGTGTATCATTTTCCAGAGTCTGATTACTCAAAGGATGCTGGTTCAAGCCCTTCCAAAAAAATGGTATTGTCCTATTTTTACATACCTAGTGGACGCAAACATGAAAAATACATGGAAGTTGTATAAAAATGTGATCGTAACATTAGCCAATTGGAATTTACACGGGCTATTATCCAAATGTATCTAATAAGATATAAAATTCCACCCAAAGTACTAAGAAGAGTGTCCGCAGCTGCAAGAAGTGACTCTCGAATTAGAGATATTCGTTAAGAGGGATTAAATCATTTTGTGGTTTCTATACCAGCAAATAAAATAAGAATACCATAAAAAGGGTGACCCAAAACAAGTAAATAATTACCGCCCAATAACAATTTCTTCGGTATTTTCAAAAATTTTTGAGTACAGTTATTTACAAAGACTTAACTCATTTTTACAGACGAATAAAGTGATTGTTAGTAACCAACATGGTTTCCAGTCCAAAAAATCTACCCATACAGCAATGCATTCCTTTTATGATACTCTCGCATCTTTAATAGATACTGGAGAGAGTCCTGTTGTGATATTTTGTGATCTTAGCAGGGCTTTCGACTGTGTCAATCACGAAATTTTATTTTATAAATTAAAAAATATCGGCATTCAAGGACGTGCGTTAAATTGGTTAACATCATATTTAACTGCACGTCGTCAATACGTCAACTTAACAGAAAAAGGAAAATTATCAAATGCGACGCATAAACCCAACTATCTCGATATTGACATAGGTGTACCGCAAGGCTCAATTTTAGGACCTGTTCTCTTTCTTATTTATGTAAACGATGTTGTCTCGGTTAACTCGAATGGACATTTCACGATATTTGCAGACGACATAAATGTAATAGTCAATGGACCTGATACTTCTTTGAAGTCCAAATGTAACAGCTTACTGTCAGATCTTTACAACTGGTTCTGTAATAATTATTTATTGTTGAACACCCAAAAAACTCTTTTCATACAGTTTCATAATAGGCAACGATGTATTAATCCAATTAACTTAATTATAAATAATAATGATATTGGGGTGTATTCTGTAACATTTCCGTTAAATTTAAGAGGCCTCTAGAATTTAACTTTTAACGGTCCTCTAAAACTTTTCGGTTAGATTGTCATTCTGTAAACACATATTATAAAGGACCGCTAAAATAATATTATTTTAGAGGAATCCTCTAAAAGGTTTTGGAACAAATACGGCAACGTCGCACGTTGATCGTTTTGAACTACTTTTAACCTAGAAATTGACCGAAAACTGACTGTTAGAGGAAGGTTAGAGGCCAAAAACCTTAAGAAGAAGAAGAAATTGACAGTTTCCTAGAAAATAATATTTATTATATTTAATTATTTTTTAGTAAAACTCATATTTACCAATTAAACATTTTTATTTATAAAGTTATACATTAAAATATTGCTGAAAAATTGCATATCTTATTTCTTCTCCCCTTCGACACTAATTTTGGTCAAATGGTCTATTTTCAATAACATTAAGGTCATCTTATTAATCTGCATCTGGTTATAAACCTTCTGAAACTTTACCTTTGTAATCATTTGGTACGTTTTGTAATGTTCCACAATAACTTTAAATAATTTTACCTGCATTAATAGGATTTAATTGCTTTGACAAACATCTTTGACTTCCAACACTTTTTCAATAACATCTCTAGGTACTTAGGCCAACTTGAACCAACTTTGTGTTTTATAAACCGATCTCGAGACCCGACGCAGTCTTCGGAAGTGTAAAATGACAGGCGAATCTCAAGTCATGGATCGACCTTCCTCAAGACCGCGATTCTAACCTAACTTTGTTTGTTATTGTTTGAATTTTGAATATTTTTAATTCGGCTCCAATATATATTTTTTGTTTTTCTAATTACAATAAAAATGTATGAAGAAGTAAAAGCATTTTTAGAGTTTATTGATAATATTGGAGAAGAAAATCGCCCAGGAAGTATACAAAAGCGATATATTCAAGATAAAAATATAATCTAAAATACAATGGAGTATTACAATATTGAAGTTCATCAGCGAATCAGCGCATTAACTTAAACAACAAAGGTTTTATGCTACTTATAGGAATATAACCAGTTTTTATGGGGAAGCCCACTTTCCAAAAATGTACAGGTACTGTAAGGACATACAATATATGTTATTCAGGCTCTTATTATGTAAATGAATTTGTAGGTACTAGAAGAGAAATTATGTATATTATTGTTCAACAACAAGGTTATCAAGTCATTCAATATTTGATCTAAGAGCATTAAGAGTGAAATTGTGAAATGGAAAGAAGTGAAATTCCAGGATTATTAATAGGAATAGATGACAGTAGTGGGTATGCATGCAGACACTATCTACTTACCCCAGTATTACGGCCAAGTATTTATTGATAATTGCTAAATAAATAGTAGGTTATTTAATAAACATAAATATCTTTTTAGGTAATGATCAAGAAAATAAGATATTTTTACCATAGTACTCATGTGAGAACAAGAAATGTAGAAAAGCTATTTGGAACATGGAAAAGAGAGTTTCCTAGTCTTCAACAAGGTCTACAAACCAAATTATATACATGTCTTGCAATAATATGTGCTACAGCAGTACCTTACAATCTAGGTAAATAATGATCTGGTGGTAAATAGACATGTTAATGATGTCAATCTCTAAATTTTTGGTGACATTTTTTTCAACAATGTTTTGCATGAGAATACATTATTGAATACCTACTCTTATTGTGTTTGATTTTTTTGTCGTATTATTTCTCAAAATGTCATCATGATCATTGTTCGACAACCCTTTTTGTTTGAGTTTTGGTCTCTTGAGGAATACAGCTCCATTCCAGTCTATTTCAGGATTTGTTCTTACAATTTTTTATTTTTAAAATATCAATGTCTTATTCTATTTGTTCCTTATATCTAATCTATAGTCTTTCTCTCGTTATATGTCCAGCTGACATTTGTGTGTTTATTTTGGAAAGTATTTCATATGCTTCCACCCTTCCTCTTAGAATGTGGTCCTATTTTGATGAATGTATATGGATCGTGGTATGTCCTGTATTGTTCAAAATTATATTTCATATGCTTCCATCCTTCCTCTTAGAATGTGGTCCTATTTTGATGAATGTATATGGATCGTGGTATGCCCTGTATAGTTCAAAATTATATTTCATATGCTTCCATCCTTCCTCTTAGAACGTGGTCCTATTTTGATGAATGTATATGGATTGTGGTATGCCCTATGCCCTGTATAGTTCAAAATTATATCTTCTCTGGTCTTCATATTTTAGATGCTATTTAGCCTGATTCTAGTGCTTTATCGTTATTTCCAGTGCTTTATCAATTTATCATCATTTATTTTACCTACCTGTCTACTGCTACTCTACTATTGTACTTTCACCATATATTTTTGGAATATAAATATATAGTAACCTTCTGTCTTTCTCTTGTTCAACTGGAATTTGTTTATTTATTCTGAGAATACATTATTGAATCTGTATTATGTTAGATATATTATTTTTTATTTTATTTCTTAATATGTATTTTTTATATTTTATTTTAAAATAAATGAGTATGAGTTTCCCTCTTCTTAAATAAGTATTTATTTGACAAACGTTTCCTTACCAAATATAAAATTAATTACACATCTGGACCTCGGAGGTAAACTACACTATGTCATTTCGAGCAACTGTGTTTAGCATGTGTTTGCAACAAAGTTTAGAGCACTTAGGATGTTAATAAAAATCTGATATATCCCATATTTAGTTGAAAGACAATATGACTATATTTTAATGATAATATATAACCAATGTGTATAATCCAACTCATAAAAAAACACCATGTCGACATAGTGTAGATTACCTCCGAGGTCCAGGCGTGTAAACAGCAATACTGTGATGAGCACTCTAATAACCAGCAAAATAGCGCAAAAAATGGAAAATATATATGTTGCGAAATAAAGAGATGTAAAATTATCTATAGGAACCTATAAATTTACATTACATAGTTTGTCACCTTTAGATGTGTGGGAGGAGTATGACAACTGTCACAGAGGTCTAAAGGTGGGAAATTATGTAATGTAATGTAAATTTATAGGTTCCTATTGATAATTGTACACCTCTACTAGTTTCATCTCCTTTTATTTCACAACGTACTATATGTTTCCATCTTTTGTGTCATTTTGCCAGTTAATAGCACGCTCATCACTGTATACCATTATTTATGCAGATGACATAGTCCTCTTAACAAGAAAAAAAGCTGAAGTTGTTTAGAAACTTGACAGGTGAAGCAAGAAAATTGCATGTCTATAAATGAAACAAAAATAAAATATTAAGTGTATTGAAATGTGTGGAGAGATGAAATAGAATAAATTTTTCACACTAAAAACAGGAACAAAGGCATACAAAATTGAAAATATCAACAAATTCAAGTATTTAGGAGTGGCAATAATTGATAAATGGGAAGAAGAAAAAGAAATAGAAAAGATACTACTAAGAGTAAGCTAGTAAGCAGATCGATGGTATATGATTGAAGTCAAAAATGTATGTGGGACAACTATAATGCAAAAATGTATTATGAAGCAGTTATTTTAAGTGGCATTGTATGCTTGTGGCACTTGAAACAATGAATAAGAAAGATGAAATGAAAATAGACATAGTACTGGTAGAGGCAGTTCTGAGTTAGGACTGGCAAAAAATAATAGATATGGAAAGTCAGGTGGCTAGGTCAACATTACTTGAATGTAAGAGCGATATGTAAGAGATTATTTTTGGAGAAAAAAAAAAGAGAAAGACCATGAAAAGAGTTGTTCGAAGCAGTAAGGAGATTTGGATGATATAGAAGTGTAGAATTGGAGGAGGAGCGTTAATGTCCAGTAGAAATGGATAGGCTATATTTACTTTTGTGCTGTTATTTGGGTAAGATTGTTAATATTTTATATCAATATTGTTGTTGCTTGATAAAAATTCTTCTAATAATTTAATTTTATCTGACTCATTCAGACATATATTTATACATTTTAGAGTAGATGACTTTAAAACAATATCGCCAATGAATTGCATTCCTGGGACGATTTTATTAAAATATAGTTAATTCAATTACATAAAATCAACTTTAACTCAATAATATTCATCACAAAAAATTTATAGTGATCTGTCTTTAAGAATTTAAACATTAAATAAATTTAATTTCAAACTTAAATTCAGGCTTATTCCCATGAAAATAGTAATTGCATTTTATACAAGTTCTATCTGTCATGGTTTCTTCTTTGTTGTTAGTCAGATGAAGAATATAAACATAGAAGAAAGCTTACACCATTAATAAAAAGGCAGGTAATAATAGGAAGTACCAGAGTTTTATTTGCTTTGCTTTCTCTCATAAGAAATAAACCATTACTCCCAACCAAGAATAAAGTAATATCACAGTATTCTGTTATACTGGGGTAATATCAAAGAATATATTTATACTTTCCTTTAATATGCAATCCTTTACCACAAAGAAAAGAAATCCTTTATCTCATAATGGATATAAATTATGAGAGGTCATTAACCTTTGAAAAAATAGCATGTAAGATTTAGAAAAAATAAAAATGTAAACTTTCAATCAATAAAATAAACTTTATTTAACTGAAAACATTTTAATAATCTATTTTCAAAAAACAAATTAAATATAAAAACATTGCAAAGATATTTAACTTGACGATTGACAGTTTTTAGTTGGTGTTCTATGTCAAAGTTGCTTAAAATCCATAATTTTCCAGCCTCGAGATCAATCTTGGCCGAGATTAGCCGAAGACTCGTTTATAAAACAGAACGTGGTCTTGAGCTCGACGTTGCCGTAAGATCGTCTTGGCTGAGACAGATCTCGAGATCAGTCTAGAGTACTGACTATAAATACGGGGCTTAGTCTTAGGTAAGGTACCTACTTCCTTTGAAATGGTAATTGTAGTTATTTACTTTCAGGTCAATTATTTACTTTGTGTTTATGCTGTAATCTGAAATCAGCTCTACAAAAAGAAACAAACATTTGAATTTTGTTACTTATAGGTGTAGTGTGTCAATTGTAAAGTAAAAATGAGACTTACCTTTCATTATTATTTATTAAGTACTTCTTCACCAAATACATTATAAAAAGCCATTTTCCATGTTTAAATATTTATCTCCAGTATAATACAAGAATAACAAACTACTATTCATACAAACATAACCCAACAAAAATAATCAAACCACATTTAACGGACTGCTAAAAATTTAGCGGGTACGTTTTGACATCCTCTAAAATATTTTTATTTAGAGGGAATTTTAACGGTTTAGGTTATGATTTTAACGGATATATGATTTACAGAATACCAAAATATTTTTAGCGGGCGCTAAAAATTTAGAGGCCTCTAAAATTTAACGGAAGTGTTACAGAATACACCCCATTGAACTTGTTTCATCATTAAAGTTCTTAGGACTTCATTTAGATGAATGTCTTAATTGGAGGAAACATTGTGATACGCTGGCCGCAAAGTTAAACTCAGTAACGTTTTTGTTTCGAAATTTAAAACAAGTATTAACGGAGAAACAATTAATAATGCTTTATTGTGCCCAAGCCGAATCTCGTTTGAGATACGGAATTTGTTTTTGGGGATCAAGTTGCCATATCAAAGAAGTCTTTTTTGCACAAAAAAGAATAATACGGACTATTGCTGGTATCCCTCATGAAGCAAGTTGTAGGCAGTACTTTCAAAATTTCAAAATATTGCCATTGGCCTGTATTTATATTCTGGAGACTTGTATATATATATAGTTAATAACCTCGAAAATTTTAAAACCAATGGGCAAATACATAACATGAATACTAGATATAAAGATACCTTGCGTGCCCCAATGTGTAGGGGAAATATATATTGCAGGTCCCCGGGTATAATGGGACAAAGACTCTTTAATAGATTACCAGCGCATATAAAATTGTGTAGGAGCCCGACAAGCTTTAAACTAAATTTAAAGGAATTTCTGATGACACACACTTCTTATTCGGTTGAAGAATTTCTTCAATTTTAAATGTATTTTCATTGTTTGTTTGTGTAGTGAAATTGTTTATTTGTTTGTTATATTTACTTAATGTATTACTTTTGACTAATTCTATACAGACTCTGTCTGTCTAAAAGAAAATAAAGTATTTATTTATTTATTTAAGATGCGCACAGATTGGATTTTTAAGCCGAGGGAGAAGAGTGTGCTGCAAATATGATGTGGTCCTTTGTATTGACTGTTTTCGCAATAATTTTGATACCAAGTAATTCTTAACCAACATATTATGTCGGGTTCGCGCCTAGCGGTCCCATATGGGAATAGTTTTTTTCTCAATAATTATTTCAGTTACAAACAATTTTCTTCTTACGTTTTGTACATAATACTGTTACATTTAAAAATTTTTAATAAATTTTCTTGAAAACAAAAAAAATTCTCGGCGGTAATGTATAATCATTAATATATTATTATTATACGGATTTCAGTGGAAATCCTTGTGGACATTTCTAGGATCGAGTTACATCCTAAGCTGTTATTGATTGCTTTTAATAATTAAAACAGTAACTAAAACTCAATCCACGAACGAGATATTCTAACGGACAAGCGGAATAATTTGCATTAACAGCAAAATTCAATTATCGGAATCCTGTAGAATTAATTTTGTAAATATAAAGAGATGTACGGATATTGCACCAAAGTCAATTAATGAGATAATAATTATATAATATTAGTGAGTAAATTATATCCCCCGTCAACAATAGTATTCACCTAAATGAACGTTTTGCGGTGGTTTATAAATATATTTTATATTATTTATTATATAAATACATCATATTATTCATTAGAGACCTAATAGTAGAGTCAATGTAGATCGAAAACAAGAAGTATTGTTTCGAAAAAATCAAACAAGCATATTATATTTGTAAAACCTTTTTTGTTAGTTTATGAATATGTTTCAGTAAAAAGTTCCTTTCACAGATTTAACCCCTAATTGTTTATTCATTGTTTAAACAATAAAAGCTGTTTTGTATATTTTAAAAATATCGGTGAATTCGTCATTTTACTTTGATCAAAAATATTTCTATTTTGTTTTTGATTATACTGAATCCGAATCTGACATAATTTAAAAATTTCAGGGTGTCCCAATTTAGAGATACGACGTCATCGTTGATTTTTGTAAATGGCAACACTGTCATTTTGATTACTATTTTAATAGGGTGTGTAAAGTTATACATAACTACAAAATTTCAAATTTTTATTCCCTACCATTTACAAGATAATAAAAAATAACAAAGTTATCAAAAACAAGTAATCAAATAATCAAATAATAATTAAATTTAATAATTTCAATTAAGCAAATGCTCATAATGTTGCCCTCAATTATTGTCAAATAGTCAATGGGCAACATTATAAGCATTTGCTTAACTGAAATAGTTAAATTCAATGAAATTATTTGATTTGAAATAAAATTATTTGATTACTTGTTTTCATAACTTTCTTATTTTTTAATATCTTGTAAATGGTAGGGAATAAAAATTTGAAATTTGGCAGTTATGTATAACTTTACACACCCTATCAAAATAGCTATCAAAATGGCAGTATTGCGATTTAATAAAATCAACGATGACGTCATATCTCTAAATTGGGACCCCCTGTATACATTATTATTGTATATCAAAAATGAAAATTTTAAATACTAATCGACCGGTCTGAGCATCTTTCAAAAAAACAATTAGTATTTGAATTATTGAATTAATTTCAAATTACAGACATAACTTATTATTTTTATTATCTTGGTAAATGGTAGAGAATAGAAAATTGATATTTTGCAGTTATGTGTAACTTTACACACCCTATCAAAATAGCTATCAAAATGACAGTGTTACCATTTAAGAAAATCAACGATGACGTCATATCTCTAAATTGGGACACCCTTCATACATTATTATTGTACAGTAAGGTCCCGTTTTATGCGGTGGATACGTTCTTCAGAAAAGCGCATAAAAAAAATCGCTTAAAAAAGACTTTACTTGCATTGAAAATGTGGATATATGTTCCGTGGTTTTCTAAAATCACATAAAATGATGGACGTTTGTCCACCAAAAATTGTGTCTTCGATTTTTTTTTCTCAATTGGGCCAAATTAAATCTTAAAGAAGAAATTAAAAACGCAGACTAACGATATTGAGATTGCAAAAACCTCTTCTTATGGAACATAAAACTTTACGACACTTTATTAAATGTTTCGATCCAGAAATCAAAACGTGCTGTTTATTATACTGCTACTCGAAATCAGCAACATTTAAACTCTTAAAGACTTAAACATCTAAATTTAATTTCAAAACAATTACAGGTTATACCTCTCAACTTTCAATTCGAAACTCAGATTGTGTAATAGCTACATGCTACATCATGTAACAAGGGGAAAACCCGAATTGCAAATCCTCAGATTACTGACATCTGGATGGGAATAATTAATTATACTAGTTGTTAATAATATAAATTTTTGTTTGAAATACAAACCCCACAACTTCAAAATCGCAAATCCGCATAAAAAGAGAGACCTTACTGTATGCCAAAAAGTACAATTTGAAATACTAATCGACGGGTCTGAGCAATTTTCAAAAATACAATAAATAATATTTGAAATATTGAATTTATTCCAAATTACAGACTCACTCTGTACATATATAAATATATCTGTTGTGGAACATACTGTGTTAGTACGTTTTCTAACGGAAAAATATTGCAAAATCTCTACATTTTAAAGAACATGACATGACGCGAAATTTGGCATACACATGGCTAACTTTTAAGCAACTTTTGTTCTAGAGTTTTTTCACCAAGTCAATACTTTTTGAGTTATTTGCGAGTGAATATGTTCGTTTTTCAACAAAATATCCACGTTTTTAGACGTTTTTTTCGCAAATACATAACCCAAAAAGTAAGTATTTTGCCAAAAAAAAAACATTCTTACCAAAAATATAGCCTGTAAAAAATGAAAAAAATGGTGTATATATTTGGTCTCTAGATCTAGTAAAAGCAGAGTTATAGCTAATGAAAAATAGGTTCATATTCGTCAAATTCCAAATCGAATATTTTAACGTGAAATAACCAAAAAATTAAGCACTTTTTTAGGGAAAACTTTTTTAAAGTTTAAAAATTAATTTTTTTATATACCTACTTATTTTTTTATTTTTGTTTTATAAAAAAAATTCTAGTATCAAAAGTGAACAAATTACGCTCAAAATTAAGCTAGTTCCATTAAAAAAATTGACTAAAAGGTAAAAAATTCGGGATTTTCATTTCTTACAGAAAAACAAAAAAATACAAAATATTCCGAAAATCAAAGCCGACTTTCTTTAATGTTTGAGATTTTTGGTATTTTTAATAATTTTTTTCAGTTCTAATAATTTTTTTCAAAATTAAAGATTCTAAAAAAAAATTCTTTAAAACCAATGTTTTTCAAAAATAAGCACTTTGAATCGATGGAAGTTACAAATCATATAAACGCAACATAAGCAAAGCAACTTGTGAAGCGGTACCGATTAATTTCATTTAAGTTGCTAATTAGTGGGTGATTTTCCCGATTTTTTGGTCAAAACAAAAAGGACCAACTTTATTTTGAGCGTAACTTGGTTACATTTGATGATAAAGAATTTTTTGTAAAACTTGAAATAAAGCATTTTTTAAACACTTTAAAAAAGTTGTAATGAATTTTTCCCAAAAAGTACATTATTTTTTGGATATTTGACGTTAAAATATTCTATTTCGAATTTGGCGAATATGAACCTATTTTCGTTAGCTATAACTCTGCTTCTACTAGGTCTAGACATCATGCATACACCATTTTTTCACTTTTTTAAAGGCTATATTTTTTCTAAGAATTTTTTTTTATGTAAAATACTTCTTTTGAATTATTTGCAAAAAACGTTTTTTTTGTAGAAAAATGAACATATTCACTCGCAAATAGCTCGAAAAGTATTAACCTAGTGAAAAAACTCTAGAGAATAAAAGTAGAATTAGTCAGTTTATCGAATTCCAAACTTATTTTGAACATTTGTTTTTTCACCCCCGAGAAGAGATGAAACTTATCCCCTGGGCAAAAGCACATATCGTTACAATATCACTTTTTTCTTTGACATGTTAGCTATGCGCATGCCAAATTTCAAGAGAATCCATGAGGTTCTTTAAAATTTGCAGCAAAAACTGTGAGCAAATGTACTTATTTCTTCCTAACACTTCCTAACACTATTATCCCTTTATACATCGATAGTTTTAGGATGCACATATAAAAAGTAGTCTTTAAACTAGTTTCTCTAGCGTTAAAAGCACAGTCAGTTTTTCTGTGTGCACATTAGGATATTTATGTAAAAATGTTAAAAGGCAAACCATTCTTGCTCGTATTTAACCTTTAATTTACAGGGATTATAAATCGCCTGAGAAGCATTTTATTTCTCGCAGTCTGGGCTCCACCCTTTACTTTCGGGAACTCAGCCAGAGCCTCAGAGAGGATCCTCCACAAAAACACCAAAACGGAAAACAATGTCTTATTTATTGCCGGAGAAGAGTTGTGTTTCAGTCAATGGGCCGTTCTGTATTACCAGGGACGTACTGAAAAATGTGGGTTAATACGCGTAATAAAACACTTTTAAACTTTTAACCCGGTCTATATAGACATTTGAAATAACAAAAATTGCCGGAGAGCTAAATTTTGGTGGAGAGCTAGGGTATACCATAACAAATAAAGTTTAAAAAGTCCCTATCGATCCCATGTGTGCGTCAAAACTTATTCGGGGTCAAAGGTCAAAATTTGAGATTTTTTGGATTTTTTTCGAAAACGGTAAGTTTTATCAAAAAAAAAACCTTAAACCAAAGTTGTAGATCTTAAAATTCTCTACAAAAATAGTCCCTACTATTTTTTTCCTAAGAGTTGCCATTCCTGAGATATCGCGATTCAAAGAGTCACATTATTCATGATATGCACACGTTTCCACACCACCTGTGAGGTAGTGTACTAGGCGCGTTTTTTTTACCGTTGTTTCCCCTGTAGGCCTACTCCACTAACTGTTTTGACAACTTTAGGATAATTTAAGGAAACAATACCGGTCAAGTTCTAAATATTACCTTATTATTGATATTGATTATTGATATTGCTATTGATTATTAGGTTAACTATTGTTTTGATTTCTTTAGATATTTTAATCAGATTCAAATTCTTGAAAGTCTACTTCAACAGTCAAGTCTTCTTCGATTTCATCTTCTTCCTCTTCCTCTTGCTGGATGTTCAAAAATTGTTCAAATGTGACTGAGTCATTGGTCTCTTCATTAAAATCACAGGAGTCTTCCTCTGTTGTACTAAACTGGACATTTGAGCAAGACTGACCTTGGCAGTTGGTACACACTAGAGAACACAGCAACCCGACTTTTTTACATCCACATGTGGCACTACAACCTTTTTTGCAATTGCAAAAAATAGTGTTGAGGAGTTTTTCTGGAGCAGGTGGAAGTAAGGTTTTAATCGGTTCCAGAGTATTATCTATTAATTTCCAACCCCAGTCTTCTGGATTCAGTTCATTGTCTAGCCATGTTTGAACTTGATAATATACTCGATACAAATGTTGAAAAGCAGATGCTGATGTTGGAGGAAGACATGATAGTTGTACTTGTTTCTTGTTTCGCGTATTTTTTACAAAAGTTAAGTATCGGTATTTATCAAGACAAATAATTTTTTTGGAGCTCCATAAACCGCAAGAAGAAAGCGAATTCCTTCCGTAATTATTGTTTGCGGTGTAGAATCAAGTTATGTAAAAACTTTACAGCAGGCAGTCAAATCTTTTTTTTTTTTCGAATAATTTAAGTACTGACGTTTTGTCCCTTCTGTACATTGCGGACGTAGTGTCGCAGCCGGTTATCGCATGTAAAAATAAAATGTTCTTTTGGCATTTGGGATAAGCCGATAAACTATTCGAAGAATATATCTCTGTTCGCTGTTGAGCCCTTCCAGGCTTCAGAAAATAAATAACTTTATCTACTGGAGTCCTTGCAGTAATCAGCACCAACAAATCAACATCTTCACCAACTACAATATGTTGTGTTTGTTGCCTTAAATGTTTCAATTGCTGTCTCAATTATAAGGACATCTGCGTCATTTTTAGCTTGTTTCACTTCAATATTCGCAGCTGTTAATTTGTCAGTTAACATGGAAATGAAACGAGATTTATTATTAATGTTGGCGAAAAATTGTTGTTGATTCGCTGGAACTGTTATATTTTCATCAAAGATAATCTCGGAACCCGATGATGTTTTTGTAGTTCGACGACGTTGTTCTGCAGCTTTAATATTCTTTGTCGAGTCATTGTAGCCGCCTTTAGCACTAAAAGAAACAGATAATATTATGAACCAGACCTACGGACAATACTGTAGCCATTGCCTATAATAGACAATCTGTTCTTTTTTAAACAATGGTATAGCCAAATGTTTTTCAAGGCCACGTGGATAGAGGAAATTCAGTTTGGGACTGATTACCTTTTGAAGAAATATTTTCAGAATAGTATAATATAGGTACTATATAAAAGAGACACAAATAGGCATTTATACTTGTGCCGGCTTATATGTGCATATAATGTATAAAGTAACTTTTAAAATCGCGATATCTCAGGAATGGTAACTCTTAGGAAAAAAATTGTAAGGACAATTTTTGTAGAGAATGTTAAGATCTACAACTTTGGTTTGAGGTTTTTTTTTGATAAAATTTACCGTTTTCGAAAAAAATCAAAAAATCTCAAATTTTGACCTTTGACCCCGAATAACTTTTGACGCACACATGGGATCGATGGGGACTTTTTAAACTTTATTTGTAATGGTATACCCTAGCTCTCCACCAAAATTTGGCTCTCCGGCAATTTTTGTTATTTGCCAAGCATTTTGATGTCTAAGTTGACCGGATTATTTGGTCTGCACCAGAAAATCTACTACTATTTTGAGTAAAATTTTTGGATCAATGTTATTTTAATACGGTATTATAAATATGTATTCAGAAAAATTCTAAATTATGGAATAAATTCATATTTTCGAGGTTACTCCACTTTGGAGAAAAATCCCGATACAGGTCGATTTTTATGTTTAAATTATGATTTTTTGACGTTATATGCCATAATAGTAACGTCATTCATTTGGGTGTGATGACGTAATCGATGATTTTTTTAAATGGGAATAGGGGTTGTGTCGTATCTTATTTGAAAGGTTATTCAATTCTAGATTCAGTAATAACAAAATTAATATCATTATTCCTACAGGGTGGCCAAAAAAATAATTTTTGAATTTTCAATGTATGTAATTAATTTTACTCAAAATACATTCTACTGCTGCCAGAAAAGAGCAAAAATGTTTATTTGACAAGTAAACATTGCTTTTCGCACTTTAATTAAATATTCAAACTAACAATAGGCAGGTGGGTGCCTGTTTGACATTTAATTTAAGCGAAAAGTAATGTTTATTTATGAAATTTTTTTATTTATTTATTTAATTTTTTCATTTTCTAACATTTATTTTGAGTTAAATAAATTACATATGTACGTTCTTCTTTTTGGTCAATTAATTTAATTCAAAAATAATTTTTTTTGGCCACCCTGTATAAATATTGATATTAATGTTTATATTACTGAATAGAGAATGGAATCACCTTTCAAATGAGCTACCAAACGATCCCTATTTCCATTTAAAAAAAATCATCGATTACGTCATTACGCCCAAATTAATGACGTCACTATTATGTCATATATGTCAAAAAATCATAACTTAAAAATAAAAATTGACCTGTCTCGGGAATTTTCTCCAATGTGGCCTATTCTCGAAAAAAATTAATTTATTTCATAATTTTTAACCTGTATATATCTTTATCATAAAATATATGTGACAGATCGATTAAAATCTCTCCTTAATCTTCTTTTCTCCTATATGCAGTTTAACTTGTTATTTGTTATACTTGTATATGTTCATTGGCAGATTGGTACTTATATGGAAGGTTATAACTTTTCGTTTCCAAGTGTCTTTGTGCAATATTTTTAAAAAACCTCAAACGACTTTTTCTCCTTCATATTTCGCTCCCTTATGTTTGGTAATACTCTTTAGCTTGAATTGACCGTCGTATAGAATTCCTTTTAATTTCAGATGGAGTATCAAACTATTCTCTCGATCTCTATTTACTACTCCTTGAAAGAGATCTTTAAGTTTATTTATTTCAGAAGTTCTTAAAGCCGTTTCTGTATACTTTAAAATTTTGCTCAAATATAAACAGAAATGTAATAATAAAATACACGTATTTTCATATTTTTTTGCCACAATGGCAGTTCTGCCAACAAAGCTTTCCTAAATAAGCTGCTGCTGGATAAATGCTTTAAAAGAAGTCTACTTGTGCTACCTTTGTAGTACCGGCTAATAGTGACATTGCGCATGCGCGTTCAAAGTCTCCCTCTACCTGTTTTCCCATAATCTCCAAGATTATTATAAACAGTAGAGAGCTCAGGCTAGCTCCTCGTTTGACTCTTTATTCTAAAAGGAAAGGATCTTTCTCCTCCGATTCGTATTGCGGACGGGGCTTCTAGCTTAGTGCTGTCGCCAGGGGGGATACAACGGCCTCCTTTATTAGATGGACTTAGCCAAGTTTTTTTATGTATTTTGACCTGTAGAACACGAATTTTTTGGGTAACAATTGATCCGGATGTCGATAACATTGTTATAAACAAAGAACTTGAGGAATTACGTAACAGCGATTTTTCGCAAAACAAACAACTTTTTGTATTTTGGTTTCTTTCCAAGCAAAAAATGTTCTTACAAGTTTTTTTCGTAGGGTGCATAGTTTTCGCTATAAACGCGGTTGAACTTTCAAAAAATTGCAATTTTTGAACCCGAATAACTTTTGATTAAAAAATAAAATAGCAATTATGCTTACCGCATTTAAAAGTTCAAGTCCAATTCTATCGGTTTTGATTATTTGCATTGCTAAAAATTAATTTTTGTTATTGCTAAACATACTATAAACACATAGTGCTTGAGTGATGTTTTCAATGCATTTGTCATTTAAAATCGAACGAGTAGGCAAGACTACAAACAGACAATTTCTACGTAGCATGCGTTAAAACGCATGCATTAGGCACGGGAAACACTATTTAGCCTAATAAAACAAAAAAAAATCAATATGTAAATTCGTACAGGTTAAAACAAATTTTATATCAAAGTTTAGGTGGGTACAAAAGATATTTTCAAGAAAGTATCCGAATCATACAAGGGGATCATTGTTTAAATAATTAAAAAGTGGTCATTTTTGCAAAAAAATTACTTTTTTAACTGCTGAGGTCATTCAATTACCAACGAAGGTCTATAGGATTTTTTTCTACAAAGTTGAAGAGTAAATAGTTCTCATAAGACTTACTAAATTAAATTTGACCCCCTATTTATTTAAATAATTATATATAAAACTTTAAAAACAAATTTGCAAAAAATTATTTTTAGCGTTTTAAATAAGCAATATAAAATATCTTATTTTACAGACTAAGTTGCACTATGTTACCAGTATCAAGCAAAAAAAAATTGGTCGAAAAATATTTAATAGTTTTTGAGATATTGAATTTGTTTATTAAATGTTACTATATTTTCAATTGCAAAAACGCGGTTGTTGCCAAAGAAATATTCACCTGCTTAAGATCTCAATATTTTTATTTTTATGTATGTTTTCGATAAATGTATTGATAAATTAAAATTTCAGTTAAACTCCCCCCTAAAATGGCAATTGAAAATTATTCAAATTTGTTTATAATTTGTTTTTTTAATAACGTCGCGGGGATTAAGTATTTTGAAATGCCGTTTCGATCATTGGGTTCCTGGGATTTTTTTACTAATTAACAAAATTTTTTTGTCGTTTTTTCTTTTTCTTTTTCTTCTTGGAGTTATATTACTACGGGCCCTTTTAGGGTTAATTTTATTAAGAATGTCGAATCTCTGAGTTGTAGATTCTAGACCTAAAAATATTAAGATTTAACTAAAATTTTTTAAATAAAATGTGGCTACTTACTGAGTGACAGGGTGTTTTATTTAAAAATTTAAAAATTATTGTTACCAAGTACTTTAAAACTATTTGACGTATCCTTATCATACGTGGCAGAAAGTGTGGCTATTATACACCCTATTAAATTGTGATTAATAAACGTTTCTAGCTAATGCCAGAGACGTACGACAGGGGATAGTGAATGATTGACCCTTCCCAAATTCTACGCCACTGAGTGAATTACTAGTGTAGCGAAATTTTTCGATTCTCCAATACTTTGTATGTAAATAACTTTATTGGTATTGATAAAGTCATCAGTTTGAGAGATATTGGAAGTTTAAAATGAATGAATGAATGAATCAAAATAACTATGCCGTTTCATTTTTAACGTCCAATATCTCGAAAACTAATGACTTAATCATTACCAATAAAGAGTATATTATTTACATAGAAAGTATTGGAGAATCGAAAAATTTCGCTAAAATAGTAATTCCCTCAGTGGCGTAGAATTTGGGAAGGGTCGACCATTAACTGGCCCCTGTGGTACGCCTCTGGTGGTAGCTAGAAAATTTTATTTATCACAATTTAGTAGACTGTATAGTACCCACACTTTCTGTAAAGTATGATAAGGATAGGTCAAATAGTTTGAAAGTACTTGGTGAAAATAATTTTTAAATTTTTAAATAAAACACCCTGTAACTCAGTAAGTAGCCACATTTTATTTAAGTGATTTTAGACCAATATTGATATTTTTAGGTCTAGAATCTACAACTTAGAGATTCGACATTCTTAATGAAACTTAACCCAAAAAGGGCCCGTAGTAATACAATGCCAAGAAAAAAAAAGAAGAGGAAAAAAAGACAAAAAAATTTGTTAATTAGTGAAAAATTCCCAGGAATCCAATTATCGAAACGGCATTTAAAAATATTTAATCACCGCGACGTTATTAAAACAAAAAATTATAAACAAATTTGAATTATTTTCAAATGCAATTTTAGGGGGCAGTTTAATTGAAATTTAAATTTATCAATACATTTATCGAAAACATACATAAATATAAAAATAATAAGATTTAATACAGGTGAATATTTCTTTGGCAACAACCGCGTTTTTGCAATTGAAAATACTGATAACATAGCACAACTTATCCTGTAAAATAAGATATCTTATAGTGCTTATTTAAAACGCTAAAAATATTTTTTTGCAAATTTGTTTTTAAAGTTTTATGTATAATTATTTAAATAAATAGGTTATCAAATTTAATTTAGTAAGACTTTTGTGAAAGAATTATCCTTCAACTTTACAGAAAACAATCCTATAGACCTTTATTAGTAATTGAATGACCTCAGCAGTTAAAAAAGTATTTTTTTGCAAAAATGACTCCTTTTTAATTATTTAAACAATGATCCCCTTGTATGATTTGGATACTTTCTTGAAAATATCTTTTGTAGCCACCTAAACTTTGATATAAAATTTGTTTCAACCTGTACGAATTTACATTTTGATTTACATGTAGTGTAATTTTATTTTACTAGACTAATTTGTTTATAGCTTTGTTTGACAATAAACAAATTAATTTTTAGCAATGCAAATAATCAAAACAGGTATACTTTGACTTGAACTTTTAAATGCGGTAATCAGAAATGCTATTTTATTTTTTAATCACAAATTATTCGGGTTCAAAAATTGCAATTTTTCGATTTTTTGAAAGTTCAACCGCGTTTATCTCGAAAACTATGCATTCTACGAAAAAACTTTTTTTGCTTAGAGTGACCCAAAAAATATAAAAAAATGTTTTGTTTTGCGAGAAATCGCTGTTATGTAATTCCTCAAGTTCTTTGCGAATAACAATCTTATCGACATCCGGATCAACTCTTACACAAAAAATTCGTGTTCTACGGGTCAAAATATATAAAAAAAACTTTGGGTAAGTCCATCTGACTAAAGGAGGCCGTTGCACCTCCCCTGACGACAGGACTAGCTGGTTTCAACAATGTATCAAGTATTTTTCTATCTATTTTGTAATGTGGATTTCTAGTACCTACCAGTTTCTACCCTATCTTAGTTTTTCTTTTCTAATATATTAGTATATATTTTAAATGTAAGTGTTGCGATAGATATCGCTGCCTGTGTACTTATAGTTCTCCCAGTTGATTCTTCTTTCCTATAAATTTGTAGAATAAGATTCTTTTCCCAGTCTTTTGGTATTTGACTTCTCTTCAATGCTTGATTGCATATGATCGAGTATTCGTCTACGGCTTTTTCGACCATCCATTTCATTATTTCTGGTTTTATTCAATCTTTCCCTTCAGAGTTTCCGTTTTTAATTCCCCAATTAGCTATGTTTTTCTTCCCTTGATCTTGAAGTGTCTTTTTTGTTCAGCCTTGTGACTTCTTCTAATTTAAATTTAAAGGTACTCTTTCCAGACATTTACCATATCGTGTGGTTTATGTTGTAACTTGTTATTTCCATTTTTTAGGCCATATCTGTTCTCTATTGCCCTATGGATGCTTTGATCTTATTCCGAAGGATCTACTTTTAGTTTTATAAATTCTATTATATACTTCTCTTATTGATTTTTTGGCAATTTTCTTTTTGTTGTTACGTACTTCTTTGTTCCTTGGATCCTGTGTTTGTACTTACGTTTTCCATTCTTCTTTTGTGATAGTGATAGCTGATAGCCGCTTGTGCTTGGTTTATTTATCATCTGGTTCGCTTTTGATTTTTCATTATTTTCTCAATTCCACTCGACTCTTTTGCTGAGTCGTATATTATTTCCTTTAATTTTGCCGTTTTTCATCTCATAAGCCATCTTTTTATTCTTTGTATTCTTCACTTGCATGAAAATTATTAATTTAAATTTTGTGATTCAGAGAATGAATGAATTTGGAAGCAAGCCGGTATATAGACAAAACTAAGCAGGTTGAACAGAAACATAGAATCTTGGTCTAAATCGGTTAATTTTAGTCAGATCTAAATAAAATTTATTATAAGTTCTTCCATTTTATCTTTGCACCGATTCACGAATTATTTTTTATACTAGGTCTCTTTTTTACTCACAGAAACTAGTATCGCAATTACCCGCTTGTCCATAGAAATCACAATAAGCTAAACAAGAATAAACAACACGGCATGTCTTTGATAACTTTTTACTATGAATTTTGACGTTTATCATTTTTAGTGGCAGTGACATTTGCGCATTTGTTATATTTATTGGTTTATTTGAATTTATTGTTTATTTAAAGAGTGGATATATATAAGGGACCAAGTGACAAAAAATCAATATTTCGGTTTTTTTTTTCATTATAGTGGTCTATGCAACAATGCCGTTAACCTGTATTATGGGCCAAGTGATAGTTGTGCATGGGAAACAGCTCTAAATGGATTCAAAGGATATCGTCCGCCGTTATGTGTAGTGTTCCGTTTCCTGATAAAAACTCATTTTTCTCGATTGTGTGTTTTTGTCACTTGGCCCGTTATATATCTCCACTCTTCATTTGGTCTTTCATATTATTTAAACTTATATGGCCGGTTGTTCTAACGCTAATCAAAAATGGAATCAACTGATCATTATCAAATATTTAATTACTGTCACCAACTGTCAATGTCAACTTTGATTGCGTTGCTCAAAACATAATTGATTACAATTATGAGATTAATTGATTAGTTAATAAGTTATGTTAATTAATAATAAATAACTAATTAATCAGTCAATTATGTTAATAATGATAATTAACATCATTGATTACAATCAACTAATTGGCGTACAAACAACGGATTTTGTTTTTAGATGGTTGTTAAGGGGACTTGATTATAATTAACTTCTTGATTAGCGTTCGAACAACTGGCCCTAAGGGACAAACATGGAATCCACTGATCATTATCAAATATTTAATTACAATTATATTTGATTAAGCGTACTTCTGACAGATGTCACATTTTGAGGTTATGTTGACATTGTTGACTGATTTATTTTATTATTTTGGTTTTAATCTGAAATAAATCATACTTAAACTCGTTCTGATGTTAATCTCTTGTTTTTACTTACAAATCAGAAATATTAATAAGCAATATTTAATAATTTAACAATTGCGGCTATATTTTAATTAGGTACTGTTGTACCTGCAATCAATGAATGATTAGTGTTCTACATGTATTTTTGATGTCTCGATTTGATTCCCATCAAGAAAACTGATTACAATAAACTGATTGATTATAATCAACTTCTTAATTAGCGTTCAAACAACCGGCTCTTAGTCTTTATACAGGTCATTGTAATTTTATTTTCAAACATATCTGTTAGAATGACTAATTGTCGCTCTCTTCATTTGATTACTTTCGGTAAGTATTTATTTTTTACGCTTACGTGACAAGTAGTAATTTCTAACCTACAAATTGTCATTACGTTGACAGTACATATCAATATTGTTACATATCGACGTAAGTAAGTTTCACTTAATGTTTTGATTTAACTTGTTTGCAAATGAATCATTTGATCTGTGCAAAGATATAAGAGAACAAATTATATCAAACAAATGACTTAGGTAACTCCGTTCCTGTTTCGTATGGGACTGGCATGGCGGAACAAACAACATGGAAAAAAGAGAACAAAAATCGCTTTATTGAATTTGATTCTAGATTCTGTCATCATAAGTAATGAGGTTTTTGAGAGTGAGAAATGTGTTTATCGGGAATGTTTGTTTTGTTGGTCGGGGAACATAAGGAGTGATAGAAAGTTTTATTTTCTAATGGTTTGAATACCAAGAAAAATATTTTCTACATGTATAACACGTCTCATATCAAAATTGGTTGAGGAACGGTAATTGTCCCAGGAATTGAAAAGCGCCTCCATGGAAAGTATATTTTAAGTTTTATTATACAGAGTGAGCAATAATTGTCCGGGCATAAATAAATTGCATTATTTGGAAAAAAATATGTACACATATTTACCCAAATAAGATTTAATAAAATGTTACTGTGTGTAATGTAGATACAGTATTTTTGAAGCTTTTTTCTTGTTTTCGTGCTCGAAGTTGCACTACTAATAGTAGAACCAGCTTAAGAAAAGATAAGGTACAGTTAGCCAATTATTACATATTGCACATTGGGAGATTAAAAGTCAAATCCAAATCGGAAGCAAGTGGATAGATAGTACCTTGTTTTGTGTTATATAACATTTTAGTTATAAGTTCTAGTTTGCAACAGGAAAAAAAATTATAATATAGGTATTTTATAATCATATTTCTTAATATATCGACTACCTCCTCATCATTTCTTGATTCCTTGTTAGGGCATGGTGACATTTTAAATATTGGTTGCGATCCTATGCCCAAGGTAGACTTCGAAATTCGCCATTTGGCGTATATGCGGCATATTACTATTTATCATGTCTATAATCATTAGTTTTGTTTTTTCAGGTGTTGATCTAAAGACCGATTTTTTGTTTATCCGTCTTTATTCATTAGTGTGTCATCTGTATTTTTTTTCCCATTTTCTATGGGTTAATGGGAAAATGGGTTAACTAGACCCCCAACGCTAGAGGAGGTCCGGACGGCAGTCCACATACAAAAAAGCCATAAAGCACCTGGAATAGATAAAATACCGGCAGAACTACTCAAGCAAGGAGGAAGGAATTTGACACAACAGATGTACCAGCTAATACGAGAGATATGGATAGAAGAAGAAATCCCCCAACAATGGAAGAAAAGTATAATCTGCCCTATTCATAAAAAAGGAGACAAACTGTTGTGTTAGAATTATAGAGGCATCTCTTTATTTTGTTCGGGATACAAAATATTCACAAACATCCTTAATCGAAGACTTCAACCTCTCACGGAAAAAATCATCGGGGAATATCAAGCAGGGTTTAGCCAAAATAGATCTACCATTGACCAACTATTTACAGTTACACAAATACTAGCCAAAGCATGGGAATATGACATGGACGTTTACAATCTCTTTGTAGATTTTAAACAAGCCTTTGATTCAATAGATAGAACAATTCTACCTAATATATTGGACGAATTTGGCATACCATCAAAATTAATACGACTAGTGCAAATGACAATGACAGAAACAGAAGCACAAGTATGTATTCAAGGACAGATCAGTGATGCGTTTACGATAACGCAAGGACTGAAACAAGGCGACGGACTGGCTCCAACGCTTTTTAATCTTGTTCTTGAATATGTAATTAGGCCGATGCCACATTATGCGTTTTGACCGGATGCGTTTCCGCCGCATCCGGTGAAAACGCATAGTGTGACAGATCGGTCCGGTTGCGTTGGAAACGGATGCGTTTTGAGTCATCGGTACGCGCTTACAAACTGCACCAGACTAAACGCATAGTGTGACAGGTCGGTCCGGTTGCGTTGGAAACGGATGCCCTTTCACCGCATCCGGTCAAAACGCATAATGTGGCATCCACCTTAGACGGTTGACGGTGAGCGGAAATAACATACTTACAAACAAATCTACCCAATTAGCAGCATACGCGGATGATAATATCATTTTCCGTTTATATTATAAACATAATGAGCAGAACAATGAATGCAGCGGAAGAAACCTACGTTGAGTTGAAACAGAGTGCAGAAGCAGTAGGGCTAACAATAAACATAAATAAAACAAAACTAATCATACAAATCAGACCAAATAGACCGGCGCAACAACACATTATTGACGATATAGAACATGTGAATAGATTCACGTACCTAGAAATGGATCTGGTTGCAAGCAATGAAGAAGAACCGGAAATAAATAGAAGGCTTGTGCTGGCAAATAAAGCCTATTTCGTGATGGGCCACATATTCAAATCGCGAGACGTACACCGAAAAAAAAAAAACTCCGGGAATATAAAACAATAATTAGGTCCATAGGAAGTTATGGCTGCAAAACATGGGTGGTGACACAGAAATCTGCCAATGCATTAGATGTGTTTGAAAGAAAAGTATTACTTAGGATACTGGGCCCAATAAGTGAAAATAACAACTGGCGAATTAGGTATAATAGAGAAATATACGAGCAATATAGCGAACCAACTCTAGCACAACACACTAAACTTCAGAGATTACGGTGGGCAGGGCACGTGGTCCGCATGCATGAGAATAGAATCCCCAGAAAATTGCTGAATGCAAGAATGCAGGGAAGAAGACCTGTTGGAAGACCTAAAAAAAGATGGGAAGACGAAGTCGATGAGGATGCCAGGAACTTCCTGGGAACGCGTTCATGGAAAAGAACAGCGGTAAATCGAAATGATTGGGGAAGCTTATTGAAGGAGGCCAAGGCTCGATTTGGGCTGTAGTGCCATTGGATGGATGGATGTGTCATCTGTATAACGCAAGTTACTGATTTTTTGGCTTGCTATGGTGATAGAATGCAGCCCTGTCTACATAGTTTATTTTTTTGAGGGAAAATATTCCGTGCACTTTAATTTTGGATCGACTTGATGCCGAAATCATTATTGTGCACAACGTGAAACACCGGTTCTTAGTCTGTTTAGCGCTTTTCATGTCGGATATTGTCAACTGGGTCCAGCAGCCATTTAGTGTGCCGGTGAAAATGTGTAGTGGTAGATGACGCTTGCCACAGATGGATTCGGCGCGTCTCTGGTGCTTTTGGTTTCAGAAAAAGCTTTTCCGAGATCTTAGTCTACTTGGCTAGTGGTCATACAAGGGGTGTCTTCGGTCCATATCCGGCTTCTTTCGTGCTACCTTTGACGTGACCTTTCTCTTGATAGATGGTGGAGCAATCCCAACTATGGGTAGTCCTCTTCGATAGGTGTCGATTTCAGGCAACCCGATATTATACGAACCGTTTCATTTAAAGCCACGTAGATGCTCTTTGCGTGAGCAGATTTGCCCACCTGGTACTCCAAACTCCGCGGGCGAAAAACATAATGCTAAGGCAGAAGTGCGGAGAGTGTGTGGTTGTGCTCTCTCCATTTCGTATTAGTCTGTGGATGATATTATGTCTGGCACTTACTTTTTTCTTGACATATAGACAGTGGTGTCGAAATAGAGAGTTCTATCCAGATGTATGCCGAGGTACTTTGACGTCTGTTTATGTTCCAGCATCTGATCACGTCATTCCATCTACAGCGGCCTTCGGGCATGCTTGTTTCTAAAGTGGAAAGCACACACCTGGATATTTGTGGGATTGGGTTTCAGATGGTTTTTATCGTATATAGTTCTAAGTCTCCCAGGTCATCTGTCAGTTTCACTTCAATTTCATTGAAGGTCATTCCCTGAGCTGCCACAGCTGTATCATCAGCGTAAATAAATTGCCTTGTTTGTTGGTGTATGAGTTGGTCATTGGTATATAGGTTGTATAGAATCGGCGCCAGGACACTTCCTTGAGGGAGCCCATTTTTTTGGTCCCTCCAGGTCTGAAGCGTTGCGTAAAAGCGTCTATTCTGGAGAAAACATTTCACTAATCTTGTTAGTCGGAAATCCTTTGTAGTTTTCTAGAGTTAAAATATAAATAATAAAATAGTATCGGTTATGAAATATCTCAGCGTTTCTAAATCGCCTTTGTTTAACATAATAGCTCCTTTAAGGTCTTTGCTCGTTAAAACTTAACAGTCCGTTAGTGATTTTATGATTGGCTTCAAGTAGTAATTTCAGCGCTTGTCGAATTTTCAGGTTACTAGTTCTTCAACTAAAACTTCTGTGTGCCACTGTTATCCAAGTCATTTAATCTTGAGCGTCTTATTTACTTTGTAAGGAATTAAATGAATGCCCAGACCTAGCCCAAAAGTCCTTGTATGTCGAAAGTTTTCCCTTTTACTCTGTATAATTATACTGCGATTTGGCGAGAAAGTTCTGAATACCTTAATCTTTATCGTGAAATAACTGGAGAACTTTTCCTTATACATACATTCTGTTTTTCTTTTACTTGTAAAACTTTATATATTATCTCTGAGATCTAAAAGTGATAATGTTTTTATTATTTTTATATTTATACTATTTATGAAACGGACTTCTAATGTTTAATGGAGGCAGATATAGGTACGTTTTGTATTGCAAATTATACATTATTATTTTATTGTGCATATTTAATTAAAATATTTACAATGTTGTATACATGCTGACCAATATCACAATAATATGGGTTGACTTCAATGCAAAAAAGATCAAAAAAGACAGAACACTAGAGAGAAAATAAAAATTCTGTAAATAAAAAAACAAACAGGAATGAATGACAGATGAGATTTTACAATTAATGGACAAACGAAAAGAATCTAAAGGAAAAGATGATCAGGATGGAGAATACAAAAGACTAAATAGAATAATTCGAAGAAAAATAACCGCAGCAAAAGAAAAGTGGCTGGAAACAAAATGCGCCGAAATAAAAGAACTGCAACAAAAGCACGATTTTTTCAATTTACATAAAAAGGTTAAAGAGTTTACATCAACTACCAAGTGAACAACTTTTCACACCATGCTGAACACGGATGGCAAACTGCTAGAATCAACGGAAGATAAACTGAAAGAGTGTCTATAAAACTATATTAAAATTCTTTTTCATGACATACGAGAAGAACCAATATTGGAAAATAACAACGAAGGGCCAGCAATTCTGAAATCTGAAATTATAAATGCAATTAACCAACTCAAAACAAATAAAAGCCCAGGTCCAGATGGAATATACCCAGAAACGTTGAAACTAATCAGTGAAGAAAATATCGAAATATTTGTCCTTTTATTCAATCGCATTTATAATACAGGTAAAATACCCCAAGACTGGCTAGAGTCAATATTCATCCCACTACCAAAAAAGCCAAACCCACAACACTGCAATGAGTTCCGTCTGATAAGCCTTATGAGTCATGCAGTAAAAGTCCTGTTAAAAGTCGTACATAATTGTATCTATAGAAAGCGCGATACAATCATCGGAGACGATCAGTTTGGATTCAGAGCCGGCATGGGAACGAGAGAAGCCCTCTTCAATTTACTAGTTCTCGCGCAAAAATGCTATGACCAACAGAAAGATATATTTATATGCTTTATAGACTTCGAAAAAGCATTTGATAGACACGACCTACTATTAGAACGTTTGCAAGAAGTCGGCTTAGATGGAAAAGACATTAATTTACTGAAGAACTTGTACTGGAACCAAAACGGCAAAGTTAGGATCGAGGGTTCCACATCCGCAGAAGTAGAAATTAGGAGAGGAGTTAGACAGGGATGTGTTCTGTCGCCTCTGCTGTTTAATCTTTACTCCAAGTTTCTATTTAAAGAGGCAGTGGAGGACTCCAAGGATGGAGTAAAGGTTAATGGCGTAAATATCGACAACATCAGATACGCCGATGATACGGTGTTGATCGCGGATTCCGACTTGGGTCTACAACGACTCATCGACAAGACCAACTCGACCTGTGAGCAGTTTGGTATGAAAATAAACATTAAAAGACCCAAAGTGATGTCAATCGGAAAAAACCAAAATGTACCTCAACCTTGCACAATAAATGGGCACATTTTAGAACAAGTCAATAGATTTAAGTACTTGGGATGTTGGATCGATAGCAGCTTAAATCCTGATCTAGAAATAAGATCGAGAATAGAACAGGCCAGAAAATCTTTCGAAAAAATCAAAAAACTACTTTGTGATTCTCGAATAGATCTCGAAATTCGACTACGTTTATCCAAATGCTACATCTGGTCGACTCTTCTCTATGCAGTTGAGACATGTACCCTTAAAACATCAACCATAAATAAGTTGGAGGCCTTTGAAATGTGGATCTACCGGAGAATTCTCAAAATTTCGTGGACATCGCATACCTCAAACGAAGAAGTGCTGCATAGAATAGGCAAGGCAAGAGAACTTTTCAACGCAGTGAAAGTCAGAAAAACATCATACCTGGGCCACATACTGAGAAATAATAAGTACCAATATGCTCAACTTATAGTGAAAGGAAAGATCGAGGGAAGGAGAGGACTAGGAAGGAAAAGACTATCGTGGCTCAGAAATATCCGACAATGGACAGGGCTAAATTTTGAACAGCTAATAAGAACAGCTGAAGACAGAGAAGAGTTTGCAATTGTAGTAGCCAACCTCCATTGAGGAGACGGCACTTTAAGAAGAAGAAAGAAAAAGAAGAAAGATACAAGTGGATCAATTAGATAAAATACTTAATGGGAACTTCAGACGTCCATAAGATTGTCTCGATGAGAAAAATGAATAATTATTAGATTTACTACTGAAGCAGCAAATAGAACTACTATTTTCTCACAAAGTACCATTAATAAACTCTTCTTAAGAGGATCGGAACGTATTTTCGGCTGCAATGCTATTCAAATGGGGATTCATTTTTTTCAAATCCTGAGAAAACTAATAAGTAGTTTGGAAAAATTTAAACGCAGAATGAAAGATTACGTTATTAGCGAGGGCCGAAAGTCCCTGAGAACTTCTACAATGTTTATTTTAATAAGTTACAGGGGTGAAAAAACTAAGAGAAAATTTAGTGTGATTTTTAAATTCAAATATCTCATTCAAAATAAACTTTTTATTTATTCTAAGGGACTTTCGGCCCTCGGTAATAATTTAGTCTTTCATTCTGCGTTTAAATTTTTCAAAAATATTTATTGGTTTTTTCAGGATTTGAAAAAAATGAACACAATGCCGTGGTAATATTTTCCAAATCTGTCTTTGTCTTACAACGCACTCAACCGAATATAATATTGTCAGATTGTCAGTCAGACACTGACAATCAGTGACAATTTTAAATATTTGACATTGCATCGGGAATATTTTGAGAAATTGATTAAATATTATTGATATATAGTGTATTTGATAAATAATTGATTTAAGACGTGAACTTAATAAAAAGTTATTTATTGTGTATTATTTGTGAAAGATCCAAGCAGAGAATACATCAGATATATCCTGTGATCCAAGTATTTTGTTGTTAGAGATGTTCAAAATTGTAAGCGTTCCAAAATAACAACATATTATTAAAAAATCACTTTAACACTTTTCCTCTTTTCTCGATTGATTATTAGTTTTTGTTGTACAAATAAATTATTACAATCACTGAAAACATAGTTAGTGAAAAAATTATCACATTTATTAACTGAATTAATAATTTGCAATTATAAAAATAACAGTTATCCAAGAACATTCAAAAGCCATCTCTTTAAATTAATTATGACATTTTCAAGTAGAATGACATTCTAGTAATGTTTACATATCCACACCAGTGTGAATTTTACTACACGTAATTTGCCGTGTAAAGACAGAAAAAGTAGGGATACACGTAAAATATTTGCGAATTATGTACCCATAGCCTTAAAAAGAAAATCAAATTCGGGAAAAGAGAAGAGCTCTTTTGATTCATTTTTTGCGGGGTATCACTTCGCCGCCTCTTTATTTTCTTGTGATCTCTACCAACTTACTTTCACAAGTTGTGTGATTTCGTCCGATTAATGACTAAACTCCATTCCGTTTTATTTTCTATTTTTGTTCTCCAATTAGGTCTCTTCATTCTGTTGTAGGTTTAATATTTTCTTCATTAACCCTTAAGTACTAACATCTTAAATCAATGACGTAAACACTAACTAACCGCCTGACAGACGGGTTTAATATTTTAGTGGTAATTTTTGTTTTTGTTAAATATTTTAATCAAAAAAAAAATATTTCGATGACTTAATGACAGTATTGATTATCTAAAAAACACAGTAATTGATCTCGTTTTTCTGTAGTTATTAAAATAAAAAACATTATAACAAGAATGGAAGGATTGTTTGTGTACCATTTTACTCCTGAAACAAAGTGTGATAAAAATTAAACAATTTAAAGAATCTTAATAAAAATTTACAATCGAGTTACACAGAGAGTAGGAAAAATGAAAATAAAAAGGTTTTTAAAAAATGTTAAAACAAAAAAAAACTGACAGGTACTATAGTATATATATATGTATAGTATATATACTATAGTATATATATATGTATAGTATATATATAGTATATATATATATATACTATAGTATATATAGTATATATACTATAGTATATATATATATGTATAGTTAGTACAGTGTAGCAATGGTAGTCAGTGGGAACATTTTCATCACAAATTGATTCCATTTCGCTTATGCCGTCTTCTACCTCATCAAACCATTTCAAAAGAGTTTACTCGGGGTCTTTATTCCCTTATTCGATGTTTTTTGACAAACTGGGGCACATTATGTGTAATGACGAACTGGGCACAAACACTAACACCCCGTCTATTAGACGGAAATCACACTTTGAGCCTAAATATCTTTCGAATAACAACCTGCTACAAATTGTCGAATTCAATACTACTAAAGTACAACCCAACTTAAAAAGTCATAAACGGGTGACCTTCAAAATTTTCTAGGAAAGGCTATATCCCACTTTTGACAAGCGATGCCGTCTGAGAGACGGGGTGTTAGTACTTAAGGGTTAACACATTGGATGCCGCGCCGTAACCTGAGGTTTTTCACTGTGCTCCAATCGCTTATGGAGGTGCAGAGCGTAAGTTTACTTATGACGTTCAAAAACGTCACCGGCGCTAGAAAATGGCAAAGTATGACGTTAATTAACGTCATTGGCTCTGAATGGGTTAATTTATCCTTTTGCCGTCTCGGTACATGGCCAAGCCATTTCAACTTTTCAGCCTTTATATGTTTGTCTATATCTTTTCGATTTACCTGGTTATTTTTATCTCGTTGTTAGGTAATCGTTGAAACTCTACCTCAAAGATATTTTTTGGCCCACGAATTCTTCCGATGGTGTTCCTTTCTATTATTTTTAGCTTCTTCGTATGTATCAGCAGGGCCGCCGAGAGGGATGAGCAGGCCCCGGTAAAAAGTGAAGGGCGGGCCCCCGGCAAAAAGTGAATAGCGAAAAAATTGTTTAATTTTTATAGAAATAAAATTTATATTATACAAAATTTTATTCAATTTATAAGAGTGAAAATATTTATAATACAGGTGCTTTTCGAGTTTTCTGATTTGGCAAAAATCGCATGATTTTACCAAATCATTTTCAATTCACAAAGTTAAAAGGCAACTAACCGATCCTGTTTCATTCATTACCTCATAGAATTTTTTATGCGAAAAAGAAAACTAAAGGATCTTTCTGCTTCTGCGACTGTCACCGGAAATGTGCAAAATATTCTTAACACAATAACGATTCGAATTTGAGATGTTCAATTTTATTAAGCAAATCTATTGGAGAAAGTTGAGAAAGTTGAGAATATTATCCTTGTATATCGCTCTCAAATAAAAAATTTCATCTCTCATTTCTTCACTGATGTCTTCTTTATAAAACTATCGCAATACATATATCAATAATTTTCTTCACACGATTACCTTCTAAGTGGCGAACAAGTTCCCATTTGCTACAGTTGTGATAGTGTAACTACAGTGAACCATGTGCTAGTGGACTGCCCTTTATACACCCTAGAGCGACATCAAGTTGGATTACCGACTACATCCAAAGAGTGCCTAAACGGGTTAAATAACGACAGAACTATAACCTTTTTAAAAAATGCAAGACTCGTTCACAAAATTTAATGTAACATTTTAGCCATTTATGTAATTATTGTACCATGCTAATGACCCTTAGTGGTTGATGCAATTTTGTAAATAAAAAAAAATAATTTTCTTCTTAATATTGTCGTCATCTTCATCTCGGAATATCCATAAAATGTTAAATAGCGAATGAATTTTATTTTCCGCATTAAATCTTCTGGTTAAGTTGCTTATTATAGAACAATATTAAATTTCTCCCAGCGAAATATTGCGTCGGGCTCAAAATTATCAGTAGCATCACTACTAGGCCCAGGCAAATCATCAAAAAATCTCACAGGCTTTTTGCGCCGTTTTTCTTTATTTGATGTAAATTCTGGATTTATTCCATAATTGCTGGTAACTAATTTAGATTCTTCAACATAGATTCTTCTGATTTTTTGTAAATTTTCTAGAAGCAATGATATATTTTTAATCTCCATATCCATACCATAGTTTTATCTGACTGCACTGTAGTATTTGACTAATGTGATTTATTGCTGTTAAAATTTTAAACCAAATCAACCAAATTATGGACATAAAGTGAAGAGCAAAAACAACGAAAAAAATTAGGTCTTTGGTCTGGTCGACGCCGGGCCCCTTACATCGCCGGGCCTCGGTAAAATGTATCGGCTGTACCGCCCTCTCGGCGGCCCTGTGTATCAGTCAGGTACACTGTCTCTGCTGCGTGGGTTGTGGCGGGTCTGATTGCTGTTTAATTTTTGGTGTTTTGCTGATAAATATGTCTGTCTGTGTTTTAGTAGTTTTTGGTATTTCTATGCTGTTTTGCCTGCCCCCTTTTACTGTTTCCGTTATCTCTCCGCTCTTGTCGTTTGACATGTCTACTGTTACACCGAGATACTTAACACTCTACTTTTTGGAATATATTAGCCAATCATTGTATTCTATATTTTATTTATCTATGTTACAATTTTCCCTTAACACATTGCGCGCCACGCTTTAATCGTAATCGGGATACTACTCTCAGGGGCCATTCATATCCACGGCCATGAAAGTTAGTCATACGTCTTCTTCTCTTTTTTTTCTTTTATATAGACATTACTTTGTCTGTTTTTAATGTGCCTCCAGTAAGTTGTCATTCCATCTTTTTCGTGGTCTTCCCACTGATCGTCTTCCTATTGGGGAACCGTCTCTCGCCGTCCTTACTACTCTATTTGTTGCCATTCGGCTTATGTGGTCATTCCATTCTACTCTTCTACTTTTCACCCGGTTATTAATGTTGTCCACCTTGCATCTTCTTCGTATATCTGCACTTCCAGCTCTATCCTACAGCGTCTTACCATCGATTTTTCTCAATGTTTTCATCTCTGCTGTTTCTAGCATTCTTTTTGTCCTTTATGCATCAGGTCGTGTTTCTGCCGCGTATGTCATTATTGGTCTGATGACTGTTTTGTAAATTCTGCCTCACACTTCTTTTCCGATGTTTTTATTTCTCCATATTGTTTCATTCAGGCAACCTGCGGCTCTGTTTGCATTATTCACCTGATCTTCCACTTCTGTTTCGAGCTTTCCATAGCTGCATAGTGTGATGCCTAGATATTTAAACTCCATGACTTGTTCTATTATTTGACCCTCCAGCTCTAATTTACACCTTATTACATCTGCTGTTATAACCATGCATTTATTCTTTTTTGGGGAAATTAACATGTTAAATTTTCTAGCGGTCATACTGAGAGATTAGTATTGTGTCGTCTGCATAGCAGATTATTCCAAGTTGTTTTTCTCCCATTTGGTATCCTTTCTTTGTTCTTACTTTTTTTATTATTTCATCCATGATCAGGTTGAACAACAGAGGCCTCAGGGAATCTCCCTGTCTTATCCCATTGCCAGCTTCAATTGGGTTGAGACGTCATACGTGTATATCAAAAATGAGCGACGTGGCCCCTGGCAAAATATCTGTCTCTCTCGTATATGAGACACGTGGCACGCAATGTGTTAAGGCTGTAGGCTCAAAATTTCTGCTGCAATGCTTTTTAAATGCATTCATTTTTTTTTCGAATACTGAGAAAACTAATCAGTATTTTTGAAAAATTAAATCGCAGAATGAAATATTATATTATTATCGAGGACCGAAAGTCCCTGAAATATATAGTCTCTTCTAAGTCCCTTCTATAATATTTATAAACCAAAAAGAAAATCCAGTGTCATTTTTAATTTCAAACATCTTATTCAAAAGAAACTTTTTGTTTATTTTAAGGGACTTTCGACCCTCGGTAATAATGCAATCTTCCAATCTGCGTTTAAATTTTTCAAGTAATATTTATAGTTTTCTTAGGATTAGAGAAAAATGTATGCATTTAAAAAGCATTAGACCCTAAATTTAGCACCTACG
The DNA here is from genome assembly GCF_917563875.1 of Diabrotica virgifera virgifera. Classification (NCBI taxonomy): domain Eukaryota; kingdom Metazoa; phylum Arthropoda; class Insecta; order Coleoptera; family Chrysomelidae; genus Diabrotica; species Diabrotica virgifera. The sequence goes on from NC_065449.1 coordinate 193,979,019, forward strand.
CCCTTAAGATTAACCTTTTCTTCGTCTTTTCTTCATTTATTTTTAGTTCTTTAATTTTCACTTCTTCTATCAGAGTCACTGTGCGCACTCTGTGCCTCAGTTTTTTTTGCCTCTTGTGCCTGCTACCAACTCTTCAGCGTATCCTACAATTTGTGTAGAGCTTTTTGCAATCATTTTTCATGCAATGAATGAAAAAGTCAATTTGTTGCTTAAATGTTAATAAAATACCATGATTCAGTAAAAATTTTGATACTCGCTATTCCGATGGGTGAGTTGCGGAATTTAATTAAAAATGGATATAATAAAACAAACGGTAATTTTATTTTTGTAACGAAAATGTGTTCGTTTAGGTCTCTCAGAGAGGTTCGCGTCGGTATGTGTGTATGGTTCGCATGCTGCGTAGTGACTAAAGAAAGCAACCACAAACGATGATAATGTTTGTATTCCTTTTCCCCTTGACCTGACCAGATGATCACATAAATCACTATCAAGTCTGGCGTCTACTTTTACGGTTTTAAGAAAAACAATTTCGAATGCATAGGGAGCTGTTGACACACTGACTGTCTGATAAAATACTTAATTAATGAGGGTGCAGTTTGTTGCCGCATAGACGAACAACAGATGTCACAGGGTAAGACCATAACCTTCGTATTTGAATATGAAGTTCGAATGACTAACGTTGTTTTGTTTTTGAGAAAAAATATTAAAATTACAATTAGCAAAAATAGTAATTAAAGCGTATCGCTATACACCCCCTTCTGAGAGACTAAAACGATAGATAATATATAATATATACAAATTACATATAATGAAAATTGAAAATAGGAAAAAAAAAATAATGCAAAGTTTATACAAGGAGAAAGAAAAAAAAATCACTTGATTCACTTTGAACTAACATTTTCTTGGTAAGTTCCAGTAAATCTTGCTTTCCTCTTCGGTCTGTTGTTGTTTGTTTTGCTGATCATTTCTTTTGTTTCGTGATGGGTAGAGTCGTGAAGTTCGTAAGCAGGTTTCAATCTGTCTATGGAAATTGTTGATTCCTTCCCGTTTACCCGGACGACAAAAGTCTTGTCACCTCGCTTAACAACTGGAAAAGGACCGTGATATGGGTTTTCTAAGCTGCTTTTGATTGTATCACGGCGGATGAAAACGTGAGAGGTGGTTTTCATGTCTTTGAAAATGAAGGTACTTTTGGATCCATGATGCGACGGTTGCGTAGGACGGAGGTTTTCGAAATGGTTTCGAAGTGTTTTTAAATAAATCTAAGCATTGTCGTCGGTGTTTCTTTGTGACGAAAACAATAGTTCACCTGGCAAACACAATGGTTCTTCGTACACGAGTTCGGCGGCGGAAGTACCTAAATCTTATCTCCACGCTGCTCGTATGCCCAGTAACACTGAAGGTAGGTTTTCAGTCCATCGGATGTTTTCATGACATCGAATTGCTGCTTTTCCCTGTCGATGAAACCTTTCTACCATACCATTTGCTTGCGGATGATAGGCGGTTGTCCTTAAATGAGAAGTTCCAGTTAATTTGCATAATGACTTGAAAAGATGCGATTCGAATTGTCGGCCTTGATCTGTTGTGATGCGCTTGGGAGTGCCGAAACGAGCTATCCAACCAGAAAAAAATGTTCTGGCTACTGTGTCTGCTTCTTGATTAGGCATCGGGAAAGCTTCTGGCCAACGTGTGAAACGATCGACACATGTTAAACAGTATCTGTTTCCTTCTGAAATCGGCATCACTATAATGTCTATGTGGACATGTTCGAATCGGCTGGAAGGTGGTAAATAACTTCCACTAGGTGAAACAATGTGGCGCGATATTTTCGCTTTTTGGCACTGTATACACGCTCGAGTCCATTTCCTCACATCTGATTTAATGGATGGCCAAACATATCGCTGTGTGATCATCTTCACAGAACTGTTGATTCCGGGATGTGCTAGGTATAGGTGCGAAAAATTGCCATTCGAAGTGGTTTCGGTACAAATGGTCTGGCTGTAGATGTTGATATGTCGCAGTACAAACTCACGTTTTGCTCGGAAAAACGTATTTTCTTCATTTGTAGTGATGTTTTCTCACTTAAAAAAGTTTGCAGTTCTGGATCAGTTTCTTGTGCGAGAGCTAAGTCAGTGATGTCGATATCTTTCTTGATGCTATCGACTCGAGATAGTGCGTCTGCCACAATATTTGTTAAACCAGAAATGTGCTGAATGTTAGTGCAAAACTGTCCTATATAGTCTAAATTTCTAAACTGTCTAGGACTACATTTATCTAGCTTCTGAGTAAAGGCGAAGGTGATTGGTTTCTGGTCTGTGTATATCGTTATGTCCTTGCCTTCGATCATATGTCTGAAGTGTTTTATTGCTAGATATATAGCTAATTTCTCTGTCGTATGCACAATATTTCTTTTCGCTAGGTGAGAATTTCTTAGAAAAGAAAGCTAAAGGTTTCATACCTGTATTCGTTTTTTGTTGTAGTACAGCTCCCGCACAAAAATCAGAAGCGTCACAAGTGATGGAGATATTAGCAAAAATAGTAATTAAAGCGTATCGCTATACTCGCGAAATGGTATGCCTTTTCTGTTGACTGCCCCTAGATATTCCAGTTTAAAAATGGCGCCCAGTAATTTTCTATATATCTAATATTTCTAAGAATCTAGTTGTAAAATAAAAATGGTAAATCATACCAAACCAGTACCAAGACGTACCTACGTATCCGTTTCATGCATCGAAAGATGCTGAGAATTGTACATACGCTTTTCTCCAAATCGTCTCTTAACGAATAATATAATCACTGAAAGCAAAATTCTCAATTAACAAAAAAAAAGAGCATGCAAAATTATTTTACAAAAATATTTATCTTTAACTTACGGAAACATGATCTGAAAAGGCCAAAAATTTATTCAATTAAATAAAAATACAAAGTAACATAACTTGGACTTTAAAATCAGCCAAGTTCCGCACTTACTTTTCCATCTAGCGTGAAATAGCTTTCTCATTTTACGAAACCATAACACACCTACTCAAAAATGCCGTTGTAAGACCCCGAAAACACAAAGGAAGGAAAATGCGAAGCACATTAGTTAAGATTACTTCCTTTATTCTATTATTTTGAGCTTGTCGGCGCAGGAATAAAACAGGAAAATTTCTGTATTTTGGATAATAACAAGCCCTATCGCACCTCTTTTGTGAATAATTTGAAAAGGTTAGGTATGAATTATACATATTAGAAGTTTCTGACAGTGAAGGAGGTGAACGTGAATAATTCTCTACGTTTAGTGGGGAATTATATTTGAAACGAAGAATTAGGCATCGCTAAGTGAAATGTGCTTTAAAAATAGAAATTAGGGAATCCTTATTTGTAAGAGCTTTATATATTATTATTTGAATACGAAGGAAAAACTTTGTATTACAAATTATACTAAATTATTAACTAAACATTTGAATTATAAATTTTAACGATTGTCGTTAGGATGATTTTGCAATATCAATAATTATTACCTTGACATTATAATACACTAAGCGCCAAAATTAACGCACCACCTTAAAAATGGGACATTTTTAATGTCTCATATTTAATGAACCTGTTGTCCGATTTTAGTGATTTTTTTAATATATTATGGATTTATTCTTCATGAATATCGATGTAATAATATTGTTGCTAAACAGATAAGTGTCATTGTATACCGGGTGTAACAATGATAGTGTGTTTTTTCCTCAAAGTTTGGAACACCCTGTGGAATATTCTAGCGTATATAAAATATTGAAATTAAAACGCAACTGTAGCCTTAGGGTTTCTTAACATTTTGCTTTTTGATTTATTTGATTATGTTGGATAATAAAAAAGTTAGTTACTATAACAACTAGCAACGTTCTTCATCAATACAGGGTGTTTCTAAATAAGTGCGACAAACTTTAAGGGGTAATTCTGCATGAAAAAATAATGACCGTTTACTTTATAAACATGTGCCCGCAAATGCTTCGTTTCCGAGATACGGGATGTTGAATTTTTTCTTACAAACTGACGACGTATTTATTGCTCTAAAACCGGTTGAGATATGCAAATGAAATTTAGTAGGTTTAAGAGGTAGTTATTGCGCATTTTTGACGTACAACTAAGAATTTTATATTCACCATTGGCGTGCATACAAGTCATGTTACCCGGTCATATTACCCGTATGCACGCCAATGGTGAATATAAAATTCTTAATTGTATGTCAAAAAATGCGCAATAACTACCTCTTAAAACCTACTAAATTTCATTTGCATATCTCAACCGGTTTTAGAGCAATAAATAAATCGTCAGTTTGTAAGAAAAAATTCAAAAGTTTCCGTATTTCGGAAACGAAGAATTTGACATATGTTTTTAAAGCAAACAGTCATTATTTTTTCATGCAGATTTACCCCTTAAAGTTTGTCCCACTTATTTAGAAACAACCTGTATTGATGAAAAACGTTGCTAGTTGTTAAAGTACCTAACTTTTTTATTAACCTACATAAGCGAATGAATCAAAAAGCAAAATATTAAGATAGCTTCAGGTTACAGTTGAGTTTTAATTTCAATATTTTATGTACGCTAGAATATTCCACAGGGTGTTCCAAACTTTGAGGGAAAAACACACTATCATTGTTACACCCGGTATACAATGACACTTATCTGTTTAGCAACAATATTATTACATCGATATTCTTGAACAACAAAGCTATAACATATTAAAAAATCACTAACATCGGATAACAGGTTTAGGAAATATGAGACATTAAAAATGTCCCACTTTTAAGGTGGTGCGTTAATTTTGGCGCTTAGTGTATATAAATATAATTTTATATAAATATTTAGACGTTCTACAATGTCTTTCAGTTCCCAGTTTCCACTACGTACTGTTTTGGTACATATCCATATTAAGCCCCCTTTATTCCATTGCACCATCGACACCTTCCCTTACATTAACTTATTCGTCGTCCCATGTCCAAGGCTGGAAGTGACCAAACTTCGGAACCATATGTGGCAGTACTTTTTATCTTCTTTTTCAGCCTGTTTGCATCCACTGCTGGACAAATGCTTCCCCATGAGTTCTCCATTATTCTCTGTTTTGTGCTATTTGGTACCAGTTTCTACCTGTTTTGCTTTGATGCCGTCTAGCCATCGTTTTTGTGGTCTTCCTGTACTACGAATGTTCTCACGTGGTTTCCAATGTACAATGTTTCTCGTTCACCTTTCGATGTTTTGTCGTGCCACGTGTCCTACCCAGTTCCATTTGATTTACGCAATTCTTCCAATTACATGTGTTCCCTCAGAGATGTGTTCCCTCAGAGATTCTCCTAACGTAGCTCGTTCAATCGCTCTCTGTGTCGTTCTCAATATATTGGATGATACCTCTGTAAGTGTCGTGGCCTTCATTCCATAGGTCATAATTGGTAGAATACAACTGTTCAATACGCTTTTCTTTAGATTTATTGGTATCTTTTTGTTTTTAAACACATCACTCTATACTGCTGCCCAAGTCATTCGGATTCTTCTAGTTATCTCTGCAGTTTGATTCCGTTTGCCTAACTTGATCGTGTGACCTAGGTATTGTTAAGCTCTGTATTTCTCTCTTTTATGAGATTGATGAGCAAATTGTTAATTTAGTTAATCACTCAATTATTTTAATTACTGCTCATGTAGAACAAAACCAAATTCAAATTAAATTTTCTAATAAACTTTATTCTCAGGGCTTTTTTATTTTTGATGCTTTACCTTTAGTTTGTGGCTTCTGGTATCTCTAGTTGCTCACTCCATCCAGGACAAAACAGGAAAATTAAACACACTCAATGTCATATAAATGTTAAAAATATTATTTATTTATCCAATATACCATAAACATAGGATTTGAAAAATATGCCAAAATCTAAATTTGTTGCAGCTATTTCTTCTTCTTCTTCTTGTAATTGGACTATGTCCTGTTTCTTCTGTTACAGTCTTTGCTGCGATCCGGAGCTCCAACTCTCGTACCATCGTTTTTTGGGTCTTCCTATGAGTCGCTTTGTGTTGGGCTTCTGTGTTTTCGCCCAATGCGCCATACGTTCAGGGTCCATCGGATCTACGTGGTCTCTCCACATGCGTCGTCGCGCTCTTGTCCATCTCACTACGTCTTGAACGCCTAGCTCTCTCAATGTGTCTTCGTTTCGTATTTTATCTCTGAGTGTGATACCTCTTATGGATCTTAGAGTTTTCATCTCTGTTGTTCTCATTATTTGTTTGGTCTTTGTTGTCTCGGCCCTTGTCTCAGCTGCGTATGTCAGTACGGGTCTAACACATGTCTTATAAATGCGGACTTTGCTTTCGGTGCTCATATATTTATTCCGCCAAATCATATCCCTCAGGAAACCAGATATTCTCGCTGCTTACGTTGCCTGCTGTTTTGATTCTTGCCACAGATGCCTGTCGCTAGATATTTCCACACCTAAGTATCTGCAATCCATTAGCTGTTCGATTATATGGTCGTCCACTACTAATTTACATCTAATTGGGTTCCTGGATATTACCATCGATTGGGTTTTCTCTTTGGATTTCTCATCTACTAAATTAAGCTTTAATTCTGATATCTCCTCTGTTTAACCAAAAAAAAATTATTTAAATAATTCGCTATTTATTCTTACAAAATTAAATAAATTTACTTTTCTTTTTTTGAATTAATTACTTATTTCTTCTTTAAACTTTGGAATGACTAATTATGTTATAGAACTGTTCAGTACAAAAATTAAGCAAATCTGGTGTGGATATAAACAATCTCTCTCCGTTTCACAAATGATTTGACTAACCTTTTTGTTTCTTCTCTACTTCTTTTCCCGGATTGCGTCGTCCTCGATTCTCCCACACGTACTCTTAGGATGTTGCGAAAAGTCCCTCTCGTCCAAACTGCTTCACAAACAAACAAATAGGACTCGCTCGATTTCTCGACTCAGTTTTCTCTCTGCTCGATATCTTGTGCAAATAGATACCAATCGGCTACTCGTTCTAGACAGAAACAGGAATCTTCCCCGGACACAGGCAAATTATCTTCTCAAACCGGTCAACGATTTCGTTTCAACTTGATTCTGCTCACAAAGGTCAATTTCACCACTTTACACTGACTTCTCACTTTTCAAAAACTGGACTGCTGTGTCCAGATATTCATTACACAGTCCTATTTTTTCTCTCGTCAAAATCAGACTCAACACTCTCATCCCGTCCATCCATCATTTTCTACCAATCACAAAACATCCTTTCTACCCACTACCCATATAATCATTTCTCAAGAACCAATTTAATTTGTGTACAACTTTCCAATTTGTTAAATTCAGGGAGACATCAAATTACTTTCGTTGTTTCAAACTGCTAAACAAATAGCCTTACATTCTAAACTCAATAAATTTGTTTACCGCTTAACCTTCTTCGAATTTTTTATAAAATGTCTTATTGTCAATTGCAAAGCGAAATAAACTGTATTGTCTAATCTGATCGCACCATTGTTTAAATCCGTTCAAAAACCAATTAAGAAAACCACCTTCTTAACGATTTCACCTTTCCGCGAAAACACTGATTACTCACGAAATTATACTATTACAATTTTTGGTCATATACAGGGCGATGAAAATCTATAATTTCGTGGTCTCTGATATAAATTTATTTTCTAAATTTTTCCCATAAAAAAATTATACAACAGTATTAGGTGTGGAGCCCGCGTATGAAAATAAAGTTGATTAATAGCAAGCTGAAAATTTGTTAATTACTTAAGGGTGTCTAGTCGGATAAACTTTGATATATGGGAACACTGGAACAGGGGCAGTTTTAATTGTGGAACAGGTTAAAAATTTGGAACGGTCAGACCACGAAAACGGCACATTTATTTTGTCCGACAGAATAGACTTAAACTCTCCGAACAGAGATTAAACTCTCATGCAAGAATCAGACTGCTATTTATCACCTGTCATAATTCCTGTCATTTGACATATTCTACATGTTCCACTCATTAAAACGCCCATTTGGTGATAAGTAGCAGTCTGATTTTTGCATGAGAGTTTAATCTCTGTTCGGAGAGTTTAAGTCTGTTCTGTCGGACAAAATACATGTGCAGTTTTCGTGGTCTGATCGTTCCAAATTTTTAACCTGTTCCACAATTAAAACTTCCCCTGTTCCAGTGTTCCCATATATCAAAGTTTGTCCGACTGGACACACTTAAGCTATTAACAAATTTTCAGCTTGCTGTTAATAAACTTTTTTTCATACGCGGGATCCAGACCTATATACAGGGTGAGGCAAATAAAGGGCCTATTAGAAATATCTCGAGAACTAAAGGCAACAGAATCATGAAAATTGGAATAAAGGGGTTTTGAAGGATGATCTATTAAATGAAAATATTTTCATCTCTTATATTCCGGTTATACCGGAAGTTGCTTATAACTTCGTTTTTTTAATGGGATACCCTGTATATTTTTACATTTTTGGATTCTCTTCGATGTCTTCTTTCTTAAAATATGAGGTTTTGTAATATTATACAGGGTATTTTAAAAGATAATTACGTTTTTTTATTAATTTCGTAGCAAAATTAACACCCTGTAGAATTGTAGTAGTTTGACATCTAAAACTCTACTTACATTCAAATGATTTTTAATATACTCTACTATTGTTAAGAATCATTAGTATAGCTAAATTTTTAATTTTAGTATACAGGGTTGGTCGAAACTCGGAATGAGTATTTTCTGAGTTTTCTTAAATGGAACACCCTGTATTTTAGTATTGTAATGAAATGATATTTTATGGTACTTTTTTATTTCTTAAGTATTCCCTATACCTAACTGCTTTAATATGTCCTTAATTGTTAATCGCACCAACAATCTTAACTAAGTGGGTATTTCGATAGCTAAACCATTATTGGTAGTTTTAAGGACCAGTCTGGATTAATATGTATTTATTTCTGAAAAATTATTTGGGATTGAGTATTTTCACGGCCAACCTAATAAAATTTTACGTATTTTTTGTTGCAATTAATGTTTAGCTTGAATCACCAATAACTCACAAATTAAAGCAGTTAGGTATAGGGAATGCTTAAGAAATAAAAAAGTACTATAAAATATCATTTCACTACAATACAAAAATACAGGGTGTTCCATTTAAGAAAACTCGGAAAATACTCATTCCGAGTTTCGACCAACCCTGTATACTAAAATTAAAAATTTAGTTATACTAATGATTCTTAACAATAGTAGAGTATATTAAAAATCATTTGAACGTAAGTAGAGTTTTATATGTCAAACTACTACAATTCTACAGGGTGTGAATATTGCTACGAAATTAATAAAAAAACGTAATTATCTTTTAAAATACCCCATATAATATTACAAAACCTTATATTTTAAGAAAGAAGACATCGAAGAGAATCCAAAAATGTAAAAATATACAGGATGTCCCATTTAAAAAAACGAAGTTATAAGCAACTTCCGGTATAACCGGAAGTTGCAAAGAGATGAAAATATTTTCATTTAATAGATTATCCTTCAAAACCCCTTTATTCCAATTTTCATGATTCTGTTGCCTTTAGTTCTCGAGATATTTCTAATAGGCCGGTTATCTGCCTCACCCTATATATACTCTTCGACATTTTCGATCTCACTTCCATCTAAGTTGATTGTGATATCTTGATTTGTCATAAAATTTGTTTTATTTAAATTCATTTTTAATCCGACTTTTTCAGATTCTTGGTTAAGCTCCTTTAGCATGTAGATTAATTCTTTGGTATTGTTGTTTATGAGTACTATATCATCGGCAAATCTTAGATAAGTTAAAAATCTGCAGTCAATTTTAATTCTACGTTGTTCCCAATTTAACTTCTTGAACACATCTTCTAATGCAAGGGTAAATAATTTTGGAAAGATAGTGTCTCCCTGTCTAACTCATCTCTCCGTTCTTATATACTGGTCTTTGGTCTTCTCCGCACTTTGTATACTAGTTTGGTATATTCTTTTTTTTTCTTTTGAGAAATTTTTGTCCTATAGAATCCCGTTCGGAACTTTATAGCTTTTCTTCCTTGCATATTTCTGTGTTGTATTGCTCTGAATGATTAAAAAATACTACGACCATTACTTAAATTTACACCTACTGTTTATAGACTTCCAAGAAGCCTTTGACGTTGTAAATAGACATAATAAATAGACAAAACAGACAAAAATAAATAGACAAAATAGCCAAATCTCGCTCGGAATGCAAAATATGAATATAACATCAAAACTAATTAGATTAGCAAAAATTACAATGAATAGCACAAGCTATAATTGACGAGGAAAATAAAAACATTATCAATTTAGAAATAGGAGTTCAACATGGTAACCTGTCTACTACGGTTTTTAACATAGCACTGGACGGAGTGAAAATTATTATGTATATATTAATCTTGATTAATCAACTTTTTAATCTCATTTGTCCATTTTAAAGAACAATCAAGTACTGTCAAACAAATCGTGGGTTGAACATTTTCGTCCAGAATGCCGATTTTTTCACGATATTGAAATGAATGGAAAGTCGCTTTTTTGCTTAAATTGTAATAAAACAACTGAAAATACGAGCATTATCATAACGAAAACTTTGTTTATTTGCGTATTTTAATTCATAATATGAAAAATTGCTATTATGAAAATTTGTTTAGAATTAAAAATTATTTTTTAATGTACAATTATATCATTCTAATTTAAATATTGTGAACCATAAAGGTACTCTACTCTTGATCGAAATTCATATTTTTTATATACCTCGTATAAAATTAATAAAATTTGATATATGATGGTTGCATCATAAATCTTAGACCATGGAGAGCTTTTTATAAAGAATAACTTTTCTTCGTAACATTTAAAATAAAAGAGTTATAAATGAAAATGTTGTTGGTATCCATAATTTGAGAAAAATCTTCAAATATTTTTTTCCATTAGAAGGATGTAATTGCACGTATCAGACCATAATTTTTTATTCCAAACAATATTTCATATAGGTAGTCGGTTCGCTAAACTCAAACACAACTGGCTAGTGATTTTAGTCAGTTTTGCCAATTTGGCAAAAGAAATAATTACTAAATAGTTAATAATGACTAAATAATTTGTAATTTTGCCCATTTTGCCAATTTTGGCAAAATTGGCAAATAACAAATAAATTACCTACTAAAATCACTAGCCAGTTGTGTCTGAGTTTAGCGAACCGACTATAATAACAATTTTCATTTCATAACAAATGGAACAGTCCATTTATCATTAGAGGGAAGGCCGTATACTCGTATAAACCTTTTTAAAAGTGTTTTTTTTTTTTTTAACATCCAAGTTTTTTTACAATCTGTTTTACAATGAAAACAATAAGTAAAATTGTTTGTCTTCACAATGGCAGAGAGATGTAAGGTCCAGTGACCAAAGCATCACGACACACACACATTACCTTGTTTACCGGTGAGATGCGCACATACACTGATACGCGAGCACGAAAACTAAAACTAAAACTGGCACAGAACACAATGGCTGGACGCTGTTGAAGGCGTAGCTTCCTCTGCTGTAGGCTCTGTCAGGATCGGTTAGGTAGGTCCAAGGGATCATATCGCTTCAATCTCTTCGCTTGTTGCTTGTTGAGAAGATTGTGTGCCAGGGTGTTTGGATGTACCCGCAACCTATTTTGATATTGTTCAGAAGATTTTTTGCACTCTTCGGAGACTGATAGTACCTGAAGATCTCTATGTATTGCGTCATTATGGATGTACCAAGGGGCATTAGCGATTGTTCTTAGAGTTTTGGATTGAAATCTTTGTATTTTCATAATATTAGATTTGCTAGCTGATCCCCAGAGCTGCGAACCATATGTCCAAATGGGTTTTATTATTGTTTTGTATATAAGCAGCTTGTTATCGATCGATAAGTGAGAGTTTTTTCCCAACATCCAGTAAAGTTTTCTGTATACAATTCCCAGTTGAAGTCTTTTCGTCCATATATGTTTGGTCCAAGTTAGTCGTTTGTCAAGGTGAATACCTAGATATTTTACGTCATCCTTTTGAGGTAAAGGATGTCCATCGAGATTAAGTTCTGGACATGTACCTCTTCTTAGAGTGAATGTAATGTGTGTGGATTTTGAGGGGTTTACTCTAATTCTCCAGAGTTTAAGCCATTCATTTGTTTTGTTCAGATGTAGTTGCAGTCTCTCTGATGCTATTATTGGATTACCATGAGAGGCCAGGAAAGCAGTATCATCTGCGAATGTTGCAAGTGTTAGGTCGTTGCTTGTTGGCAAGTCAGCCGTATATATTAGGTATAGGATCGGTCCGAGCACACTACCCTGAGGTACACCAGATAGGATGGGGTAGAGTTTTGTATAGGCTTCACTATATTTTACCAGATATCTCCTTTCTGTAAGGTATGATTGAAGCAGTTTGAAGTAAGTGTAAGGTAGGTTTTTCTTTAATTTGTACAGAAGTCCTGTGTGCCACACCTTGTCAAAAGCTTGAGAGGCGTCTAAAAAGGCTGCAGTGCAGTATTGCTTGTTTTCGAGACTAGTTCTTATTGTTGTGTACAGTCTGTGAACTTGTTCTATTGTACTATGTTGATTACGAAATCCGAATTGATGGTCAGGTATGAGACTCTTCTCTTCTAATATTGGTTTTATTTTTCTTAACAGAAGTTTTTCAAACACCTTAGAGATGACTGGGAGCAGACTTATCGGTCGGTATGAGTTGACATCTTTTGGATCTTTTCCAGGTTTTTGAATTAGTATAATCTGTGCCACTTTCCATTGCAACGGGAAGTAGTGCAGACTTAACATAGCATTAAAGATCATAGTGATTATTCTGTAACAATCATCGGTTAGTTCCTGAAGGACCTTACCCGTTATGAGGTCGAATCCTGGTGCCTTATTAGGTTGTATCTCATTATCTATTATCTGTTTTACTTCTTTAATATTAAACTTGGAGATTGGCGGTTCCATTTGATATGGAGCCTCAAGAAAAGAATGAAATGGTTCTTCTTGTTCTAATGGTACTACTCTAGTAAAGGGACTAAATACTGTCGAAAGATGTTCTGCGAATGTCTCGGATTTCTCTGAATTAAAAATTATTTTTTAATGTACAATTATATCATTCTAATTTAAATATTGTGAACCATAAAGGTACTCTACTCTTGATCGAAATTCATATTTTTTATATACCTCGTATAAAATTAATAAAATTTGATATATGATGGTTGCATCATAAATCTTAGACCATGGAGAGCTTTTTATAAAGAATAACTTTTCTTCGTAACATTTAAAATAAAAGAGTTATAAATGAAAATGTTGTTGGTATCCATAATTTGAGAAAAATCTTCAAATATTTTTTTCCATTAGAAGGATGTAATTGCACGTATCAGACCATAATTTTTTATTCCAAACAATATTTCATATAGGTAGTCGGTTCGCTAAACTCAAACACAACTGGCTAGTGATTTTAGTCAGTTTTGCCAATTTGGCAAAAGAAATAATTACTAAATAGTTAATAATGACTAAATAATTAGTAAGTTTGCCCATTTTGCCAATTTTGGCAAAATTGGCAAATAACAAATAAATTACCTACTAAAATCACTAGCCAGTTGTGTCTGAGTTTAGCGAACCGACTATAATAACAATTTTCATTTCATAACAAATGGAACAGTCCATTTATCATTAGAGGGAAGGCCGTATACTCGTATAAACCTTTTTAAAAGTGTTATTAATAAATTATTGCTTTTAAAATATACTCAAATTGTATTTTTGAAGATCTTATCAGAACATCTTATAGGAGATCTATTCAGAAGATCACATTCAAATGTCATTGATATTTTGTTAATACTTAATTTAAAATTTAGTTTGACATTCACGAAGTGTCCAACTCAAATGTAGATAACCTATGCTTTGCTTAACAAATTCAGATTAAAAAACTAGCCTACTTACTAGCAAAGATTTCAGCTGACGTTTAGTGTGTCGGCAGAAAATAAAAGGATTGTGACGTCACATTTTAAACTTTAAGGTCGATTATCTCGAAGACGGTTAGAGATATCGGAATGGCGTTCAGATTTGGATTCAGAAGGCAAAACTACATAAAAGTCCATCAATAAATAATCTGCTCTAAGTATTACAGGATCGGCAATGCAATAACACACAGACTTTGCGAATTTATAAACGAAAAGTTTTCGTTGAAAAAATATGACAGTAATAATTTCGATATCCAGGAGATGGTACACCTTTTCTGTTGACATCTTCCAGACATTTCAGTAATTATTCGCATTTTATAATGCTGTTTGGCTTCGTTGCCTGAAGTAAATACCTGAACATTAGAAACATTTTATATTTTTACTTTGTATTTATTTTAGGACAAATTTAAGCGATGACCTAATATGATGTTATCGTATTATTTATTGTTATAAAATAAACATTCAGTTAAAACAACATCCGTGTAAAAGGTCATTTTACCTAGCGACAGGAATCTCTCTGACAAATAAATACTAAATACGTAATGCTAAGCTCGCTACAATTCCTCTACGACGCTGTCAAGTGAGCATATCCGAGATATGATATATCCCTAATCTCCGGGTTAAAAAATCTGCTACCGAATTATTTCTGGAGTATGCCATCTATCTTCATTAGTCTATGACAAACAAGTTAAAAATTACTGCAGCAGATTTGAGGACGTCCGAAGAGAAATATTGCCCTGACAGTTGTTTGGGCAAGATATGAATATTTTAGTAATTTTAACTGATTTTGTTTCTTGTTTTATTTAAATGAAATTATTTTGATCCTGCTGGGGTTGGGTTGCTTTCACGGCTCATTAAAGAGTTTCTAGAATTACTAAAACGTTAAGTTTAATACGGATTCCAAGCTTAATATACATTTTATTATGGAGCTTAGTATGTAACTGATACCAGTTTGAGAATTTTTTGAGACTAAAAGAAACTTTTTATTTATTCTGAGCACTTTTTGGCCCTCGGTAATAACGTAATATTTTATTATGTGTTTAAATTTTTCAAAAATACTTATTAGTTTTCTCCGGATTCAAAAAAATTAATACATTTAAAACACATTGAAAATTTTGACAGGCGACATTTTGCGCCTTTCCACTTAAGTGTGTCGTCGTTTTACAGTTCATATTTATGGACCATTTTTTTTTTGTTTTTTAATAAAGAAACAAAGGTGCCATTATATTATGCGGTCTACCGTCGCGCTTCTGCTACAGCTTGCGGTATATCGAATGATGCGGTGTATAACCTGTATTTTATCACAGTGCCGGCAAAAAAATCTTTACAAAGTGAATAAAACGCATAAACCAAAAGAATTATTATTTTAAGTTTACAAATTATTACATTGTCATATCAATTTACTATTTTAGTGGGGAATAAGCCTCAAAATTGGCTTATTCTACACACTATAAATAATAGATATGCACCGGTAGACCGCATACTCGGGGTAGACTGCGTACAATAGTAGCACCAAAACAAATTTAAGGTGCTGCATTAACTTGTTAAATTTGGACATAAATAATGACTTTCGTACTATTCATACATACATTCATTCTTCATATATTCCCGTGTTTTATTAGATATAAATGAAATGGCTAACAGTAGCATGCTACTGTTGCAACACTTTTCTATAACCACTTTGCCGTATACGACACCTTGAACTTACTTGCTTAGTATATGCTCCCTTCCTGAGTGCTAAAAGGGTAACTATAAAAGTATTAGAAGACAACATTTCTGGGGTCGTAACGTCATGATGGCGTTCATTATAACCGTATTACTACACATAGCTCGAACAGTTCTCCATGCTCATAAGTCTTCATTATATGAATATTTACAGCGCACTCTCATTAACGTATAGTCGGCTTCGAGTAATTAGGGAGAGAAAATGAAAATCTTCAACCCTTTCCTCTACCCTTGAGCTCTCCGTGTCGCTGGTATCAGGACCGGTTCGAAACCATCGATAAACTGATTAGGTCATTAGATTATTCTGTAATTCTGTAAGGCAACGCTGTTACATAGTCCATAAAATCGATGCAACATGGATTTATGTTTTACACTAACAGTTCTTAACGTTTGACAGCACAGTATCCTTATTATATAAATATCCACAAGGAAGAACTTCCTGTAGTTGGCTGTATACCATTAATTACAAGTGATATTTAATAAAAAAATTTCTTCTTGGTAAAAGGTATATTAGTTTAAAAAGCCCAAAAGGGCTACAAACATATGAACAAAACGTATTCACTCTGTAACAAGAAGATCATCAGTGTTACAAGAACATGGTGAGCCAACCAAAAAAATACAAAGGTCAAAGCCTTTCAAAAAACAGACAAAAGTCTTATGTAAATAGAAACATCAAAAAAACAAAGGATAGATAAAATTCCCAAGGATACGACCCTAGGGCAACATATGACTCCCACACGTTGTAAGTAGGTCAAAAGGTAACTAGGTCATCATGTTATAAGAGGTGGCAGGCAACTAATCATTCGTTGCCTGCCACCTCTTTTAATAGAATGATCTAGTTACCTTTTGACCCACTTACAACGTGTGGCAGTCATATGTTGCCCCTAGGGCCGTATCCTTAGGAATTTTATCCATATTTTGGATTTTTTGATGGTTCTATTTACATAAGACTTTTGTCTGTTTTTTGAAAGGCTTTGACCTTTGTATTCTTTGGTTGGCTCACCATGTTCTTGTAACACTGACACTTGGTACTTGTTACAGAGCGAAAACGTTTTGTTCATATGTTTGTAGCCGTTTTGGGCTTTTTAAACTAATATACCTTTTACCAAGAAGAAATTTTTTTATTAAATTTCACTTCCTTATTATATATTCAAAAAGAGAATAGACTCATACAGGGAGATCTCATAATTTTACAAGTGATTACTAAAATTCTAATTCCAGAGCAAACAAGACATTTTCTGACATACTTATTGTCTAAGATCCGAATATAGGTCGATCTGGAACCATCTGTTTGCCGGATGAAACATTGTTTATATTAAATTTTAGTCATGTAAACATTGAGGACATCCAGCTCCTCGATAATACGGGTTAGAAAGAAGACTCAAACGAAGAAAACTATTTGAGTTAGTGTAAAGTGTTAGTATAAAAACAGCAATAGTGTTGTATTGTGTGTCAGTTTTAGTTTTAAAATACATACTTGTTAAAAAAATAAGAGGACACCATGGGATTATGTATCATTTAGTAATTTCAGTTAAAGAAGAACTGATAATTGGTCAACTTATGACCAGATTTCAGTAGTCTAAATACAGCTTGTGTTTAATAAAAAAATATATTAAATTTCATACATATACAAATATTTCTAGCATGGGTTGGCTATCAAAATCGTGTCATAGCTATCCTTAAAGGGGGGCGTAGGGGTTGAAATCAATATTTGAAGCACATTTTTTTAAAGTATAGTAGTATGATTTTATTTTTAAATTAAATGGGCATATTCACTACAATTCATAGCAAGAAAAAATTCAAGGAAAAATATTGAAAAATAAACCAACGGTGGCAAATTTTCAGGTGGTACCTCAAAATATGTATACTGAATTTTGCGCTAGACATCAGAACTCATCATTGGATCATAGTAAACAAAAAATTGAAAAAGATTTTATTATCCTATGAGTTTTTCCAGCTAACGATGTCCAGTTTTATTAGTTTTGTCGACTTTTGACTTTTTGATATCACTCAGAAATCAAAACAACGATTTTTTTTAAATGATGAAAATGAACATATTTATTATTGTTAAACAAGAAATAAGCATAAAATAAAAAATATCTCGACAGCGTTACCTCAAGGAATGTCTAAAGAAAATATATACGAGTACAAAATTCCAGGTGAGTCGGTCAAGTAGTTTTTGAGTTACAATGTCTACAGTCTTTGAAAAAAGCAGTTTTGAGAAAAACGCTTGTAAGGTATTGGCAACTTTTATTTTCAATTTCTTTTTTGTCTGTCAAATCGTAGAATGATGCACACCGGAGTATGTTTTTGAATCGCGGAGTAATTTACAAAAGAAAATGGGAACAGCGGTTGACCGTTTCTCACTATAATCTATAAAGCAGCAATTAGACCTATATTGACATACCTACACGGCGGAGACAAAACCTGACACATCTAAAAAATTGTATTCTATAATTTGTATTTATTTTTTCAGTAAAATATTTTAAATATTAATATTCTGGCAAATATTTATATAAATGTTGATATTAATACAAACATAAATATAAGTATTATGGCAACTGTCAGATTTAACTAAAATGTCATGCTGTGGTTCGCGACATTCTTAAAATATTATATGACGTCAAAATTAATGACGCACTAAAAGACGGGTTTGGGATAACTGTAGGTCTTTTTTAGTGCTTTTTACGAGCAATTGGTTACCTTTTCTGAGCTGGATAAGAATACACAACTTGTTTCTGTAGGTATATAGTCCAGTCTTTTTGTAATTTTAGCGGACTGGTCAGTTTTTCATTTGGTTTTTTCAACTTAAGTAATCTATGAAGTCTAGTCCTTCAGAACTGTTAGGTATTAAATCAAGTTAATCCAGTAAATTTTCTCGTTTATATATCCATAGCTTAATATGTAATAATTGGATGTAATATTCGCAGTAATGTACATTATAATACGAAATTTGCTTTTCAAACAATCATGAAATCATTTCAATATTAACTTCTTGTTCACCTCTGTAAAATATAATATGTATGGTATGGTTCCTTAAAATAATTTTGGGTCCTAATCCGGTCCTGTTTTGATCTTTGTCAAGTGTTAGGGCTAAATGGAGGGGTCGAGGAAATCAGTAGCTCATTTAGTCAAGAACAATAGACGATTCTGTAATTAACAGAGACGACCAGATGACTCAGCAAATATTGATATTTCTCGAAGATGATGAGATTGGCATCGGACAAGACGAGAGATCATAAAATGTAATGAAAAACAATTTCGTTTTCAGAGAATTGAAATTTTAGAGCTTCGGTGTTTAAAACTTTATAATATACGACGGATGAAGTTTCGTTTTTAATATCTAAAATATACAGTATGATGCAAATCCATGGAATACATTGGTTATTTCAGACGACTTTTAAGAAATCTGAAAACACGTCCATTTTTTTATGTCATCAGTGTTGACGTAAAGACGTAACCTACGATTTTTTTTTAATAGAAACCGAGCTCAAGGGACACCTCACTTGAAAGGCCTTCGAATCGTCCTTGCAATGATGTGATTATTTGAATACCTATTTATTTCTACAGGGTTAATAAAATCTGTTGGTTTGTTAAAACTAGGAAGCGGATTTATATGCGATCAATTTTGAGGAAATATGAGCATATATATGCAGTAAAAAATTACGAAATATGCGCAAGATATGCACAAAAATTAAAAAAATGCGCATTTTGAGAAACCACAAATTTTCTATTCTATTCTAGGGGGTCCTTTTATAGGGGGGGACAATCTTATTTATTATCTTTCAAATAAAATCATTATTTTTTATATATGCAATTTATTCACATTTTTTACAAAAACTGATACCAATATTTAAAATAAAGCAACAATATCGGTGATTATAATTCACTACAATGTGTTTTTCCAATTTTTTTACGAAAAACAAATTTTCTTTGATCAGATAAAATATTTTTATAACTTGAAAAACTCCTTTCAACATCAACAGAAGTAATTGGCGCGTATTTAAAATAACTTGTTAAAGCCGAAAATTCTGCACCAAAATCAATTTTAAAATTTCCATTAAAAAATTCGCATATATGTCCTCCAAAGTTTTAAAGCCATTATTTTTTTCTAGAACCAATTCTAATTCTTTTTTAACTGAATTACCGATTTTACCGGGAACTTTCGAAATGTTTGCTTTAAAACTTTGCTAACTATTTCGACGGACTCCGTTAAAGACAATTTCCGCTTTTCTAAGTTATTTATGGTCTTTACTATAAAACTATAATGCGTTTGATAAAAGTTAGCTGATTTGCCAATGAAGTTGTTTTAACAATATGTTGTGCCTTTATAATAGCAGCACTGTCTTCGGCGCTAAATTCTAAAAGCAATTACTTAATTGCGACAAAATGTTCAGCATAAAAAATTGCAACTTCCAACCAAGATAAATTTGGTAATTTGTTCCTGTACAACTGGACCCGTAAAGGACTTTTGACTTATACTTTTTTTAGGCTACTTATTAGTACATATATTTACATCAGGGAATTTACCCCTAATATGTTCCGTTAATAATTTCCGTTAGAAAATCGTAAAACTATGGTTAAATGTGTAAATTCTCTTAACAATAGGGGATTTAAAAGAATCACCAGAAGTGCTAAACATAATAAAAGTAAATAAAATTCGCATTTCCCGGTAAACCATCCTTCATCGTTTTAACATCCTACAATCATTTTATAACGGCGTACTATAAGCACTATAAGTACTTTGTGTAAAGATCGGGTATTTTCTAAGAAAAAATGAAAAGGTAGTGAATGAGCCGTCTCTCTTTAGGTAGTTATAGAATTAATAGAACAGCCTGTGCGGGAAAATATTTTGTGTCGAATTAAATAATAAAAAAAAATTTTTGGACATAAAATAATGTTTTTAAATAGGTACAAAATATGCATGTTTTTTTTTAAGTTTAGTTTAGTTTAGTTTGCAAAGTTTAGTAAAGTTCTCAAATATGCGAAATATGCATGCAATATGCATTTAGCATAAAATCCGCTCCCTAGTTAAATCAATAAGCTTTTATTGAAAGTTTAGTAAAATACAGTCAAATTATAATAACTGCTGTAATTGACGAGATCTTCATTGTGTAATGAGTCGATGCAAATTCTTCGATGACTTCCGGAGTTACTTGTGTAATTTCCTTTCTATTGCGTTCCTTCAACTCTTCTACATTATTCGGTCAACTTTCACATACTTTGCTCTTCAAATATCCCCATAAACAATTCTAACGAAGTCAAATCTGGAGACTATGGTGGCCATTCGATTGATCCCCTTCTACCTTTATATCTACCTGGGAAATCTGGGAATTTTATTAATTTTGTACATTAATGCCTTGGACAGCTACGGCATTAAGATACATCCAACGAAATCCAATAGGATGGCTTCCCTACGTCCACTAATTATTTTTATTGGGAAATAGCTGTTTCAACTGTGGCATCAGATCTTTTTGAAGAAATTGCAGATAACGAGGAGCAATCTGGCGTTTTGTGTGAACATTGAGCAAAAAAAGCCGCTTCATCTGGAAAATGTATATTTGTGGAGACCATAGTGGTTTCGCGAAATTGGATTCTTCTAACAACTTCTAGGTCAGATATACTTAATGCGGATACTACATCGTTTTTTTTTAGCACGCTAACAACAGTTGATTGATGGAGATTATTAGCTAGTGCGATATGTCACAAACTGGTATGGGGATTTTCTTAAAATGTCAGTCCCTTAAACCTCCAGGTTCCTGGCTTCGCGTATTAAATTTTTACCACTTCTGGGGAGGTCTTCAACATGGCTGGTTTATCGAGTTTTTTTTTCAATTATGCCAATTGTTAATTATTGAGAAACCAGTTTTTAATTGATGTATTTAGCGTTAAATACATTACGAACTTCTGCCTAAGCCCTCACACTATCTTTACAACAAATCGTAATTAAAATCTCGATTCGTTTTGTTTCTGTAAGTCTCATTCTTGTTAATGCTGTTATTATTGTCGGCAAAAAGCTCATAAGTAACAAATTTGAAGTCTCTTAGTTGACAGAATCATAGTTCATTGACAATAACGACCAGTCAATGACAATACTGATTTAAATATTTTTGTGAAAAAAAACTTTGAGCACATGACGTATACTACAATAATTATTTTTTTCAGATTAGAATGTGGCATTGTTGGCAATTAAAGCATCTCTTAAACGCAGGCACGATTATTACTATAATTTAGTTCAATAAATGAGAAATTATTGTAATTTCATTTTACTTAACTAAGTACATAATTTTGGTTAACCCTGTAGAAATAAATATTCGAATGATAGAGACACCGTTACAAAGGCAATTGTCAGACACGTCAAGTGAAACCTGTCACTTCTTATCAAACTTACACCAAATAACTTAATTATTTGTACACTCTAATAATATTATTTCAAAAGCGCGATGATATGCTTATACAGTGATGAGCGCGCTAATAACCGACAAAATAACGCAAAAAATGGGAAACATATTAAGTTGTGTAATAAAAAGAAATGAAACTAGTGGAGGTGGGAAATATAGCCATAAAAACCTATAAAGTTATATTCTATTTATTATCAACTATTTATAATGGGAAATAAGCCACAATTTTACCAAAAAAAAAAAATATTTATTAACGTTTCGAAGCCCAAATCGGGTTTCGTTGTCAAAATACAAAATACTATTAAAATAAAACAAACATGTTGTTGCTAAGTAAAAAAATTCTTCTAATAATTTATTGTTTCCTATTTTTAGACGTATTAGAGAAGTATGTCAACTCAAACTGTCACTGTCACAGTGGCAGTTGCCAAACTCGTCCGGTACGTCTAAAGATGGGAAACAATAAATAGACAACTTTATAGGTTTTTATTGCTAAATTTCCCATCTCCAATAGTTTCATTTCATTTTATTTCACAACTTAATATATTTTCCATCTTTTGCGTTATTTTGCCGGTTATTAGCGCGGTCATCACTGTATATTTGGTATCTGGTTAGCAACATGCCGCTTGCCTAAAATCTCACCATTAGCGGGAAATTAATAGTTTTCCCGAAGATTGATTTCGCAATTTCCTATTTGTCGAGCAAAGATATCTGCTAAATATACTTTCTCCCCACCACCTTGAGCACTCGTATCCAGAAAACTTCCATTCAATTTATTTGGAAACGTCGCAAAACTTCTGACAAAACAATTAATGGTTCTCTCCACCGAAATAACTTTACCCGAGAGCATTACAACTCATCGAGACTATCAGAGACATCCGTCAACCACATATGCAGGGTTGCCAACTAGAAGCAGTAAATGGGTTTAGTGTTAATTGGTCGTTTTGAAATTTTGGCCTTTGGGTTATAGTTATGTAAATAACTACAAAGTGTAGGTTTTTATATTTTCATTTGCTTTCCTTTGATTGTGTTGATTCCGAGGTTGCAATTTTTTGGAATACAAAAGTATATTTTGATATTTCTGTTCTGTAAATTGTTTAATTTTCGGAGATTTAGAGTAACGGGAGGTAAATCTGATGCCAGTAGATAAAAATAATGCGTATGCGTGCTTTTTTTGGTCTTTATAGAGTGGGAACTCTCAATTCTTCATAATACATCTCAGTACAGACCACCGCTTAACCTTAGTGCAGGATTCTTCTTCTTAGTTTCGGCGATAGTTCCTGAGGTACTTTAAGGCAAGGCACACATTGAGACACACGCGATACAAGCCACACAGAGCAGTACACGCCACATTTCTGTATCGTGTGGCCAGCATTGCACGCCCGCATATTAAAACACAACGCAGCGTCACAGGCCACACATTCCCCCAAAAAAAGATACGTCGCTCAGTATTCGAGACACATATATTCACATATATTCAACTAAAACTATCCACCTTAAATAACTTTTGAACCACCGATTTTTAGGAAAAGCGCAAAAACACGTCAAATGAAAATTGAAGAGAGAGATATGCCATATTTAAGCTTGCTGGGAAAGGCACCCCCTCACCCCGTACCATCCCTTAATTTTTTTTTAATTGCTACCACCATTTTTTATTTAATATTTGGATTACCATTTAGAATTAACATTTCACTACCAACAATTTTTACAATAAAATTGTTCAAAACGACTGCCATTCAGCCATTCACCTCCATACAATATAGTCCTGTCGCCAGGGGGGTACAACGGCCTCCTGTATTCAGATGGACTTACCCAAGTTTTTTTTATGTATTTTGACCTGTAGAACACGAATTTTTTGGGTAACAGTTGATCCGGATGTCGATAAGATTGTTATAAACCAAGAAGTTGAGGAATCACATAACAGCGATTTCTCGCAAAACAAAACATTTTTTTGTATTTTTTGGTCCATTTTAACCGAAAAATGTTCCTACAAATTTTTTCGTAGGATGCATAGTTTTCGAGATATACGCGGTTGAACTTTCAAAAAATCGAAAAATTTGAATTTTTGAACCTGAAAAACTTTTGATTGAAAAATAAAATAGCAATTCTGCTTACCGCATTTGAAAGTTCAAGTCAAATTATATCGGTTTTAATTATTTGTATTGCCAAAAATGTATTATTTTATTGTTAAAACAAAGCTATAAACACCTAGTGCTTGAGTGATGTTTCAATGATTTCTCATTTAAAATCGAACGAGTACGTAGAGGAGGTAAAAGTGCAAGCGGGGCTATTTCTAAGTAGCATGCATTAAAACGCATGTATTAGGCACGGGAAACAGTATGTGTTTATAGCTTTTTTTAACAATCAAAAAATAAATTTTTAGCAATGCAAATATTCAAAACAGATATAATTTGACTTAAACTTTTAAAGGCGGTAAGCAGAATTGCTATTTTATTTTTTATTCAAACGTTATTCGGGTTCAAAAATTGCAATTTTTCCATTTTTTGAAAGTTCAACCGCGTTTATCTGGAAAACTATGCATCCTACGAAAAAACTTGTAGGAACATTTTTTGGTTAGAATGACCCAAAAAATACAAAAAAATGTTTTGTTTTGCGAGAAATCGCTGTTATGTAATTCCTCAACTTCTTTGTTTATAACAATCTTATCGACATCCGGATCAACTGTTACCCAAAAAATTCGTGTTCTACGGGTAAAAATACATAAAAAAAACTTGGGTAAGTCCATCTGAATTAAGAAGGCCGTTGTACCCCCCCTGGCGACAGGACTAATACTATATAGAGAATAAATGGCTGTAATTTTGAACAATAAATTATTATTGTATAAATTTTTGGGAGTGAAATGTTCATTCTAAATGCTTGTAATAACATTGTTAAAAAATAATTTTTTTTCTATCCAGTTTTTTTGCTTTTGTATTTATTTTTCTCATAAACTAATCACTATAAGCATCATGTGTTATACATTTTTGAAATCAGTGCAAAGAGGAGAATCCAAATATAAAATAAAAAAGGTGGTAGTAATTTAAAAAAATTTATGGGATGGTACGGGGGTGAGTGTGTGCATTTCCAAGCAAGCTTAAATATGGCATAATATCTCCCCCTTCTGACCAAAGCTGAGGTGGATGGACGGGGTAACACAGGATGCCGAGAAGATCGGAGTCGGCAACTGGAAAATGCTAGCAAGGGACAGAACAATGCAAGCAAGGGACGTAGAAAGCTTGAGAAGGTCGAGGCCCTCTAAGGGCTGTAGCACCAAGATGATGATGATGATGATGATCTCCTCCTTCAATTATTATTTGACGTGTTTTTGCGCTTTTTCTAAAAATCAGTGGTTCAAAAGTTATTTAAGGTGGATAGTTTTATCTGAAGAGCACTGTATATCATGTGCGTGCATGCGTGCTCGTTAGGAAAAATGCAGGAACCGCGTGAATTGTGTAATGGTATGCGTTTAGCTGACTAAGCCCATGAATGTGTTGTTTGTGCTGCCCTGCGTGAGATGTGTCGCATGTGTCTAAACGTTAGCCTTACCTAAAACTCCGTCTTGTTGCTGATGCTACGCCGAACGCCTATCTGCTAAAACAGACATTCCTCTCTCATCCTACACTCTCCAAGTGGAAAGGCCCAACATCACATCCGATGCCTTACTTTCATTTATTCACAGACTATCAGCAATTAGGCTCCCTGTTATGTCCCTATTTTTCCATTTACTGACCCCAGAAATATTTAACCTAATTTACCCCAGTTGACTGGACATTTTTTAAAGGAATCCCTTTCTAGGTAGCACCTAGGGGGCCCTCATCGCTTCTAAAATGGCATCACTCCCAACCGGACATTTTCTTCTTCCGCACAGTCTGATACAATCTAACTCATTTGTTCGCTTTTTACTACTACCCATCTGTTATATTCTAACATCGTACTTATATGTCACAGTGTCCAGGTGTACGCAGTATTAGGCATTCATCCTTGTCAGCCTTTCTGAACCTAAAGGGGTAGGCCGTGCATAACATATACCAGGTGGTGAATTGGAAAACTGTCCATAGGAAACTCAATGTAAAATTCTAAATTGTTGAATTCCTGCTTCCCTAAATATTTTACATCAAAAGTCATGAGAAACTATTTGTAGAGGATGAACTCTGTATTAAAAACAAAAGTTAAAATTGTTCTACGATTTAAACAGAGTCTAAAATTTTGAAAAATAGAATACATTTGCCATACCTAGTGGCAGTGCGTAAGTGCGTAAAAGTAAGGCCACACGTTACTATTTCTGATAGTACGCAAACTATTGACTGAATAAAACATCTTTATTATTACTACTTTCTCCTCAACAGAGGACATATTTTCGACTTTATTGTTTTTTAAACAATAAAAACGATAAAATAAAAATACTGACATTTCAAAATATTGTTAATATAATAATTTCATTGTGACCGAAGGCAACCTTATACACATTCATGCACTGTGTGTGGCCTAAATTTGGCAAATATTTTGATAAAATTTATTATATTTTACAAAATTTTGGAATGTGTTTAATTTGTAAAACAATTTTAACAATTGTTTTCAATAAAGATTTCAATCCTCTACAAATAGTTTCTCATGTCTTTTGATGTAGAATAATTAGGAAAGCAGGAATTCAACAGTTTAGAATTTTACAATGAGTTTCCTATGGCCCGTTTTCCAATTCACCTCCCTAGATAAGCTCGAAGAAGGGAGTCGATGCACTCTGGGATGGTTAAAAGAGAGGTACTGATCATTCTTTTATTGTTATTATTGCATAAAAAAGAGGTCAGTCTAGATGCAGTAATATAAAGAAAACTGTAGTCATTATCATCAGTGGCTCTAATTTAGACTTTACCTTCTCCAGCCTATAATCTCAGTCGTTTTTTGTCCTCTTTCGATATATCGGCTTAGTACCTTCCTACCTACCTTAGATGGTCCATGTTTAGGACGCGGGTGTCAGCGCTGGTAGGATAAGCGTTGTATATATTGTTAATTTAGTTATTTTGACTTCAATGTCTGTTTTTTATCTGCCTGATGAGCCAAAAATAACATCGGTTCGGTAGCAGCATCCTTAGTTTTACCTCTGCAGATGTATCATTATCGCTTTGTGAGGGAACCTATGTTGGTTACTGCAAACAAAGTACCTCTTAAAATTGTAGTGGCATAAATTTTGTTCGGCGTGTTTAGCTATATCTCTCATATTCGGGATCAAAACCAACTTTGGTTTTTTCATAGTTTAGTTAAAGGCCCATATTTGGTGGGGCCGTTAAGAAGGTGGAAACCACATCTATAAGTCCTCGTTTGGAGCGTGCGATCAAATCCAAATCATGAGTGTACATCATTATAGGTCTGGATCCCGCGTATGAAAAAAAAGTTGATTAATAGCAAGCTGAAAATTTGTTAATAGCTTAAGGGTGTCTAGTCGAATAAACTTTGATATACGGGAACATTGGAACAGGGGCAATTTTAATTGTGGAACAGGTTAAAAATTTGGAACGGTCAGACAACGAAAACGGAACATTTATTTTGTTCGACAGAATAGACTTAAACTCTCCGAACAGAGATTAAACTCTCATGCAAAAATCAGACTGCTATTTATCACCTGTCATAATTCCTGTCATTTGATATATTCTACATGTTCCACTCATTAAAACGCCCATTTGGTGATAAATAGCAGTCTGATTTTTGCATGAGAATTTAATCTCTGTTCGGAGAGTTTAAGTCTGTTCTGTCAGACAAAATACATGTGCCGTTTTCGTGGTCTGGCCGTTCCAAATTTTTAACCTGTTCCACAATTAAAACTTCCCCTGTTCCAGTGTTTCCATATATCAAAGTTTGTCCGACTAGACACCCTTAAGCTATTAACAAATTTTCAGCTTGCTATTAATCAACTTTTTTTTCATATGCGGGATCCAGACCTATTATATGCGTTGGCTTATTAAACGTTCTCCACCTATTATAACTATTTCTATATAAAGGGTATATAATAAATCACACACTAGATACTTCATCTTTGTAATTTTCGGCCGAAGAAACTTTTCATTTGGTACATATTTTTTTCTAATAGAAAATGAAGTAATTTTTCACGCCATTTGTGTTCATATAGATTGCTACAATTACCCAGTACCGTTTCTGATGGTTTGATACATACGTGTAGTTGATATTATCCCCAATGCATAAACGAACAAAATTTAAAAAGTTGGCAACGTCGCCTAGCACCGAGCAACTTCACATGTGTTCTCTAATCACGTGTTAACCTATTTTGTTCTCTTTGTCGTCGTCTCTGGATAACTTTAATTCGAGTTTATCCCTCGAAAACTCCAAAACTTCAACAATAACAGCTGAGGCTTTTTGGCGTAAATCCTGGAGGACCAGCGGTCCATGAAATTGCACAGGGCTGCCACCTTAAACCACTGATACTCTTCTGCCACAACAAAGCCCACGCTATTACCAGAAGATAAATATTTAGTGTTGTAGGCCCTGGTACAGCGAACTGCCATACCCGAGGTGAAAAATAGGGACGAATAAAGCTATTTAGTTTCGACGAATGGCGTTTCCGTAATGCTTTATGCTAATCTAAAGAAAGACATTGTTGTAGAACGTATACATATACGCTTATTTCACAGATTATACGAAAAAAGGTTTCCTTTAGGCGACATTGGAGGTCCCTATATATAATAGAGAAAAATCCAAGAAAATCTTAAAGAAAATAAATATATAAAATATTATGTATACCATATTTAAATACATCGGCAAGTGACAGAAAGAAATATTTCCCGGCCAGAGTCTATATGCCCTAACACAATGTATGCTTACAGAATATCGTCTATGCAAGCTCACAATTTTTCATGATAAAACAGAAACAAATAGTCTTAAAAAACTTAATCAATAGTTCGAGAGCTGATGATGATTTCATTTTACCTACAGGCAAATTAAAATAAAGACAAATAAAAATGTATACCATTTTTATTATTCAGTTGCAATGCGAAGGCAAAACAATCTTACTTTTCACTCAGAATACGGAGTGCAATCCAGCTCTCAGAGCGCAGGCTTGTTCTCCATATCCTAACTGACCAGCACCGAGAGGTTTTCCCACACATTGCAACTGAAACAAATAGGGTAGGTGACTAGCGTCATCTGGCAATTGAAAGGTGAAGTTTTTCAATCCTAAAAGCAACATTAATAATATTGAAAATATTAAAAATATTACTAAAAGATTTTTAAGTTGAAAAACTTATTGGTACATTTTCCTGGTGACACCTCCAAGGCTTCTACAATTTGCAAGCCAAATGAATGCTACAGTGAAGACAAAGGGGAGGAATTCTACACTATGCAATTCACATCCCCGTCTGGGGATAAAGCTTGGTAAAGTTCCAACGGAAAATGCACCTAGTTACTCTACGGAGTAATAGGAATATATAACAAAAATGGTATACATTTTTATTTTATATTCGTATTACTCCGTAGAGTAACTAGGTGCATTTTCCGTTGAAACTTTACCAAGCTGCAGACGGGGATGTGAATTGCATAGTGTAGAATTCCTTCCCTTTGTCTTCACTGTAGCATTCATTTGGCTTGCAAATTGTAGAAGCCTTTGAGGTGTCACCAGGAAAATGTACCAATAAGTTTTTCAATTTAAAAATCTTTTAGTAATATTTTTAATATTTTCAATATTATTAATGTTGCTTTTAGGATTGAAAAACTTCATCTTTAAAATAAAGACGTTTAAATTTCACATTTCACACATTTTTACAAATAAAGACGTTTTAAACATGTACTACATTTATAAATTACAATATAAGCTTTTACATTGGGTCTTAATACAGTGGAGTTCGTTAAGAGGGGTCCGAAAAAAAAATCGGTCCTTAGAAAAACTCGAAATCGTCAGATTAAGATAAGGTAAATTAAGTACATGCAGAACAGTATATATTTGAAAAATCTAACGGTTTGAGCGGGACGTAAGGAAATGGATGTCACGAAGTTTCACAAGAAAAAAGCGAATATTTCGAGAAATAAACGTCAGATCACAAAACTAAAAAAAAGAGTTTTCAATATTTTTTAAAAATCTATCGAATGATACCAAACACAGCCCCCCCCCCGAGGTGGGGCGGCGGATTACTTTAAAATATTAAATAGGAACCCCCATTTCTTACTACAAATTTGGATCGCTTACGTAAAAATAAGTAACTTTTATTCGAGATATTTTTTCGAATATGGATAGATGGCGCTATAATCGGAAGAAACGATTATTGGAAATGGAAAATTAAATTAAAAAATGGAGTCTTAAAAAGTCCCCACTTAAATGGTAAATTTTGCTTAACTTTTTTTGGTGTTAGGACCTAATCTTCACAACCCAATAGGTCCCCATAACGCTCGAGTAACTTCAAATTTAGCATGCTTTCCTCCCCTACTTTTATATTTGACTACTATTTTGAGTATAGTGACTTCAAAAGGGCGTTTGTTGTTAACAATCCGTCCAAATAAAATCAGCGTGCGGCGGGGGTACCAATTTCAACTTTCTGCGGGCAAGGGGATGTTAACATGTTTTTAAACCATGAAAGACACTTGCTTATGGAGCTTTCGAAACCTAGAGTGCATATATTAACAAAAACCTTTATAGGGAAACTTTAAACAAGGTTTATCAAGCGGTATGACAAAAAAGCGGTATGTCCAGAAAAGCTTGTCATTCTTGTTACATTTACATTCACAATGTAAAATTTCTAAATATGAGTCCACTGAGTGACGTAATATTATTTTCTTTCGATATCTTTTCATTTACTAAATTTCGGCAATATTTATGGCTACTTGTCATTATATTTTATATCTAACATATTTTTTTTATTTACAGGTGAGTCTGACTTTAAGCACAACAATCAAAAAGGTGTAGAATCCTTTAAGATCGAAGAAACATCATCAAGTAGTAAGTTTTTGTCTCACTTGCCCCATTAGCTTTGAACAAAATTATAACATATTGCAACTTCTGATATATTAGACACCAGACTTAGTAAAAGGCAGGTTTAATCTAAATAAAAATATGTTCAGATAAATAACAAAATAACATCTTAAATAATATGTACACTAAAATAAAAATACGAATCCTTATGAGAGTCCATGCGGAAGATAAATATTGGCAATACTAGGATGGTTGAAGGTAATGATGTATTGGTCAATACCCAAACACCGGCGAAGATTAATCAATACTTAGTCGTGGTTAAAGGTGGCCGATTGGTCACTACTCAAATGCCGGGGTTGGTAGATCTTACCAGAGCAGTATTCCAGCTTGATTTCCCAAGACGGTTGGCCTTTGATTATTATTCAAATAGTCTGGGTTGAGGTTCTTACCAGATCAGTTCGACGATTCGAACTCAGTCCTATGTTGCGGTGGAAGGCGTTTAACCTTCCGATGACCAACCTTTTTTTGTTACACGGATGACCAACGAGGGTAAAAAATTACTTGGAATGAATATGCATTCAGCATTTAAATCTTCATCTAACGATACATCCTCGCTTTCTGATACTATTTCATCTTCTATATCATCATAAAAATCGCTAGCAGTAACAATTTCCTGTAACTCAGCCTCAGTAAGGTATTTGCGGGCCATATCTTATATTTACACAAAATACTAAGAAACTATAATAATATACGCCAGGAAATAATAATAATGACTAACTGTAGCAAACAGGAATGTCATGATTCGTACAGGCACCACAGTCTAAAAATAGATTTTGATAACGCGCAGTGTAAAACTACTTGGAATTCCTCACAATAGACGGTATTTACTAAACATTAACTTCAGAATATATTTTTTATTCGTAAAATATAGGGATTTTTTTTATTTCAAAATATGAGGATAGGTATCTAGAATGATAAGTCAAATAGAAAAATAATGAGTTAAAAATTGAATATACTTTTGAATTTATTAAAGAAAAACATAAGCTGGGGTCCAAATTTACCCCCTTGGTCATCCAAAGGTTAATATCGTTGCAAGTGTTCCATCTCCAGCACGCATCGATAGTAGTGGTAGCTTGGGGATGGGAATGAAAACATGCAGAGAGATGACAAGCCAGCAGCGAACCATGGCGATCATATTTACAAATTAAAAAAAACATAATAAGTTTGTACCTTGATGTATACATGGAAAATGTAATATCAGATGCAAGTATAATCTGAGTTCTTTTTCCGAAATTTTCTGAAATTTTTTGCAGTGTTGAATAATACCATCATTGTTAATAGTGATCATACACCATTTTGTTTCCGCATATATCAATTTTATTATTTTTGCCTTCATTTTCGCCTGTTTTATCCCTTGCCTCTGTTATGAGTTGTTGGCATGTATATTTAATTTCTTACCAAGCTGTTTTCGGTTCAGGTTATATGTGTGTATTCCTATTTATATAAAATATAGATATTAAGGCAGATAATTCAAACATTTGTGACCAAGTATAATAAATGTACATATTAACATTGCTACTTTTTAATTTTATTTCTGGACTATCTAATCTATCTGGAAAAAATAAGTAGTAGAAAGCTTTGTTGACAGCTTTCCGTTTCCGTAATTAATTTTAGTACAATGCCATATAAATTTCAATTTGTTTTGTTCATGATTGCTGACAAGCAGTTTACAAAAGTTGTCTGAATTTTAAGTATCCTTGGTGCAAGAAAATAGTGTTTTCCTACTAGCTATTTCTAATAGCAATTTTGCTTTACAGTGCTCTTAAAGTGCTTTTTAAAGCTCCCCCTAAAGCTTTGACGCGGAATTTTGATCACGCTCATCCATCAACTATCCGAATGGTTTTGACAAAACGTAACTGAATAATTAATTATTTTTGATGACTGACTGAACAAAGGAAGTTAATTTTAGGATATTAAAAACCCATTTATCCGCTTACGAAATCTACCAACATGACGCGCAATAATCTCTTTATATAACTCCAATAAACCCAAATAATCATAACTCTTCCGCCCGCGGCAAACGACCACGGAAAAAATCGCCGCATTTATATATTAATATTTTTCACCCGAAATTAATTTATAACCGTGTAATATGACATGGAGGCACCAGATGGCGTAACCATTAATACGAGTCTTGGGACTCATCAATCTTGCGGCGAGATTCGCCTCCTCTCTGACACTGCGATTGCCTATAAAGAGAGAACAGAACGGAGAACGGAACCACGTACCTCTTCTTGTCGACACCGACATTCTCACTCCAAAACAACCAAACCCTCCAAGATCTATAAGAGACTATCGTCACGCTAACTGGACTGAATTCCAAAACTTCATCACACAAAATCTCCCAATGTTAGGCGAACTCGATACTAACGATAGTATCGACACCAGTGCAACCAATATCGAGAACCTCATCACTGAGGCGATCACGCACGCAATTCCACTCAAACAAATAACTTATACATCACCGGCACTTCCACAATACATCATTGCCAAAATTCAACAAAAACGACGTCTTCTACGTCAATACAAGGCCAACAGAAACCCACTAATCAAAACAGAGTACAACCGAATCTGTGCCAGGATAAAGAGGGAGATATCTGTCCTAACGGCTCGCCGGTGGGAAGAGACTACCTCAAAACTGGACTACAGAGACGGAGGTAAATTCTGGCAAAAATTCAAAGTCCTAACAAAACAAAAATTATCTCAACCATCTCATCTGTTGGTCAACAATCACATAGTCAATTCCCCAGAAGGGAAAGCCGAAGCATTCAAAAATTCGCTTCAAAACAATTTTCAAACGCCAGATAACCCGAACTTTGATCGCATATTTAAATTCAACACAGAATACATTGTAAATGTTACTCTCAACCACCACATTCCAGTCTATGATCCTATCATGGACCCCCTCACAGACAGGGAAACGGAGAGCTTTTGCCAAATCGGCAAAAACAGCGCTCCCGGACCTGATGGCATCAACCGAAGGTGCCTCAAAAAACTTCCAGAGAGTATCATCCCTCTTCTAACTAAAATATTCAATGCATGTCTCAAAAACAGCCACTTTCCTACTCCTTGGAAAGTGGCCAACACCATCATGCTTTTGAAAAAAGGCAAACCCCCAACCGACGTGGAATCCTACAGACCAATTTCATTAATCAATACTCTGGGTAAAGTTCTTGAGCTAATCCTAAAGGAGAGGCTCAATAACTTTCTCGAAAACCACAATATCATACCAAAATTCCAATATGGATTCCAGTCAGGTAAATCTACCAAACATGCATTAATAGATTTCACTACCAAAGTCACTCAAACCATCAACGACGGTTCTATCGCCATAGCCACATTTCTGGATGTGCAGAAGGCTTTCGACCAGGTCTGGCACGACGGGCTTGTTCGGAAACTTCTGGACATCGGGCTTCCATTGCAATTTACCAAAATTGTACACTCCTACCTCCACAACCGTACTGTCAGAGTGAAAATATGCGATCAAAAGTCCACCCCCTTCACTCCACAAGCTGGAGTTCCCCAGGGTTCAGTCCTAGCGCCGCTGTTGTACATCATCTACAACAGCGACATCACTAACCAAAATATCCCAGGTGCTCGGCTGTTTCTCTATGCAGACGACACGACTCTGCTCTCAACTACCTCTCGATACAACCCAAGACTCCTCTTCAGAAGAGCACAGGCTCTGTTGGACGGTGTCGGCGAATGGTGTTGTAAGTGGAGAGTCACGCTCAACGCGAACAAAACAACAACAATTGT
The DNA here is from genome assembly GCF_917563875.1 of Diabrotica virgifera virgifera. NCBI lineage: Eukaryota > Metazoa > Arthropoda > Insecta > Coleoptera > Chrysomelidae > Diabrotica > Diabrotica virgifera. The sequence continues at coordinate 194,013,836 of NC_065449.1, forward strand.
GTTTCGCGCCCCTACTGTGTCAAATAGAATCATTCGCAATGAAGACGACCAATATCCTCTGAGTTTGTTGGGAGAAAGGCTTGTTGTTAGCCCGACTGTGAACTATTTGGGAGTACTGTTTACCAGGACTCTCAACTGGGACGCAGATCTAAAGGCAACTTTAGATAGGGTAAGGAACAGGGCCAGACTTCTCAACGCTCTCTCGGGAAAAATTGGCAAGACACACAAGAAGACTCTCATTCACACTTACAAGACCTTTATTCGACCCGTCATGGAGTACAAATCATGTATCTACTCTCTTTGCTCAAGACAAAAACAAGAGAGGTTGTTGAGGACGGAGCGCAGAGTCTTGCGTAGATGTAACTATGAGCACTGGCGATATCCCTCAAACGAAATCCATAACATCTCGAACATCCCCAAAATCACCGAGAGAATAAACTCTCTGAACAGGAACTTCACAATCAAAGTAATCAACGGCCCCCCTTCCGACACACAAGAATCTCTCAAATGTTCCTGTTCATCTTCCGGCCACGTACTCTACCGAAAGCCCAAACGCAAAAAGATTCACGTACCGTCCGCTCTAATGCAAACATGCATTGACGAACTCCCGGTAGAGTACGAAAACATCCTTGAGGCTACCCCGTTAGCCTTCCGTACCCACCTCTAACATTTCCTCTTCCTTACCCCGAACAGGGAGAAGTTGGTTTTTTGCGGTTTCCCAACTTCATTGCACAATTATACCTGTTCGTCCCAAGAAAATAGCCGCAACTATTTTCTCCACTCGAACGCTCACTGTCCACGCTGCGCTCAAAGCCACCTCCTGACCGCCGACGAGGGACGCAGGTTCGCCTGTCGTTGTACAATGGTTTCTAGGGAGCTTGGTCGAAAGCAAAGCACGGACAGTACACGTAAATGTCTATGGAACCAACACCAATCCATCAAACTTTCTTCTCTGTTGACTTCTGGCCTTCTGGACAACACCGTCTGGCATAACCCAGGATCCAAGAACACCAGGACACGGCGCTTGCCCCGGTGTGGTTTTCGGACTGTTTGCTTTGCTGCCAACACAATACATTCACCTCAAACCCTGAAGAGGACAAAATCCTAAACGGGGAAGCACATTGAACGCATTTCTTCTAAACATTATCTAGACAAGCAAATCAAACAATGTGGCATGGCATGAGAACGGAAAGAGTATTACGAGGTTACAGGGTAGCGCTTAAATGTTGACCCCAAACAGAGTCTTGTTTGGAAACAATGATAGACTCTTCATGAGAAATCTGTTTATATGTAATTGGCGACAGTTTGGTTGAAATGACAATTAAACTTTGCCTAAAAAATACTTGACGTTTCGATTTCCACTCCGGAAATCGTGTTCAAAGGATTACTAAGACAATGTGATGAAAGTAGTGTGTGTAACCAATAACCGTCGGTTGTTGTTGAGGTTCAGTGGCGGCTCGTGGCCTTAGAGACAGGTTTGGCAAGATTTTTTTTATCCTCATATAGGTATACCATCTACTTAAAAGGCTTAAATCATCATAGGAGATTTTTGGTTTTTTTTTGTTTGGTTTACTTGACATTCTCTCTTGTGTCATAGTGTTTCGACAATACGTTTTGATTATTTTGAGACAAGAGAAATCCCGTTCATTTGAGGCAGAAGTTAGTGGAAATAAGAGAATTTATGAACAGTTTGTTGTAGTGAATTGCAGTACTTACTATATAAAATTATACATATTTGTAACTTATCCCACTTTCCGAAAATATTTGGATCAGCATAATTTTTAAGTCGGTCTTGACGGTCCAGTTAGCTGGGGCTCAGTCGATCGACAAGTTTAGTGGATTTGCGATTTGCGGTCGCTGGTTCGAGCCTCAGCTAGGTCATGAAATTTATAAAAGGCCAACGCCGTAGTATAAAACTCAATAGAGTCTACGGCTTGGTCTGGAATAAACTGGCGTCTGATCGGCCTATGGAGGAGCGGTACGGGAAGGGATAAGGGCTTCCGGCTTGGTGATACTCCTCCATAGATCCCTACCGAAGGGCGTTGACGCCTAAGAACGGTGTATACACATAATTTTTAAGTAACTTGTAAATAAATATATTGGAAATTTTTTGGCGAAGGTAGCTTTTATATTTTGAATTATCAAAGAGGTCAAAAATTTGCAAATCTTCAAAATTCGAAAAACGAGTATCTATTTGCATAATAGCAGGAATCCAAAATTTCAAAATATACTCGTTTTTCGAGATATGTATCATGCCGTTGTCTTTTTTGGGGTGGTTCGAAAATATCAAACGAATCCAAAACGTCACTGCGTATATATTAGAAACTTCTACTGACATTTTGCACTAGCTTTCTTATTTTATTTTTGGAATAAATAATGACAATTAACTGATTTTGAACAACAATGAATATCAAATGGGTTTGGGATTTAAAATTTCTTAAAAATATTTAAAGGAATATTAAAAGAGTAATCATTTAATAAAGTTCTTAAACCGAGATATCTCCGTTCTGCTTCACGGATCGAGATATCTCCGCTTTCAAAATCGTCGCCTGCGATAATAAAATAAAAAACTTCCAAAAAGCTGTTCACAAAAATCTGCTACAGTGAAAACTAACCGAGATTTAAAATTTCATCGCGTCTGACAAACTCTTTGCATTTTTTTTTTTGTTCTAAAACAGTAGTCCGTTTAGGCGAACTAAAATGGCAAGAAAAGACGATATTCTTTATTTCTTAAACGTATCCTGCAAAACTATGTTCATTCTATGCGCATGACAGTGAGTAAATAAAGCTTGGGGTGCAATAGTTTTAACTTTTGCCTGGAGTTGGAGACCATTCAATTCACCTACAGCACGGCAGCGCCGTCGTAAATTTGCCTTACCAATTTATTTTTGATATCCATAAATTTTAATTTGATCTCTGATCTGTCCTTTAAAACACCAAAAATATATTCTGCCTTATTGCTTTTACTGACGTCTGTAAAACCTAAAAACCTCTCATAAATATTACCACGTAACATCTATCGAACAACAATTGATAGTAGTTGTGAATGACATGATAATCAGAAGTTTCATCTACTTCTAGCGAAAAGCAAATGGTTTTCAGAATCTCAGATTCAATAATGTTATTCAAAATGTAACTAATTGATTATATTAGTTCATTCTGTACTGTTTTAGACACGCCGCTAAATATCTTCGAATCAGAAAAAAAATTGGAAAATTTCAAATCGTATTTCTTAAACAATTTTATTAGTTCTCTATAATTACTTTGATTTAACGAATGCTCCGATTCATCATTTCCCGTAAATGATAATTCCTGAGAACTTAAATAAATTACAATATCAATTAAACGACGTGATTATTTTTTACAATTTCTGCCGATGCTTCCAAGTGAAATATCGGCAGATTTAAATATGCCGTACCTGCCGCTTAATGCCTACGGAGAGAAATATATTATACGTTTGGTTGCTCTTCAACTCGTATTTCGTTGAGTTTTACGTGTAAATAGTCAAGCACGCGATGAGCTGGGGTCGGCTTGCCGAAAACAGTCAGATGAATGGCTCGGATCATTCATTTTTTGAAAAGTCTCTTATGCGCAGGGATCACTTAACGCTCGGATTAGCCGAATCCTTTTAAAAACCATGAATAAAATTAAGTCTGTATTATCTGACAGATTTTTTTATTTCACAGATACAAATGACATCAACTCTGATTAAATTAAATATTAAAAAAAATCTATATCTATAAATGGTCGGCACTGCCGACCCTGCCGACCCTGACCGGCCGCCACTGTTGAGGTTATATGACTATCCTTTCAATAACGTCAGTCACCAGAAACTAGACTCTTCTCAAACGCTTCTTAACAGAACTGGAGCATAAATAGGTCAAAAAGCGGCGGTGAAAGAAATAGTAGACACGAAACACATCGACTTAATGATGTTAAAAGCACAAACACCAGAAATTACCATAAACGAAGAAGTTCACATAAGGAAGCATTAGGTACGAAAGACTTAAAAAAGTAAAGAGCAGGAAAGTGAAGATGGAATACCAAATGAATTGTTGCAATATGTTGGAGCAGTAATGACGGGTCAACTGTCAATATTAATTAGCAAGATTATAAAACACAATTAAATACCAGAAGTATGGATGACAAACGAGCTAATCTTATCATTCAAAAAGCGCGAAAGAAAGAACCACAAAACTACAGTAATCAATTTGTTAAATACTACGCTGAAACTTACAACCGCGTAATAGGTGGAATGACAATCTCCCATACAAACAACAACCGGCCAATAAACTATCAAAATTGCTTGTATGAAGGAAGAAGAAAATATAATAATGTGTTCCAATATAAATATATATATATATAAAGATATATTATTAGAATTAGATAATCTGAGCGTATGATTCTGGTTCTAAAAATAATACTCTTCCGTGGACCAAAAATCTACCACACTGTTATATGAGCAAGCATATTGCTAATCATGTACAAACTTGTCAGCACAAACGAGTACAATGTCGAACAATCCCCTTTGGGATATGATGTTAGATAATATTGACCCTTTTAACCCTTACACTAACAAGGTTGAACGAAGATTTTGGCTAAATCAATTTCATGTTATATATTTTTCATTAATAAGTCCTTGGATTTTTGAGTTTATGAAAACCTTTTGACATTTATGAAGAAAAAATTTTGCCGCAGAAAAAAGGGATCAGACAACAACAATGGAATCTACGTAAAATAGATGTAATAGATCTAAAGAACAGACAAAACGAACATACCTAAAAAAAATTTGAATACAGGGTGTTTCAGAACAAGGTAACGCCGTCTCTTAGATACGTAAAAAAACTGAAAAATAATTGAGGTTTGCTCAGTAAAAATTTTTTGTAACGATATCCTTTTCAAGATACAGGACGTTAAAAACCAAAAAATTTACACATTTACACAAAACATTTACATTATTTTAGTAAAAAACAAATAGTACGTCACTGAGGTATTTCAAATTAAAAATCATGTCTGTATAGATCAAATCTACTGATTCCCTTGATCAGTTTGAGACAAAAAATCTATCTTCTCTTTTTTTATACGACGCGCCTCAATTATGCTAAAAACAAAACATCGTAATTTCTTCAACGCCCTGTATCTTGAAAACGGATGGCGCTACAAAAATTTTTTACTAAAGAAACTCCAAATATTTTTCATTTATTTACCTATTCCAGAGAAGGTGTTAACCTTTTTTAAACACCCTATATTATAATGTTCTAAACGTTGAATTCTAGTTGCACCATGTATGATTCTTATACAGTAGGAAAAATGAAAGAATACCCATGAACGAACATATAAAACAAGCTGTATTTTCCTGTCACAGTGTCACACAAAAAATTAGCCAGCGCAACTACATGTAATAATTTTTGTTACATGTACTTGCACTGGGCAATTCTCTTTGTGACACGGTGACAGGAAATACAGTTGAGTCCGCGAGTCTTTACCCGTGCGTCATCATTTAAAGCATACGAAATAAGTCGGAAATCTATTTCATGCAACAACAACTGACAGAAAGTGGCTACTGTTCCGATTACGGGTTTTATTATAAAATTTGACGTTATCAAATATATAGAATGTCAAATGTAAGTTTTGCTTCAAAATTTTTGTGCAGAATTACAGCTACATTTGAAGTAGCTTAATAAATTATTTTATTATTATTGATTAATAAATAAATAAACAATTTATAAAAAAATTCAATAACATATTTTATTTTTGTTATTTTATTTACTTTGACGGAAATATAAACACAATCATTTCTTTTCTGTGTGAATGACGTTAGCTTTGTATGTTTTAAATATTAATTGCCAAAATATAATTATTTACCTTAAAATTTCAAAGCCCAATATAAAATTAGTGGTGAAAACAACTGTTTGTGTAATAGAAAGAAACTTCAAAACGCAAAAATTCGACAAAAACCGCAAAAAATTCAACTGACTGACAGCCATAAAAGTAAACAAAGCAGAAACGTCAAACAAATTGTGCTTAAAATATGAAAACATACCGCATCGTCTTTTTTTGTACCTATCTCTTTTCAATGCACTGAGTCTAGATGGTTCATAAAAATAACATGTGTTTTTACTTAATAACAAACGGCAGCTGGTTTGTCATGAGTTTCATGCGTGGAAGAGAATGATGCTAAATAAAAAGTATGTGTTTTATCTCGCCAGGTATTAATGACGCACGGGTAAAGACTCGCGGACTCAACTTGTACAGTGTGTTTTATATGTTCGTTCATGGGTATTCTTTCATTTTTCCGACTGTATGTAATGGTGAAAAATGTATCGCTATGTAATATTACGAAAAACAATAGACCAAGTTTAGTTTATGGAATATGAAAATGTATACGAATGCTTGAAATGAATGTTGCAACGTTCAAAAGTTCTGGAATATTTTTAAATCTTCCGCTTTTAGGGAGAGTTGTTCATTGATAGTGAAATTTTTAATGCCAATTTTTCTTTCCTTTATCAACAAAAAAAGCTACTGACAAACAAATTTAACAGGTATATGTTTAGAAAATATATATTAAAATAATATCTCTTTGTTTCAATTATTTTTGATTGTTTAAATGTACTATAGAAAATCATTGCATCGCGATGTTTTCCCTTAAATAGGCAGGGTGTTGATATTTGGTTAAAAGTTGTGACTGCATAGCCCCACTGAAGGGGCATAGATGCAGAAATAGCTATCTGGAGATGGTGGTCCAACTCTGAATCAAATAAAAACAAAAACTGCCTTTACCTTTTTCATCGTTACTCAGATTTGAGTACCTGAAACTGTCTTTCGGTCTTTTTCCTAGACTAAAAGAAGGTAAATGTGGGCCAGTGTCATTTATTTGCTTTCTTCTATATTCGTCGTCTCTTGTGCTTATATATTGTAAAAGCCAGATATACAGGATGCAGCCAGAAAGCAGTTTCTTAACGAAAATTCTTGGATTTAAAATATTGTTTATTATTTTTATTTCAATTATTTTAATTGTTTAAATGTAGTAAACTTTGTATTTAGGGTTTTCGCCTTCCTCGTATTACGAGAGATGTCGCTGTTTTTGCGTCTCAAAGGTGGAATCATTGCATCGCGATGTTTTCCCTTAAATAGGCAGGGCGTTGATATTTGGTTTAGAGTTGTGACTGCATAGCTCCACTGAAGACGCATAGATGCAGAAATAGTCTGCTATCTGGAGATGGTAGTCCAACTCTGAATCAAATAAAAACCAAAACTGCCTTTACCTTTTTCATCTTTACTCAGATTTGAGTACTTGAATCTGTCTTTCGGTCCTTTTCCTAGACGAAAAGAAGGTAAATACGTAACCAGTGTCCTTTATTTACTTTCTTCTATATTCGTCGTCTCTTGTGCTTATATATTGTAAAAGCCAGAGATACAGAATGCAGCCAAAAAGCAGTTTCTTAACGAAAAGTCTTGGATTTAAAATATTGTTTATTATTTTTATTTCAATTATTTTAATTGTTTAAATGTAGTAAATTTTGTATCTAGGGCTTTTCGTCTTCCTCGTATTACGAGAGATGTCGCTGTTTTGCGTCTCAAAAGGTGGAATCATTGAATCGCGATGTTTTCCCTTAAATAGACAGGGTGTTGATATTTGCTTTAGAAATGTAATTGCATAGCTCCACTGAAGACGCATAGATGCAGAAATAGCTATCTGGAGATGGTGGTCCAACTCTGAATCAAATAAAAACAAAAACTGCCTTTGCCTATATTTTTTTGTATTTTATATGCCGATTTTATGTCGTGCTTTATTTCGAGGCAATATTTTGTAGTGATAACTCCAAGAATGAACTAGTTGGCAGTGAATTGTTGCATGAAATGTTACTTATTGCTTACTAAAATAATAATATAATTATAAAATTATAGAATTATACACGTAAAATTATAGTCTAATTTTAAACGCCACTGAAATTACTCCTCCTTCTCTTAAAATTCCGTAATAATCTACGAACTTCGAAATGAATCACTGACAACTATTTCGTTCTCTGACAATACTTATTTGTACCTATCACAATTGAATTTTAAAAGAGGCGCATCCTTGATCTGTAAGAATCCGGTTGTCCATCCAAACTTTCGGGTAGCAGTTTGTCATCAGTGTCATCACTCAGGTTGTCTAAAGAAGAAGCCTATATTTTTATCATCGTGGATCTGGTGGACCTCGAGCAGGTTCGTAATCACGTAACCACGTGAAGATCGTAATTTGAGCGTAGCAGATTTAAAACACAGAGTTTCTACAACACGGTTGTTTGGAAATGATGTTTGGAAGTTTTACAACTTTTGAACCCAAATTTTTTGTGATAACTGGTTATTGATGGAATAATTTGGTTATTGATTAAATTTAAATACTTGTCACCAGTCGAGTTTCTGACTATGAAAAATGATCCTCTAAGCCTATTTTCGACAATTTCCATCCAAACATTAAACTTTTTTTGATGCCGGATATGAATCTACTTGATAAATTCAATGAGAATTTTATTTGGCCAATAGTTATGGCTGTAAACCTTTTTCATTTAAACAAAAATTTGCCTCATTGGAAAACACTACATGGCTGCAAAATGTTCGTCGTCATTATAAATGTCCTTCAGTCGCTCAAACAAAACCCCAGTGTGGGGAGCCAATGACCAAGTCCAAAAACCAAGAACGATGGCTCACATTGGTACCTACTTAAACAAAAGAAAGGTAGTTACATCAAAGAGATAGGCGCATAACGCCATCCCTACTAAAGTGGCATCACCGTAGAAAGACCTCTCTTGAATGTCTCATTAGGATAAAAAAAAGTAAATCTCCCATATCTGCGATTGGGGATCAGGGAGGTGCCGACTCTACACGACGTGACTTATTTGGTCTTCGGACATGACAATACCCTACTACGAGATTATCATGTCTTCTTGGGCTGGGATTTTACTTTTTTGTATGTCTGATACCTGTACCTGTACCCTGATAAAATCATTATGCGACAATTCTTGAACCAAGTGAGCTTTGTATTTTGTCAATATCTTCTTTACAGAACCACGACTTAATAAGTAATATTTATACCACGGCTTAGGCCAAATTTGTTGTGAAGGTTTAAGATGATCCCTTTAAATAAATTGCAATGTTTTGTCTAATAACTTCTTTCGTTGGGGTTCATGATCTTCCTGTTTTTGGCAAATTTTTAACCATCCCGGTGGCATTAAAACATTGCAATGTTTTAGTAACCATTAAACTTTAAGGCAAATCGTTAACAAATTACAAACTTTTCCATGAGTTCACAAGATCATCATAACCGATCATCATTAAGGTGATACAGTAGCGATCAACAGGTAGCCAAAACGCGTTCCAAGATTGCGGCTATAATTTTGAATATTTTTTCGAGATATTTGGCACACGTATTCATAATATAATAAAGAATGGCGGTACAGAGCCCAATTTGAAAAATATATTAATATGTGGAAATTACTCTGTAATTTAATACAATATTAAAACTTTGGAAGCGGAAGTGCAGCGGCATGGGTATACAATTAAATAATAACAACCTGTACACTTTATGTTTTGCTGATGATCAAATTGTGATTGCCAACGATTATGACGATCTGGAATACATGACTCGGAAATTAATCGAAGAGTACAAAAAATGGGGATTAGAAGTTAACATAGAGAAAACAATGTACATGAACATCGGTGGCAACGAACAGAATCTAGTTTTAAACGACGGACAACACATTAAGTACAACAATAAATATTCTTATTTAGGAGTAGAAATCATGGACGACGGCAAATCAGATCAGGCTATAAAAAAACGAAACACTCAAGGTAGAAGGGCCATATCTCAACTAAATAGTATTATTTGGGATCAACATATATCCAAAAAAAAATAAACATCGAATATACAACACTATTATAAAGAGCATAGTAATGTATGGAAGTGACGTGTGGCAGTTAAAGACAACTACTGAAAGAACACTACAAGCCACGGAGATGGACTACTGGAGACGTGCCGCAGGAAAATCAAAACTCGAAAGAATTAATAACGAACGTATACGAGAGATTATGGGAGTCACACATACGATTGTCGAAGATATAAGAGTACAACAACTAAAGTGGTATGGACATGTGCAGAGAATGCCAGAACACCGTCTGCCAAAACAGATTCTAGATTGGTCACCACATGGTAAGAGAAAAAGAGGCCGACCCAGAAAGAGCTGGAGAGAAGGAATAGACAGAGAGATCCGAGAGAGAGGTTTAGACGAAGACCTTTGGGAAGATAGAGATGCATGGAGATTGGGCATCGGAAGACGTCAGAGGACGTTTTAAACCGATTATATATATATATATATTAAAAAAACGAGCCTGTACCGCCATTAAGAAGAACAAAAAAATACACTTTCTTCAAATAAACTTTTTTATCCGATGCCTAGATTTTGTGTCATTTTGGAACTACTAATGAAATAAAAAATTTTAGTAGTTCCAAAATGACACAAAATCTAGAAATAGGATAAAAAAGTTTATTTAAAGAAAGTGTATTTTTTTGTTTTTCTTAATGGCGGTACAGGCTCGTTTTTTTAATATTGTATTTAATTACAGAGTAATTACCACATATTAATATATTTTTCAAATTGGGCTCTGTACCGCCATTCTTTATTATATTACGAATACGTGTGCCAAATATCTCGAAAAAATATTCAAAATTACAGCCGCAATCTTGGAACGCGTTTTCGCTACCTGTTGATCGCTACTGTTTCCTCTTAATAATTAATATTTCAGTACGACTTTTTTTTAATTAAATAAACCATTTTTCCATAACTCATTTTATGAATTGGTTTTGGAACAGTTACCTACTAGATAGTACTCGTTATTTATTTCTTTCTACATTATTTTGATACAAAAAAATATCTTAAGATACAGGTTTAAGTTTATATTCTCATTGGACTAGTAAATAAACCAATAGGCTTTTACATTTTCAGGATGTGAACAGCCAGCCTTTTGAAGAAATTTTTTTATAATTATTATCTGATTGGTCTTAGTACATAAGTGAACTTATAAACTTTCTAGTTTTAACAATTTTTTCTGCCATGCTAGCTGTGTATGAATTAGGGATAACAAGTTATATTAGAATCTCCAAAAATATACTGATTGTCCTTTTTTAAATTAAATAATTTAAGGGGGTTTCCTGTGAAACTGGAAGCGGTGTAGTAACAAAAAATCCCAAGATAAATTTAGAATTAGTTTCACGGTAAGGAGATCAACTTTTTCTCTTTCCTGTTCAACTGTTCAATATTACAATACTCATACATAATTTTGTTAAGCTCAAATGAATATCTCATCCTGAAAAGTCGTAATATTGTTTTTCTCTGTTCGTACGGCCACTTTGATCTCTCCAATTTTTTCCAGTTTTATTTGCATGTATATTGTTTACCGAGTAAATAAAAAAGCTGATTTTTTGTAATCACGACTATCATCGAAACCATTGTTAACATACAGCGAACAATAAAAAATTCCTTTGGCCATCTTGCCGGAAGCCAAATAATTTCGAAACACCGCAGAATCAATGTTTGATTTTCATCTCGCTCTGTATTAACTCTTCACATCTGTTAGGTACTTACTCCGTACAATGCAAATCAAACAGGACCCGCTCCATACCGCAAACTTGTTTAAAGATCTCATTTTACTTTCAAAATGTACACACCGCGTCTAAAACTGCAAGTATATAAATATTGTAAAACTGTAATTAGGTAGTTGTAGTGCTGCCGCTTTATGGCTCGAATTGCACCAGTGGCGTATCGCTGTTAATATTTCGCACATCTAGTTCAATAGTGCCACAAGTGCAAAAAACAATATTCTCGAGAAATGAGCAAAACGTTCTGTAGTAAACGCGTTTTGCCCTGTAAATAATTTATTTTGAGAATGACTGGCTTCAAAATTACAATTTAGGTAGCAAATTATACACTTATTGGCTGGATCTTATTACAATTTATTAAAAATACAACGTTATTATTATTTTGATAGTTATGGCGATATTGCATTGTGAAGAAAGTCATTTATAAAACGATACCTAGGAGATACGGCGGCAATATAATGAAAAAATCAATTGATTTTTGTAGTTGTGGCCGTATTGAATTATATCGGTTGTATTGTGGCAGTGTATATTATCGCCACATCTCTCTTGATTTTTGCAGTTGTGGCCGTATTGAACGTATTGAATTACATCGGTTGTATTGTGGCGCAGTGTATATTATCGCCACATCTCCCAGTTATGGCCATATTGCATTTTCAAAACCTCCAAAAACCCTACAGTGAAATACCGAAGTAACTTACTTTATACTTATCCAAAACAATATTTTAGTTCAGGCTGTATTGCATTAGATGGGCCATTATATAGGCAATATTTTACAGCCTTAACCCAAAATTCGAATTTTTTGCAGTTGTGGCACAATTGAACTAGGTGTGCGATTTTATGTTATCGAGTAGTCCATAAGTTCAGTTAGTATAGTTGATACTAAAAATGTTACACTCAGTGTATAACACAAAGATGAACAAAGGCATCGTTGCTCAGAATAGGAAGGGATGTGGGGGTGGTTTTTTGGATCATTCTTGCGAGCCCTTAGAAGCAGGAATAAAAATAAAATACATAAACAAAACACATTAAAAACATACAGTGGTCCTGTTTTTACCAAAACTCCAAAACTTATAAAAACACTATTTAACTGACCTACTGCGAATACTTGACTATAATCATATATCAATTACTGCCTAGAACCACTGGAACCGAACCTTAATTCCAAACCTTTAATTTTACGTAGGTTATTTTTTAATAATTTTAACTTCCAGTCGTGTGGTAAGATTTTTCGTCACGTGTTTAATTCTGTTCAATCAGATTATCAATATAGTGGGAATTTTCTAAATACTATATACTGGAAAATAATTGATAGGTAGATTGTGTCGGTTTAATTACAACGAATTTCATAGTTTTCACAACTGTCATATTTAAGTAAATTAACCATAATAAACTTTTAGTTCTGCATCTAATGTCAAATTGTCACGAGGGCAACACAAATCGGCAATTTTAAGCGTTCGAGTTTACTTCGGCAAAATTATTCCATGAATAAAACTGTATTTATAACTAATTTGAACTAATATTATATTGATATCTTTGTCTGAATGTTTGCTAAAGACTTGCATTTTGTATGTTAGTACATATTAAAAAATAACTTGTCGAATATCACACGATAGTAACAATAGATAAGCAAATAATGTTCCAATTTTTCTCCCAAACTTGTTTCCATTCCGCAATAGTCGCTTGAGCCCTCCGGGCTCTCGTGTCTATTGCCAGGCAACAAGTTTTCGAAAAATTGTCGCATTATTGTCAATTTATTATCACTCTCTTGCGATATTAATGTTGGAAATAAGACATGTGCAGCAGATCATTAGACAGGTATTTCGGTAGATTATTTCATTCATATGAGATTCTAACCAATAGAAAGCTACAGAAATAAAAATTAAACTGATAATTTTTGATAATATCCCGTCGTCAAGTATATTACGTCAGATACCCTTCGTTGCTACGAAAAAATGCATTCAGTGACATTAATGACAATTAATGTTTTAAAAATTATAAAAGTGATGACTTTCAACCGTCAAAGATTTACAACAACTGTGTGTTTAATTGTACTAATTTGTACTTACATAAATAAGTTACAATAAAATTTTGGTTTTGAACAGTTTTATTCATGAAATAATCGCAACAAATTGCACTCGATCTCTAAAATTATTATCGAATTTTTGCCCTCGTGATACTTTGACATAATTTCACTCCCCTTCGGGTCGTGAAATTAAAACTGTCAAAGTGTCACTCGGGAAATATTCGATAATTTTAGAGCTCTTGTGCAGGTACTACTGATAATTCAGGCATATGTTATTATTTTTTTTTTTTCATAGTAACTCTATTCTTGTGAAAAAATGTCAGTATATTGACAGTGTTACTCCTCGTAAAAACTAAACGTTACGCTTATGTTTTGCTAGTGTCAATTTTAAATTTTTCCCTAAGCCTCACAATGTACGTTAAGGCGAAATTTGCAACATTAATAGGAAACTTTATTAAATGTAACTTAAATCAACCAAATTTTAAATTAATAAGTTTATAAATTAAAACTTTACTACTTTTACTTTGTCTTACTTGTCAGCAATAATTATTTATTTAATTGTTCAACATGACATCCACCAACGTGCATACAATTATTATAAAGTCTCTGTTTGAAATTATGACGAACTATTTGAAAAAATTCAGGCGTTACTAGACTATATTCATGCACTGTTCACCATCTTAGTTCTTCCAATTAATTAGGAATGGTATTATAAATCTTGCTTTTTAAGTACCTAATTCGAGAGCAAGAAATGCAGAAAAGTTCAATCAGAGAATCTTGCTAATCATTGAATAGAACTTCTTCGTGCAATCCATTGTCAAGGAATCCGTTCATTAAGGTATCGCCTTACATTTATACTATAATAGGGAGGTGCGCCATCTTGTTGGAATAACATATCATCTCCAGGTACTAATAGTCTAAGAGCTAGAGCCGAAAAATCATCTTCATAAGTAATATGGAGTTATGTGAAATGTGTCTATTGTATATTCGTAATTATAACCCCTTTCAGGCTGACACCTCACTGGATACAGGAAGTAGCAATAAGGGATGAAAGGGGAAAGTTAGTGTAGTCTTTAAAGGTTTTCACCTCCTATTTTGTTAAACCTCTATCGATTTGCATGAAAATTGGTGACTAGTTAGATCATATCCCAAGAAATAAAAATGATTTGACGCCAACTTGCACTTTTACCCCGGGGGTGAATACCACCCCTTCTCGGGTAAAAATAACCCCACAAATCGATAGAGGGACAAATTATATGTAAAATTTGTTATATCATGTTATTAAAATAAATCAATACTTTTTGAGTTATTAAAGATCAAAGATTTGTCTGTTTAAGAGCACAAGCGTGAAGTTACGGATGATAAAAAGAACATATTAATTATTTGTCTGTTACTAAAATATTATTTTTATATTATTTCGATATTATAAATTTAGCAAAAGTGTATTCGAATATGTCAAATGTACTCATTATTGGACACCCCCAGTTTCTGGACATATTCAGTTTATGTTGATAGAAAAAATTCAATTAAATATCGAAATAATACAAAAATAATATTTTACTAACATACAATTAACTATTAATATGTTCTTTTATCATCCGTAACTTCACGCATATGCTCTTAAATAGACAAATCTTTGATCTTTAATAACTCAAAAAGTACTGATTTATTTTATTAACATGATATAACAAATTTTACTTAAAATTGGTTCCTCTATCGATTTGTGGGGTTATTTTTAATAAAAATTTTTTCACCCGCGGGAAGGGGTGGTATTTACCACCAGGGTAAAAGTGCAAGATGACACCAAGTAAGTTTTATTTCTTGACGTATGCTCTAACTAGTCACCAATTTTCATTCAAATCGATGGAGGTTTAACAAAATAGGAGGTGAAAACCTTTAATGACTGCACTAACTTTCCCCTTTCATCCCTTATTGCTACTTCCTGTATCCACTGAGGTGTCAGCCTGAAAGGGGTCATAATTGTCAATATACAATGGACACATTTCACATGCCAAACTCCATATTACTTATGACGATGATTTTTCGGTTCTAGCTCTCCGTCTATAACTGTTTACATCTATCGTATTTTCGATTACATCTATCTAAACCTGATCTATCGTGGCCTCTAATAATTCTAGAAAAGTATTATTCCTCATAAATTCTTGCACATATACGTTTAATTTAAATCGCTGATGGGTATGTGTTTCATGGAAAAATCTAGAATCATCATCGGCCCGATAATGAAAATGCTTTTTGCAAATGTCGATTTACAGTGCTTTAAAAAATGAATTATCATTTATGGTAGGGGAGCAAAGTATGCTAAATGTGCAGTCACTCGAGCGCTTTAGAGACCTATTGGGTTGTGAAGAGTAGGTCCTAAAACCAAAAAAAGTTAAGTAACATTTTCCATTTTAGTGGGCGCTTGCCATTTTTAAATTTAATTTTCCATTTCCTACAATTGTTTTTTCCGATTATAACGCCATCTATGCATAATTCGAAAAAATGTCTCGAATAAAAGTTACTTATTTTTTCGTAAGGAATCCAAATCTGCAATAAAAAATGGGGGCTCCTATTTAAGATTTTAAAGTAACCCCCCACCCCACCTCCGTGGGGGGTCGTGTTTGGTGCCATTCGATAGATTTTTTAAAAATATTAAATAAGTGTATTTCACAGTTTTTCGATCTGATGTTCATTTCGCGAAATATCGCGGGATTCGTATTTAAAATATTAAATTTACCCCCCACCCCTCTCCGTAAGAAGTCGTGTTTGGTATCATTAGATAGATTTTTAAAAATATTGAGCACATATTTTTTACTTTTTCGGTCTGTCATTCATTTCACGAAATATTCGCTTTTTTCTTGTGAAATTTTGGGACACACCCATTTCCATACGCCCGGCTCAAATCGTCAGATTTTTGAAATATACACTCTTTTGCATGTACTTAACTTACTTTATCTTAATCTGACAATTTCGAGTTTTTTTAAGGATAGATTTTTATTTTCGGGCCCCCCTTAACGAACTCCCCTGTGTTAAGAGCCAATATATGGTAGATGTACATCTGCAGGGTACCAGGTTTCTCTCTATATGATAATCTGACGCGCTCGAGTAACTGCAAAAATCCCCGCTTGGGCTCCCCTACCATTATTTTCTCAGTCATATTTTCACAAAACTCTAATCGTCTGTTTTAATTATCTTCATCTATTTTCTGTTCCAAGTGTATCCTTTAGGGATGAAATTTGTAATGTTTTAGTACTTTGCAAACAGTAGTGAGCAAACAACAAAATTCTTAGGCTCTTTTTTTAGTATGTACTTTTTTTGAGTGGCCTATTTTTCTTAAGTCTTTTCATATTTTTTCACACTATATTTCAAATTTCGAATTTGCTTCATAAAATATCCCACAAATTTTACTTAAATATTGCAGCTAAAAATTATTATAGCCCTTTTAGTTTTTCATTAACTTTCTGTTTAATCGCTCCATTACATACGCTTACGAAAGAAAAATCGTAATACGAAGTCTATTATTATGCAAAAAGAGGCTTTTAGATATTCCAGTCATCTTCGGAAATCGGTATATTAATTAGATGGGACGCTTACTATGCAGGTCCGCAAGTGGCCATTAATACTAATAGAAACGGCGACGACTTAGTTAAACTCTAAATGAATCTATGCGCTCTTTATAAATTTTGCTATGAAGTCTGCACGTACTTTGAAAGACTAACAATTTGACTAACTAAAATGTTTTTTATGTAAAAATCAATTGATTTGCCATGTTGTCGCTTAATTAAAAATAGTGTTTATACTTATGTACGCACGTAAGAAGTTTTAAGTTATACTTCTTTTTAGTCATTAAAAATAGTTTTTAAATTTTTTAAAAAGAAGGAAAAAATATTTATAGATAATAATACATTTTATTTGATAAACTCATGAGAGAGATGGTTTTGACATAACAAAAGAATGTTATTAATATTTCTCAATGCAAATCTTTGTTTAGCCGACTTAAAAGGGAGAGAATATTTTTAGACAGTTTCACTGATATGGGCATAGCAAAAGAAATTAGTATAGTTTTTATAGAAGTTATTTGATCACGTGGTTTGAATATAGTACAGGAAGATGTCACGTTTCATTCGAATTACGGTTGTGTTGCATTGTGTTTGATAAAATCACGAGAGAGATGGTTTGGATATATCCAAGGAATGTTATATATTGTTTAATATTTCTCAATGCAAATCAATGTTTTTCCGACTTAAAAGTGGAAGAATATTATTAGTCAATTTCGATGGTAACGGCCAGGCGAAATAATGATTAGTATGGTTTTTGTAGAGGATATTTGATCAAGATATAGTACACGATGTCACGTTTCGTCATTCAGTATTCTTATACTATAAATAACGGTAATAATTATTGATTTTTAAAACAATGTCCGTATTAAACTAGCTGAAATGATTTGCTTGTTTGTAAAAAAAAATATAAATTTAGGTACTTACATGGAAAATGAATCTTTGTAAATCAAACGAAGACTCTAATACTTCTATATGGAAATATTATTTTCTACACAATGACAAAGACCAATTTCCCGGTGAAATAAACAGTGAACTCCTGGCCTCTGATACAAACAAATTATTTTCCAAAGTTTGTCTTCAAATATCCCGGAATAAAACTTGTTATGCATTTCGACTAGTTTCAAGTTCTCTGTTTACCCAGGTATAACCATACCAACAGGCACCGCTAGGAAAACATTCCACTCCACCCGCGGTTCAGAGAACCCGTATGAAACGAGTCTGTGTACTCTATACAGAGTATGCCATTAGTAAAATAAGAAAATCTACGATTTCGTTTTGATTAAAATCTGTCTTCCTCCATCCCCGATAGTGCTATTTCTAGGTCTACCTGTTGTCAAGGACGCTCTGGGGAAGACAGATTTTTACCATCACGACCGTAGATTCTCGATATAAATTAAAACAATTTATATAGCAGTATGGTTAGAACGCCCTCTAACGGAGAATAACTATCGGTGGATGGAGGAAGACAGATTTTAATCAAAACGAAACCGTAGATTTTCTTATTTTACTAATGCCATACTCTGTATAAAGAACACAGACTCGTTTCATACGGGTTCTCTGAACCTCAAAGTGGAATGTTTTCCTAGCGGTGCCTGTTGGTATGGTTATACCTGGGTAAACAGAGAAATTGAATCGAGTCGAAATTCATTTCGCTTATTCTCCATTAGAAGGCGTTCTAACCATACTGCTATATAAATTGTTTTAATTTATATCGAGAATCTACGGTCGTGATGGTAAAAATCTGTCTTCCTCAGAGCCTCCTTGACAACAGGTAGACCTAGAAATAGTACTATCGGGAGATGGAGGAAGACAGATTTTAATCAAAACGAAACTGTAGATTTTCTTATTTTACTACTGCTATACTCTGTATAGAGTACACAGACTCGTTTCATACGGGTTCTCTGAACCTCAAAGTGGAATGTTTTCCTAGCGGTGCCTGTTGGTATGGTTACACCTGGGTAAACAGAGAACTTGAATCGAGTCGAAATTCATTTCGCTTACTCCCCGTTAGAGGGTGTTCTAACCATACTGCTATATAAATTGTTTTAATTTATATCGAGAATCTACGGTCGTGATGGTAAAAATCGGTCTTCCTCAGAGCCTCCTTGACAACAGGTAGACCAATAAATACTACTATCGGGAGATGGAGGAAGACAGATTTTAATCAAAACGAAACCGTAGATTTTCTGATTTTAAAACTTGTTATGGTTAGTCCCCTTCAGCCAAAAATCAGGATCAGATGGTTCCCGAAACCATGTCACGCAAGGAAAGCAAATAACTTACAGTTTCATCTCACATTTATCTGACTTCAAAGATATATTTCTGGGAACGTGGAACAACACTTCCACTCACAAACTTTTTTGTTAACTTTTGATTTTTCTATCAAATCACGACTTTTGCAAAAATTTTATTCCAAGCTCCCGCTTTTCTCCGGTCTCCAGCTTTTATCTCCTATTTACTCATATCTTACCCTACTTCCTAGCCAATTCGCGTCGCTTAATTTCTACCCACCGCCAGATCTTTTGCACATAACCCAATCTCTCTTTTCTTTAGGATGAAATTCCACCAAACTTCCATGTAAATTAAACATTTACTTATTCTATTTACAAAATTCATTACGAAATTATCAAAAAAAGTATTTTCCTAATTTCTGTACTGTCCGAACACTATCCATTGTCTATTCATCATTATCACCTTTGGCTTTTACAACTCTTCGTGAGTCTTTCCTGCGTTTACTATTGTCTTCCATTGGTTTTGATCCTGTGCTACTATTTCCTATGGTCTATTTCCACTTCCATCTTCTCCAGATCTTCTCTGACTGCATCTTTCTACCCTTTTCTAGGCCGTTCTGCCGATTTTCTACCGTCTGGTCTTTCCCAAAATACATTGCTAATCAGTCTGTCGTCATCACTTCGTACCACGTGGCCTGCCCATCTTAGTCTATTGGCTTTTATGTATCTGACGATATTTCCCTGCCCGAAGAGAGTCTTTAGTTCATTGTTGTATCTGATCCTCCATTCATTTGTTACACTGTCCCTGCAAGGACCATATTTATATAACTCGCAGGATTTTGCGTTTCGATACTAATAGTTTATTGATTTCTTCCTTTCTCAATGTCCATGTTTTTCTTTCGTATGTCACTGCTGGTCGTATTATGGTTTCTTCTATTTGGATTTTCGGCATCTCGGATTTTGAAAAAACCATAGAGTTCGGCGTCGACACCCACCACATATTCGTTGACTTCAAAGCCGCATACAACTCCGTTAATAGAAAGAAACTTCTACTTGCTATGGTAGAATTTCAAATACCGTTTCATCTTGTCCAATTAACTGAACTTACACTCACAGGTGCAGAGAGCATGGTAAAAATCCAAAACGATCTCTCAAGACCCTTCCATTGCAAAAATGGACTAAGACAGGGTGATGGACTATCGTGTCTCTTATTTAACCTGGCATTAGAAAAAATAATTCGAGAGTCCCAGATTACTACGAATGGTACTATCTTTAACAAATCAGTACAAATTTTCGGATACGCAGATGACATAGACATCATAGGTAGGTCCACAGAATCTCTGACTGAAGCATTTCGGTCGTTAAGAGCATCTGCACAGAGAATGGGACTAAATATAAATGTTCAAAAGACCAAATATACAGGGTGCGCCAAACCTCTGGTTTTCTTTGATTACGGCTAAACTATGAGATATACAAAAAATGTTTATAACAAAACTAATGTGTATCAAAGAGGTCTATAATTTAAAATTATTTTCAATTATACAGAGTGAGTCAGGACGACGGTATGAACCAAAGTTGTATTTTTTTTAAATGGAACACCCTGTATATTAAATCGTTTTTGAATATATTATTTAAAAATATGAAAAATTTGTATAAGGTCTTATAGGCCTAAAGTTAATAATTTTCAAAATATTTACATTTTTATTGAGAAAAATGGTAATATTTATAGGGTTGTGGATTATGTTTCCAAGGAAATAAAAATATAGGTGATAGGTCAAAGTTTTTAAAATATAGTGTTATTTTTAAATAATTTAATATTTTTTACTTTTAGCCATAAAATATACAGTGTGATCACAATTTGCAAATACAACATTTTCTCATTTTTTTTTAAATGGGACACCCTGTATATTAGTTTTGCGTTTTGTAGTAAATATTACAGCCTTTCTTTTGGTATAAGGTTGTATGTACCTAGCATGTTTCGTTTTGTAGATATTTTAAAAAACTATAGATTTTACGTTTTTGCGGATTTTTTATTTAAAAATTTTTTTGCAAAAAAATAATTATAATCTGGTTTTAGAAACATACACTAAAATATCAAATATGAAAACAAAAACGTAATTAAAGATTAAAATAAATCGTATGCTAGTACAATTCAATTGGATTTAATAATAAATTATTTTACAAAAAATATTTTACCATATTAATGAATGCATAAATTAGTTACTAAATTAAATAAGCAACCAAATTTTAAATCAACCGTAGTAATTTTTCTACCTCAGCAACTTTCCTGTATTAAATTAATTGTTAGTTATATTGTATTTACGAGTAAGATCAGTTAATAACTTTTTAATTTACCTACATCTTGAGAACGTATAAAGTATGCTTTGAAACAAATGAACGTTATGGAAGTATATTAAGAAGTAAATAGTATCTATGTAGGTACCTACTCGTGTCACAAAAGCTGGTAATAATTTCTAATGGTTTCGCCCAAAATAAATGTCATATCCAAAAATTTTTCGGTTAAAAAATTAAAATTTATAATATAAAAAATTGTTACAAAAATTTCAACTACAAAAGTATTACCAGCTTTTGAAAATTTTGTATTTGCAAATAGTGATCACACTGTATATTTTATGGCTAAGAGTAAAAAATATTAAATTATTTAAAAATAACACTATATTTTAAAAACTTTGACCTATCATTTAATTTTTATTTTCTTGGAAACATAATCCACAACCCTATAAATATTACCATTTTTCTCAATAAAAATGTAAATATTTCGAAAATTATTAACTTTAGGCCTATAAGACCTTATACAAATTTTTCATATTTTTAAATAGTATATTCAAAAATGATTTAATATACAGGGTGTTCCATTTAAAAAAATAAAACTTTAGTTCATGCCGTCGTTCTGACTCACCCTGTATAATCAAAAATAATTTTAGATTATAGACCTCTTTGATACACATTAGTTTTGTTATAAACTTTTTTTGTATATCTCATAGTTTAGCCGTAATCAAAGAAAACCAGAGGTTTGGCGCACCCTGTATGTGTTGCACTAGGTCAAGCAACCCGACACCTACAAGAATAATAATTGATGACCTGGAACTGGAAGGTGTCGATACCTTTATATACTTAGGCTCGCTGCTAACTAAAGATAACAATGTCAATGAAGAAATTAAAAGAAGAATAGTGCTCGCCAATAAATGTTACTATGGCTTAAGAAGACAGATGACCTCAAAAATACCTAGAAAAATTAACGGACTGTATACAAAACACTAATAAGACCAGTGCTAACATATGGTTTAGAAACTTGTTCACTTACACAGAATGATCAAGAACTACACAAACGTTTTGAGCGAAAAATACTAAGACTAATATATGGAGGCATAAAAGAACAAGGTTGGTGGCGCAGGCGTTACAACTTTGAGTTGTATAGAAGTTTTGGAGAACCTGACGTTGTAAAATTCATTAAGGTAGCACGCCTTACATGGATAGGTCATGTAATCAGACGAGAGGAAGATGCCATAGTCAGAAAAGTTTTTGACCGAAGAGGGCTGATAGGACAACGAACAAGAGAAAGGCCGAGACTTAGGTACCAAGACAACCTAGAAAATGATTTGAAATCTATTGGAATTAGAGCATGGAGGAGAGTTGCCATAGACAGGGGCGAATGGAGGATTGTTCTGAAGAAGGCTTTGGCTCATAAAGAGCTGTAACGCCACTGATGATGATGATGATGATGATGATGATGATTTGGATTTTGGCACGTATTGAGAGAAGCTTTGACTTCATTAGATGTTAAACGACAAATAAATATTTATTTTCCCCTTAGTATTCGTATTATATTCGTAATTGTTGTTCCTAGGTATCTGAATTCTTTGACCTCCTCATTTTTTTTTTGTTTTGTCTTATTCGCTGTCGTTCTGCACCCGACCATGTATTTAGTTTTTTTCTCCATTGTCTATTACTTTCTCGTAAATAAAAATACGATTAATAACCTTCACATCTACCGCATAACATAAAGTCTTACTACTTGAATTGTTCTTATATATATCTGTTTTGAGACGGACGTTGAGAGGCGACTCAAATTTTTTTGCAGAAATTGCTTGAAAATAAATCAAATAATAATATTTGAGTTATCCTCCCTCTCAAAAAGTCCGGAACATTGTTTAAATAATCAAAATGTCAAAAATTGAAGGAAAAATTCGCTTTTTTCTTCGTTTTTTGATTATAACTTTAAAAGTATTCATTTCCGAGAAAAGTTGTACCGACATAAAAGTTGCGTAATTAAATTTCCTATAATATATAATTGGTTAAAAATTTAAAAAATAGTCACCCTAGTTGCAAAATAGCAATAATTGCGAAAAAACCATACAAAAACAAGTATTCGCATTTTACGTTTTTCAACCATTTATGCTACACTTAGGACCTTCATATTTCACCCAGAAAAAGTTTATGATACAGTAAAACAATACTGTAAATTTTGTTAAGATCGGTTCAATAGATTTTGCAAAATATATTTTGCAATCCAGCTTTCGCAAAAAAAATTCATTTTTTCAAAATGTTACAGAACTGAAAATAAAGCAGATAGCAAGTTGAATTTGTTTTTGCTTATAGAAGTGTACTGTACCTTTCATTTGCAGTTTTCAAAATTAAAATCGATTAATTACCACGGCGTCAGAAAATTTTTGAAATAAACAATAATTTTTGGTGCTACGCGCAGGACAGCGGTGTTCGATTCACACAAGTTGATTCCCACCAAAATTTCTTCCAATCTTTATCTAATATATTATGTTCTTACTCTATATTTTGTTGTATTTTAATATTTTAATTCCACAAAAATCAAACTAATTTTATTATTGTTTGTGAAATATTGTTTAAACAATTGCATATGTTTAAAAATAATAAACTTTTATTATTTAAGTTAAAATATATTAACAAAGACAGTTTTTGCTAATAAAAGTGTTATTTCAAAGGATAGGGTATGTGTTTTTATTTTGCAATAAACAATTTATTTATTTATATCGAAATGTAATAAAAATTAAAATGTATCAATCATTATCAAAGGTCATTGGAATGCCCAATCAAAACAAACTATTCGCTGTCCTGCGCGTAGCACCACTAATTAATGTTTATTTTAAAAAAATTCCTGACGCCGTGGTGTTAATCGATTTTAATTTTGCAAAATTGCAAATGAAAGGTACAGTACACTTCTATACGCAAAAAAAATTTTCAACTTGCTACCTGCTTTATTTTCAGTCCTGTAACATTTTGAAAAAATGATTTTTTTTTACGAAAGCTGGATTGCAAAATTTATTTTGCAAAATCTATTGAACCGATCTTAATGAAATAAAAAGTATTGTTTTACTGTATCATATAGTTTTTCAGGGTGAAATATGAAGATCCTAAGTGTAGCATAAATGGTTGAAAAACGTATAATGCCAATACTTGTTTTTGTATGATTTTTTCACAATTATTGTTATTTTGCAACAAGGGTGACTATTTTTTAAATTGTTAACCAATTCTATATTGTAGGAAATTTAAATACTCAACTTTTATATCAGTACAACTTTTCTCGAAAATGAATACTTTTAAAGTTATAATGAAAAATCCAAGAAGAAAATCGAATTTTTCCTTAATTTTTTGACATTTTGATTATTTGAACAATGTTCCGGACCTTTTTGAGAGGGAGGATAACTCAAATATTATTATTTGATTTATCTTCAAGCAATTTCTGCAAAAAAAATTGAGTCACCTCTCAACGTCCAAATGTACTAATATTTTTACAGATGCGCCCTGGTCTATTAGTTTGTCCCTAAAATTTAATCACTTAATTTGGGTAAATAAAAAATACCTAAGTAAATATACAGTAAACAATTTGTTTATTTTTGTAAATTTTAATTTTTTCATGCATGTACAGAGTGGGCCAAAGAAAAGAGTCCACCTCGATATTTGGCAGTGTTTATTAAATTTTAAGGAAATGACGAAACAGGTCGATTTTTGATCAAAGGGGGACATATTTTTACGGTACCTACATACATTTGTCATTTGTCAACACCCTTCCCTCCACTTCCCCCATCCCTTATTTTTTAATAGGAAATAGGGGTCTTGTGCTAGCTCATTTAAAAGGTTATTCAATTCTATATTCAGTAATATAAACATTAACGTAATTATTTATACAGGGTGTCCAAAAAAAATATATTTTAATTAAATTAATTGACACAAAAAGAAGAATGTATGTAATTTATTTAAGTCAAAATACAATATACTGCTGTCACAAAACAGGAAAAAATGTTTTTTGATAAATAAACATTGCTTGTCGCTTAATTTCAATGTTCAAGCTGCCACCCATCTGCCTCTTGGTATGTTGAATATTGAATTTAAGCGAAAAACAATATTTATTTGTCAAATAAACATTTTTCTCTGTTTTCTGTCAATAGTAGAATGTGTTTTGAGTTAAATAAATTGCATACATTCTTCTTTTTGTGCCAATTAATTTAATTCAAAATAATTTTTCTTGGACACCCTGTATAAATAAGTATGTCGATGTTAATATTACTAGATGGAGAATTGAATAACCTTTCAAATGAGGTAGCACACGACTCCTATTCCCTATTTAAAAATAAGGGTGGGGGAAATGGAAGGGAGGGGGTTGGCAAATGACAGATGTATGTACCGTAAAAATGTGTCCCCCTTAGATCAAAAATCGACATGTTTCTTAATTTCCTTAAAATCTTATAAATACTGCCAAATATCGAGGTGGACTGTTTTCTTTGGCCTACTCTGTTGAACAGTTTAAAATAATTAGTTATTACAGCTCTTTGTTGCATATTTCATATTTTTCCAAATTTTTCATTACTCATTTTTATTTTCATCGTCGCAATTTCTGTTCATGTTTATAAGTATTATAATACTTAGTATCTAATACTAAGATTACCTTATCTGTGCAACAATAATCACTTGTGTACAGTAAAACCATTTTGTCTGCAACAGTGAGCAGAAGCGATGACAGACGTTAGTTTATTCGGTGCAAGTGACCTTAAGAGGTTTTTATTAACTCTACCTGTACAGCGTAACATTAATCAGTATTAAAATTTTCGACCCTTCTATTCAGTTGTTACCGGTATGTACCCTTACATCTTGTAAGTGACTAATACAAGATAAAGGATTAGGCAACTTAGTTAATTTCATATTCTATTACCGATCAAACTCACGAAACAGCTACCGACCATCAACCTCCATCGAATCCACGCTTCCACTACCGCCGATAGCAATATCCTGCCCATCTTCTCCGGCCCAACACCCACTATGCACGATATGAAACAACCTGAGGCGTTCAATCTTTTCGAATATGAATAACAAGAGATTGGCTGCTTGCGTTCTACCACATAGCCAGCTTTTCTGATTTATTATTTATCGTTAATTAATACTTCGTCCGCAAGAGGGTGCTGTATGATGAATGACTTGTCGGAAGGCCCCTTAAAATTCGTGTATGCTGAGCCATTCTAAAACATGGGTTCTAGACAGACAGTTGATACACTCTAAAAAATTAAATGCTTAATTGAGATTGAAATGTCTGGAAGGCAAAACGTACGTGGTTTATCTTTCACTTGATTACCGGTTCGGAAAAACCGGAACTTTTGGTAATGTATGGGGTAATCAAAATATTTTAATTTAGGATTTTTAGTAAAACACTAATATTATGCACTGTGAAAATTTTCTACCAAACGGCAGAACTAAAATCCCAGAAAACAGTTAAGTATTTGGGAATAATCTTCGACGACAGAAGGTCATTCGGCCCACATATACAGGAAGCATGTCGGAAAGCGGAGGCAAGGACCTCAGCCCTACAAAAATTAATGCCGAAAATAGGAGGCCCTGGATCACACAAACGGGCAGTAATGCTACAATCCGTTATGTCAATAATATTATACGGGGCCCCAGTGTCACATGAGGCCGTAAATAAAGCCAAATACAGCGACATGCTTCTCAGAGCGCAAAAAATACCCCTGATCAGAGTGTGCAGCGCGTACAGAACCGTATCAACCGTTGCCCTACAGGTAGTGGCCGGAGCTGTGCCGGTGCTCATTCTGACAGAGGAGAGGGTACGAAGAAGAAGAAGCCTGGAAAGTTGGCCGGATCAGTGGTCAAGAGAAACAGGCAAAGCCGCCTGAACGAGGACCCTTATCCCTGATGTAGTGAGGTGGTATGAATGCAGACACAGGCGCGTTAACTATTATTTCACACAATTTTTGACGGGGCATGGATTCTTTTGGGTCATATACATATCGTATAAGAAAGGCCGAGGACGATCTGTGTACCGAGTGTGGAGTTGTGGAGTGGTGTATGACGCGCACCACGTGATATTCGTATGCCCTGTATATCATGCAGGGCGAACCTTGCTGCAGCTGAGGATAAGGTCCCCTCTGGGTGAGCCCCAAGAATTAATGTATAAAGCCATTATGAATGAAAAATGTTTGACTTGATCATTGGATTTGTCACTGAAACGATGAAGCATAAGGAAGAAAGAGAGAGGAGACTCCAACAAAGATAATCCGTTTGTATTTCTTTTGAACATGTGTCGTTCCGCGCCGACCGGGGTGGGTAGCCAATATACAACTCCCACTTCTGCCGGGGCAGAGTCCTCTAACATAAAAGAAATTTTAATCCTAGTGTTAGTAAATGTTAGATGTTTTGTTTTTCATGTGTTTATATCTTGTGTTGTGAGTGTATAGATGAATCGGCCACTCCCAGTGGGGGTGGGGAATGAAAGTTTAGTTATTCTCACTAACGTGAGAACAACGTGGGATGATGACGTGGTCGCGTCCCCTCACCCTTTATCATGCCGATAGGCCGTTTGCCTTACGGACCCTGGCTGGCTGCATGCGTGGATGGGATGGCGAGACCGGGTTTCCATGACAGTCACAGAGCGCACGCAGAGAGTGCTAGATGGGGGTGACGAGCAAAGCTGGTGGGTCAGGGCTATGCCCGCTAAGGTCGGTTCCTGGCCCGCCGGTTGGAGAAAGAGGAGGTGAGTTTAGTTGGTAGGCGGCTCGCTACGGTTAGGCGTAGAGAGTTGAATCCAACATACCTGGGACACCTTCCCAGAAGTCTTTAGAAGACCTCCAAAAAAAAAACGGCAGAAATAAAAAGGCGAATCAGCCTGACCTGGATAGCATTCAGGAAATTAAGCTACATTTTGAAAACAAAAAATACCCGCCAAACCTTAGAACGCGAATTTTTAACCAGTGTATACTTTCTGTTTTCACATATGGCTCCCAAGTTTGGACACTTACAAAGGAGAATATCGATAAAGTGGCAAAAGGGCAAAGGAAAGACAGATGCTCAATATAAAACTTAAATGATGAAAGGGTTGCCAATGCGAGTCCATTATACAATTGGATATAGGAATTGAGTCAATACTCGCAATTTTAAGTTTGTATTTTATTAGTTGTTACATAATCATGGGGCAATCGGTTTCGAGTTTTACAATGTATGACTCATCTACAGGCCCAGTACAAAAAGTCTTCACAATACAAACTAAAATCACAAAGCTAAAATAACAAAAAGAGACAAACCTGTACATAAACTTATATAAAAAAACATAAAAAACAACTAGGTATGTCTTGGTTTCAATTACATACAATAATGCCAAACAACTGTATAGTATTTAACTTAATAGTCTATAGCATGTATACTGAGACATTTTGCCATTGGGAGTGACCAATCTGATAAGAATTGTTTAGTATATAATTTAATATATACTACCATCAATCCTTAAATAGTTAAGGGTTGATGGAGTCTTGACAAGATGGTATATGATCAAAAAACATATAAAGTTTGTAGTAATAGGTATGCACTTACATATCAGCTACGGAAACGTAGTCATGTACGTGGAAGTCACCAGCCCCATCAAAAATAGCTGACTAGTCAAATAGCTCATAGTCTCTTAATTATTTGTTATGTTCAATGTGGAATTTGGTATTAACATATACAAAAATAAATTGAACATAGCAAATAATTAAGAGACTAAGAGCTATTTGACTAGTCAGCTGTTTATGATTGGGCTGGTAACTTCCACGTACATCTTTAGCTGGAGAACGGTTTCCGTAGCTGATATGTAAGTACATCCCTATTACTACAAACTTTATACGTTTTTTGACCACATACCATCTTGTCAAGACTCCATCAACCCTTAACTATTTAAGGATTGATGGTAGCATATATTAAATTTTATGCCAAGCAATTCTCATCAGATTGGTCACTCCTAATGGCAAAATGTCTCAGCATACATGCTATAGACTATTAAGTTCAATAATACATAGTTTTTTGGCTTTATTGTATGTAATTAAAATCAAGACATAGTTGTTTTTATGTTTTTTATATATGTTATATGTACAGGTTTGTCTCTTTTTGTGATTTAACTTGTAGTTTGTATTATGAAGACTTTTTGTACTGGGCCTGAAGATAAGTCATAAATTGTAAGACTCGAAACCGGTTGCCCCATGAATATGTAACAACTAATAAAATACAAACTTAAGATTGCGAGTATTGACTTAATTCCTATATCCAATTTTATAAAACTTAAAGATCGCAAAAGAAAACGCTTGGATCAGAGGAGTCCCCAAAGTGAAACACGTTAAGGAACAGGTGGCAAAACGCAAATGGAAATTTGAAGGTCACACCAACCGACAAGCAGATGAAATATGGAACAATCAGATGATATACTGGCGACCATATGACCATAAGAGAGGAAGAAGAAGGCCTCGGATGAGATTGAGCGACGAATAGATGGAGATGATGGATATATGATAGATTAAGGCTCGAAGATAGAAAATTAATTTTTTCTCACAATAAAACACTGAAAAACGTTTGTTTCTCTATACTTCCACAAAATTTATTACAACTATGTTATTACTACAGCTGTTTCGGCAAAGTGCCTTTCTCAAGTGATATATTTTACAATGTGTTTGCCTTTTTAAGTCTTTAACTAAAGAGGTTGAGGAGTGGGGAGCTGTTTGTCTCGAGTTGGTCATTCAGAATTATATCTGTATTTTTCAATTTATTAATTTCCATTGATTCTAAAAGTAATTGAATGATTGATTTCCAATGATTGATTTCCAATGGAAATTAATAAATTGAAAAATACAGATATAATTCTGAATGACCAACTCGAGACAAATAGCTCCCCACTCCTCAACCTCTTCAGTTAAAGACTTAAAAAGGCAAACACATTGTAAAATATATCACTTGAGAAAGGCACTTTGCCGAAACAGCTGTAGTAATAACATAGTTGTAATAAATTTTGTGGAAGTATAGAAAAACAAACGTTTTTCAGTGTTTTATTGTGAGATAAAATGAACTTCCATCAAGTAACGGTCGAATCCATCAATTATTTAAAGAAATTTTTGTATCCCTTTTAGTTCTAAGCTTCGAAGAGATGAATGCGTCGTCGTAAATTGAATTCAGATGAAGCCAACAGAGCTCTGGGGATGCTTTAAAATGGTGCACTATAAGTTAAAGTTGCCAATATTTTCAATATTTCTCAAAGTGTTATTTGTAGACAAGTCTAAATTTCGGAAACCAGAACGACAAAGAACAGGTCGGCCTAGAATTACCACGGCTTAAGATGACCAATATGTTAGCTATCTGCGTGAAGGGAACATTTTTACTACAAAAACACTCTCACATCGCCTTTAAGATGTCACCGATACACTTGTTTCCACTTCCAACTATTCGAACATGTTTAAAAACATTTGATTTAGTATCTAGGCGTACTTTGAGACATTTACTATTGATCTTGCGATATCAGCGTCAAAGATTAGATCGGGTTAAAGTACATTTAAATTGGAGATAGATGGCATTAAGTTCATCATTATGTTTACATATATGAGTCCAGATTTTGCCGATTTTTAGATAACCGTCGAGCACGTGTATGGACAAGACCAAGGATAAGAAATCAAAGACCTCATAAGGTGGTTCATCCATTTGGAGGTGGTGATGGTATGGTTTGTGCTGGAATCTGTTTCGATGGAAAAACATATTTCTACCTTTTCCAGGATACTGTGAATGGTGAGACGTACAGAGGGACATAATTGAGCATAATATTGTTAATTTTCATGCAACCATTGGGGATCTTTTTTTTTCGACCATAATGCTCAACCACCTAGACTTTTTCGAAGAAAGTAGATCTTCTTCTTCTTAACATGCCATACACCAAAGTGAGTAGCGACTATTCCTGTATTCTTGTTCATTCCCTAATATTCCTTATATTCCTTAACCATGATAGTTGTTTGCTGCCGACTTCTCTCCTACCTTCGAGCTTTCCTTGTAGTATCAACTGTGGTATTTCATATTTTGCTCCTATGAATCTGTGCCCATGGTAACTAATCTTGCGTTTCTTAATTAATCCAAAGAGTTCTCTTTTCACGCCGGTTCTCTTAAGGACGTCATCGTTTTGAACTCTATCCATCCAAGGTATGCGCATCATTCTTGCCAATGACCACATGTCAAATGCTTCAAGTTTATTGATTAATGTTCTTTTCAAAGTCAACGTTTCCATGCCATAGAGCCAGATGGACTATACCTATGTAGCACTTGATCATTCTGTAGCGTATTTCGAAATTTAGGTTTTGATTACATAGGAGTGATTACATTTTGATTATATTCGAGTTTTTATTTCATGTTGTGGATCCCATTGGTCATTGATTGTGGTGCAAAGGTATTTAAAAGTTTTCACGAATTTTAATAGAAAGTAGATATTTGCATGGAATTCCTTATTTGGAATTACCTCCGCGCTCTCTAGACCTCAATAATTCTATTGAATATGTTTGGGACATGCTACAAAGAAGGCTTGCAGATCACGTACACAACGTTATGGGTTATGGGAAAAATTTGTTCATGAATCTCTTAATAATTTAATAGATAGTATATCACGTAGAAGTCAATCAATAATTGATACCAATGGTAGATATACGATTTATTAGGGCACAATGTCTATTGCAAATTTTTTATACAGGGTGTAACAAAAATGCAGGCCATAAATTAAATTACATATTCTGGGACCAAAAATAGTTCTATTGAACCTAACTTACCTTAGTACAAATGTGCACATAAAAAAAGTTACAGCCCTTTGAAGTTACAAAATGAAAATCGATTTTTTTCAATATATCGAAAACCATTAGAGAGTTTTTATTGCAAATGAATATCTGGCAATCTTATGGCAGGAACATCTTAAACAAAAATAACAGTGAAATTTGTACACCCCATAAAAATTGGTTCTACACAATGTTTTTAAAACTTTTTTGCCTCTAAGTATTTTTTCAATAATCCTGTTTCTATCGAGATGCGGCTTCTTTTTTAATATGTTTACATAAAAATTGTATGAGGGTTTTGTTCCTTTAAACCCCCGAAATGTTTGTGTACGTTCCAATTAGACTATTATTTTGGTACCATTAGTGAAACACAGAGTTTTTAAAACTTTATTGTCTCTTGGCATTTTTTCGATAAGCCACCTTTTATCCAGATGTTGCTTCGTTTTTAATATGTCTCAAAATATACCTAAAAATGTAAATTAAAAATAATTTTCAGATTATTATTAACAGGTCTCTATAATAGTACTTAACCATATACAAATTGGAGGCGAATTCGACAATATTCAAAATATCTCGATAAACACTGGCTTATCAAAAAAGTACTAGGAGGCAAAAAAGTTTTAAAAACACTGTGTTTAACTAATAGTAATAGTACTACAATAATTATTTAATTAGAACGTACACAAAAGTTTGATCTGGTTTAAGGGCATAAAGCCCCTATAAAATTTTTATGGGGTGCACAAATTTCACTATAATTTTTTTAAGATGTTCCTACCATAAGAATGCTACATGCCCCTTTTCAATACAAAATCTCGAATTTTTCTCGTTATATTAGAAAACATCGATTTTCATTTGGTAACTTCAAAGGGCTATAACTTTTTTTATGTGCACATTTGTACTAAGGTAAGTTAGGTTCAATACAACTAATTTTGGTCCCAGAATATGTGATTTAATTTATGACCTGCATTTTTGTTACCCATGTATGTATACCTATTTTTAATATATTTCTACATAGGTATTTTCAAAATAATGTTTATTTTTTATGGAACGTTATTCGTTTTTATATATTTTTTGGAGGGAATAATATTTTTTGCAAATAACTATAAAATATAATATACTCATTAAATAAAATGATAATTAAATATTTTAGTAGTGCCTGGACGATATCCCTAACTTGCTTAAAAAGAGCTCTTTTAATGTAATCAGTCCTTAGATGAGCTGATATACCGAAGTATCATCCACAACTATACTTTGAATTAACAGGACAAAAGAAAAATATAATCAATAAAGTACCTTAATTGTAATTTCACCTCTAAATTTAGTACGCACCATTTTTTTAAGTGTAATACAGTTAGCTCTCAGCGAACTCCACAGAATCCTAGCAGAAATGCTTTACACAAGTTTTGTTATGATTAATGCATAAAATGGGATAAGCTTTTGTCGGTTTTGGTCCATTACGGGAAGATATACCGAGACACTGTTGTATTAAATTTGTCGGACTGCACAGGTTAGTTTCGCGGGTAATAAGTTGGTGTATCTTTGTCATGGAAGTTGCCTCAGAGTTGCGGAACTAGTATGAAAATGAGCAACAGGAATATACAGGTATAAACTTATTACTGATTGTGTGTAGTCGCTGACTTCCTGGTTTTTATGTTCGGTATTCATGAATACTATCTATTGACTTGCTAATGTAGAGTGTATTGATACACAAAATTGCACAGTGATATTCCTTGGAGTAAACTATCAAAATCCTTTATCGTATTAATGATGTCATGCTATTATATAGGGTGTCAATTTGAAAAGTTGCCACCCCCTATAATTTGATCCCTATAGAAAATCTAAAAATTTACAAAAACACGTCAAATTTATTTGTGAGGGGGACATTTTGTAGACCAGTTTTCAACTAAATTACATTAACCCTCTAACAGGGGGGAACACAACCCCCAAAATCTTTAATGGAAAGGGGGGTTGAGTGATACCTCATTTTAAAGATCGTTCGATTACCTTTACAAAAATACCACATACATTATAAATATTTATTTTCAGTACTTTTGGAAAAATCAAGTGAAACCATACAGATATTAACCCTGGAAGATCACACCTATTTTTTTTAAATAAACCGCACACATGGGTGTCATATACCCAATGATTTTTTGTGAAGAAATAAAAAAAAAGTAAATATTTTATGATTTCCAGAAACTCTCTAATCACTATTGAATACATAAGAATAATTAAATCAATAATTTTACTTTCTCTCTCTTAATTGTAGTAACACAAAAGAAAAAAATATTAAAAATACCTAAAAATAATTAAAAAACATATTCTAAAAAACCGGAAACATAATTCAAAATATTTGAATTTAATTTAACAACAAAATGGTCTTTCTAACTAAAATATAACACCTTTTGATTATAGAACTCATATTCACTCTTAGCCAGGTATTTCAGTTTCACTCATTTTAGTAACTACATTCATAAGACTGTGGCTCTATGCTCCATGCATTATGCTTTATAGCAAGCCAAGCATGCACGCTTTGCTTTTCCATCTTTACCTTTGCAGAAATAATACCTAGTTTGTTTTACTATATTTGTGGGATATTGTGTTGTTAGGTCATTAACTTGAACGCACACTTGATCGCAAACCTCACACATGGGTGCTACATACCCTGGCCTGTATTCAATAAATTCTCGTGATTAGAAATATTGCTCAAATGAGACCACAACTACACACCCGTCCTTAACAGACTAGAGACTGAATTTACATAAAGCAGCATTACCATTGAAATGCAGCTGCGCAAGCTACATGCAGTTAAGTGTCGCGATGGGTATCTCACACCCAAGTGTGAGCTTCCAGGGTTAAGTATCGAGTTCAGAACTCCAAAACTTTTTTTGGAGTATTGAACTCAAAATTGAATTTTTTTTTTTGGGGTATTGGAGTATTTAGAGTATTTTTTTGGAGTATTTTTGGAAAAATCAAGTAATACCGTAAAGATATTAAGTATCGAGTTCAGAACTCCATAATTTTTTTAGAGTATTGAGTCCAAGATTTTTCCAAAAGTACTGAAAAGAAATATAAGGTATGTGGTATTTTTTGATAAATAAAATAACTTTCCTGTCTATAAGTAAAAAGTTTATTAAGCAATTAGCCTGAGAAAACTGAAAATATTAATTA
The DNA here is from genome assembly GCF_917563875.1 of Diabrotica virgifera virgifera. Lineage (NCBI taxonomy): Eukaryota > Metazoa > Arthropoda > Insecta > Coleoptera > Chrysomelidae > Diabrotica > Diabrotica virgifera. The sequence goes on from NC_065449.1 coordinate 194,049,556, forward strand.
AACACGTGTAACATGCATGTAACCTAACTTACAATATTGAACATAACCTTAAAACTTAATTCATCTTTTTCTTTATATCTTGAATATTACATTAGTTCGGGAGCTTACATTAACATTTTTGAAAAGGTAATTAAATGACCTTTAAAATGAGGTATCACTCAACCCCCTTTCCATTAAAGATTTTGGGGGTAGTGTCCGCCTCCGCTGGAGGGTTGATGTAATTTAATTGGAAACTGGTCTACAAAATGTCCCCCTCACAAATAAATTTGACGTGCTTTTGCATATTTTTAGATTATCTATAGGGACCAAATTATAGGGAGTGGCAACTTTTCAAATTGACACACTGTATGTATAATGTATAGTAGCATATCATCATTAATTCAGCTTCTAAATGTATTCTTCCACATATTTATTTTTCTTAATATGTATGCGAGTTGGCGTGTTATGAATAGGGTCGTATCCAGCTTGGTGTCTATGCATTTTGGATTTGTCATAGTTACGCGTGACAATGCAACCCTGACTGAAATGGTGGTGATATCTGGTGACTGTCTCAATGAGAATCAAACAAATTTATTTATTGCGTTGATCAACTATTCCTTTTTAAACAATAGTAGGACAATCCCATTATTAAAAAAACTGTCAAAACATCGAAGTGGACAAACTTATGATCAACAATATAATGATTTTTTATCAGGTAAAACCTTTATACGTTAAGTAGGATAATCCCATTATTAAAAAAACTGTCAAAGAATCGATGTGATCAAACTTTTGATCAACAATACAATGCTTTTTTGTACTTTAGGTATTAGTCCAAGAGGCAGGGCTGAAAAATCTCTTTGAATTTACTAAAGCTAGATTTTCACAGTTGATTACTGTGATTGTGTAGAGAAACATACTGCGGTCGGTCAAGCGAAACGTAGAACAGGGGTTACTGAGAGGGTATCAAAGTTGTTTTCCTACGAATTTAATTAAATCCATTTACTAAGGCTGAAAATCAGTACACACATTCCAAATTAAATATAAATAAAAGTTATTATAGTCGGTCAGCTGTATGACGGGACAGAGCCCGTCGGTCGGCCCCAGTGAATGTACAGGGTTATTCACTATATTTTAACCCCCTTGTAAATTGCGTTATTTCCAGAATTAGAAAAAAATGTAAAATACAAAAGTTATTCGATTTTTAAATTATGATTTTTTGACATACATATCGTACTAGTGATGTCATCCATTTGGGCGTGATGACGTAATCGACTAGTTTTTTTAAATGTGAATAGGGGTCGAGTGGTAATTCATTTGAAAGGTTGTTCAATTCCCTATTCAGTAATATAAACGTTATCATGATTAATTGTACAGTGTGTCAAAAAATTTTTTTTTAATTAAATTAATTGTTTAATTAATAATTGAAAAAATTTTTTGACACCCTTTATAAATAATGATCTTAATGGTTATAGTACTGTATAGAGAATTGAATAACCTTTCAAATGAGCTAGCATACGACCCCTATTCTCATTTAAAAAATAGTTGATTACGTCATCACGCCCAGATGGATGACGTCACTAGTACGATATATATGTCAAAAAATCATAATTAAAAAATCGAATAACTTTTGTATTTTACATTTTTTTCTAATTCTGTAAATAAAGCAGTTTACAAGGGGGTCAAAATATAGTGAATAACCCGGTACATTCATTGGGGCCGACCGACCGGCTCTGTCCCGTCATACAGCTGATCGACTATAATAACTTTTATTTATATTCAATTTAGAATGTGTGTACTGATTTTCAGCCTTAGTAAATGGATTTAATACCTTCGTAGAAAAGCAACTTTGATACCCTCTCAGTAACCCCTGTCCTACGTTTCGCTTGACCGACCGCAGTATGTTTCTCTACACAATCACAGAAATCAACTGTGAAAAAATTAGCTTTAGTAAATTCAAAGAGATTTTTCAGCGCTGCCTCTACGTCTATATGTATTCATACGTATACAAACTGTTTCTTGGAAATATCTTGTTAAAAAAATGAGAGGTAACATAGAACCAATATAATTTATAAATATTTCCAACAGCCTAGTTATCCACAGAAGAAGAGTAGAAATATTTTTTGTCGGGATTTCTTAAATAATATTTTAAATGAGAGCCTGGTGGAAGCAGTTAAATATACCCACAACTTCTTCCTGCGGTCTCTTTTAAGACCTTTAAGGAATTTCCAGTTTTAAAAACAGGATTACATTTATTCTCGACAAAGTTGTCAGAAGTTTTTTGCTGAATCTTCGAAAGGGACAGACGGGAGTAAGGTGAAATTAATGCGTTTCGAAATAATAAAATTCCATCCCTAACCCCAACTTTTCTCTTTTTGTATGAATAATGAATGGGGACCGGTAATTGAGGTGCCTGTCCTCAGCGATATTTCATCCGAAACTATATTCAAGTTCTTTGTCGTCACGGCTGATAAAGAAAAATGATCCGGCTTGTTTGTTCCGGTGCCGAATTTGTCGTTTATCTCTTCCGTCCCGTTCCCGAACTCCTAGGGAGTTTGTCACCTACCGAAGATATGTTTATTTGTCGCACCGACTTAGACCAGTTTTATTTCTGGAAAATATTTTCAGCCTGTGTTGTTAAACAATAACGAAAATAATAGGCTGTTCAATAAATTTTGCAGTTTGATACGAGAAACACTGTTCTATGGTGTTAAATACCTTACACTTTTTTATTCAGTATAGTCTATCTGAACATCAATTCACTTCTTCCAAAGAGATTCCAATTTATAAATTCCATTCTTGAAGTGAGAATCTGGAAGCGCTGCAAAATGCGCATGTCATAACAGTTGTTATGACGTCATCATTTGATGAAAAAGGCTTTCTACGTATGTATTTTTTTGGGTATTGAAACAAAAGTCGCTAGGGCCCAAATCTGGTGAACACGGTGAATGATTTAACAATTATAACTTTAATTCGTGGATTTTAGCCATTGTCAAAATGCTCGCATGACACAGTGGATTGTTCTGATCAAAATGAATTTTTTTCTTCTGCAAACTGGGTCTTTTCACGAATTGTTTCATTAAAAAATTCGGTTAAGGGGGTAAAAAGGGTCTAGTCACAATAATTCGTTAAAATAGAATTCAGAAATTTTTGTTTTACCAGTTTGCAAGTAATCTACAAACAAAATTCCTTTCATATCCCAAAAAACTAATGCGAACACCTCCTTAGCCAATTTATGGACACGAACTAGGTTTACACCACTCTTTAGCCTCTTTTTTACTCATGATCATGTTGATAGACCCATATTGATGAATCGAGGCACAAAACTACTTCACACTTTTAGAAAACGCTCTAAATATTGCTGAGGAAGTCGCATTAGAATGTATTTTTGTTCCGTTGTTAACGAATGCGGCACCCATTTTAAACACAGCGTTCTGAAACCCAATACTCTTATACAGGGTGTTAGTAAATAAGTATGAAAAATTTTAATAGCTAATTCTGCATGAAAAATTAATACAAATTTTAGTTATTACAATTTTTTTGACATACAATTTAGAATTTTGTATTCATCATTGGCGCGCCTACGGGCAATGGTCTGAATTTTTTAAAGAAAAAAATAGTACGCCACTGAGATATTTCAAATTAAAAATTATTTTTAAATTCCACGTCTAATTTATGATAAAAAACCTTTCTTGCCTTTTTTTCATATGATGCACCGTTTTTATGCAGAAAAATAAAACATCTTGGCGCGTATTTTTCATTTCTTAATACATCATCAAGAACTATCCAATATAATAATACTAAACTAGAACAATAACAGAAAATATTACAAATAAGATTTCAACTAGGTGCAAAGCTGCAAGAAATGTTTAAAATGATCTCCTTTACAGATAACAGAAGAATTTTGTATTCATCATTGGCGCGCCTGCGGGCAATGGTCTGAATTTTTTTAAAGAAAAAAATAGTACGCCACTGACATATTTTAAATTAAAAATTATTTTTAAATTCCACGTTTAATTTATGATAAAAAACCTTTCTTGCCTTTTTTTCATATGATGCACCGTTTTTATGCAGAAAAATAAAACATTTTGGCGCGTATTTTTCATTTCTTAATACATCATCAAGAACTATCCAATATAATAATACTAGACTAGAACAATAACATAAAATATTACTAATAAGATTTCAACTAGGTGCAAAGCTGCAAGAAATGTTTAAAATGATCTCCTTTACAGATAACAGAAGAATTTTATATTCATCATTGGCGCGCGTACGGGTAATGGTCTGAATTTTTTGAAGAAAAAAATAGTACGCCACTGAGATATGTCAAACTAAAAATCATTTTTGAATTTCTCGTTCAATTTACGACAAAAAATCTTTCTTTCCTTTTTTTCATATGAGGCGCCGTTTTTATACAAAAAAATAAAGCATCTTAACGCTTACCAAGTATTTGAGGTAGTTTCCATATGCATAGAAACTTAGTTCAAATACTTTGTAAACGTTAAGATGTTTAATTTTTTTGCATAAAAACGGCGCCGCATGTGAGAAAAAGGCAAGAAAGATTTTTTGTCGTCAATTGAACGAGGAATTCAAAAATGGTCTTTAGTTTGACATATCTCAGTGGCGTACTATTTTCTCTTCAAAAAATTCAGACCATTACCCGTACGGGCGCCAATGATGAATATAAAATTCTTCTGTTACCTGTAAAGGAGATCATTTTAAACATTTTTTGCAGATTTTCACCTAGTTGAAATGGTATTAGTAATATTTTCTGTTATTGTTCTAGTTTAGTATTATTATATTGGATAGTTCTTGATGATGTATTAAGAAATGAAAAATATGCGCCAAGATGTTTTATTTTTCTGCATAAAAACGGTGCATCATATGAAAAAAAGGCTAGGAAGGTTTTTTATCATAAATTAGACGTGGAATTTAAAAACAATTTCTAATTCGAAATATCTCAGTGACATACTATTGTTTTCTTTAAAATAATTCAGACCATTGTCCGTAGGCGCGCCAATGATGAATACAAAATTCTTAATTGTATGTCATAAAATTCGTAATAACTACATCTTAAAACTCACCCAATTTCATTTTCATAGCTCAACTGGTATTAGAGCAATAAATAAATTGGCAGTTTGAAATAAAAATTTCAACACCCCGTATCTCCGAAACTAAGCATTTGCGGACATATGTTTATAGAGCAAACTGGCATTAATTTTTCATGTAGAATTAGCCCGTAAAATTTTTCATACTTATTTACTAACACCCTGTATACTCTTATTTTATGGCTTTAAGGGGATGGGTACCAACTTTCGGCTTCAATGCTATTTAAATGAGATTTATTTTTTTCAAATCCTGAGAAAACTTAATAAGTATTTTTGAAGAATTTAAACGCAGAATGAAAGATTTCGTTATTACCGAGGGCCGAAAGTCCCTGAAAACTTATATATTGTTTATTTTAATACGTTACAGGGGTGAAAAACTAAGAGAAAATTTAGTGTGAAGTTTAATTTCAAATATCTCATTCAGAAGTAACTTTTTATTCATTCTAAGGAACTTTCGGCCCTCGGTAATAAAGTAATCTTTCATTCTGCGTTTACATTTTTCAAAAATTGTTCTAAATTTTCTCAGGATTCGAAAAAAAATGATTACATTTAAAATACATTAAAAATTTTGACAGGCGTCAAAATTTTCCTTTCCTCTTAAGCATTTACGTTTTGTTTACTTATTTTTCGTTGCAACATCTGTCTTTAAAATAACCTATTGTATTTTCAACACTCATTTCTCCTAAGGCTTCCTTTATAATTATTGAGATGTTATACGTCTTTCTTGTAGCTTCGCATACATTACACTGAGTTAATATACACTATATGCATATTTCACGGAAAGGGTTGTTTACCAATTTTCGCACATTAATGACACAGTTCGCGTAAAGAGGTGTTTATGGGTCAAGTTACTGTGTCCTAACCGCAATCGTCTTATTCTTACTTGGTGTGGTCTGTTCCATGTTGGTAGGAGCCACGATTTCATTAACTGTTTAATTTATTTAGTTTATTTTGCGATACACTTCAGTTGTTTTGCATTTACGTTTATAATCTCTTCTTTTTCTTTGATGACAAAAAAAAACGAATTGTAAAACGATATACTGTTAATTGCTGGATTTAAAAATTATATTTTTTGCTTTGATTTAAAAGTTGATAATATATGATATAAATAAGAGTATGTTTTACAGTTTATATAAATATTTCGTATTCTAAATAGAAACTAGAAATACTAAATAGAAACAAACTTTCATGACAGATAATAACTTTCATAAATTGTAAAATTATGAACTCTTCCTATTTCGTGGAAAAACTCTCCTGGCCTAAAGTTCTTCGAAAAGTTTTGTCACCTCCTGAAGATGTTTATTTTCGACACGCTGCGTTAACAGCGCTGCTTGTCTACAACTTAGATTTTATTGTCGGCAAGTTTCTTTCTAACATTGAACTAATGGGATTTCTGCGGAGAACGATGGGATTCGCCGATAACTTCTTTTGAGTTATAGTGAAACTTTTTATTTGTGGACATTTTTCTTCTATTTAAATCAAATGTATGGGAAATAGAGTTCCAGACTTTTATATTGAAAATTGGAAATAGCGGCACTTCTGATTGTTTGATAACAAATTTATGAGATTTAAAAATGCCGCTTTTTGATATAAACTATCGTTCGTATTACTGCGCATTGGTCCTTTGATGTTGATGAAAGATAACATATTAAGTAAAAACCGAAATTATACGAAAAATTTTAACAATATTGAATCTAAGAGGAGGAGTACAACAAGGACTTCTACAGTTTTGTACTTTTTCTTTCTCTTTTTTAGGTATATAAGCAGTTTGGCTTGCGTATTGGCAGGTTGTTGTTTCTATGGAAGATTGTTACTCCATCACTTGTGCGGTCAGCTGATACTTCTTGTACAAAGGAGTGATTTATTTGTCCCTTGCTATTTTAACGACTCGTGTGACCGCCATTCGACTGTTGTGATTGTTCCATTCTCTTTTTTTCTGTTTAGTGTTCACTCGTTTATATCCTGTACATTAGGGTGGAACGAAAGGATTGGAAAAAAAATTGTTTTTCAAAGAACTTTCTAATAGCACTCTAAAGTTGCCTTTTCATGTCTACAATAAAACTGCAAAATATTTTTGTTCTAGGTTTACATCTTGAAGTGCCGCTTTGAAAATATAGGTTTTTAACAAAAAATACAGCAAATTTTAAATATTTTATATATTTAACCTGATGCCATAGCTAACATATCTTAGACAAATATTGTTTCTAATAACAGTTAACATTGCTATATGTACACATTGCTGTAAGATTTCTTTAGTTACAATATTCCTCTTGATACTTAAATAAATTGTTTTTTTGTCTCAAACTTGGGCTTAATCTTTTGGGAGACAATATTTGTTCTAACAAAGCCATTTCTTGCTTCAAGACCACAGACACTAAGACATGAGCACATGGAGAGAAGCAAATTTTCTGGGTGAGAGAAGTAACCATTTCTTTGAAATACTGGATCAATTATTTGGAGATGTCCCTCACAAAGATAACATGAAAATTTGATGAGTTTCCATAGATGTTTTGATCCATTTACACAAGATGGTTTCAGTTTGATACGAGACCAGAGTGAGGCATACACCTTCATCACATACATAGTTAAAGTTTTCAGAGTATCTGAAGGATTCTCTGTTGCAACATATAACCCAAGAATGCGATTGGCCAGCATAAGCCATCGTGAATGAGCTAGTTTCTCAGGGGATTCTAAAAAAGATCAGAAGGATATACACCACTGGAGATTGCTTTGTACATTTCAAGTAAATATTTTTTATCTCCTGAATCTCTAGAATAGGTAGGTTGTTTTGCATGGGAGCGAAATTAACCACAGGAAGCTGGTTACAGATTTTAAGTTCTTTGCTTAAAACCCCTCCAAATTCATTAGGGCCTTTAGTTTTTCCATCCAATATGCAAAACAAATGACGCAAAGGCAATTCATTGGTTTGTAACAAAAAATCAGCCACTGCAGCGGATTATTTAGGTTTTTTTTCTGTTAAAGCAATTACACTATTGTTAACACAAGTGTTAGTGGCAGTTCCATCGTATCCGACAGCTGTTATATTGGAAATGTTCAAAGGATTGTTACCTTGAAAATGCTCCATTATTATCTTTTAAAGCTTCACCTGTTCCGGAAGCAGGAGTTATATATGTCCTAGGAAGGTTGATCCAGGTTCCTCTCCTATTGAAATGTGCTCTTCTACTATAGTTAGAATGTTAAATTATATTAAGAAATTAAATAAATATTTATTATTAAATATTTCTTTAAATATGGAATTCTACTTCAAACTTTGCCAGTTTTAGATAAATATTGGATTGTTGTAAGTTAAAACTAAAATGATCTTTAAAGAGTATATTTAGAGTGTGCATTTATCATTTAAAATAGGTATTAAGACATTAAAATAGCTATTTTTTACCAAACCAAAATCATCAAAATTCGCAAAATTTAACTAAAAATTTCAATTTTCAACCCTTTTGCGGCACCTCTAAAAATATTTTGTTTGGAAAAATATTTTATTTGTGGCTTAACAATGAATATAGGCAACTTTCTATCACTATTACACATTGAAATTATAAAAACATTTTTTTCGTTTTACCCTACTGTACATTACACCTTGTTATGACATCATCACTCTTTATTCGGTCTCTCATTGCGTTTTCTGTAATTCTTCTGAGTATTATTTTTTTCCGATAAAATAATAAAAATGAAATGTAAAAAATATCAAGGTAAAGACACATACATACAGTTATCATAATCATAACTTTATCATCAAGATCGACTTTAAGATTTAATAAAACTGATATAAATAGTAATCAATAAAAGTTTAGTTTTTCCACATCTACATCTCCTTTGTCTTTCCTTTGAAATGATATGTATAAGACATTTGAAGCAACTGCACCTCCATTGAATTTGCGGAGACAGTATCTCACCGACAAATATGTAGCTCGTACCATTGCAGAAACCCAGTTTTTCCTAAACATATAATAGGATTTAGCTATCTTCTAGATTTGACTAAGAAATACTGGTTTAGGAAAAAAACCTCCACTTCGGGTGATGAGCTACAAATTTTCTTCAAAATATAAACAGTTTCTACATAAGGTTCATCTTCAACCGATTTATGCTGAAAAGCCCCGTGTATTGTTCGCAAAACACAGAATTTCTTGCGCAGAAATTCGGAAAAAGGATCCAGTTCATAAACAAACGCAAAATAAAAATAAAAAAAAATATATTTAAGAAAAAATCAATTATTACATTTTAAATTTTTAGTTTAAATTCACTACTAACTCAATCTGATTGTAGATCTGTAAATACAACATCCAAAATAAATGGTTAATTGGCTATGCAAAGGGAAAAAGGGTAAAAATATATTTTCTTTCGTTTGTCGTTGATCTGTACTGTAATCTTCATCGTCCTAGTTTGTTATGTCATACGAAAATATTTTGTGAGGTTTCAATGATAGTTTTAGAACTTTAGCATAGTATCTTTTGAACTACAAACTTTAATCATATAGAGAAAACTATTACTCTTCAAGTGCTATCTTCGTGACGAAGGTTGGCAATCATCATAGCTATTCGACATTTAGAGATGGCTGCTTTGAAACGATCATACCTCGTTGGTTTCGTTTATTAGAAGATCGTCTCTTATTTTTTTCAGTTTTTGATATTCTCATAGATTTCGTCTTTTTGGCGTTCATTGTTTGACTATACTTTTGTCCATATTCTGTTATTTTGTTTACCAGTCTGGGAAGGTCTTCCATATTTTCCACTATGATGACAGTGTCTTTCTCAAATCTAATGCTGTTAATGGGAACTCCAGTTACCTTTATTCCAGATGGTTTTCGCCTAAGAAGTTTTTTCAGAGTCTCTGCCGAGTACGGACGAGTAGGCGATAATACGCATCCCTATATCATCCCACTCGTCATTTCTTCTGACAGCTGCTCAATATCATATATATTTTTGCTCGCTGTTTTTAGTATAAATTGGATATGGTCCTGAGGTCATTATATTATAGCATATCTTCTTTGATTTTAGGACATTCATTAATTTTTCATGTCGTACATGATCGAATACTTTCATATTGTCAATAACACATGCATTTATGTTTTGATCGACGTTAAGGCACCTTTGAATTAATACATTAAGTGAAAAAAAGCCTTACACGCTTCTAGGTCTTTGCGAAATCCAAACTTTAGCACCTGGGACATCAAGCTAATGATGCAGTAATCGCCGTATTCTCTTTTGTTTTTTTCTTGTTTTTCTTTTTGACTGTACTCTAAATTTGATTAAAGAGTGTCACTAATACAATGTACTTTGTTACTCATAGAGCAGGCGCGGATCCAAGGGGGATCAATGGAGTCAATTGACCCCTCCTTTAACCTCGCCTGGTGTCTACTGACACTGTTTTTAAGAAAGAGATTACGACTGAACATAAATAGTGAATTTTGTATCCTGTTGATAACTGAATAACTGAAACATAAATATGGCAGAGATCCTTGGAATCGAAAATTATTAAAAGTCTTTATAATAAATGAAAAAGTCCCACAATAAATCTATTTAATTGCTATCTATTCCATTTAATGCCAGAGACCAGATAAAAATAGCAATTGCCGGTGCTATGTTATGGTAATTTGATCATTTAATAAAACCCCCCGAATAAGAGCCGCTTTTAGAAGGTTGTCCAAAGTATTATGTAACAGAGACCTAAAATAGGCATTAAGGATCCGACTACTTCGCTTCTACGTGTTCTCGGTCTTACTGTATGGTATCGAGTCTTGGACTGTGAGTAAAATCGAACTAAATCGCCTTGAGGCTCTCGAACTATGGTGGAAGAGAAGAATTTTAAGAGTTTATTGGATGGAGAAGATTCGAAACTGTACAATACTAGAATGTCTCAGCAAGACTACTGGAATTATAAAAAGCATCAAGAAGAGATAGGTGGATTATTTCTGACATTTAATGAGAGTTCCCAAATATAGGTTGCTACAAAATATTACTCAAGTGAAAATAGCAGGCAAACGCAGTACAGGACGAAGAAGAACATGGTTGATTTAGGGTGGCAATAAATAAAATTAAGATACCTATGATGGTAACCAACGTTCTGAAAGGACATGGTACATGAAGAATAAGAAAATAACATCCCATCCCGAAAAAGAATCCTGCGTACGTCAGTCACGAGAAAATTTTTATTTCATTGCCCCCACCTTGCAAGGTTGCTGGATCCGCCATTGCCATAAAGTTAAGAATATTATCCAAAAAATAAACTGTACTTAAATGGATGGAAGAGACTCTATTATATTTATAATCCACCTAAATTTTTAATTTATTCCTATGTAGCATACATAATGCTTCCTTTTGCGGGGCCGTTTACTGTATAAAAATAGATTTTTAATAGTCATAAAGATATTAAAGACGGTAACAAACTGATCTTTTAAAATGTCAAATGTGGTGTCATAAAGAGCACAGTAGAGAGTTGTAAATCATGAGTACCATAGGAATAGGAACACAACTCATATTTGCTTTCTTAGTATTAAGAAATCTCTTTCGAGAACGAGTGTATGTTACTGTGGCCTCAGATTTTTGCCGACAGCATAAGTAAATATAAAACAAAACGCCGAAATGCAATAAAAGCTCTCGTTTAGAATGGCGGAAGGTATTTAATCATTGTAATTTGGGTCAGATGGTTACAGATTTCTTAATAGTATAAATATTATTTTTATCTTGGCATATATTATCACTTAGGAATTAGATATGTAGTAACCTGTTCTCAAATAAAAACAGTACCGCAAAAAAATATTTATATGTTAATGCAATTATCTAAAATTTATCCCATTACTGAGGTTTACTTCTGTAATACACTAAGCATCAAAATTAACGCACCACCTTAAAAATGGAACATCTTTGATATCTCGTATTTCCTAAACCTGTTGTCCGATTTGAATGATTTTTTTAGTATATAATAGCTTTATTCTTCGAGAATATCTATGAAATAATATTATTGCTAAACAGGTAAGTGTCATTGTATAACGGGTGTAACAATAATAGTGTGTTTTTCCTCAAAGTTTGGAAAACCCTGTGGAATATTCTAGTCTATATAAAATATTGAATTTAAAACTCAACTGTAGCCTTAGGCTTTCTTAACATTTTGCTTTTCGATTCATTTTCTTATGTGGGATATTAAAGAAGTTAGGTACTTTAACAACTAGCCATATTATTCATCAATACAGGGTGTTTCTAAATAAGTGCGACACACTTTAAGGGGTAATTCTGCATGAAAAAATAATGATCATTTGCTTTATAAACATATGTCCGCAAATGCTTCGTTTCCGAGAAACCGGATGTTGAATTTTTTCTTACAAACTGACGATTTATTTATTGCTCTAAAACCGGTTAAGATATGCAAATTAGAGTTACTAGGTTTTAAGAGGTAGTCATTGCGCATTTTTTGACATACAATTAAGAATTTTATATTCACCATTGGCGTGGATACGGGTCATATTACCCGTATGCACGCCAGTGGTGAATATAAAATTCTTAATTGTATGCCAAAAAATGCACCATAACTACCTCTTAAAACCTACCAAATTTCATTTGCATATCTTAACCAGTTTTAGAGCAATAAATAAATCGTCAGTGTGTAAGAAAAAATTTAACATCCCATATCTCGGAAACGAAGCATTTGCGGACATATGTTTAAATAGCAAACGGTCATTATTTTTTTCATGCAGAATTACTCCTTAAAGTTTGCCGCACTTATTTAGAAACACCCTGTATTGATGAAGAACGTGGCTAGTTGTTAAAGTACCTAACTTTTTTATTATCCAACATAAGCGAATGGATCAAAAAGCATACTGTTAAGAAAGCCTAAGGCTACAGTTGAGTTTTAATTTAAATATTTTATATACTCCAGAATATATTATTCCACAGGGTGTTCCAAACTTTGAATAAAAAACACACTATCATTGTTACACCCGGTATACAATGACAATTATCTGTTTAGCAACAATATTAATATGTCGATATTTTTGACGAATAAAGCTATAAAATATTAAAAAAATCACTAAAATCGGACAACAGGTTTCGAAAATACAAGACATCAAAAATGTCCCATTTTTAAGGTGGTGCGTTAATTTTGATGCTTAGTGTATGTATCACAACTTAAAAAAATAACGGGAGAAGAACGAGAATTAGAATGGGCGTCATGGTGGGTATTTCATCGTCGATTTCTTTGAATTTTTCGATTAATTTTTATATTTTCATGATGTTGCTGCTGCACGTTTCACCAGACAAGTTTAGGTACACTGCAAAACATTTGAGGCCTACTTTTCGGCAACCACACGTACTTCCACAATTTCCCTTACATCTGCAGAAAATTAATTTCAAACCCTAGGCGGGTGCTGGAATTATGAAAGTCTGGATTGGTAACCAAATTTTTCCATGCTTTCCAGTCCCAATTTTCAGGATCACAGTATTGGACGAGCCGCGACTGAACCTAGTGATAAACTCGAAGACTGTAGAAACGGGTTGTATCTTGTGCTGGAGATAGCGATGATCAGTTAATGCCAGGTTTTACCAACAAATCGTAAGCTCCAGCTTAGCCCAGCTCAGCTAATAGATAGGGCTTGTCTATCTTAGCACGTCATAACTGATAAGTTTAAGATACAATCCACGTGGAAATCCATTGTGGCAAGCTGAAAATTGATCTAAGACTCAATGGTGCAACGCGTATGTTTCCTAAGCGGAGCTTAAGGAATGTCTTAAGCCTAAGATCTCTTAATTCAACCATACATAAATGTATAGCGACACGCTTCATTTATTATTTTTTTAATTGCTAATTTTAAATAAAAAATAGAATAAATAAGTAAAATAAATAAATAAATAAAAAATAGAAAAAGGACTGAAGCAAGGGTGTAGCTTATCACCGTTGCTATTTAACATATACTTGGAAGTCGCTTTAAAAGAATGGAAAAGAAGTTGTGGACTAATGGGAATCATGATCGGAGATGACTGCCTGTTTAACATCCACTTTGCTGACGATCAAGCAGTACTGGCACAAGATTCGTATGACATGGAATTCATGTTAACCCGCCTGTATTCAACCTACAAAAAATGGGGATTAAATATAAATATAGAAAAAACAGAATATCTAGTCGTGAATTCTGACGCCCACTTTGAAATCCTAATAACAGAGAACACATCAATTAAACAGGTTGAAGAATTCAAATATCTGGGAGCTGTAATAAACAGAGATGGCCTAGGCAACAAAGAAATTCAAAGGCGAGTTGAACAAAGTAGGAAGGCAGTAGGTTGCTTGAATTCCGTGTGGTGGGATAAAAATATATCCAGAACTACAAAATTAAGAATAGGAAAGACATTTGTGGAATCGGTACTCATGTATGGAAGCGAAGTCTGGACATTAACAGCAGAGTCCAGAAGAAGGATCAATGCTGTGTAAATGGACTACATACGTAGAAGTGCTGGAATCTCCCGATTGGACAGAATACGTAACGAAGAAATAAGAAGAAGGATGCAGGCACACGATACAGCGGTAGACAGGCTCGAGGGAAGAAGCCTAAAATGGTTCGGTCACTTACTTAGAATGGACGACCAACGATGGTCAAAGAAACTCCTGAAATGGAAACCCCCAGGTAGGAAGAAAAGGGGAAGACCAAGACTATCCTGGAATGACACGATAAGGAAGGCCATGGAACACCGAGATTTGGAAGAGGAAGATGCCCAGGATAGAAATAGATGGCGGTTAGGTGTGGGGATGCGGCGTCAGCCGATATGACACCCCGTATATATATATATATATATATATATATATATATATATATATATAATTTTAAATAATATCTTTTCTCAAAACGAAATAATACGCCTAATGTTAAATTCACATGTGGTTTTTCGTTTCTAAAATACAAAACCAGATTGTATAAAATTAATGTCTTTTTCAGGGAAACACTAATTGCCAGATTGGCCACGTTCTTTATGTCACCTTGAAAGGAGCTTTTAAAATGCCAGATTTAGTAATTTATCGCCTTTTCTAGCCATATTGTAGAACCGCATACATGATGACATAATAGTTTTGTGGTCTCGATCAGTATCGTCCCAGCGGGCACGCAGTTCAGTCACACCCTCGCAAAAATAACAAACCCTTACGAGATATAAACGAAGCACGCTTGTTTACCCAAAATAAATAAATATATTACTGTTCGTTGTTTTTACACTTATTTTAATTTAAGTTAATTGTTTCTGTTAACCACCACGGAACAAATGTATTGGTAATCACTGTTTTGATGAATGGTTTATATTTCATGATCTCCAGTGAATTATCTTGATTTCAGCCATATAAAGATACAAAAAAACGTTTACCAACGACAACGAGCAAAGACGGCTTGACTTTCTCTCTGGGAAATAATTCGGTTCAACTAGCTAACGCAGGATGTTTCTGTAAGATTTAGATGGCTTTTAGTTTGTCGATCTTGTTAAAATGGTACCTATGAATTAAAAAATATTTATATAGCTAATAGAAAATTAAGTACTCGAGTATTCGAGGACACGGTCAACAGAGTGCTGTAAAATCCAGATAAGATAATGAAATTAAACGAAGTATTGGATAATATTCGTTTCAACACCCTCTGTAAAATTTCTATGATGTCGGTTTATTGTAAAGTGACCAGAAAAAAATTATAAGGGCCAAAAGAAAATTTGTTCAAAAATGTTTAACATTTTCTTTATTTGCCATTATACTATACAATTTACATTTCAATAATCAACTATTTTCAATGGTAAATAAGCCACAACTTTACCAAAAAAATGATTTTATTAACGTTTCGAAACCCAAATCGGGTTTCGTTGTCAAAATACAAAATACTACTAAAATAAACAAATATGTTGTTACTAAGTAAAAAAATTCTTCTAATCATTTATTTAATCTGACTCATTTATATTGGCAATTCAGACGTATATTATACATTTTAAAGTCTTCTTCTTTAGGTGCCGTGTCTGTATTCAGACGTTGGCCGTCATCATGTTTACAATTTCCTGAAATCTCTCTCTATCGGCTGCTGCGCGAAATAATTCTTCTACTGTGCAGCCACACCATTGTCTAATATTACGCAGCCATGAAAGTTTCTTTCCACATTTTAAAGTAGAAGACTTTAAAATAATATCGCCAATATTTATGAGTTGCATTCCTGGGACGACTTTACTAAAAGATAGTGCTTCGATTACATGAAATCAATCCCAAATCAAGAATATCCGTCACAAAAAAATCATAGCATGTGATCTGTCTTTAAAAAGACAATCAAATGCAACGATGACAGAAAAATTCTCGCGTTAGAGATTCCATAGTAAATCACGAGGGAAAAACAATTGTTAACATCTGTTTCATTTAAAAATGATTATCCTTTATCGTTTATAAATAAGGAATTGTCAAGATTGGATCGAATGGAACAGAACAACTTAGAACGGGATCCTACAACATTCACAAGAAATAATACGAGGAATATTTCAGTACCATATATAAAAGGACTATCCGAGAAACTTAAAACAATAGGAAATAAATTCAACATTTCAACAACATTCAAAACAACAAACACATTGAGATATATTCTATCTAAAACTAAACCTAACAATGAACAAGAAAGAACAAAGAATTGCATTTATAAAATACCTTGTGAATGCGAACAATTTTATTTAGGTGAAACATCAAGACCATTAAACGTTAGAATAAGTGAACATCGGTCTTATATTAAAAATAGAGAATTTGATAGATCTCAAATATGTCAACACGCATGGGATAATGAACATAGAGTTCAGTGGAGAGACTCAAGTATAGTCCTGAAAGAATCAGATAGTAAAAAGAGAAAAATCAAAGAAGCGGCTCTAATTATGCTAAATGAAACCAATTGTGTCGCAAATTCCTCGGTAGAATGCAGTAGGATGTGGTTACCCATACTGAAAGAGGAAGTCAATAGAAAGAAAATACCACGATTAGTAAGTCAATAACGTATCGAGTTAATACAAATTTAATATTTTAGTATTACTTATTGTATATCTATGTATTATTAATATTATTTATAATTTAAACATAATAAAGTCAGAATTTGGTATTAGTTTTTTGAAAGTAAATTAAATGCAAGACCAAATACTTACGATGTCGGGATAGTATCACGAGGTTTTTTTCTGGTTTTCTCTCGTGATTTACGATGGAATCTCTAAGGCGAGAATTTTACTGTCATCGTTGCATTTGATTGTCTGTTTAAAGACAGATCTCATGCTATGATTTTTTTGGGACGGATATTCTTGAGTTGGGATTGATTTCATGTAATAGAATGAACTATCTTTTAGTAAAATCGTCCCAGGAACGCAACTCATAAATATTGGCGTTATTATTTTAAAGTCTTCTACTTTAAAATGTATAATATACGTCTGAATTGCCAATATAAATGAGTCAGATTAAATAAATTATTAGAAGAATTTTTTTACTTAGCAACAACATTTGTGTTTATTTTAGTAGTATTTTGTATTTTGACAACGAAACCCGATTTGGGCTTCGAAACGTTAATAAAATCATTTGTTTGGTAAAATTGTGGCTTATTTCCCATTGAAAATAGTTGATTATAACAATGCCACAAGGAAATAGCTTCAGAGCAACATTACATTTCAATGGACTATTTTCCAATTTGTAAGTATACTTGCTAAACTAAAGTAAGCGTAAACAGTTCACATTTCACTAAAACATTTCCACGAAAACCTGCCGAAAAGCATTTAATTTCCCCACTCATATATTTACTTCCGGATAGAGAAAAATGCAATGCATGTAGACGTCTTGATAAGTATGTTTCACTCTTTGTCAACACATTTGCTGGTGATTGGGAAAGAAAAACAAAACACTTCGTCCACCCGCCGAACTTTATTGGTTGTAATATGTTCGTGTCCAGACTAACGTCTTCCCTTGACAGATAAGAGGATTTTCTAGCGGAACAAAAGGACTTAAAGGAGATGGGTTATTGTGTATATTACTGATGGCATAAGGGAGGAAAAAGAGGATTAGGTAATGTACAGGGCGGAAGGATTTTTTGTGAAATCTACGTTAAAAAAATATGTGCTTTTCAGAAAAATAATGCTTATTCTGAAAACTTTATTCTAAAGCTAACAGTTTTTACTACATTTATTTTCTACACTATTTTTTGTGTTTCCTGTTACTTTACTTACTTACTCCGTGTCGTTGTAACCCTTCATGGCTTTTAGCCGACTCGACAACATTCCACCACTTTTATTTGTCTTGAGCAATCTCTATCCAGTTCTCCACGCCAATAGCTTTCAGGTCTCCTGCTATATTATCTCGCTACCGGAGTCGAGGGTGTCCACGTGGTCTTCTTCCAGTTGGAATTCTTCCCCATACCAGCCTCACTATTTTTTCGTCAGAATGTGTGTCAGATAGTATGATAAAATTGATCCAAATAATGCAGGAGCGTCATTTGAAATTTTGGAGGGGGGGGGGGCAAGCATTATATACAGGGTGTTTGGTAAAGAATGGGCCATAGCTTAACCTCAGGTTCCTGAGGTTAAAATAGGCCGATTTAAGCTAACTTACCTTAGTACAAAGTTTATAATAACCGAGATACAGGGTGTCAAAGTTAAACTTTTTTTTATTTATTATTGAATATTTCCTGACAGGTATGAGATAACATGAAATTTGGTATGTGTGAGTTTTTTGGGTCGAGAAAACTAAATTCCCTACCAAAAATGATGTATTGCCCAGAGGGCGCCACATACGCCTTTCAGCACTCATTTATTACGTTCAATTTTTTTATCCCTCACTCTGTATAATTTTGACATTAAAATTTTTATTCTCCTATTAGTTTTACTTAAAAAAGGTATACTTTTTTCATCTCCTTAAACTCAACCGTTTTCGAGATAAACGCATTTTAAATCTGTGATACACCATCATTTTTAGCATAATATCATTGTAGTTCCACCCGAAAAATAACTTAAAACCATAATATTTGTGCCAGTTCTCAAATTTATGTCATTGCATCGCAAATTCCATTTGAAGAAATTTGCGATACATTTTTTGATAATTTTATGGTTTATTTTTCGTTATTTTTCGGGTGTAACTACAATGATATTATGCTAAAAATGATGGTGTATCGCAGATTTAAAATGCGTTTATCTCGAAAACGGTTGAGTTTAGGGAGATGAAAGAAGTATACCTTTTTTAAGTAACACTAATAGGAGAATAAAAATTTTAATGTCAAAATTATACAGAGTGAGGGATAAAAAAAATTGAACGTAATAAATGAATGCTGAAAGGCGTATGTGGCGCCCTCTGGGCAATACATAATTTTTGGTAGGGTATTTAGTTTTTTGACCCAAAAAAACCCCACATACCAAATTTCATGTTGTTATCTCATACCTGTCAGGAAATATTCAATAATAAATAAAAAAAAAACTTAAACTTTGACACCCTGTATCTCGGTTATTATAAACTTTGTACTAAGGTAAGTTAGCTTAAATCGGCCTATTTTAACCTCAGGAACCTGAGGTTAAGCTATGGCCCATTATTTACCAAACACCCTGTATACAATACATTATATATACAAACATAATATAAAATTGATCTATTTTTTGTAAATTTCAGTCATTTTCAGGATCAGGGAGGCAAATGCCCCCCCCCCCCCCGACCCTATCAAATGACGCCCCTGAAATAATGGTATAAAGACATCCAAAGTGAAAGTTATCCTCCAACACCAAATTGTTCTATATGTTCCATATAATGTTCATAAAAAAGTCACACCATTTTGAGCGTCGGGTTTGGGGGGGGGGGAGGGGGAGAAATCGGCAAATTCGTATTTTTTTACGTTTTTCGTCAATATTTCTAAAACTATGCGGTTTCGCATGAACAGCCTTCTATACAAAAATGTACTACATTAAATTTGAAATAAAAAAGGTCCTATGCACAATCCTTCTAAAATGAACGGTTTCAAAGTTACGGAGGTAGTATAGTGTAATTGGTCCAAAAAACGCCTAACTCAGACATCAAAAGTAAATGTGTTCCTTCAACACCAAATTGTTCTATATGGTCCACATATTGTTCAGTAAAAAGTTACATCATTTTCGTGGCTGGCGTGAATAACTTGACAAGTCGAAATATTGCATTTTTCTGATATTTGTTACAATAGATTGTTTGTTAATGAATTTATGCGGTGAATAAGTGAATATCTTAAGAAATCACATTAATAACGTTTAAACTCGTGTTGAAAGCCGCGATATATCTAATATCTAAAGATATCAAATTGATAAAACACAATTTAAATTTGATCAGTCAATTTGTTGACATAATCTTTACTTTAGATTCCTTTGCGTATTTTTATAACTCATTTTGTGATGTTACCATTGTTAGAATGTGACAATATATAATACGACACCCCGACTTATCCAGTTATTCCTGCTCCTCTTTTTGTAATAATAAATTGACAACTAGTTACGTGAAACTTGACGTCCCTTTTCTGACTATTATGTATTTTGATATCTTGACCTGTCATTTTGGGTACAATATGATCTTAAGTTGATAAAATGAGATGCACGATGTGTACATTTCCCGCCTTCAATATTGGGATGCGTGGGTCACGTGATGTACATACAGTTAAACGGTTTTCTGTTGGCTGCTGACGCTGTTCAGTTGTTCAGTTAATCACACATGTTAATGTTGATAACATCAGTTACCTCTGTTACGATGGCGAAGCAGGTACAATTTTTAAGAGAATTGCACAAAAATGCCAAAGAAGGTTGTGTACCAAGTAACGATGAGGAATTTCTGGAAGTGGAAAATCTTATTCTTAGTGGAAAATGTATGTCGTATTTTATGGTTATAGCGTTGATTGAATATAGACTTAAAGGAATAGAAATTTACGATCCCGGTCCCGAAACCTTTCTCGGTTATAAGAATACTTTTGCTTGGCACGAAGGCTATTCCATTAAGCAGTTTCGACTGTATAAAGAAACATACTTACAGCTGGTTTCTTTAAAACTGTACTCAAACTGTTTTCACGACTGAACACTATCTTTTAAAAAACCATTAAAAGACACTTGTCATACGTGTGATACGATAACGATGCAGATGAAGTTAGCTGAGGAAAATGGAGATTTAAAAATTCAATTAGCTGAGCATCATTTGCAGACTGAAAAGGCATATTCTGCAAAACGCGCCAGTAAAGCAAGAGCTCAAGAAGATTCCTCGTTTCGGGCTTGTCTGTTTGACCTCCAACAGTTTCTACCCACACAACTTTTACAAACCTTAAATGCCTTTTACAAGAGGCAGCTTTGGATCTTTAATTTAACAATTCACGACTTGGCAACGGATGAAGCTGTGTGTTACATGTGGGATGAGACAATTGGAGCAGGTGGTGCAAATCAAATCGCATGCTGTCTGTGGCAATTTTGTTTAAATTATCTTCCACTAATTGTCAAAGAAGTTACATTCTTTCCAGATACTTGCGGTGGGTAGAATAAAATAACATCGTGGCAACGATGTTTACATTTTTATTAGATATGCACCCAACTTTAGAAATTATAATCATAAATTTCTCCTTAGTGGTCATAGTCACATGGAATGTGACTCTGATCACGCTCTTATTGAGAGAACTAAAAAAAACAAATGAACCATCTTCATTATTCAACTGGTTAGATCAGGGGTGGGCAAAGTGCGGCCCGCGGGCCGCATGCGGCCCTTTGGACATTTTTTTGTGGCCCTCGGAAAAAAGTGAATTATTTTCATTTAAAGAATGATTGTTCCACAAATTTTCAACTTAACGCGGTCAATTATTTGGGTTTCCGATACAGTTTTGAATCATTATTAAAAAATTTGTCACTGGAATAAAATGTTTTCTTAAAACAAAATAAAGGAATTCGAAGATACCGTAAAAGTAAATTTTCTAATTACCCAAAAATTAATTAATGTGAACAAACCGTTCTCAGATAGCAAATGTATAAAAGATCGTTTAGTTGAAGCAAGTGGAATTTTATGTCCAAAAGAAGATCACGAATTTTATCACGAAGAACTATCGTTCTGAAGACTTGAAGTGATGAATAATAATGTACAAAAACAACTATATCCATTTTAGAAGGTAAATTGATGTGGTATTCAATTGCATTGATTGAAAGTGTTGATAGAACTGACACAGCTCACTTACTAATATTTATTCGAGCAACTAATACCGATTTTAATATTTATGAAGAACCATTAGCAATGGAATCAATTCATGAAATGTCTAACAACTGGAAAGGATATTTTTGAAGTAGTCAGAAAATATTTGGAAAATTATAAATTACTCCTTAACCAACTAGTACGAGAAAACTTAAATATTACGTTCATTAACAATTTTCAGAACATGATTTATTATTTTTCACTGCTTCATCAGCAGGTATTGTGCACAAATATTTTGCAAGTAGACAACGTTATTTCAATTGTAACTAATATTGTTAATTTTTTTTTCAATTTTATTCGTTCACGAGAATTAAATCATCGTGAATTCGTAGCATTTTGGGACAGTTAGAACCAAAACTACTGATGTCTTCTATCACAATCATATTCACAATCATATTTTTTAATTTGTAAATTTACTAAGTTTTAAATATCAATGTGATTTTGCATTTACACTGGACATTTAAATATTTTAAGCATAGCATTGCAGGGCAAAAATTTATACGCGCATAATATGATACCAGATAAATTCTTTTAAAATGAAACTCAAACTATTCATTGATCATAACTATAACAGTGAAAAAAAAATAATTAGTTCATTTTCAATCATTAAATAATGTAGGTACCAGAAAATAAGTTAAAAGTTTACAAAGAAGAACTTGTAATTTGCCACGGTCCCCAAAGAATTGGTCACGGTCAGAAATCATTTTTCAGTTCAAATTGATTCCGTGCCAGTTGACAAGGAAGATACATATGTAAAAAAAGAAGATATTTTAGCATTTTACAAATCTTTATGTAGAACAACATTTGCAAACTTTAATAATAATTATTGAAAGTTTGTAAATAATAAATAATATGTTTCATAAATATTTGTTTATTATTTAATTCTTTCAAAGAAAGCAAAAACAACGAAGGGGATCTAAGATTTTTTCAAACCTACCTATATCGTTGTTTATTTTTATGTATACAGTGTGTCGCATTTTAAATGAAGACACCACTATATTTCAGCTATCAAAATAAATACAGATTTGAAATTTTGCAGTCATACAGATTGATGTTTCACAATTTTTAAGATAGTCAACTGAAATTTAAAATTTAAACGTGGCCTCCTGCGAATCCACAAACAGGGTAAATTTTCGATATTTTGCTTAGCGTTAGAGATATCAGAAAAAGTTATTTGGAAAAGTTGTTCCAAATATGGAAATATGATTGTAACCCCACATACCAAAATTCATGATAAATTTCCTTTTAGTTTTGTCAGTATTTGTAGTTAGGATCCTAAAACCTACAATTGGCTGTCCCGAGATACATCTCGGGCCAGCCAAACTTAACTGTTAGGATCTTGAGTGCAAATACTGAAAAAACTAAAAGTGCGAATTTGGTCATGAAATTAGGTATGCAATTAGGTATATAATATTTGAAACAACTTTTCCAAATAACTTTTTTCGACATCTCTCCGACATTTTGCGAAGCAAAATATCGAAAATTCACCATGTTTGTGGATTCGCAGTAGGCCGCGTTTAAAATTTAAATTTTGATAGCTGAAATATAGGGGTGTCTTCATCTTAAATGTGACACCAATGTATGACGTTTGCTTCTATATAAGCACGGAATTTCTTTTCAAATATATAAGTAACTACATAATAGCAAAGTGAAAGAAAAATAGATGGGGGGGGGGGGAGATAGCATGCCCAAATCACTGCGAACGTCATTTAAACAAAATTAGAATTTATAGTAAAAAAAAGTATAACATTTCAAAATTTTAACGTAGGTAACAAATGTTTTGGCCCTCAGTAATAGAACAAAAACTTTTTGTGGCCCTTACCACAAAAAGTTTGCCCACCCCTGGGTTAGATCATGCAAGATAAAAAACCCATTTAAAGTTCTTCATATGAGTTTAAACGATTTTTATAACTTTGATGAGCTTGGCTTAAGAAAAGGACCTTTCACAATTAGAAAAAAGGATGTTTTTATGGCAACTAGTTAAATGCAGTATCAAAAATCTGTTGGCGAAATTCATTTTAAAGATAATATCGAAGATAAAACCCCCTATAATTGCCTTATTTTCAAAAAAGAGGAAAACCTACACACTCCTTTCACTTAAACGAAATAACGAAAGAACCTTTACCAATAAGCAAAGAAAAGAAAAAAGATCTGGATATTTTGTATCTTATAGATCCTTTGTTCCACGACTTCTATTCAAATATAAAAACAACTGGAACCAAATTAACAGATCTCGATATTGACAAAAGAGATCCACATGCTGTCGGTAATGACAATGCAGATGAAGAGAGCATTAAATAATAACAAAAACGATTATTGTTTTTAATTTTATTTGTATTTGACAAAGAAGACTCTTTTTTTATTGTAATTACAATCTATTTAAGTTTCGTTCCTGTTAGTTTCTGAAATAAATATTCCAAACTGAAGGTCATGTTTTATTTGGCTGTAAAGTTACTCTATTTCATCAGATTTATTTGAATCAGATTAAGTTGTTTATGGTGAATAAGTTGACAAGCACTAGGTGAACAATGTGAAAAGTCCGATTTCTGTAAAAATAACCAAAGTAAATGCCACTTTTTTTCCAGATTTGGAAAAATCGACTAACATTACTTATATTTGCGACACTAAACTAAAAAAAAGTTAATAATCTTTTTTACACCTAATTGTCAAAAATTAAAATCAATGCCCTGAAAAACTGTGTTTTTAAACATGTCAACATATTCACTCCTGCCACGGATTTTGAACGTCCGGTTTGGGGGGGAGATGGGAGAGAAGGCGGTAAATTAGTAGTTTTTTTTAAGTTTTTCGTCAATAGTTCTGAAACTATGCTTTAGCGTAAACAATGTTCTATACAAAAATGTTCTACATAAAATTTAAAACAAAAAAGGTCCTATACATAATTGTTATAAAATCAACGGTTCCAGAGTTACGGAGGGTGAAAAGTGGAGGTTTTCGATACTTTTTATAATATTTGGCCAATTGATGATTATTTTGGGTGGTGAGGTTGACGTTTCTTTAAGAACTTATCACTAACATACCATCGGCCACTGAAATATCAAATTTTATTTACAAAAAAATTTCTTTCATCAGTAATATTATTATAAATTGCCCAAAAAATATAAAAAGTATCGAAAACCTCTACTTTTCATCCTCCGAAACTCTGGAACCGTTGATTTTATAACAATTATGTATTGAACCTTTTTTGTTCTAAATCTTATGTAGAAAATTTAAGTATGGAACATAATTTACGCTAAAGCATAGTTTTAAAAATATTGACGAAAAATGTAAAAAAACAACTACTAATTTACCGACTTCTCTCCCATCTCCCCCCCCCCCCCCCAAACCGGATGCTCAAATTGTTGTAACTTTATACTAAACAATATGTGGACTATATAGAACAATTTTGTGTTGGAGGAAAACTTTTACTTTCGATGTCTGGGTTAGGCCTTTTTTGGACCAATTAA
This sequence comes from Diabrotica virgifera virgifera, assembly GCF_917563875.1. Taxonomy (NCBI): domain Eukaryota; kingdom Metazoa; phylum Arthropoda; class Insecta; order Coleoptera; family Chrysomelidae; genus Diabrotica; species Diabrotica virgifera. The sequence goes on from NC_065449.1 coordinate 194,075,297, forward strand.
ATATACTATCTCCGTAACTTTGGAACCGTTCATTTTAGAAGGATTATGCATAGGACCTTTTTTATTTCAAATTTTATGTAGAATGTTTTTGTATAGACGGTTGTTCATGCCAAACTGCATAGTTTTAGAAATATTGACGAAAAACGTAAAAAACTACGAATTTACCAATTTCTCCCCCTCTTCCCCCACCCCAAACCCGACGCTCAAAATGGTGTGACTTTTTTCTGAACATTATATGGACCATATAGAAAAATTTGGTGTTGGAGGATAACTTTCACTATGGATGTCTGGGTTTTGGTCTAGTTATACCATACTAAGACGTGTCCTGCCCATTGGAGTGTCCTAGCCTTTATTTCTTTTATTATGTTGGCGTCTGGGTCTAGTTATTCGAACTCTATGTTAGTTCTTATCCTTTACGGTCCTGCTGCTTCATGAAGCATAGGTCCAAAGATCTTCCTTAGGATTTTTCTTTCCCAAACACGTAGTCTCTCTTCGATTTTCTTTGTTATCATCCACGTTTTGCTGCCATACATCACTACAGGTCGTATGATCGTTTTCTGTTACCATATCTAAGGAAATACACTTCTCTAAACAATTTTAAACTAAATTTAATATTTTAAGTAGAAAAAAAGGGTCGTAGGCCTTTACTCACTGTGACTTAAACGATATTTCGTGTATACCCTACATCTGTGGTTGTGGCTAGTGATGAGCAAAACAAGAACAAAACCAAGACCAGGCTAGTCTTGGTCTTGGTTTTGGTCTTGCAGCTAAAAGGCAGTCTTGGTCTTGGTCTTGGTCTTGCACTAACCGGTCTTGTTCTTGGTCTTGGTCTTGCTGCAAGAATCTTGCTGGTCTTGCTTTTTTGGTAGTAATAATTTGAACCAAACAATTTCGAATAAAAAGAACATAAATATTGGCGATATCATTTTAAAGTCTTTACTTTAAAATGTATAATATACATCTGAATTGCCAATATAAATGAGTCAGATTAAATAAATTATTAGAAGAATGTTTTTACTTAGCAACAACATTTTTGTTTATTTTGGGCTTCGAAACCCGATTTGGGCTTCGAAACGTTAATAAAATAAATTTTTTTGGTAAAATTGTGGCTTATTTCCCATTAAAAATAGTTTATTACATTGTTCTCGTAGCACGAGTTATTCGCACTTTTTATTTTCACATATTTTTGGATTGAATACCCATTATGACATTTAAAAAGTTGAAAATATTTGGATGTGGGTAGTAAAAACTAGAATTTGAAACACACTGAAATGATTCGCATGCATTTCAAGTGCGGCACATACTATTTGTAGTACTGGCCCTTTCTGAGGAAAACCTAGATTCTTCTAAATAGTTTTATTTGTCATCCGGGATTTTCACAAATAATTCAACCTCAAACTTTCGTTAATTGTAAAAAATTAATCCAAAAAATAATTTTAAAAATTTCCCAGTATCGGAATTTTTGTTATTATATTCAGAAACTGAACCTAAGCTTTGGATTTTGCGATACCAAGCTTGACACATTACAATCGACAACCAGTTATTTTTTATTCAGGCCACAATGCTTTCACAGCATTGTGAATCCCTCTTCAAAATCTATTATGATATTTTTTGGTATTAATTTTAAATATAACGACTTTTACATTTTCCTCGATTGTGCGAAAGGAATTGAAATAAGTGTCAGTATTTTTATTAGACAAAAAAGCGAAAATTACTGGTACATAAAAATTTTTAATGGCATTTTGTTTTAAATGGATTACCCTATCTATAATTACATTTTTTTGTCTTACAAGTAATTTCAATTGTCCTTGAACTGTCGCCGTTTGAAAACGGTATTGATATTGTTTAAGGTTTATTACAATGTCAGTATATATTATTGAACTAAAAAAATGAAGTTGAATAATAAAAAACCAATTTCGCAAAAAAGTGCAAGAGTCTTGCAGGTTTGTCTTGGTCTTACGTAGTCTTGCAAGGTTCGGTCTCGGTCTTTGTCTTGGTCTTGGTCTTGAATACCTGGTCTTGGTCTTGGTCTTGCAAACCAAAAGGCGGTCTTGGTCTTGGGCTTGCTTCGAGAACTTGCTTCAAGTGAGACACCTTTTCCTCTCTGCGCTGCTTATATCCACTTGCTAGATCTTTTTGGTGCTTGTTGAGCTTCCTCGCGATCCTTGCTGACTAGTTTTTAATAGTTATTTATCTGTAGAAATATGGCCTTTAACAGGATCCAGTTTCATAATTTCCAAATAAATGCGTCTGCTTTGTCTTTGTTTCTGGTCATTTAATTTTTATCTAGATTATCGAAGAGAAGATAGAACCACTCCTGGCGGAGGCCCCTATAGGGTTTCTCCCTAAATCCTCTCGCTGAAGGGGGGGGGGGCTATAAATTTACCAATAATAAATCCTTCTTTTAGAAACAATACTGGAAGCGGCGGTTTGAATGTCAGTTGTTAAGCTTGCAAAATTAATTTCTTACATAAAAATTTTATTAACTTGGCGGTAATAAGTCGATATCTCTTGATCAGAGTGTCCTTTCGACAAGAATCAAAATGTGTGTTAAAGGTGAGGTGCAGCTTTCGTAAGCAATTTTGCACTTTGCCGAAAATTCGCGCTATACTAAGTGGAGATTGTTTCCTATTACAATTTGTCACGAAATTTTAAAAAGTATAAGATTTTATAGTAGTTTATTATAAAAATGTTGGAGCTGCAATAATTATACCCATAAACAAAGCAAAGTACAGACAAATTGAAAATTGGCAAAAGCATTTAAATATAAATCTGAATTTAAGGTCCATTGCCAAACATCCTACACTCATAAATCCATTGTCCAGTTTGAAGCAAGTTTATTGGCACTGTACATCCGCCACACATTTCAAAATCTCGGTTACAGACACTCTGATAGGTTATGTCCAATTTATATCCCTTTTCGATAACGCCGTTTCGTCATTAGTTGATTTTATGAGTCGATCGTTGTTTGAGTCTGGTATTTATTGTCCTGTTAAGTGAAATAATGAGTTAATGGCAACATTGTGTCCAGTTTCTTGGCGAATATATTTTTGGCTTTACTAGAACGATTGTACTGATCGTTAAGATTTCAAGATTCTTTTAATAATAGTACACAAAGCAGACTTTTTTCTGGTTTGTGATATTATACATTAACAAGTTATACACATTTGTTAGAATTGTCGGCTTCGTTTTTAGCAGTTTCTCCAGTTTGTCGTTTACCTAAATAGCCCAGTAAATGGACATGAAATACGACGATACCGTGTAATTTTCAGGGGCAACTCCGAATTGCATGAAAATTTGGATTTAGGTTCTACTTATCCTCCACTTCAAAGTTGAAAATGTGTCGTTGGTTGCTTTTATTTGGGGGTTGACAGTCACCCCTTCTCGGTGGTGAAAAAACGTGCGTTCAAGATAAGACCGGAAATGAATAAACTGACGGATTATAAGCAACTTTTGTTCTATAGGGGTTTTTATGTAACTTTTCAAGTTATTTGCGATTGAAAATGTTTATTTTTCAACAAAAAACTACGTTTTCAGACGGTTTTTTTCAAATAACTCAAAAAGTAAATATTTGATAGAAAAAAATATCCTTAGCAAAAGGATAGTAGCTTAAAAAAAACGAAAAAAATGGTGTATCAGTAAAGTATATCATTAGAGTAAAAACAAAGTTGGAGCTCATGAAAAATACGTTCTTATTCGTCTAATTCCAAATCGAATATTTCAAGGTAAAATTACCGAAAAATCAAGCACTTTTCGGGAAAAACCCATTAAAACTTTTTTAAAGTGTTTATAAAAAGCTTTATTTTAATTGTTTATAAAAGTTTCCAGCGTTAAAAATAAGCGAGTTGCGCTCAAAATAAAGTTGGCCCTCTTTTTTTTTTGGTAAAAAAATCATAAAAATTTCCCCGTGTTTAGCTCCCCGAATGAAATTAATCGCTACCGCTTTACAAACAATTTACTTACTTATCTATTTTTTATATATGTTTTGTCAGTCTCACCGGTTTAAAGTGCTTATTTTTGAAAGGGTTATAGTTGAAAAAGCTTGAACGGATCACTATTCACGAGTGTATGAACATTTTGAGCAGCCATGTCTTAATCAATTTTTGTCTTACGGAAAAACAAAATGAAACTAGCATATTTATAATAGCGAAACCTACTTTTTTTATTCTTTAAGATTTTTCTTATCACTAATATGTTTAAAGTTATCTTGAAAAAAGGAAATTTTTCAAAAATTTTTACAAAATTTTTTTTACTACAAAACCAATTTTTTTCAAAAATAAGCATATAGCATTACGCTGTAATTACTATTTTCTACTAATTTTAATTCTTATTTTTTAATAACCTTTCGCAAAACGAAATGACAAAATTCACATGTAAATACAGGGCAAATGTTTCTTTCAAAGAAACATTTCTTAATTGATTACGATGTCCCAGCCTCCTAATGTCAAAAATTCTTGAAATCCATAAAGCTTGTCGATTTATGGCTGTCTTTGTTTTATCTAAGAAACCGCAGATCATTTGACATAACAGTTGGGGGTTCGCTTCGAGCCAGTCAGTTTTCTACCAGCGTCTGCATAAGGCACACCCTTCGAGCGTCGATATTATGTAGGTCAACAACGCACTGCTTGTTTACACACAATAAATAGAATATTAATACCGTTCGTTGTTTATTTATTTTTATTACATTTATTTTAATTAAATTCCGCAACTCACCCATCGGAATATTGGTGACCCTCGCGAGTATTTTAAACCGCCGCGAAAATTTAAAAAAGAGTTAGTGTTAATAATATTACATTTTTGCCGGTTAATAATATACAGTGAACATCGAAAATGACGACCAGTGCCAACAATAGTGTTTCAGGTCGGATTGCAGTGGCCATCGGGAAATTGACAGCCGAATTAGCTGACATGAAAATCCAGCTAGCTAGCTTGTCGCGCGCTCGAGCACAAGCTAACACATACCGTCGCAACTTCAGCAACTCAAGACGAAGACCATTTCCTAGAGACAGTAGCTACAGTAGGGAACATAATAGTGACATATTATCTTGGTATCACTACCGTTTTGGTGACCAGGCCCAAAAGTGCTCTCCTCCGTGCAAGCTCCAGGGAAACGTCGCGGGCAGTCGGTAAATGCGGCATCCGATCGAAACCCAAAGTCTCGCCGCCTTTTCGTAACAGACTATGATACAAAAAAACAGTTTTTAGTCGACACCGGTGCCGACCTGTGCGTTTTCCCGCGGAAATATGTACGGGGTGCACGCGAAAAGACTTCATACGAACTATACGCGGCCAATGACACTAAAATCACGACATACGGCTATGTGAACTTGACATTAAACATCGGACTACGGCGTGATTTTACGTGGCGATTCGTAGTGGCGGACATTTCAAAGCCCATTATCGGAGCCGATTTTCTTTCCCATTTCGCGCTCCTAGTGGACATTGCTAACCAGTGCTTAGTAGACAGTACGACAACCCTTCGAACAAAGGGACTCGTTAAAGAGTGTTTCGACGGCAGCGTAAAGACTATCGCGGAAGCGTCGCGTTACCATGAACTGCTCTACGATTTCCGGAAATCACGCGACCCGCCGGTATCGTGAAAGACATTCAACATCAAACGAAGCACCACATCGATACAACACCAGGTCCACCCGTTTTTTCGAAGCCTCGACGATTAGCACCTGACAAACTGCAATGGGCTAAAAAAGAGTTCGAAAATCTTCTACGACTAGGCATCATAAGACCATCGAAAAGTAACTGGTCTACTCCACTGCACATGGTCCCGAAAAAAGGTGAGGAATGGAGACCCTGCGGAGATTATCGACGTCTCAACCAAAAAACAGTTCCAGATCGATATCCAATTCCGCACATCGAAGATTTTGGTCAGGCGCTAGCTGGTAAGACAATTTTCTCTACAATAGATTTAGTGAGAGCATACAACCAGATACCAGTAGCCACCGATGACATACCAAAAACCACCGTTACCACACCATTTGGGCTGTACGAATACTTATATATGCCTTTTGGTTTACGAAACGCAGGACAGACATTCCAGCGTTTCATAGACGAGATTTTACGTGGTCTAGACTTCGCCTACGCTTACATCGATGACATTCTCATTCCATCAGAATCCGAAGAGCAGCATATGTCGCATTTGGAAGAGATTTTCAAAAGGCTCAAGCAGTTTGGCGTTGTGATAAATCCAGCGAAGTGTCAATTCGGCAAAAACGAGATTACCTTTTTGGGATACACAGTATCAGACGGAGGACTCACACCTCCACAAGAAAAAGTAGCAGCTGTACAGAATTTCACTCAGCCAAAAACAGTGAAAGACCTACGCAGATTGCTAGGTATGTTAAACTTCTACCGAAGGTTCATACCCAATGCAGCTGAGCTACAAGCACCACTACATGGTGCCCTAAAAGGTAATGTCAAAGGAAAAGCACCAATCGAATGGACACCACAGCGAATCCAAGCCTTTGACGACTGCAAAAACAGTTTAGCTAACGCTGCTTTACTGAGCCACCCTGTAAACGATGTTGATATCTCCATCACTTGTGACGCTTCTGATTTTTGTGCGGGAGCTGTACTACAACAAAAAACGGATACAGGTATGAAACCTTTAGCTTTCTTTTCTAAGAAATTCTCACCTAGCGAAAAGAAATATAGTGCATACGACAGATAACTATTAGCTATATATCTGGCCATAAAACACTTCAGACATATGATCGAAGGCAAGGACATAACGATATACACAGACCAGAAACCAATCACCTTCGCTTTTACTCAGAAGCTAGATAAATGTAGTCCTAGACAGTTTAGATATTTAGACTATATAGGACAGTTTTGCACTAACATTCAGCACATTTCTGGTTCAACAAATATTGTGGCAGACGCACTATCTCGAGTCGATAGCATCAAGAAAGATATCGACATCACTGACTTAGCTCTCGCACAAGACACTGATTCAGAACTGCAAACTTTTTTAAGTGAGAAAACATCATTACAAATGAAGAAAATACGTTTTTCCCAGCAAAACGTGAGTTTGTACTGCGACATATCAACATCTACAGCCAGACCATTTGTACCGAAACCACTTCGAATGGCAATTTTTCGCACCATGCATAACCTAGCACATCCCGGAATGAACAGTTCTGTGAAGATGATCACACAGCGATATGTTTGGCCATCCATTAAATCAGATGTGAGGAAATGGACTCGAGCGTGTCTACAGTGCCAAAAAGCGAAAATATCGCGCCACATTGTTTCACCTAGTGGAAGTTATTTACCACCTTCCAGCCGATTCGAACATGTCCACATAGACATTATAGTGATGCCGAGTTCAGAAGGAAACAGATATTGTTTAACATGTGTCGATCGTTTCACACGTTGGCCAGAAGCTTTCCCGATGCCTAATCAAGAAGCAGACACAGTAGCCAGAACATTTTTTTCTGGTTGGATAGCTCGTTTCGGCACTCCCAAGCGCATCACAACAGATCAAGGCCGACAATTCGAATCGCATCTTTTCTTCAAGTCATTATGCAAATTAACTGGAACTTCCCATTTAAGGACAACCGCCTATCATCCGCAAGCAAATGGTATGGTAGAAAGTTTTCATCGACAGTTAAAAGCAGCAATTCGATGTCATGAAAACATCCGATGGACCGAAAGCCTACCTGCAGTGTTACTGGGCATACGAGCAGCGTGGAGAGAAGATTTAGGTACTTCAGCCGCCGAACTCGTGTACGGAGAACCATTGTGTTTGCCAGGTGAACTATTGTTTTCGTCACAAAGAAACACCGACGACAATGCTCACATTTATCTAAAAATGCTTCGAAACCATTTCGAAAACCTCAGTCCTACGCAAACGTCGCATCATGGATCCAAAAGTACCTTCATTTTCAAAGACATGAAAACCACCTCTCACGTTTTCATCCGCCGTGATACAATCAAAAGCAGCTTAGAAAACCCATATCACGGTCCTTTTCCAGTTGTTAAGCGAGGTGACAAGACTTCTGTCGTCCGGGTAAACGGGAAGGAATCAACAATTTCCATAGACAGATTGAAACCTGCTTACGAACTTCACAACTCTACCCATCACGAAACAAAAGAAATGACCAGCAAAACAAACAACAACAGACCGAAGAGGAAAGCAAGATTTACTGGAACTTACCAAGAAAGTGTTAGTTCAAAGTGAATCGAGTGATTTTTTTTCTTTCTCCTTGTATAAACTTTGCATTATTTTTTTTTCTATTTTCAATTGTCATTATAATTTGTATATATTATGTATTATTTATCGTCTTCGTACTCGAAGGGGGGTATATAGCATTACGCTGTAATTACTATTTTCTACTAATTTTAATTCTTATTTTTTAATAACCTTTCGCAAAACGAAATGATAAAATTCACATGTAAATACAGGGCAGATGTTAAACGAAACGTTGAACACATTGTATAAGATTAATGTTTCTTTCAAAGAAACATTTCTTAATTGATTACGATGTCCCAGCCGCCTAATGTCAAAAATTCTTGAAATCCATAAAGCTTGTCGATTTATGGCTGTCTTTGTTTTCTCTAAGAAACCGCAGATCATTTGACATAACAGTTGAGGTTCGCTTCGAGCCAGTCAGTTTTCTACCAGCGTCTGCATAAGGCACACCCTTCGAGCGTCGATATTATGTAGGTCAACAACGCACTGCTTGTTTACACACAATAAATAGAATATTAATACCGTTCGTTGTTTATTTATTTTTATTACATTTATTTTAATTAAATTCCGCAACTCACCCATCGGAATAAGCACTTCAAACCAATCAAACTTACAGATCGTATAAACAATACATATGCAGTTAAAATAAATGGTAAGGCGGTAACGATTAATTTTATTTAGGGTGCTAAATAGAGGGAGGTTTTCACGTTTTTTTACCAAAAAAAGGGGCCAACTTTTTTTTTCAGTGTAACTCGTTTATTTTTGATGCTAGAAACTTTTGTTAAAAACAAATATAATGCTTTTTTTAGATACTTTAAAAATGTTAATAAACTTTTCCCGAAAGTGCTTAATTTTTTTATGAATTCGCGTTGAATTATTCAATTTGGAATTAGACGAATAAGAACGTATTTTTCATGAGCTACAACTTTGCTTTTACTCAATTTAGAGACTTTACTGATACTCCATTTTTTTCGTTTTTTTATATGCTACACTTTTGCTAAGAACATTTTTTTCGATTAAATATTTACTTTTTGAGTTATTTTCGAAAAACTGTCTGAAAACGTAGTTCATTTGTCGAAAAGTATTGACTCGCGAAAAGTATTAAATTGCGAATAACTCGAAAAGTATTGACTTACGTAAAAAACCTTATAGAACGAAAGTTGCTTATAATCTGTCAATTTATTCATTTTCGGGCTTATTTTAAACACGCGTTTTTCACCCCCCGAGAAGTGGTGACTGTCACCCTCCAAGTAAAAGCAACCAACGGCACAAATTCAACTTTGAAGTGGAGGGTAAGTGGAACCTAAATCCAAATTTTCATGCAATTCGGAGTTGCCCCTGAAAATTACACTCCAAAACGGTCATTTATTGGGCTAAAAGTGATAGTGGTTTTATCTGAGTAATGTAGACCTAAGTGAATAGTGCCTATTACGTTATTTGTAACTTCTACCTAAATTGAAATTTCTATAAATATTTTTATCTATTTGCAATCAGAATCTTTAGATTTATTTCCATTAAGATATAGATTATAACTTAAGTGGCGTTTGGACGCCGCGATAAATGAGAGCAATTTATTGTGACGATAAATTGCTACGATTTATTGATTTTTTTAAAGCTGTTTAGACGCTGCGATTTATTGTCGCGATTCAATATCAACTGAAACAACTCGATAGTTCTAACAATAAAACACTGAAAACGTTTGTTTTCTATAGTTACTCGATAGTTACAATAAATTGATGCAATTCGATACCAACTCCAATCCAAATCCAATTCCGATAAATCGCTGCGATGTACCGTTTACACACAACGATAAATGGAAACAACTCAAGCGATACCGATAAATTGCTCGGAGTTATCGCGGTGTCTAAACGCTGCCTTACACTATTTGGAAGTGACAAACGAAGATAAAGAAAAGAAAGAACTGCCAAACTGACTTCTAGATTAGCTTTTAGAATGAAAATGAGATATTAATGGAGGGAAATTCCACTAATATCTCAGTTTTCTTCTTCAGTGAAGAAGAAAGCACAGAAGAAAATATCATTGAGTTCAGCGAGAAAACTAGTTCTGACACTAATTGCGATTATGATCTGTATTACTTGGACAAGGACAAATGTAAAAAATAATTCAATATACAGTTCCCTTCCTCCCTTAGCCCGCTATTTTCAATTTTTTTGTGTTTAATGTGAAAAATAGATACACAAACATATATTATACATTAACTAATTTTTATTTTTGTTTTGTTTTCAGACTGTTTACACCTGCAGCTGTACAGAGACTCCAAAGACAGATACAAACAGGGCCAAACCAAAGCTTCCCTTTCGCTGGAACATTTTCTGGGATTGGAGACTGGTTTTACTTTAGATAAGGAATCAAATACGGTAGCTATATTATGTCAAGATGTCGTCGTTGTTCTAGCATTTGACAATCGGGAAAGGCTTATGCAATGGCAGGTAAGAAGTTAAAAACATGTAAAAAAATACACTTTTAATTTTAACTCAGATATCGTTTTAGAGTAGTATTTTTGAAAGATAATTGGTTGAACATATCAATCTGTGTATAATTTAACACTTATATAGCGATCATAATGTGAAATTTGACTATAAGGATTTCATGAAAACTTCATTTAAAGCAAAAATGCGTTGGCAATTGTTTTCTTTCATATTTTGTACCTGTGATATTCTTAAATATACAACTAATATAAAATGCATAAATGCTATAAAGGCAGACCAAAACTAAAAAGGATAATCGTTCACTAAACTGTTGTGTGTAGAGGGATCGTGCGTCTAGCTTTTGATGAATTTTATCCATTTTTTTCGGTTCTTCGCGATTTGTGTTGTTTCTTGTCAATATTTACCTTTATTTTATAATACATCTGCTATGTCGTTGTTGAGTTCTATTATTGGTCTTCCCCTTCTCTTTTTCCCTGTTAATTTAGCTTCCCACACTCTTTTCACATGCGTGTTACTGTCCATCTGTGGTATATGTCCTAACCGTACTAATTTTGTTTCTTTACTGTGTCAAGCAACGGTTTCATTTTAAGTCTGTTTCTTATTTCTTTCCGGAAAGGAAAAAAACCGGTTTTAGGTTATAACCGGTAGGTTTTTTCCATCCCTAGTATATTTCATTAACTTTAATTTTTTATATTTTGTATGTTTAATATTTTGTTGCGTTTGTCTTGGATATATTCTTTTTACAATTTCGTCTTTTCGTTTCTTTCGATTTTTCTTTCTCTTTTCTAGTATTTATTGAGGTAAGACGCACTAACGTAATCATTTTGCTGTAGTTATCACATTTCTGAATTTCTCCATTATTCTTCTACTATTACTTTCATTTTCCCTTCTTTGTTTAATTTCTTTTCTAACTCCTCCATGTCTCTTCCCAATCTTCTTATCTATTATTTCTTTTCTCAATTCTATTTCTTCACCCTTTATGTCTCTTAATTCCATGTTGCCATTTTTAAAATGACCTTTTCCTCGTTTGTCTCTATGCTGCCCTTTAAATGCAGTTTCTTTTTGTCTGTTTTTACTCTTTATATTTACCCATGCCCTCATTCTGTGCTTTTTCCATTTCATGTTCTGTCCACGTATTTCCTTCCACTAGTTTTTTGAACTAGCTGGTACTTCATTATTTGTAGCCTTTTTTAACTGGTTTGTTTTTTGGTTCCATTTCTATAGTTTTTTTCGCTTCTTCGTTTTGTGTAATTTTTCCATTCGTCTTTCGTATATGGCTATCTTCCTATTTTTTTGTATTTTTATCTCTTTTAATGTAAGGTCACATTCTATGTATACTTGGTGTTGTTTATATCTTGTTAGTTTACCTTTAGCTTTCGATACTATTAAAATTTTCTAAATTAAATGATCCTGCTCTTCTGATCCATTTTTTGTTTTATAATCTCATTTCCTTTTTCAGATTTTTATTTTCTTGTATGTCATGCATTTGTAGTTTATATTCATTATTCTCTTTCCTGATATCCTTACTTTCCTTTTTATTCTCATCTAATAGTTTCCTCACTAACTCAATAATTGCATTCTAGTTATTTATCTGTTTCCTTTATTGCATCCTCTAGCCTGTTTTGTTTTTTCTTTATAATCGGGTTTAGTAATTTGTGGAATGTTAAATTTTACTATCTTTGTCTTTGATTGTTTTCGCCTGAATTTTGGCTGAATCGCGGGACATTTGGAATTCACAGCATTTATTTTAAAAACATGCAATAACATGCATTTTTCAGTTTTTGTTCCTCACAATATTATACTACACAAAACTCTATTAATACAATTAATTTTACTGAATACTTTCAAACAATCTTAAATGTACAATGTGTAATAAAATAGTTTTGTTAAGTTGACAGGATTATATATTAATCGCAAATTTCTTTTTCTTGTGTTTCTCTTTGGTAACAGAATGTAAAATTAAATGTTAAAAAAAGAAGACTAATTTTTAACTGACTGATTAAAATGGTGTGTATTTTTTAGGTAAAATTAAGTTCCCACTTGAACGACGGTCCTCATTTCTTAGTCCTAGTGTCTTCCGCACCACCAAAGTCCAGATTGCCTCCGGGTCCTGCTCGGTTGCACGTTCAAGAAAGAGGATTCTGCCTAACTACGGGAGTTCCGCCCAGAGTGGCTGGTCAGTGGCTTATTAGTAATTTAAGGAGATATGGGGTAGTCGAGGGGCGATTCTGCTTCGAAGGGGGTTCAAGGTGTATAAAGGGTGAAGGGTTGTACGTACTACTTACCGATCAGGGAGAAGAGATCACGACCACTTTGAAGGCGGCGTCTGTAGGGAATTTGCATTCTTCAAGGAGAAGGCCTGTTTCAAGAAATATGTCAGGTAAGTTAAATCAAGTATCGTCATTATAATATCGTTCTGGTCCTCGTAACGGGTGCTCTATTTATGTGAAGATTTCTATGTCTGAAAAGTCTAATACCACTGTATAATTTAGAGATCCCTTACTTATTATGTGCATGTTAATTTTGATATTATACGTATATCTCTTTTTTCTATTTTTCCAAGGATAATTGTCTAAATTTCCAATTTCCTAATTTCAATTGTCTAAATTTCCAAGAAAAAAGACACTGACTCGGGTCATTCCAACATTAATCTTTTTACCGACATATCTAGTCTAACTCAAGAATGGAGATCATGCATTCCAATACCTCTTTTCAATAAGAGAGACAAATCGAACCCGGAGAACTAGAAATGAAACAAACTATTAAACACAACACTAAAATTAACAAAGTGATAATAAATAATAGACCTGGGCGCATCTGTAAAAATATTAGTACATTTGGATGTTGAGAGGTGACTCATATTTTTTTGCAGAAAATGCTTGGACATAACTCATATAATAATATTTGAGTTATCCTCTCACTCAAAAAGGTCCGGAATATTCTTTAAATAATCAAAATATCAAAAAATGAAGAAAACTTTTGATTTTTTCTTGGTTTTTTGATTATAACTTTAAAAGTATTCATTTCCGAGAAAAATTGCACTGACATAAAAGTTGCTTAATTAAATTTCCTACAATATCGGATTAGTAAAATATTTTAAAAATTGTCACCCTTGTTGCAAAATAGCAATAATTGCGTAAAAACCATAAAGAAACAAGTATTGGCATTTTACATTTTTCAACCATTTATGCTACACATAGGACCTTGATATTTTACCCAGAAAAATGTTATGTAGACCTTATGAATGTTATGTTTTGTAGACCTTAATAAGGCATTTGACAGGGTCAAATGAAAGGACGTTATTCACTTATTTTACGCAAGAGAGATACATCTGGAGATAATCAAAATTATTTAAAATATCTAGTTGAACAACACAAGTAAATTAAAAGCAGGATAAGAACCTTCTTTCTTCTTCTTCTTCTTTTTCGCGCGACTAGGATTACTCCTGTTTGTCTGCCTCTTATTCTGTTTCAGTTTTTGTTGACTGTACATTGCCTTTCCACCTTTTCGGCGGCCTTCCAACGGGTCTTCTGCTATACGGCTTGTTGTTTTTACAGATGTTCGCTAATCTATCTGGTTCCGTTCGTTACATGTTCGTTCCAGTTTTTCTTTCTTGTTTTTATCCACCTGTTAATATTTTGAATATTTGCATCGTTCTCGTATACTTCTGTTGCTTTGTCTGTCTCTTAATGATATGCCCGCTATTGATCTTAATACTTTCAGTTCGATATTGTTGATTTGTTGTTTCGTCTTTCTTGTATCGGTCCTTGTCTCTGCAGCATATGTTAGGATAGATCTTACTGTTGTCTTGAATACTTTTATTTTGCTTTCCGTGGTCAGATATTTGTTTCTCCATAAGGTTTCTCGGAGACAACCACTTACTCTTGCCGCTTTTGTTGCTTGTGTTGTGGTATCTGTTCTTATATTCCTGTCACTAGTGATCTCTACTCCTAGGTAATTGAATTTCATTACTTGCTCTACAATTTTGCCGTCTATTTCTAACTTGCATCTACGCGGCTCTTTACTTATCACTATACATTTAGTTTTTTCTACTGATATTCTCATATTAAGTTTATTTGCTGTGATATTGAAAGTGTGGAGCTGCCTTTGTAGGTCATCCTCGTTATCAGCAATTAGCACAGCATCATCGGCATAGCATAGTATCGTGATTTTATGCGCTCCCATGTGGTGTCCATGTCGTTTTCTTACTTCGTGAATTATTTGATTTATCACCATATTGAATAACAATGGGCTGAGCGAGTCTCCTTGGCGGATTCCTCCTTTTAGTTCTATGAGTTCTGTTTCTCCTGTTGACGTTATAACTCTGGTCTTGTTGTTCTTGTTAATTTCGTTATAGAACCAACTAACCCAATTGTATCTGTCAAATGGATAAGACAAGTGAAGTATTGTTCACCCTTATAGAATTCTGGAATTCTTTTTATATTGTGCACATCACTTGATTCGTTAAATATTTTCAGCTTGCTTGTTGTCACTAGCTGCTCCACTGAAGACAGATGTTTGAATATAAAGGATCATTTGATTAAATGCATTATACTAGTTACTAACTATCCTAATTAGTTTATTGGTTAATGTGATTTGTATTATTTATTTAAATTATTTATAGTTTTATCTGTTTGCGTCCACTCCTCGATAAAGGCCCCCGATGAGATCTCCACTCTTCTCTGTTTTGTGCTATTTGATGCAAGTGTCTCCCCCTTTTTGCTTTGGTGTCGTCTAGCCACCTTTTTTGTGGTCTTCCTCTATTACTCCAACGTATAATGTTTATCGTTCACCTTTCGTTTTTTTTTTGCCGTGCTACGTGTCCTACCCAGTTCCATTTCATTTGTGTAATTCTTCCAATTACATCTTTCACTTTGGCCTGCTTTGAACTTCTTTATTTCGTAGATGTTTTCTCAGAAATAATCCTAACATGGCTCGTTCGATGGCCCTCTGTGTTGTTCTTAATCTATTATGGTAGGGGAGCCCAAGCGGGGATTTTTGCAGTTACTCGATAGCGTCAGATTAGCATATGGGGAGAAACCTGGTACCCTGCAGATGTACCTCTACCATATGTTGGCTCTTAACACAGGGGAGTTCGTTAATGGGGACCCGAGAAAAAAAAATATATCCTTAAAAATACTCGAAATTGTCAGATTAAGATAAGATAAGTTAAGTACATGCAAAAGAGTGTATATTTCAAAAATCTGACGATTTGAGCCGGGCGTAAGGAAATGGGCGAGTCCCAAAGCTTCACAAGAAAAAAGAGAATATTTCGCGAAATGAATGACAGATCGAAAAACTAAAAAATATATGCTTAATATTTTTTAAAAATCTATCGAATGATACCAAACATGACTTCCCATGGAGAGGGGTGGGGGGTAAATTTAATATTTTAAATACGAATCCCGCGATATTTCGCGAAATGAACATCAGATCGAAAAACTGAAAAATACACTTATTCAATATTTTTGAAAAATCCATCCATTGGCATCAAACACGACCCCCATGAAGGTGGGGTGGGGGGTTACTTTAAAATCTTAAATAGGTGCCCCCATTTTCATTGCAGATTTGGATTACTTAAGTAAAAATAAGTAACTTTTATTCGAAACATTTTTTCGAATTATGGATAGATGGCGTTATAATCGGGAAAAAACAATATTGGAAATAGAAAATAAAATTAAAAAATGGCAAGCGCCCACTAAAATGGAAAACTTTACTTAACTTTTTCTGTTTTTAGGACCTACTCTTCACAACGCAATAGGTCGCCATAACGCTCGAGTGACTGCATATTTAGCATACTTTGCTCCCCTACTATTAGCTGATAACTCTGTAAGCGTCAGGGTATCCATTCCATAGATTATAACTGGTAGAATACAACTGTATTTTCTTTAGAATGATTGGTATCTTTTTGTTTTTCAACACATCACTGAGTTTTCCTACTGCTGCCTAAGTCATTTGGATTCTTCTAGTTATCTCTGCCGTTTGATTCTATTTGCCTAGTTTGATCGTGTGACCTAGGTACTTATACTCTTCCACACTTTTAATCACACGTCCATCTAAGTCATTTGTGATATTTTGATTTGTCATTACTTTTGTTTTATTTAAATTCTTATTTAAACCGATTTTCCCATATTCTTGTTTAAGGGTACTAAACTTTTTATTCATTCTAAGGGACTTTCGGCCCTCGGTAATAAAGTAGTCTTTCATTCTGCGTTTAAATTTTTCAAAAATACTTTTTAGTTTTCTCAGGATTCGAAAAAAATGATTACATTTAAAAGACATTGAAAATTTTGACAGGCGTCAAAATTTTGCATTTTGTTGCTTTCCCCTTAAGCTTTTTTAATATGTAGATGAGTTTCCCTGTATTATTGCTTATGAGTACTATGTCATCGGCAAAAAGCTTAAAATAGTATAATAGCATGTAATAAGCATACTTGAATATCTTATATTGATATCATATTTCGTTATTAATTGAACGTCATGTTTCAGTGATGGACAGTCCTCGTAGAGGACCTATGCGCGCAACAGGAGGAATAGGATTAGAATTAAGCGAGTCGTCCCTTATTTCACGGGCGGATTCTCCTTACACCGATATGGAGAGCAATTATGGCTGTGGTGATAGTATATCAAATGATGGTTGGGGACCCCCGCCTATAGAAAGATGCATGAGTTGTATCAGCAAACTCGGTGCAATGTCCAGGTAAGTAATGACGAGAATATTATGTGAATATACGCTACGCATCAAAAAAGAGGCCACCTAGAATTTATAAGAATTTTTCAATAATAAGTAAAAATACAAACATTCTATTGTAACTGAACTCCCACAATGCAGAAATACTTCTAGGCAATGCCAAACGGTGCCAACAGGTCAATTAAGGGTAATAAGTTTGCAGAAGTGATATCAGTTTGACGACTTCGGATAATATACTTGTTGTTTGTATCTCATTTTTCTTGGAGTATGGCTTTTCTATTTTTCAAAAATCTTTCATTAGCTGTCAACTTTCTTTCATTCTTCCATATCATTCAGCTTTCATTCTCAACTATAGCTGAGAGATTTGCTAGATGTGTTCAAACTGTTATTTTGATCGAGAATGGAATGAGCCAAAGAGAAGTGGCCAGACAGCTAGGAGTCGGTGGTTGTATGGTCCAAAAAACATACCAACGATTCGTAGAGACTACATCTCACGAACGACGGCCAGGATCGGGGTCCTAGAAGAATCATAACGGCCAATGAAGACCGTTCTTTACAACGAACTTCTTTTGCAAAATCGGTTGTTTACGGCTGGAGCAATCCAAAACCGTTTTCAAAATGCTCACAGGTTCACATTAAGCGCTTTTACCGCGATAAGAAGGTTGAGGGAATTTGGGCCAGCTGTCCAAAACAGGATCTTTGATCTTTGTTAACAGCATCTCATTGACAATGCCGACTTCAGTTTGCTAGAAACGATAGAAGCTTGGAAAAATGTTGTTTAGTGATGAGTCCAGGATGGTTCTTTACGGCTCAGATGGTCTCATCAAAACGTACAGAAGACGTGGGAAAGGATATGCTGCTTATGTTTGACGAGCACGTATTTGGCGCTTTTGGTGGAGGTTCGGTAATGTTTTGGGCAGGCATTTCATTTGAAGGCCGTACTGCTGTCGTGTTTATTGATAGAGGAGCGTTGAATTCTCACCGATACATTAGCGAAATTCTAGACGAACATGTAATGCCTTTTGCTGGGTTTGTGGAAAACTTTATTTTCATGCAAGACAACGCGCACCCACACGTAGCCACGATGGTAATGCAATACTTGGAAATTGTCGGTGTGCCAAAAATTAATTGGCCAGATCAAGCCCCAGATTTGAACCCAATTGAGCATGGATGGGACTCAAACGAAAAGTAGGAAACAGAATACCTGCTCCAATAAATCGTGAACAGCTTCGGTTGGCGCTCATGGAAGAATGGGGAGCTTTTCTTCAAGACATCCAGAATTTGATCAATTTAATTCCAAATCGAATGAGGAGTGTAATTAAAAATGTTGCTGGTAATAAAGAATATAAAAAATCGCGACTTTGGTGTTATTTTTATAAACAAAACAGAAAAAGTGTACAATGTTATTTTTTTAATTTTACAATAAAATCATCATTTTGGAAGTTTTTTTTGACATTTGTTATTTAAGAAATGTTTGCATACTGCTTTAGAGCATATTCTTAAACATCATACAAATATCTAATGACAATCAATTTCTTTGTAAAATACGCAAAAATTAAAAAATTCTCAAAAAATATAGGTACCTAGCTTATTTTTAATATCGCACATTGTAGATGTTTAGGCTTAGCTTTAAGTAGCAGGTGTGATTATCGAGAAATATATGTTTTTAAAGGTTAAGAAACCAAAACAAAACTAACATTTACACACTAGGATTCTTCTATAACACCAAAATTCTAAGCTGGCCAACTTTAATCACATGCACTTGTTATAGTGTCCACGCTTCCAAGGC
This sequence comes from Diabrotica virgifera virgifera, assembly GCF_917563875.1. Taxonomy (NCBI): domain Eukaryota; kingdom Metazoa; phylum Arthropoda; class Insecta; order Coleoptera; family Chrysomelidae; genus Diabrotica; species Diabrotica virgifera. Next base: position 194,094,436 of record NC_065449.1, read on the forward strand.
ATAAAGTAGAGTAGAAAACACGTAATTGATCAAGCTTCTTAATTTTTTTGGTTGATCTAGATTTTATACTATCCATGTTCCAAAGTATTTATAGGTATGCACACTCACAATAAGACGGTACTCACATACGGCTAAGAAACCTGGACACTCACTAAAAGAGAGGAAACATTGCTAGCAACCTTTGAAAGAAAAATCTTGCGACACATATATAAGGGCGCAAAAGAAAACGGAATTTGGCGAAGAAGGTACAACTTTGAACTATACAAAATATACCAGGATCCGGATATCATAACATTCATTAAAATAGGACGGCTGCGTTGGATGGGACATGTGAAAAGAATGGAAGAAGGCGAAATACCAAACAAAATAACAAACAGATGCCAGTAGGAAAAAGAACAAGAGGAAGACCTAAGCTGAGATATTTAGAACAAATAGAAAATGATATAATAACCTTAAAAATAAAAAAACTGGAGAAAAAAAGCACGAAACAGATCAGAATGGAGAAAAGTCCTGGAACAGGCCAAGACGCAGAAAGGATTGTCGAGCCAGTGATGATGATGACACTCACAATTACAGTATCTTCAATAATCAGTTGGAGTTTTGCATCTGCTGAATTAGTCATGACCATGCATTTAGTTTTCCTCAAACTCAGATCAGTCCGTATTCGTGACAGTACTAATTAGTTCGTTGCATTACATTCAGTAAATCATTGTTGTTATTCTCCAATATTACTGCATCGTCTGCAAAACGTAAGTTATTCAAAACTTCTCCATTGATAGATATACCTTCTATTGGTATGGTATTGCTTTATTTACAAAATCCGAAGGTAATCTCTTTGATGGCACCAAGTAGATTAATAGCCAGGAGAATTCATTCTTTTAAATAAGAGAAACCAGCAGACAAAATTTCTTGACAAGAAAAAGTGAAAGACATACTTAGCAAAAATAAAATAAATCATAAAATGAACAAAATAATAGCGTAAAATCAACGTTCAAAAACTTTTAAAATATTTTTTATGATATATTCGGCTCGTGTGGATAGCCTCCACAATTTTCCATTTTAAAATTTTTGGGTCGCCTCATGTAACAAATGTATAAAATTGTTGTAAATATTCCAGAAAAATTCAAGACGAAAATTAAAAACAAAACTAAATATTATTCTTTTTAATTTTAGGTCCTCGACTGCAACTGTAACAATGGGAGCCCCGCCATGTTGGGAGCACACTTGTGATCGCCATTCAATCAGCAGCAGCTCTGACAGCAGCGGATGGAGTCAAGCAGTTACCAAACCACCAGCTAGACCACCAAAGCCTGGAGTAACATCACCTTCAGCGAAGAAGCCTGCTGCTCTACTTCCTCAACCGTCCTATGATAACTACGACATTCCTAAGATACCCTTTCCAGTGGTAGGTTTCTTTAGAAAATTTGCTTTTTTTCATTATACACATCATATCACAAACGTGGTCATCATTCATTGGAAGCATGAATATGTAATTTCTTCTTCTTCTTTTTTGGCATCATAACCCTGGATGTGTTTTTGCCTGTCTGGCTGTATCCTTTCATTCCGACCTCTCTAGTGCCCTTCTTCTCTAATGTTTTACATTCATAATTTTCAGGTCATCTTCAACGTCATCCTTCGATCTTATTCTAGGTCGTCCTTTTTTTCGTCTTCCCATCGGCTTCCATTCTAACATTTCCTTCGTTATTTTGTATCTTCTTGTTTCGGGATATGTTCCATCCAGACAGGACTGTCTGTGATTTTGATCAAATCTTACAATATCATGCCCTTCGCTCAGTTCGTGAATCTTATCTGTTCTATGTTCTGCCTTCCTCTTCCATGTTTCTCGGTATCTTTCTCCCGACTGGCTTGTATTGATTTTCGTCTTGTTTTGTCATTACTCAGGACTTGCGCCTAGTCCTGGGCCATAGGTCACTATAGTCCATGTGGTGAGACCGCTCCCGTCTGGAAAAATTTCTGATTCTTATGACTTATAAATTTCGACCAAGAGTCAGGAATCAGAATCCTGACTCTTGGTCGAAATTTATTTTATTTATTTTGTCATTCCCCGTTAGAGGACAGTCTAACCACAATATACTGCAGATATTTTAATAGATGCAGTTCTTCTTCGTCTCGAGTTGATTCAATTCAGTCTACTTGCAATAGCCTCTTTGATAAAGGGTAGAGACCCAGAAACACTGTGTCAGAGGATGGCAAGAGACTCGAATTGAATCAAAACGAAAACGATTATTTTCTTTTTCTTTTTCATGCTTTACTCGGTTTAGAGTACAAAATGACCAAGTGTTCTTAAAGTATTCTGAGACGCATTGTTGAAGAAGCTCCTCCTAGCGGCGCCGCTTGATACTATCGTATCTCGGTTAACAGAATCCTGACTCTTGGTCGAAATGTATTTTATTTATTTTGTCATTCCCCGTTAGAGGACAGTCTAACCACAATATACTGCAGATATTTTAATAGATGCAGTTCTTCTTCGTCTCGAGCTGATTCAATTCAGTCTACTTGCAATAGCCTCTTTGATAAAGGGTAGAGACCCAGAAACACTGTGTCAGAGGATGGCAAGAGACTCGAATTGAATCAAAACGAAAACAAATACAAAAAATCACTTTTTTTGATCCGGAACATATCGATACATTTTTGGCAAAGTAACGTAAGTGACATTTTTGAAAATCATGTTTTTCCATTCAACTAACGCTATTATTGTTCAGAAGGCACTGCCAAAGTGTAGTAAGCCTATACATATATTATGTTTAAAGTAATTTTAAGCTTACTACACTTTGGCAGTACCTTCTAAACAATAATAGTGTTAGTTTAATGGAAAACATGATTTTCGCCAAAAATGTCACTTACGTTACTTTGCAAAAATGTATCGATATATTTTTGAGTTTCGTGGGTTATTCTGAACAAGAAATAAATCTTGTAAATTTTCTCAAAAATTGATAGTTTTCGAGTTATAGGCGATTTAAAATCTGAAAAATGCGAAAATACGGATTTTCAAGACTTAAAAACTCATATTCAAGTTAGTATTTTTGAGGTTGCCAGATACTTAAAATGAAGATAAATATTCAGCTTCAAGATTTTGAAGAGTGATCGTGTCTAACTATAATTTATACCGTTGTTTTTTAATTGTTAAATATGCGTGTTTATCCGATTTTTTTGCCAGTGCGGCGCGCTCCGTTTCAAAAATCTCCTATTTTCCTCCGAAAAATATTTTTTCTAGATTCTTTGGGACATTCTAAATAAAACAAGTTTCTTGACATTTTCCTCAAAAGTTAATTGTTTTAAAGTTATAAGCGATTTAAAATCCGAAAATGCGTTTTTTGTCATTTTTCGAATTTTAAATCGCTTATAAGTTTTTAGTTTTGAGAAAAACGGCAAGAAACTCATTTTATTTAGAATATCACAAAGAATCTAGAAAAAATATTTTTCGGAGGAAAATAGGAGATTTTTGAAATGGAGCGCGCCGCACCGGCAAAAAAATCGGATAAACACGCATATTTAACAATTAAAAACAACGGTATTAATTAAAGTTAGACGCGATCACTCTTCAGAATCTTGAAGCTGAATGTTCAGTCTTCAATCTAAGTATCTGGAAACCTCAAAAATACTAATTTAAATATGAGTTTTTAAGCCTCGAAAATGCGTATTTTCGCATTTTTCAGATTTTAAATCGCCTATAACTCCAAAACTATCAATTTCTGAAAAAATTACAAGATACCTTTCTTGTTTAGATTGACCCAAAAAATCTAAAAATTTATGTTCCAGAGCAAAAAAAAACATGATCTTTTGTATTTGTTTAAAAAAATTGTTTAAACAATTTCTGCCCAAAAATGCCGCCCGGCACCCTTCAGATTTGTTTAAAGAGGACATTTTTCAATAGGAATCCACAAAGAAAATGAATCAGAAATTTTTCCAGACGGGAGCGGTCTCACCGCATTTTGATTCTTTTGCCACCATGAAGATGTAATTTGAATAAATTAATTACGATTATCCGCATTCTGAATGTTTTAGGATTACAAAAAATATAGTTTTCATAAATATGTCAGGGCGATGAAACGATTTTTAGCAACCTCTATCTTTGTTTGTCATACTTCGACCAAATCATACTTCAGTGTTGTCTACATAATTTTTAACCAAAATATCCAATATTCTTCTACCCTTAACATTAATCGAGACCTTAACTTTACTATATTATAGTTACGTTTAGATTATTTCTGATATTCTTATTTTTTTTACAGGAACCCAAAGCTGATGAGCATTACGATACTCCTCGCAAACTAAAGGAATGCATTCAAGGATTTGGTTTTGATACGGTTCACAAACCATGTGGTTGTGTAGTAAGAATTCGCCAACCAGAACCAGAGCGGCCATGCGTTTGTCAACGTCTAATGTCTTGCTGGTCAGGCACCGAAGATGTCCATGCCATATATGCCACTGTCGATTATTCAAAGAAGACACACCGCCAGCAACCAGTTGCCACCGCAGCAAATTATGCCAATTTAGCCCCAATTCCGACGGTTACTACAACGACTGCCCCAACATCTACCAATTACGAAAATATGGAATTTGCTCAAACACTTCAATTATACGAGAATAGCAAAGACATCGCTGAGAAGGCAAGAACACTGTGCACAAAATGTGGACATGCTCAAGAAGACTACCTCATGATGGAGCCATCCAATAAACCATCACAGCCTCATCCAGGGTACATACCAATGTCTCCTGCTGTCAAACAACGCTTAGGAAAAGTGCTTTCAAACAGCAACCCAAATCTTGGCCCAGCCTTAGATCGTTCCATGAAACCATCTGGTTCTTCCATGTTACAAGGTACTATCTATCAACGGAAGCAGATTTTAGACAGTGCTGATAACTTGGATATTCGGAGAAGAAGATCGAACTCAGCAGATTCTTCTACAGGTCGCTATGAACCAGAGCCAGAACCTGAAACATCACCGTGTCACTGTACCCATGCCATAGCCGTAAGACGATCATCTTCAGTTCCTTGCAAGTCAAATCGTGACTCCTCTAGCTCAAACGATTCAGGGGTATTCGAACTTCCCAGAAAGCCTCAAATTTGCGCCAATCAAACTCTTCCAAGACGTTCCAAATCATCCGATCCTCTTAGAGATTTGACGTTTCAGTTTACTAAAACAGAAACTAAATCTGCTAGTGCTGAGGCTGAGGTGCCAGTATGTCCTAACGGTTCTACTAGCAGTGGGACTTCTGATATGTCCGACTACTTTGAAACACTGTCTTTGTCATCCCATAGCTCCAGTGATGCGCCTCCTCCAAGTTGCACTTTGAGGCCGAGATCCGGAAACGAATATTTGAGTATGCAGAGACTTATCGCTCCTGTTCCCGAGGAGCGACATTAAACTAGTCTATTTAGAAGCAATAAAAATGGATAGTTTCTAGTACAATATACATATTACTAATATTATAATTATGTCTGTAATCTTTTTCTGTATAAAGGTATTTACTTTATAAATAAATTATTCAGCAATTAGCTCGTTGTTAAGTTATTATATGGGTACATCAAAGTAAAGCTTAAGTAAATAATTGATGGATTCGACCGTTACGTGATGGAAGTTCATTTTATCTAACAATAAAACACTGAAAACGTTTGTTTTCTATACTTCCACAAAATTTATTACAACTAAGTGACTACAGCTGTTTCGGTAGAGTGCCTTTCTCAAGTGATTTAGTTTACAATGGTTTGCCTATTTAATGTCTTTAACTGAAGAGGTTGATGAGTGGGGAGCTGTTTGTCTCAAGTTGGTCATTCAGAATTATATCTGTATTTTTCAATTTATTAATTTCCATAGATTCTAATAAAGATAGCTTAAGGCCTTTATTTTGAATATGCAGAATTTGAAACTGTTCATTAAAAGAATGATTATGATCTAGAAGGTGAAGTGCGTATGTAGAAGTGTCTGTTTTTCTATTGTTGAAAGCCCTTTTGTGTTCTGCTATCCGTTTGTCAAAGGTTCTGCCAGTTTGACCGATGTAAGTTTTCGGACAGTCACCACAAGTCAGTTTGTACACACCACCATGTAGTTGCTTTCTGTTTCGGCTTTTATTGTTCTTAATATATTTACTTAAGTTGTTGTTAGTTCTGAAAGCTGGTGTTATTCCTTTCTTTCTTATGTATCTGGCTATTTTTGTTGTTATCTTGCCAGTATATGTTAGAGAGCAGAAGGTACTGGGTTCTGTCTGTGGTGGTGGATACACTAATTTCAGGGCTTTCTTATGGAGTTTTTGGTTTAAAATTTTGTTAACTGTTTGTTCGTTATAGCCATTGTTTACTGCTATTTGCTTAATAATGTTTAGTTCTATCTCGAAGTTATTTTTTGTCATGGGAATTTCTGTCAGTCTATGTATCATGCTATGTACGCTGCTAATTTGTGTTGTGTAGGATGGGATGATGAATTGTGTATGGTTGTGTCAGTATGGGTAGGTTTACGATATACGGAGAACTCATGCTTGTTGTGTACTCTGGTAATCGTTACATCTAGAAAGGTTATGGAATTATTCTGTTCTGTTTCTATTGTAAACTCAATATTAATATGAAGTGAATTAATGTATGGTAGAAATTGGTCAAGTTGTCTGTTAGTTCCTGTAAAGCATACTAGTATATCATCTACGTATCTCCACCAATATAAGAACTTTTTAAATACGGGATGTTTAGAAATTGTTGTTTCAAGTTGGTTCATAAATATATCTGATAGCAATGGGCTTAGAGGATTACCCATAATAAGTCCTGCACTGTTGTTTGAGTATATTTGATTATTGAATTCAAAATAGTCTTGATTTATGCAAATTTCAAGAAGGTGTAAATTTCAGATGCAATGATCGGATTTGTACTATTATGATCTAAAAGATTTTTAACTAAAACAAAAGTTTCTGTAGGAGGAACACTAGGAAAAAGATTTTTTACGTCAAATGAAATTAGTCTGGAGTTGTTGGGTAATTGAAAATGTTGTATTTTATTAACTAGTTCTAGTGTATTTTTTACGGTGAATTTAGGTGAAAATTTAGTGTATTCTGTAATAATATCTGTCAGTTTTTTTGAAAGTTTATATGACGGAGCAGTATAAAAAGAAACTACAGGTCTTATTGGGTGGTCAGGTTTGTGTAGTTTAATAAAAGAGTATAATTTAGGAGGTTATGGATTCATAATATTAAGGTATTTCTGTTCTGTTGGATTTAGTATTGATTTTGAATTTTCAATGGCTAGTTTAATTTGTTTTTGGTATTTTTCTGTGGGGTCTTTGTTTAGTGTTATACTATTTTGGTTATTTAAAAATTCTACTGTTATGTTATTATAGTCTGTTTTATCGATAGCAATAGTAGTGTTACCTTTGTCTGCTTTTGTAAATATTATGTCATGTTTTATTTATTTATTTTTAATTGAAACGGCATTTGGTTTTCTTTGTAACAGGAATTATTAGTTTCGCTACAAACTAAATAAGGAAACCATTGTTAACTAAATCACTTGAGAAAGGCACTCTGCCGAAACAGCTGTAGTCACTTAGTTGTAATAAATTTTGTGGAAGTATAGAAAACTAACGTTTTCAGTGTTTTATTGTTAGATAAAGCTTAAGTATTTAAAGCAAAAAATTGATCTCCCCTCATGTATGAAAAATTAAAAGCATAATGAAAACACGCAGAAAACAAAAGTTTATACAAAATAATCAATATTCATACAATACAATTTACTATTTTTATTGGGGATAAATACCTACCAATTTACTACACCACCAATTGTGGCACCAATGCCACAATTTTTCTTTAAAATAAGGTTTTTAATTTTCACTTTGAAAATCGTTCTCAGAATACGATACGTTAATACATTAAACAAATTATTAACAATAATAATATAAACAAGAAATTCTTCTAATAATTTAATTTTATCAATCATTCATATTGGCAATTCAGACGAATATTATCCATTTTAAAGTAAATGATTTTAAAACAATACCCATAATTTTCAGTTGTGTTCCTGGGGTGAGTTTATTGGAAGGTGGTCAATTCGAATTCCATTAGGATCTCGCATGTTACTCTAGTCGCAACATAGGGCACTTTTAGCTCGCCGCGATTTGATGGTGGTATTATAGGTTTTTTGGGTCGTTGAATCCAATTGAAGTCCAAATGTGGTGCGTTTAATTGTTATTAACAAATTATTGTAAAATTAGGTGTTTTTCAGGAATTATTAGAAGATCTGTAATAAATTAATAGTGTTAAGGTCTTCTCTGGTATATTTTTGGTCGCTGAATCGAATGCGACTAGTCGCGATTACTCAAAATATGTTCTTATTTTGTTGATAACAAAATAATTGTTTATTCGCGAAAAAGCTCGAAATGCGCTATCTACAGCAAGTTTGTCGTCTTTTTTATAATACTTTTATACGCTAAATCGATTGTCACTAGTCGCGATAGCTTAAACCACGTTCCGACTTTGTTATTAATAAATTATTGCAAAAATACCGGTTTCTAGTACGTTTACTCACGGTTTTTGCTCCAAATTTTAAAAACCACTTGGAATGACATGAAGTTTGGCACGCACGTAGCATGTCCAACAAAACAAGTGATATTGTGCCGATGTGTGCTTTTACCATGGGGGTGATTTTCACCCCGTTTTGGGGGTGAAAAAAAGAAACCCCTTAAAATAAGTCCGGAATTAGATAAACTGATTAATTCTAAGCAACTTTTGTTCTACACGGTTTTTTCACTAAGTCAATACTTTTCGAGTTATTTGCGAGTGAATATGCTCATTTTTCAACAAAAAAAAAACAAATAACTCGAAAAGTATTGACTTAGTGAAAAAACTGTATAGAACAAAAGTTGCTTAGAATTAATCAGTTTATCCACTTCCGAACTTTTTTTAAAGGTTTCTGTTTTCACCCCCGCAAAGGGGTGAAACTCATCCCCAGGGTAAAAGCAGACATCGGCACAATATCACTTGTTTTGTTTGACATGTTAGCTACGTGTATGTCAAATTTCATGTCAATCCAAGCGGTTTTTTTTTTAATTTAGAGCAAATTCCTTGAGTGAACGTACTATAAACCGTTATTTTTGCAATAGTTTATTAACAACAAAGTCGGAACGTGGTTTAAGCTATCACGACTAGTGGCAATCGATTTGGCTTATAAAAATACTATGAAAAAGACTACAAACTTGCTGTAGATAGCGTATTTCGAGCTTTTCGGCGAATAAACAATTATTTTGTAATTAACAAAATAAGTACATATTTTGGGTAATCGTGACTAGTCGCATTCGATTCAGCGACCAAAAATACACCAGAGAAGACCTTCACTATCAATTTATTTACAGGGCTTCTAATAATTCCTGAAACACACCTAATTTTACTTAAATTTTTTAATAACAATTAAAAGCATCACATTTGGACATCCAGACCACTTCCATTGGATTCAGTGACCCAAAAAACCTATAATACCACCATCAAATCGCGGCGAGCTAAAAGTGCTTACGGGACCCCATATTTTGCGACTAGACTATGTGCCCCTTCTTCTCAATTGTCTTATGTTCATTGTTTTCAGGTCGTGTTCCACATCATCCAACCATCCCATTCTGGGCCTTCCTTTTTTTCGCCTTCTTATCGGCTTCCATTGTAGGATTCCCAAATATTTTGTTATTTGTTTTTTACCGTCTTGTCTCTGCATATGTCCCAAACATGACAGTCTTTGATTTTTCACAAATCGTACAATATCGTTACCTTCATTCAATTCATTAACCTCGTTGTTTCTCCTGATTTTTCATGTGCCGTCTTCCTCTGGTACTTTTCTCAGTATATTTCTGTCGAATGTCCTGATATAGACTTCATCCATTTTCGTCATTACCCAGGTTTCACAACCATAGGTTATTACAGGTCTAATCAATGTTCTGTAGTTAGTCATTTGGGTTCTTTTGTCTAATTATTTCGATGTCATCAATCTTTTATTAGCATAGATAGTATGTACGATTCACGCTGGAAATACGTGCATTAATTTCGCTACTTATGGAATTCTTCTGATTGATTTCTGTGCCCAGATATGTGAAGGCATCCACTCGTTCAATAGTATAGTTGTCTATTTTGATATAATTTTCATTGTCAGATGTTCTTTTGACGGTCATGTACTTCATTTTTCCTTCGTTTATTTTAAGCCCCCTTTTTCGTGCTTCAGGATTAATTTCTTTGAACGCTTCCATTACTCGTGGTTTGTTCTTAGTAATGATAGCTACATCGTCTGCATATGCAGGAATTTGTACCGTCTTGGTGTTTATATGGCCGGTTACGTTGGTTTTTCTGATGACTGCCTTCAAGAACTAGGTTGAATAGCATAGTTGATAGAGCGTCTCCCTGTCTCACTCCCATGTTGATGTCAAACAGGGGGTCAGTTCTCCATCTACTCCAACTACGGCTTTTGAACCCTGCAACGTCATTTTTATGACGCTGATATATTTATTACGTATACCTAGATGACGACGGTCTTCCAGCATTTTGTCTCTTTGCACACTATCAAAAGCTTGTTTAAAGTCTATATACGTAGGTATTATATATTTCTATTTCATATTCATAAGCTTTTTCTTGTATCGTTCTTAATATGAATATATTATCTGTAGTGGCTCTATTCGGTCTAAATCCGCTTTGTTGTTACCATAACAATAATTAATTAATTGATTAATTGATGCATCAGAAAAATCATAACAATATGATTTGTTTTTAAGAAGTCAACCACATAAAATGACGACAATAAAAATTCTTCTGTTAGTGATCCCATAGTAAATAATGAAGAAACGCCACTAAAATAACCTCATGATACTATCTCGACCTAGTGTTCTGTCTTATATTTAGTTTATTCTCAATATTAACACCAAACTATTTTTTATAAATGTTATTTTAAAACATAAATTATATATTCTCCTTATGTTATTGACTTTACTAATAGTGGTATTTTATTTCTATTGATGTCCTCTATTAATCTGGGTAACAAGATCCAACTGCATTATGCCGAGGAATTTATGACACAATTGGTGTCATTTAATTAGAGCAGCTTCTTTGATTTTTCTCTTTTTTCTATTTGGTTATCTCAGTACTATGTCTGAATCTCTCCACTTAACGCTATGTTCATTTTCCCATTTTTAATAACATATACCGAGGTATATAAAATCTAAATTTGGTGTTAATATTGAGAGTAAATAAAATATAGGACCAAATACGTACACCGGCGCCCATACAAAAATTTTCAGGGGGCTGGGGGCAGACGTGAAGATGTTGCACATTATATTCTGTATACTTTGGATAACCATATATATAGATTACAGCACCCGAAAAGCTAGGGGGGACCACGGCCCCCTCTGCCCGTGGGTATGGGCGCCCATGAATACGTACCATTTTGAGATAGTATCATGAGGTTTTTTCTGTTTTTTTTTTCACTGTGCTTTACTATGGGGTGACTAATAGGAGAATTTTTACTGTTATCATTGCATGGTAGTCTTTATAAAGACCAAGTGTTTTCTGACGGATATTCTTAATTTAAGTTAAAGGTATCCCAGGTTGTTAAAAGTCCCAATAAAGTTTTCCCAGGAACGGAACAACTTAAAAATACTTATAAGTCATTTTCAACTCATCTTCTTCTTCTAGCAGTACCGTCTCCTATCGGAGGTTGGCTTCCATCACACTAATCTTAATTTTGTTGGCTGCAGCTCTGAACAACTGTATTGAACTGCACCCATACCACTCCCTTAAATTTCGCAACCAGGAAATCCTCCTACGTCCCACATTTCTCTTTCCCGAGATTTTTCCTTGGAATATGAGTCTTAACAGACAGTACTTTTCTTCTCTCATTATGTGGCCTAGATACTCCAGTTTTTTCGTTTGTATGGCTTTTATGACTTCTCATTCCTTCCCCATCTTCAGCGAAACATCTTGATTTGTTACTCTTTCTGTCCATGGTATTTTCCACATTTTCCTGTAACACCACATCTCGAATGCCTTAATGTTTTTGATGTTTATCTTTTTCAGTGTCCAAGCTTCCATGCCGTACAGCAGAACGGAGAAAACATAGCATCTTAACATTCTCGTTCTTAAGTTTATATTTATGTCCCGACTGCATAGGAACTTTTTCATTTTGACAAACGATTGTCTCGCTATCTCAATTCGCCTCTTGATTTCTCTTGTCTGGTCATTAGTATCAGTGAAGCAAACCCCTAAATATTTGTAGGACGTAACTCTTTCAACTGGCTGATTATTTACGGTTAAATTCACATTGGTGTATAGCTTCTTTGTTACAATCATGAATTTAGTCTTTTTGATGTTCAGTTTTAGACCATACTTATTGGTATGAGTGTTTAGGTTTTCCATCAAATACTGTAAATTTGCTAGGTTATCTGTTACTATTAGCGTGTCATCAGCGTATCGTATATTGTTAATTAACTCTCCGTTAATGTTCATACCAATGTTTTGCTCTAATAGCGCTTCGTGACATATTGTTTCGCTATATATATTGAATAGTAGTGGAGAAAGCACACAACTTTGACGCACACCTCGACGAATCTCAATTTCTTCGGTTAACTCATTATCAACCTTGATTTTTGCTGTTTGTCCCCAGTACAACCTGGATATGATATTAATGTCGCGACTGTCGATGTTTTTGCTTTTTAGTATTTCATAAAGCTTTTGGTGTCTGACTTTATCGAAGGCCTTCTCAAAATTTATGAAACCTACGTAGAGGTCTTGGTTTACATCCAAACATCTTTGCATTAACACACTCAGACCAAACAAAGCTTCCGTGTTCCCAGTCCACTTCTGAAACCAAACTGTGTGGCGCTTATGTCCTCTTCTAATTTATTAAATATTCTTTTCTAAATTATTTTTAAAAATACTTTTAGTGTGTGGCTCATCAATGCTATAGTTCTGTGGTCTGAACACTCTCTGGCGTTATTCGTCTTTGGAATTGTGACAGAAGTAGAGGAGATCCATTTCTTTGGTATGATGCCTGTTCTATAAATTGTGTTAAAGAGGTTCACCATTATTTCAAGTGTGTCGTCGTCTATAAGTTTCAACAATTCTACAGGAATTTCATCTGGTCCTGCAGATTTACCCCCTTTTGTGTTCCTTATAGCATATTCTATCTCGCTTTTTAGGATTTCAGGCCCTGTTGTGTCGTCTGTAGGTTCTGCCACTGCTATTTTTGCTCTTTCGCCTGCAAAAAGTTCTTCAATGTATATGTATTATGTCCATCTTGCCAGTCTTTCATTTAAATCTGTAAATATTTTCCTTTTTTTGTCCTTTACGATGGATGCTTGTTTCACTTTTTTACCTGCTATTTCCTTGATCTTTTTATGCACGTTAAAGCTATCGTACTTTCTTTCATATTCTTCTATTTCCTTGCAGTTTTCCAGAACCCACTTCTCTTTGGCTTCTCTAATTTTTCTCTTAATCTCACGGTTCACTTCTTTGTATTTTGTCTTGTTGGTTTTATTTCTTCGCCTTTCCTCCATGAGGTACAAAATTTCGTTTGTCATCCATTCCTTTTTCTTAATTTGGCTTGGAGCTAAGGAGCCTTCACCAGCTGTCATAAGGGCCTTTTATATCTCCATCCATTTGTTCTCTACATTGCCTGTATTCCTATTTTTTGCAGCGAGGTTTCTAAGATTGTTATTTACCTGTTCTCTTGTCCTTTCCAGTATAGTTGCGTCTTTCAGTTGCTTAACGTCTATCTTTTGTTTAGCTGCATTTTCCTGTAGTTTCTTGAATCTTATATTTACTACAGCCCCCACCGGATTGTGATCCGATTCTATATCAGTGCCTGGATAGGTTTTTGTAGACGTGATGAAGTTTTTAAACCAGCTTCTGATTGGTATATAATCGATTTGATTCTGACGATGTTGTCTGCATTATCCCTTGGTGATGTCCACGTGTACAATCTACGGGTTGGCAATCTGAACATTGTGTTCATTACTACAAATTCTTTTTCTTGGCAAAATTGTACGAAACGTTCACCTCGGTCGTTTCGTTGTCCAAGTCCAAATTCACCAGTGCATCCATCAGTTTTCACCTTACCAACTTTAGCGTTGAAATCGCCCATGATTACGGTGACCTCTTCTTTTTTGGTCGATTCCAGAATGTATTCTAGTTGCTTGTAGAATTCTTCTATTTCCTCATATCCTCTTTCTCTGCTGTCGGTGCATAGACTTGAATAATGTTAATATTTCTTTTGTTCTACTTTAGTTGGATTGCTATGATTCGTTCTGAATATGGGGTAAAACTTAGTACCGATTTGTTGACTTCCCTTTCGACTATTATTTCGACGCCATAACGGTGGTTTGTATCATCAGTTCCCGAATAGTAGAACATGCCGTTTCTAGTTGGACATTTGCCGGATCCTTTCCACTGTACGTCGTTGATACCAAGTATTTTCACATGTAGTCTTTCCATTTCTGTTGTTACGTTTATTAATTTCATGGCTGCATACAAGCTTATTGGCTATTCTCATAACTTTATTTTTAAGTTTCACGACTTCGTTAGCCACTGTTCCTCCGGAGATCCGATTGGAGAACATTTTACTCCGGAATATTTCAACTCATCTATGTACTTTAAAATGTTTAATATATGTCTGAATACGCAATATGAATGAGTCAGATAGAATTAAATTTTAGAAGAATTTTTTTACCAACTAACAAATCAAAATATTTTAAAGTAAAATTGTGGCTAATTTCCAATAAACACAATAAATTGTATTAAGATCCCACAAGACAATAGCTTCGGAACATACTTAGTTAACAGGAAGGTAAGAGCAAGAATTCAAAACATAATATAGAGAAGATATAATGAGGAGCTTATTCAACCAGCAGAAACACAAGAACACATAGGTATAATAACCTTAAACAGCAAGAGAAACAATAATACGGTGATATTTGTGCGCTAAAAACCGGAAAAATAACGCAAAAGCCGAATAATATATTAAGCTACAAGATAAAAACAGATGAAACCATTAGAGTTGGGAAATTTAACGATAGAAACCCATAAATTTACACTATATTGATTATTTCCCACCTTTAAACGCATTGGACGAGTTTGGCAACTACCACTGTGAAAGTGACAGTTTTAGTTGACATAATCCTCTGATACGTTTCACGGTAAGAAATAATCGATATATGTCAATTTATAGGTTTCTGTCACTAAATTTCCCACGTTTGAAAGTTTCATCTCTTTTTATCTCACAACTTAATATGTTTTCCTTATAGGAAGCACCCCTGTCAGACTTCATTAGAATATAAAGATTGCAATGGGCCGGATATGTGATAAGAATGGGAGAGGATAGGCTACCAAAAAGAGCACTGAATGGTAGAATGCAGGGAAAGAGACCGGTTGGAAAGCCAAGAAAGCGCTGGGAAGACACAGTAAACAGCGACGTACAAGCCCTTTTAGGAGTCCGTGTATGGAGAAGAGCAGCCCCAGACAAGCAAGGGTGAAGGCAAAAAATATAAATAGGCCAAGGCTCAATGTGGGCTGTCGTGCCGTAGAAGAAGAAGAATATGTTTTCCACCTTTACTGTATACAGATTATGAGCGAGCGAATAACCAGCATAATAACTTAAAGGATGGAAAACATAATACATTATGAAATAAAAAGGGATGAAACTAATAGAGGTGAAAATTACCGATATAAACGTATAAATTAACATTACATTACACAATTTCCCACCTTAAGACGTCTATGACAGGAGTAATTTATAAAATTCTCCTGTCAGAGTGACAGTTGTCATACTGCTCCGACACGTCTAAAGATGGGAAGCTATGTAATGAAATGTTAATGTATACGTTTGTATCGGTAGTTTCCACCTCTATTAGTTTCATCTCTTTTTACTTCACAATGTAGGTATTCCATCTTTTGCGTTATTTTTCCGGTTACTATAGCGCGCACATCACTGTATAAACTCAGTGTAAGAAAATTAATCCCTACAATAACCAGATTATAAAGACACTTTACAGTTGAGTACTAAAGGCACACTCCACCTCATCCAACCTCTATTCTTCTTTGAAATAGGCATCTATTCTTTTTGTAATAATATCTATCAATCATTACTGAATTTTGCTAAAATTCCTGCTCTAAATTAGGCAATCAGTTAAATAGCATATCTAGTGGCATCTAGGGACTAATGTCCAAACTAAACAAGAAATAACGGGTGCGGCGCAAGTCATCGAAGTACATTTCGTATACATACTGTTGTGATCTTGATTATTGATATGAGATAATATTTTTATATGTCATTTAATTTAATCAATGCATGAATAATAATCTAATTAATTTACCAGATCACATATCAATGTGTTTTCAATCTCAGGGCTTTTTATAAAATTAAGTACTTACATACGTGGCTTCTAAGTATTTCTTAATGGTTCCTAATCGGGATAGGAAAGAAAAGAGTAAAATAATAACACATATGGGTTACAATTGTAATCAAAATATTGTTTATTTTATTTAAATGGCAATCACTGCTTAATATTTGCTATATCTTATTATTCTTAAACATAACATTTACCTGGGAATCTTATTTCCTTTTGATTTCCAAATTGAAAGTTTTTATTAACATTTAACTATTATGATTTATCAGCAACAATTCTATTTAAGTTTGATGACTTTTCTGATATTATTGATTATGTTTTTTCAATTTTAAATGTGGTATTTACTACGAAAAACCCATACATTCATGTCCAAACAAATGAGACTGACCTTTTTCTGGTGCACTGAGAATGTCTTCCCACAAGACCCGTTTCCTGCTATCCTTGGCTGCAATCAAAACCTCGTCCTGGCTTCCAGTAATGTTCTCCTCCGAAACTAGCTCGTATAGCTCTCGTTTCCTGCTTCTGTCGTGATGCTGTGTTCTACCTTTTTCGAAACTGCAATCAGCTACCGGGAACTCTTGGCTCAAGGAGGTTCTTTTACTCTCAACTTGGCCTACCTCTCGTTCTACGATAGATACTCCACACTCACGGAACTACACCAGCTTTCTCACTCTCCGTACACTACCGTCTACGACTCGACTTCACTTCTCGACAGTTCAAAACATTCTGCTCTCTATTTGTCATTCATTCCCCTACTTTCTAAATATCCCTTCCAGATTCACAAATCAAAATTCCACCACCAACTCTCATTCGCAGTATTCCTCAAAACCAATTTTTAAACTTTCTAAATATGCTTAATGGATTTCAAAGAAAATAGTTAATTCCCATTCTAAAATTACTTTCTACTAATTACAAAATTTAATGATCTATTATCTACTTTCACTAAGTCTTCTTTAGCATCGGCTAATGATTGAACCTTCCGCGAACAACGATAATGACCTATTTTCGATTTCACTTTAGTTTTATTTTAAGCGCATTGTTCCGAGTATCGTTTAATCACTTCTTAAAATTAAATATAACAATTTGTTGTATACAGGTTGTTCTAAATTTATATGCCCGTGGTTGAGAAAATTAAAAATATTTTATATTAAAGTGAATTTTGTTTATAATTATCAAATTTTAATTTTTATATCAAATAGAAATATAACAAATCCCCGCCTTGTATTCGATAAAATTTATCTGCATTTTTAAATAAATTTTCTCGAGGCAAAACCAACTCCCTGTATATTTCCTTACTTTAATCTACGTCTTATATCCTAACTTACTATCTACTTCATGTAATTCTGTCTTTCATTCGTGATATTTGTATACATCGTGAATATTATAAATTCCTCGGATCTTTTCCGAGTTCCTGTGCCTCAACTCATAACTATTTATCCCATTTTCATTATTCACGATGTACGGGCCTTCGAAAACAGGCATCAACTTTGCGCAAATGCCCCCAGGAAGATTTGATACTCGTAATGCCCTCACGAGTACTTTTTCACCCTTTTGGAAAGTCACTGGTCTTCTTTTTCTATTTTGTTCCTGTCTTTGGATATATTTTTCGTTGCTTCGCCGTAATCTTCTCTGTACGGTTTCAATCACCTGTTGATATTCTTTTGGCTCTTGGTCTTCCCATGGCCTTATCGGCAGTACACCCTTCATGATGTATTCTGGGGTCTCTTTTGTTACTGTGCTCGGAATTGTATTTAGATACCTTTCTATTTCCGCCATTTTCCTGTCCCAGTGGCGATGTTGACCATCTGTTGCAATGCGAAGAAATTTCGTCACTTCCTGTATGAATCGTTCCGAAGGATTACTCTGTGGATGCCTGATGCTGACAAAATTTGTCTCTATTCCTCGTTCTCGAAGTTGTCCCTTGAAACGATCATTTCGGAAATACGTTGCATTGTCCAGTAGAATCTTTTTTGGTGTTCCTACTATGGCTATAAAATTGTCGATTTTTCTTAATATTTCCTCCCCCTTTGTGGTGCGGCAACTATATAATTTTACGTATTTTGAAAACACATCCACCATTACCAGAATATGTTTGTTCCTTTTAGTGGTCATAATTAGATCGCTTAACATATCTATTGCTACAATGTCTAGTTTGTTTCGGGCTTCAATATTTTTGGCAACATTTTCGTTTTTGAAATTCCGACTCTTATATTTTTGACATACATCGCACTTCTGGGTAATTTCCTTTGCAATGCGGTAATCCTGTCGGCTGATGTAATTTTCCCTAAAAACGAGCCAAACTTTTCTGCTACCGATATGCCCATTGTCCTCATGTAATTTCTTTATTATCTTTTCGGCCAATGTCTGTGTCACTAAATATAGTTCCTTTCCGTCTATTCTCTTAAAATATATGTCATTTTCTATTTCCGCTCTTCTTTTCTCTCTTTCCTCTAGGTCTTCTTGGTTTGTCCTTATCTCATTTAACGAATATATCCCTTCTTCTTGTATTAATCTATTTAGTCCCACCTGTAGAGTAATTGTTTCCTTTTTTTCGGTGTCCTCATCCCGTGTTAGAGCGTCGGCTATTATGTTGTCTTTTCCTTTTATATATCGGAACTCAAAATCATACTCCTGTAATAATAGAATGCCTCTATGTATTCTATTATTTACTAATCTATTCTTCATGATATGTACTAAAGCTGCATGGTCTGTTTCGATTGTGAATTTTGCTCCCAATAAGTAAAACCTCAATTTGTTTACGCAATATAGTACACTGGCAAACTCCAATTCTGTAACACTATATTTTTTAGCTTTATTTCTTCTTCTCCTGAGCCCGTCTCTTCTTTTGAGGAATCCCAGGTTTCCTTTGTTTCTGATACTCTCAAATTTTCTTCTTCTGGGCTCAACTCTTCTTTTGAGGAGCCACAGGTTTCATTTTCTTTTATCTTTTTCTGACCTTTTCTCCTTTTTCTTCTTTGTCCTTGCTTCGCTGCCAAATTCATTTCCACTGTTTGTTCTTTACCTGATTCGTCCGTATTTTGTTTCTCATGTTCCTTGTCCTGTTCTTTTTCTTTTTCTTCTGTTAGTTTCATCGTATTATTTTTAAAATCTATCACTACATGTTTTTCTGCCAATTCGTCCACTCCTACTATCATGTCATGTGACATGTTTGGCATTATTACACATTGTAGTGCATACATATTCTTGCCCAGTCGTACCATTACTCGTATGCCTTCATTTATAGTTGCCAATGTCCGTTTGTTTGCGCCCACTAAATTTACCCTAGGTATTTTATAAATTAAATTCGTTAAGTTAACTTCTTCTATTAGTTTTCTGTTGACCAATGTTATTTCAGATCCAGTGTCTATCATAATTTTAATTGGTTTCTCGTTGATAAATCCATCCACAAATTTTAAATTAACTCCATTTTTCTTTTCGTTGTTTCCTGCCAATTTAATAAACTCCTTGGGGTGACAAAAGATTCCTGTTTGATTTTTGGTTTTTAGTGAGCGCCGTCGTGAAAAGACGCCGGTTGCTCATCGTTGTTTATATTTTCGTCATAATGTCTCTCTCCGTCATATTCATCTGTCTGGGTATTATTTACTTCTCTTCTATTTTCGCTTGGTCTGTCGGATCTGTTTCGGTTTTCTCGATATCCCTGTTCATTTTGTCTACCATTATTTCTGTTTTCTTGATTTGAGCGTGTGGTGTTTCTATTCTGGTATTCTCGATTTCTGTCCTCATTCCATTGCCTATTTCTTTGTTCATAATTTCCTCTTCCGTTGTCTCTATTTTCGTTTTCCCTTCTGGGATTAAAATCTCGTCTTGTATAGTCCCTCCTATTTTGATTTCTATCTCTGTAATCTTGTGTTTCTCGGGGCCTGTAATCTTCTCGCGACCTTCTTGATTTTCTTTCTCTTAGACGTGATTCTCTTATTTGTAGGAATTGGCATAAACTATCTATGTCTTTGTAATTTTGCAATGTGATATGGTCTTCCAGCGTTTCCTCGAAATGTCTTGCAATCAGTTCGACTAATTGTTCCGATGAGTAATTATATTGTAAATGTTTTGCATTATTGTAAATTTGCAAAGCATATGTCCTTTCTGATACACCCATCCTATCATTGTATTTCCCATTTTGCAATTCCTTGTTAATTTCCAATTGTTGGACCTTTCCCCAGAAATAATTCAAAAATTTTTGTTCAAATTGTTGCCAATTGCCGAATTCTTCTTCTTTACTATCGAACCATAGGCTTGCTTCATATTTGAGATGGTTTCTGATAGTTTCTTTTGCTGTTTCGAAATTTCCGATGTGTTGTATTTTCTTTTTCAGGCTATTTATGAACGGCACTGGGTGTAATCTTCTTACATCCCCTCCAAACCTTATCTTCACGTCATCTGTGCTATGTATAACCATTTCTCTTCTTTCTCCTACATTTTGTTGAGTATTGATTTCCGCAATCTTTCTTTCCACTTCTTCTATGTCTGCTTGAATAGCGTTTTGCAACTTGTTTTCCAAACTTTCTATTTCCTTTTTCTGGCAATTCGTTATTTCCTTTATTTTGCTTTTGATTTCTTTAATCTCTGTCTCTTGTTGTCTCATATCGTTCTTGATTATTGTCAAACATCCTTTTACTTCCTTTTCATACTTTCCTATGCGTTCCTCCATTTTCTTGTTGTTCTCTTCTATTGCTTGTTTCATTTTTTGTTGTGTTTCATCCATTTTTTGATCCATTTTTTGTTGTGTTTCATCTATTTTTTTATCCACTTTATCCATTTTCTTTGATGTTTCTTCCATGGCTTGTTTCGTTTCACGTTGATTTTCATCCAGTTTTTGTTCCATTCTTTGTGACTGGAGTTGCATCATTTGTAATATTTTATCTATTCCTGATAATTCTTGCTGTTCTGATGCCATGATTGTCGTGTCTAAAATGTCTTCTTGGTCTGAATTATTCTCTTGATTTGAATGTTCTTTTTGTTTTTTGTTGTCTTTGCTTTGGCTTCTTGTCACAGACATTTGTTTTCAAGAAGTATTATCCCCGCCAAATATGAAATTTTACTAGTATGTTACCAAGACGACTTTTTCTCACCCAAATATTATAAATTGTCAATAAATATATCAAATGTAAATATCGTAAAAATAAAATATTAAATCAGTTATGTAAAATTTGTACCTAAAGAGATCTAAAATTTTATGTTATCAAATGTAAGTATCTCACTTTTTACCACAGGCATATAAATTTTCAAATACCGGCTTTACTCTTTCTATCCTTCAAATTTGCCACTAGAAATACTTTTCAAATGCCCTCCACGTTGGACGACAGTTGTTGTGATCTTGATTATTGATATGAGATAATATTTTTATATGTCATTTAATTTAATCAATGCATGAATAATAATCTAATTAATTTACCAGATCACATATCAATGTGTTTTCAATCTCAGGGCTTTTTATAAAATTAAGTACTTACATACGTGGCTTCTAAGTATTTCTTAATGGTTCCTAATCGGGATAGGAAAGAAAAGAGTAAAATAATAACACATATGGGTTACAATTGTAATCAAAATATTGTTTATTTTATTTAAATGGCAATCACTGCTTAATATTTGCTATATCTTATTATTCTTAAACATAACATTTACCTGGGAATCTTATTTCCTTTTGATTTCCAAATTGAAAGTTTTTATTAACATTTAACTATTATGATTTATCAGCAACAATTCTATTTAAGTTTGATGACTTTTCTGATATTATTGATTATGTTTTTTCAATTTTAAATGTGGTATTTACTACGAAAAACCCATACATTCATGTCCAAACAAATGAGACTGACCTTTTTCTGGTGCACTGAGAATGTCTTCCCACAAGACCCGTTTCCTGCTATCCTTGGCTGCAATCAAAACCTCGTCCTGGCTTCCAGTAATGTTCTCCTCCGAAACTAGCTCGTATAGCTCTCGTTTCCTGCTTCTGTCGTGATGCTGTGTTCTACCTTTTTCGAAACTGCAATCAGCTACCGGGAACTCTTGGCTCAAGGAGGTTCTTTTACTCTCAACTTGGCCTACCTCTCGTTCTACGATAGATACTCCACACTCACGGAACTACACCAGCTTTCTCACTCTCCGTACACTACCGTCTACGACTCGACTTCACTTCTCGACAGTTCAAAACATTCTGCTCTCTATTTGTCATTCATTCCCCTACTTTCTAAATATCCCTTCCAGATTCACAAATCAAAATTCCACCACCAACTCTCATTCGCAGTATTCCTCAAAACCAATTTTTAAACTTTCTAAATATGCTTAATGGATTTCAAAGAAAATAGTTAATTCCCATTCTAAAATTACTTTCTACTAATTACAAAATTTAATGATCTATTATCTACTTTCACTAAGTCTTCTTTAGCATCGGCTAATGATTGAACCTTCCGCGAACAACGATAATGACCTATTTTCGATTTCACTTTAGTTTTATTTTAAGCGCATTGTTCCGAGTATCGTTTAATCACTTCTTAAAATTAAATATAACAATTTGTTGTATACAGGTTGTTCTAAATTTATATGCCCGTGGTTGAGAAAATTAAAAATATTTTATATTAAAGTGAATTTTGTTTATAATTATCAAATTTTAATTTTTATATCAAATAGAAATATAACAATACATACATCCAAATCGAATACAGAGACTTCATCGAGAGATCCACCTCATCAACTGTCCATTTAATGTACATTCCCATTAAGACGTGTTTAGACAGAAAATCAAAGGCAAAATGAAAACATGATACATGATAAAATTTTTGTAGACAATCTACGTTTTTAGAGTTTATACGATTCATCAAGAGAAACGCAATTGGGGAGAGGCGACAGTTGATAAAAAAATGGAGTATTACCATTATTTATTGAGAATTTACAAATTCTAATGTTTTTAAGATTGGCCAAAAATAAATCAGGGGACATATAAAGAGGGACAGTATAACCACTCTCCGAAAAATTGGAAGTAAAATCTGTAGTCGCGCATGGCGACCGCGCAATGTTCTTAGTCGCTTTTGCTCCACTCTCGCATTGCTAGTCGCATAGAAACATACGGATTTTAACAGAGAAAACCCGCATCCACCACTGGCACAGTCTAAAGAGGGACAGTATAACCACTCTCCGAAAAATTGGAAGTAAAATCTGTAGTCGCGCATGGCGACCGCGCAATGTTCTTAGTCGCTTTTGCTCCACTCTCGTATTGCTATAGTCGCATAGAAACGTACGAGTTTTAACAGGGAAAACCCGCATCCACCACTGGTGAATTATCAATTACGTACTGCCGGTATTACTTCTTGAGATCAAAGTGCCGGCAGAGAAGTGGTTTTACTGTGTCCCTCTTTATACTGTGGCTATAGCCCATGATTTTGACTTAAATACCCGATGGAGAGAAGATTGGGAAAGTTAAACAGATCCGAATTACCATAATCTACCGGACACCGTAGAAAAACCTGGCGAATTTGAACTTGACCGTAAAATTTGGGCAGTTCTTTGGAATTAGAACAAAATGTGAAAGATGCGCCGACTCCCTCTACAGATGGGGTAAACTTCCCTCGGCTTCTTGTGACTGCGGTGCTGCAAAACAGACGATTAGACACATATAGTTCAGGACTGCCCACTCAGAGCATACACAGGCGTCCCTATAGACTTTGAGCTGGCAACCGAAGGGTCAATCGAATATATAAAAAAACTGGACATGTGTTTGTGATGCATTGTGTAATGCATAAATCTAAATAATTACTTATTCTCTGTGATTTAGGCCATACGCTAAACAAATAAATAGCCCATGAAAAATGTATGGTGTAAATTCATACGATTCATGCAATTGGGGAGAGACGACAGTTCAAAATGGAGTATTACCATTATTTATCGAGAATTTAAAATTTCTAATGTTTTTAAAATTCGAAAAAAGTAAATCAGAAAATCAAAGGCTATAGCTTATGAAAGATTTATGGATTTTTTTGTAGAAAATCTAGGTTTTATAGAATTCATACGATTCATGCAATTGGGGAGAGGCGACAGTACATAAAAGAATAAAGTATGACCATTATTTATCAATAAATTACAATTTTGATTGTTTTTAAGATTCGACAAAAATGCATCAGAAAATCAAGAGCTATAGCCCATAAAAAATTTATGTTAAATGTTTTTGTAGAAAATGTACATTTTTTTAGAATTTATACGATTCGTGAAGAGAACAGCTATTGGGAAGAGGCGACAGTTTGTGAAAATATGGAGTATTACCATTATTTATCGAGAATTTACAATTTATAGTGTTTTCAAGATTCGCCAAAAATACATCAGAAAATCAAAGGCTATAGCCCATGAAAAATTATGGTCTAAAATTTTTTGTAGAAAATCTACGTTTGTTAGAATTTATACGATTCATCAAGAGAAAAGCAATTGGTGAGAGGGGACAGTTCATAAAAAATACAGTATTCCCATTATTATTTATTGACAATTTACAATTTTTAATGTTTTCAAGATTCGCCAAAAAACATCAGAAAATCAAAAGCTATTATAGCCCATGAAAAAATTTATGGCCTAAATTTTTTTGTAAAAAATCTACGTTTGTTAGAATTTATACGATTCATCAAGAGAAAAGCAATTGGGGAGAAGCGACAGTTCATAAAAAATGGAGTATTACCATTATTTATCGAGGATTTATTAATGTTTTCAAAATTCGCCAAAAATAAATCAGAAAATCAAAGCCTATTATAGCCCATGAAAAATTTATGGTCTAAAATTTTTTGTAGAAAATCTACGTTTGTTAGAATTTATATGATTAATCGAGAGAAAAGCAATTGGGGAGAAGCGACAGTTCATACAAAAATGGAGTACATATTATCATTATTTATCGGGATAATATTTATGGAGTATTGCCATTATTAATCGAGGATTTACAATTTGTAATGTTTTCAAGATTCGCCAAAAATACATCAGAAACTCAAAGGCTATAGCCCATGAAAAATTTATGGTCTAAAATTTTTTGTAGGAAATCTACGTTTGTTAGAATTTATACGATTCATCAAGAGAAAAGCAATTGGGGAGAAGCGACAGTTCATAAAAAAGTGAGTATTACCATTATTTATCGAGGATTTATTAATGTTTTCAAAATTCGCCAAAAATAAATCAGAAAATCTATTATATTATAGTCCATGAAAGCCTATTATAGTCCATGAATTTATAAATTTATGGTCTAAATTTTTTTGTAGAAAATCTACGTTTGTTAGAATTTATACGATTCATCAAGAGAAAAGCAATTGGTGGGAGGGGACAGTTCATAAAAAAATGAAGTATTGCCATTATTAATCGAGAATTTATAATTTTTAATGTTTTCAAGATTCGCCAAACATACATCAGAAACTCAAAGGCCCATGAAAAATTTATGGTCTAAATTTTTTTGTAGAAAATCTACGTTTGTTAGAATATATACGATTCATCAAGAGAAAAGCAATTGGGGAGAAGCGACAGTTCATAAAAAATGAAGTATTACCATTATTTATCGAGGATTTATTAATGTTTTCAAAATTCGCCAAAAATAAATCAGCAAATCAAAGCCTATTATAGCCCATGAAAAATTTATGGTCTAAAATTTTTTGTAGAAAATCTACGTTTGTTAGAATTTATACGATT
Organism: Diabrotica virgifera virgifera; assembly: GCF_917563875.1. Lineage (NCBI taxonomy): Eukaryota > Metazoa > Arthropoda > Insecta > Coleoptera > Chrysomelidae > Diabrotica > Diabrotica virgifera. Next base: position 194,120,463 of record NC_065449.1, read on the forward strand.
CATCAAGAGAAAAGCAATTGGGGAGAAGCGAGAGTTCATAAAAAATGGAGTATTACCATTATTTATCGAGGATTTATTAATGTTTTCAAAATTCGCCAAAAATACATCAGAAAATCAAAGCCTATTATAGCCCATGAAAAATTTATGGTCTAAAATTTTTTGTAGAAAATCTACGTTTGTTAGAATTTATACGATTCATCAAGAGAAAAGCAATTGGGGAGAAGCGACAGTTCATAAAAAATGGAGTCTAACCATTATTAATTTATCGAGAATTACAGTAAACCAAAGGTTCATGAGAAATTTATGGTCTAAAATTTTTTGTAGAAAATTTACGTTTTTTAGACTTTATACGATCGATCAAGAGAAAAGCAACAGTTCACAAAAAAATGGAGTATTACTATTATTTATCGAGAATTAACAATTTTTAATGTTTTCAAGATTCGCCAAAAATACATCAGAAATTCGAAGCCTATTATAGCCCATGAAAAATTTATGGTCTAAACTTTTTTTAGAAAATCCTGGTTTTTTAGAATTAATACAATTCATCAAGAGAAAAGCAATTGGGGAGAGGCGACAGTTCCTAAAAAATTGGACCAATTACCATTATTTATCGAGCATTTACAATTTTTAACGTTTTTAAGATTTGCCAAAAATACATCAGAAATTTAAAGGCCATGAAAAATTTATGGTCTAAAATTTTTTGTAGAAAATCTACGTTTTTTTAGAATTTATGCCATTCATCAAGAGAAAAGCAATTGGGGAGAGGCGACAGTTTATAAAAAATGGAGTATTACCTTTATTTATCGAGAATTTACAATTTTCAACGTTTTTAAGACTTGCCAAAAATATATCAGAAAATCAAAGGCTATATAGCCCATGAAAAATTTATGGTCTAAAATTTTTTGTAGAAAATCTACGTTTTTTACGATTCAGTAACAGCAATGATCAGCAAAATAACAAACGGGGAAGTGGCTGAAGCGCTTCAAAATATAAAATAAAGAATGGAAAAGCAGTCGGACAAGATGATATTGTTTATTTAATAAAATTATGGAAGTTGGACAAATGCCAGACGACTGGAGAAGCAGTATACTAGTAACTATCTACAAAAACAAGGGAGATATACAACAATGTACAAACTAGAGGGCTATGAAACTGCTTAGTCACACCATGAAAATAGGGAGATAGTAATTGTTAACTGATACGTGAAGAGACCGAGATATCCAATAATCAATTTGGCTTTATGCAGGGCAGATCAAGAGCAGATGAAATTTTCATTATAAGGCAGTTAATCCAAAAATACAGGAGTAAAGAAACAAACGCTCATATGGTATTCATTGATCTTGAGAAAGCATATGATAGAGTTCCTCGAGAGATTCTGTGGTGGGCACTCAATAAGAAAGGAGTTCCTGGTGAATATGTAGAGATTGTGAGGGATATGTTCGAGGGAGTAACGACTAGTGTTAGGACAGGTGTGGGAGAGACTGATAAATTTCATGTGAAAGTAGGATTGCACCAAGGCTCGTTGCTTAGCCCGTATTTATTCTCATTAGTTTTGGACCAGATAACGGCGAAAGTACAGGGTAACATGCCATGATGCTTAGCGTATGCTGATGATGTCGTGTTAGTAGGAAATAGTGAAAGAGACTTAGAACAAAAACTGGAACAGTGGAGACAAGCTCTGGAGGAAAAAGGTTTAAAACATAGTAGGAAAAAACAGAGTATTTGGAATGTTTATTTAAAGATGGAGTTAATACAAACAAAATGGTATCTTTGGATGCTGAAATGATTGTGAAAGCAATAGTTTTAAGTACCTGGGATCGGTATTACAGAGTAATGGAGAAATAGATAACGATGCATGCAGCAGAATTGGGTTTGGATGGATGAAGTGGAAGGTATCAAGTGTTGTGTTGTGTGACAGAAAAATTTCAATGAAGTTGAAGGGAAAATTCTATAAAACAGCCATAAGACCGGCTATGATGTACAGAACTCAATGTTGGACAGTGAAAAAGAAAAAGGAACAACGAATTCATGTGGCGGAAATGAGAATGCTTAGATAAATGAGTGGAGTGACAGCAAATGAAGTCAAAATGAGAGAGCATAGGTTGAGATGGTTTGGTCATGTTCAACGTCGAGACGTTAATCCCCAATACGAAGAATTGCTGAAGTGCAGATTCCTGAAAGGTTTAGTGGAGGAAGACTAAAGAAGACCTGGGGGAGACGATTAGGCAGGACATATCGGTAAAGGGGATTAATATTAATATGACTTAAGATATAATTATTGTGTGGAGAAATGCAATTAGGGAAGCCGAGCCCGCATAGCGATAAGGCAAAGAGAATGATGATGAATGTTTTTAAGATTTGCCAAAAATTCATCAGAAAATTAAAAGCTATTGCTCATGAACAATTTATGGTCTAAAATTGTTTGTAAAGAATCTACGTTTTATAGAATTTATAGGATTCATCAAGAGAAAAGTAATTGCAGAGAGGCGACAATTCATAAAAAAATGGAGTATTACGATTATCGAGAATTTACAATTTTTATTGTTTTTGAATCGCCAAAAATACATCAGAAACTCAAAGGCTATAAAGTGTTAGTTCATAAAAAAAATGGAGTATTATCATTATTTATCGAGAATTTACCATTTTTATTGTGTTCAAGATTCGCCAAATAGTTATTTATGAAACAGTTCGTGAAGTATGCTTTTTGCGAACGCACGCGATTTTTAGATCACGAGCGACAACGGAGCGAGTGTAAGTTCACAAAAAGTACTTCACGCACAGTTTCATACAATATTTTATCTACGATAAACAGATAAAAAAACTGTAACTCTTCGTCACTGGAATTTATTTCTATTCTACAATTTTTAGATGTGGTAGCAGGTAGATACTCTTTTATGTCCCCGGTGGAAGATAGATCTACTTCAGGGATGCGATCCTGCCCACGTGAGCCATAATTATCTCCCAATCTCCTGGTACCTGGGAGAAATTATGTCCTAAACCCATTCTCCCACCTAATTACCAAAGTTTCCCTTTCCATATCCTACTCTGTCAGACAGCAGCCTCAGAACCAAAATAGAGCGTAAGGGAAATGATCCTGGATCGGTCTATTATTCGATACTGGAGCTGTTAGAATAACCGAACGATTGCCGGTATAAGTAATCACCCACTTGTTGGTCAACAGCAACGGGTGGAAGAACCGATACGTGGTAGGCCACTTCATTGCCCTGGAGTCGAGAAATTAACTCCGAAGGCGGAAGAGCTAAATTAGTCAACGGCATTGAGATGTGGAAAGCCACGGGATGACTACCACATTAAAGATCCGCGTGGATATCCTTAGTAAAAATCATCATGGACCCACTAATTGATAATTTACTTAATGATCATGGAGCTCGGAATCCAAGATCCGGCAGGGGAGGACGATGAGATTTAGACGACAGGGCCTCTCAGGTCGTCATCAAGGTAAATCCCTGTCAAAGAAATAAGAATAACTCTATAGCATTGAAAATTGGAACATGGAACGTAAGAAGTTTATACCAATCAGGCAAACTCGATAACACTGTGTCGGAAATGTGCAGAATGAAGATTAACATACTGGGCCTTAGCGATATACAATGGCCCGGATCAGGAAAATGTAACACCAGAAATGGAACACTGTATTATTCCGGAAACAACGACCCCAATCACAAACAGGGAGTTGGAATTATAGTTGACAACAATTCTCGGAAAGCCGTTTGTAACTTTGTTCCTTACTCTGATCGAGTATTAATGCTGTCTCTCAACTCTCATTTAAATTGTAAAATAAATATAATCCAAGTATATGCACCAACTGCAGACAAGGATGAAGACACCATAGAGGCCTTCTATGAACAAATTGGCAATGTTTTAAAGCTAACTAAAAGACATGACATAAATATTATAATGGGCGATTTGAACGCTAAAGTCGGTCAAGGAGAAGTGGAGAATTGTGTGGGGCGATATGAACTCGGGGAAAGAAATGAACGTGGCGATAGGCTTGTTGATTTCTGTATCAATGAGGAACTTATAATTGCAAATACCTTGTTCAAACTTCCTAAACGGAGACTATATACATGGAACTCACCAGCTGACAATAACAACAAAATAGTCAGAAATCAAATAGATTATATATCGTTATTAGACATCGTCAACAGAAGATATAGAAATTCTATAGTATCATCTAAAACTTATCCAGGAGCGGACATATCCTCCGATCACAACCCGGTTGTTTTGTCTATGAGAGTGAAACTAAAGACGATAAAGCCCTAGCTCCAATAAAATCATGGATACAAGGCGGCTCAAACAAGACAAGACCTATGCGGAGGGTTCGGTCCTGGCAGGTATACTAGTTGGTGCGTATTTGTCAGCTCCAAACAAAATAGTTATTTTAGATAGTAGCTAATGAGTAAAAAATTTTTATTTTCGCATATATAAGTGTATTATAGTGCGTTCAATTATTGTACGTAAGTACTCTTTAAAATTATATAAAGCCAAGTTATTTCACTGGAATTTATTATTTATCAGAAGTCGGTTTGATACAAAAAACCCTAAACACGTTTATTCGTTATCTATAACGACATGATAAAATCACCTGTTGTAAGACAGGTCCGTATTTCAGGATTTACTTAGTTTTGAATAATAAATAAAATATGTCAAATCCGACTGCCGGGACTTCTGACTACAGGAGCGCCCAAATGGAAAACACTACTAAAACTTATTCTACTGCTTTGATTGAACAACAATTTCCAACAAAAGAACAAGCCATTGTATTCCCATCCATTGAAAACCTTAAACTTCAAGATTATCTGATTTCACTAGGAAAGTTGATCGAGCCCAAAAATATCCTATTTTCCTCAAGGCTTTCTAACAACAGAGTGTGTATGTACCTTGCAAACAAAAATGTTGTTGAAAATTTCATGAATAATTATGGAGGATCCATAGAAATTAATAACCAAAAAGTCCAAGCACGCAAACTAATCACTCCATCACAAAGGCTAATTCTGTCAAACGCTTGTCCCTCCATACCGCATGCTGTATTAATTCAAGAAATTGAAAAATTGGGCCTTCAACCCATGTCTCCCATGTCATTTCTCAAGATAAGCGCCGGTTTGCCGGAATTCAACCACATTTATAGTTTTAGACGACAAATCTTTATCACACCACCGCTTGCCCCAATACCTGAATCCATATTAATGAATTATGATAACACCAACTATAGAATTTATTTTGCACAAGATTCCTTGATCTGTTTTTCATGTAAAAGGCCAGGCCACACTGCAGCAAATTGCAAAACAATCCAAGAATCAGTTTCTGAAAATTATAACCAAAACCCCCACTCCCAATCATCTTCGCAACCCATACCTTCCGAAATACTTTCAACCAACCCCTCAAAAACTCCAACCTCACAACCAATTATCAATATAGATACAACCCAGTCCACACAAAATAGCTCAAAACGCAGTTTGGATGACATTGTTACACCTCCTCTAGCGCAAGATGATAATTCAGAAAACCAAAGTCTTGAACCATTTGTTAAACCTAATGTTGCTCCAGCTAAAAAACCAAAGAAAAGTAAGGGAAAGACTCCAACTCACGTACTCATGGAACCGACCAAGGCATTCATCTCAGAGCAAAACCCTTCATTTGTTCTTGATTTTGATCAAATATCCGATCTATTTGAAAATGTTTATGGTGCACAGGACCCAGTCAGCATCATAAAAAACTACACTAGCGAATTTGAAGCTTTAGTGAAAATGCTAACAGCAATATACCCGTATTTCAAACAAAGATCGATTAAAGCTAGATGTACAAAAATTAGAAAGAAACTATTGAAGCATTTACAGATGGCTTACTCGGATACTGAGGCATCAGAGACTGAAAGTGAGTTTTCTCAAGAATAGAGTCATGAACTTCTGTGACAATCCCAAATTTCAGTTTTATTTATTATAAATGGGCTTCTCATCAATTTTGCAGTGGAACATTAACGGTTTCTATAATAACCTTCCAATGCTCCAAATAATTCTATCCAGACACAATCCAGATATAATTTGTCTTCAGGAGACTAATTTCAAAAATGAAAACATACAAGCTTTAAAAAAATTTAAAAATTACTGCAAAAACAGAACTAACCAAGATAAAGCCAGTGGTGGAGTAGCTATCTTTGTAAAAAAGTCAATTGAAACTACAGTAGTTCCTCTCCAAACTAATCTAGAAGCAATTTGCATTAAAGTTAACTCGAGTCCAAATATCTACGTTTGTAACTTATACTTACCTTCATCAACGCAAGTAGACTCAGAAGCATTAACTGAACTCTTACAACAAATTCCCCAACCCAGGCTTATTTTGGGCGATTTTAATGCTCACAACTTTTCATGGGGCTCTTCTACTATAAATACCAGAGGAAGATTGCTGGAAGAGATATTTGAACAGTCCAACCTTTCAGTCTTAAACGACGGCAGACCCACTAGATTTAATATACAGAACGGTGAATCTTCATGTATAGACCTTACGATATGCGAACCAGGTCTGACCCCACAGTTCACCTGGGATAGGCTGGATTTCTTGTATAACAGTGATCACTACCCAATTTTTATTCATAATAACAAAAACCAACGTGGACGGACATTTACCCCAAAATGGAATTTAAAAAAACCTAACTGGAATCTTTTTTCAAATTTAGTCGAAAGCAGTATGACCACATTTAAAAGCACCTCAAATATAGACGAGACCCTTAAGAACATTGTTACCATTATCACAGAAGCAGCAGAAAGAGCAATAGGAAAAACTTCATACATAAAACAACGCAACCCCGTCCCATGGTGGAACCATGAATGCAAAACAGCAGTCGAATCTAGCAAAAGAGCTTTTAACAAATACAAGCGCTACAAGACTCTCGAGAATAAAATTGAATATACAAAACAACGTGCAATAGCCAAGAAGACAACTAGAAATGCCAAACGCCAGTCATGGACTCAATATGTATCAACGTTAAATGCAAACACTCCCATGACTGAAGTATGGAACAAAGTCAGAAGAATATCTGGATTAAACAGCAATCAGAATATCAAAAGCCTCGAGAGAAATGGAAAGGCAGTTACTAGTAATACTGAGATTGCTAAAATCCTTGCTAACACATACAAAAACCGATCCAGTAATATTAATTATAAAAAATCTTTCATTAATTACAAACAACATGAAGAAAATAAGAAAATTAGCATTACTCCTAACACAGATGAACCGTTAAATTTACCCATTTCTCAATTAGAGTATACGGAAGCATTATCAAATATTAAAGAAACTAGCGCTGGCCCGGACGATATTCCTAGTATTTTTATTAAACACCTTCCAGCGAGCGCTCACAAACAACTTCTAGATCTGTTTAACATTATTTGGCTTCAACACAAATTTCCTGAAAAATGGCATGAATCCATAGTAATACCTATACAAAAACCTAATAGTATTAAGACAAGTCCCGAGTCATACAGACCGATATCTTTAACATGCGCCATGTGTAAGTTACTAGAAAAGATTATTAACAATAGACTAAGATGGCACTTGGAGAGACAAGATTTGATTATTCCAGAACAAAGTGGTTTTAGAGACCAAAGGTCAACTATAGATAATATCATAGATTTGGAGAGTGACATTTCTGAAGCATTCGCACTAGGGGGTAAATGTCTAGCGGTTTTCTTTGACATATCAAGAGCTTTCGATACAGCCTGGCACGACTATATAATAAAAAAATTACATAGTTGGAACATTCAAGGTCACAGCCTATTCTTTATTAAAAATTTCCTTCAAAATAGAACTTTCAGAGTTAGGACAAATAACATAACATCAGATATAATGTATCCAGAAAATGGTATCCCTCAAGGCTCGGTTATAAGTCCTACTCTCTTCATAGTGGCAATCAATGATATCCTCAAAAACCTAAAATCGCCTGTAAAGGCACGAGTCTACGCAGATGATCTTGTAGTTTTCTGCAAAGGTAAAAATATACAAAATATATTTCGTCATACACAGAACTTTATACAAGACTTAGAAATCTGGTCACAAAAAACAGGTTTCTGTTTTTCCGCTGAAAAAACTCGCTTCATCCTGTTTTCAAAGAGAAACGTCACAAATATCCCCAACCTAAGACTATGTGATGAAAACCTAAAGCGTGCAACGTCAATTAAGTTCTTGGGCATGACATTCGAAGAAACCCTAAGCTGGAAACTTCATATAACAAATCTGATGTTATCTTGTCACAAGCGACTAAATCTTCTAAAAACTCTGGCCAATAAAGAATGGGGTGCGGATCGCCAAACACTTTTAATGTTATACAGAACATTAATCAGATCAAAATTAGATTATGGGTCTACTGTGTATTCTACAGCGGCTAAGACGCTGCTGAAAAAACTTGACAGTCTTCACAATCTCGCTTTACGTATAATATCTGGAGCTTTTCGCACAACACCAATCGAAAGTCTGTATTGTGAAGTTGGAGAACCCTCCTTAGAAGACAGAAGAGTTTATTTAAGTGTAGCATACGCCGCGAAAATCAGGTGTAACTCAAAAAACCCTACTATACAAAATTGTTTTACAGAAAAGTTCCCAAATCTCTTCATAAATAAACCAAGAACGGCCAAACCCTTCTACGCAAGAATTAGAAGCTACTTAAATCAAATAAACTATGCGTTCCCAGAATGCTTTCCTTCCAAACTGTCCTCAATTCCTCCGTGGCAAATAAAGAACCCTCAGTGCCTAACACACCTCATTTCTTTCGATAAACATTCAACAAACCCACAGTTAATCAAATCCGCCTTCAATGATATACTCCGCAATTACAAGGAGTATACACAAGTATACACCGATGCATCTAAATCAAATGAAGGCACTGGTGCTGCAGTCATAACCCCAACATCAACAAATAAATACAAACTCCCTTCAGAGTACTCTATTTACTCTGCTGAATTATACGCTCTATACCAGGCCACCCTTGCTGTCAATGCGTCCAGTAATACCAAATATATCATACTCACAGACTCTCTAAGTTCGGTACAGTCAATCCAATATGTCTACCCATCTAATCCTTTGGTCATCAAAATAAAACAAGAAGTTCATACCGCTCAACTGAATGGAAAAATTATCATATTCCTCTGGATACCATCCCATATTGGAATTCAAGGAAATGAAGAGGCAGACAACGCTGCAAAAGAAGCTGCAACTAGTGATAGTGCGGAGTGTACTGAAACATTTACGAGTGCGGATGTGAAAGCGGCGGTCAAACGTAAAGTGCGGTATATGTGGGAAGAAAAGTGGAAAGTGTCATCGGCCAAGCTACGCGAAATTAAAAAATCGATAAAACCCTGGCCAACATTACCAACAAGTCGGAGAGACCAGGTAATATTAACGCGACTCCGATTGGGTCATACGCGATTAACTAATAGTCATGTGTTTTCCTACAAACAAGAACCAAGATGTGACAACTGTGAAGAAAAGTTAACAATCAAACATTTATTGGAGAATTGCGCAGCATTAACGCCAAAGCGCATATTGTACAATATACCAAACAAACTGAGTGACATTTTAGGCCTACAGTGCAATATGTCAAATTTAAAGAGGTTCCTAAGTGCAATTAACATTTTATACAATATATAAAAACACAAATGTAATAAAAATTATTGTTCACCACTATTGTTTCGCTAATAGCCAATTTGGCTGATGCGATTTTTGTTAATAAAAAAAAAAAAAAAAAAAAGACCTATGCGGAAACGAAATTTAAAATAAACGAGAACTTAAGGAAAGTCAAAGAAGATAGTGCGGAAACTCTGACTGTTGACCAAAAATGGGGAAAAATTCAACATGCCTTAGTATCAGTTGGAAAAGAAACTCTCAAACCACTTGGAGAGAAAACAAAATCTTGGATGACAGTAGAAATTCTTGAACTTATGGAAGAACGACGAAAACATAAAACAAAAGCCCCGAATAAATACAAAGAAATTCAGAGAAACATCAAAAAGAAAATTCGAGAGGCAAAAGAGAGGTGGCTCTCCGACAGATGCAAAGAAATAGAAGATCTGGATAAAAAGTATGACAGTTTTAATTTACACAAAAAAATCAAAGAAATGACAGGTTCTAGAAAAAGCACAAGAACGAATACCCTTAAAAATGATAAAGGGTATATTATTACTGACGTGAAGGAGAGATTGTGTCAATGGACCAATTACATCCAACAACTCTTTAATGATGAAAGAGGAGAACTGTCATTAGAAATCACAGAGGATACTGGACCACCAATATTAAGAGACAAAGTCATCTATGCCATCAAAAACACGAAAGAGGGTAAAGCTACTGGACCAGATGATGTGCCCATCGAATTATTAAAACTGATTGATGAAGATGGTATTCATGTAATGGTTGAATTCTTTAATCTAATATATCAGACTTCCGCAATCCCCAAACAATGGCTGCAATCGACCTTTGTAGCAATTCCCAAAAAGTCAAGTGCAACAACCTGCTCGGATCACAGAACAATATCTTTAATGAGTCACACACTTAAAACATTTTTGAAAATAATACATAGTAGAATTGTTAAAACTCTCGAATATGAAATCAGTGACACACAATTTGGCTTTAGAAATGGTATGAGCACGCGAGATGCTTTGTTCGGCTTGAATGTGCTGGCCCAGAGATGCATGGACATGAATCAGGATATGTACTTATGCTTTGTAGACTTTGAAAAGGCATTTGATAAAGTTCAACATAAAAAGCTTGTAGATATATTAAAAAGCAAAAATATTGACAGTCGTGACATGAAAATTATATCTAATATACAGGGTGTCCCGAAAAGATTGGTCATAAATTATACCACAGATTCTGGGATCAAAAATAGGTTGATTGAACCTCACTTACCTATATACAATAGTGCACACAAAAAAGTTACAGCCCTTTGAAGTTACAAAATGAAAATCGATTTTTTTTCATATATCGAAAACTCTCAAAAATTTTTTATTGAAAATTGACATGTGGCATTATTACGACAGCAGTATCTTAAAAAAAAAATTAAGTAAAATTTGTGCACCCCATACAAATTTTATGGGGGTTTTGTTCCCTTAAACCCCCCCAAACTTTTGTGTACGTTCCAATTAAATTATTATTGTGGCACTATTAGTTAAACACCTTATTTTTAAAACTTTTTTGCCTCTTAGTACTTTTTCGATAAGCCAGTGTTTATCGAGATATTTTGAATATTTGTCGAATCCACCACATATTTGTATATGGTTAAGTACGGTTATAGAGACCTGTTAATAATCTAAAAATTTATTTATAATTTACATTTTTAGGTATATTTTGAAAAAGAAGCTACATCTCGATAAAAGGTGACTTATGAACAAAAGACTAAGAGACAAAAGTTTTAAAAACACTATGTTTAACTAATGGTACCACAATAATAGTTTAATTGGAACGTACACAAACATTAGGGGGGTTTAAAGGAACAAAACCCCCATAAAATTTTTACGTAAATATATTGAAAAAGAAGCCGCATCTCAATAAAAACTGGTTTATCGAAAAAATACTAAGAGGCAAAAAAGTTTTAAAAACGTTGTGTTTAACTAATGGTACCACAATAATGAATTAATTGGAACGTACACAAAAGTTTGGGGGGGTTAAAGGGAACAAAATCCCCATAAATTTTTTATGGGGTGGACAAATTTCACTATAATTTTGTTTTAAGATGTTCCTGACATAAGAATTATACATGTCCATTTTCAATAAAAAATCTCTAATAGTTTTCGATATATTGAAAAAAATCGATTTTCATCTTGTAACTTCAAAGGGCTGTAACTTTTTTTGTGAGCACATTTGTACTAAGGTAAGTTAGGTTCAATCGAACTATTTTTGATCCCAGAATGTGTGGTATAATTTATGACCATTCTTTTCGGGACACCCTGTATATTGGAATCAAACTGCCAAGATATGAGTTGACGGCCAGGACACCCAAGATATCAAAATACATAGAGGAGTCCGTCAGGGTTGCGTGCTGTCTCCACTACTTTTCAATGTCTACAGTGAAGCGGTATTTCAAGAAGCGCTCTCAAATTCAATAGAAGGTATATCTATCAATGGAGAAGTTTTGAACAACTTACGTTTTGCAGACGATACAGTAATAATAACAGATAACAACAATGATTTACAGAACGTTATGCAACGCCTTAATGAACGCTGTCATGATTACGGACTGAAGATGAATTTAAAGAAAACTATAACATCAAATGTAGACCAAACCAAAGAAATTAAGACACGTATTGAAATAGCACGTGCATCATTCATTAAACTTAAAAAGTTTCTTTGTTGTCGGGATATAAGGTTAGAACTACGTCTAAGGATGCTTCGATGTTACGTGTTCTCTACTCTTCTTTACGGATTGGAAGCGTGGACGTTGAAACAAGTCCATTTGAATAAGTTGGCCGCCTTTGAATTTTGGTGTTACAGAAGAATCCTACGAATATCATGGATTCAAAGAATGTCGAACGTGGAAGTAACTAGAAGGATAGGAAATGAACCGGAAATAATACTAACTATCAAAAGACGAAAACTTGAGTACTTGGGACATGTGATGAGAGGGCAAAAATACTCATTATTACAACTTGTTATGCAAGGCAAAATCCGAGGAAAGCGAAATGTGGGAAGACGAAGAACATCCTGGCTTAAAAACTTACGGGAATGGTTCGAATGCAGTAGTGCAGAGCTATTTAGAGCGGCAGTCAACAGGGTCCGCATTGCTATGATGATTTCCAACCTTCGATAGAAGATGGAACTTAAAGAAGAAGAAGAAGAATTTTTAGAACTTTGACATTTAAAAATCCTAACTATGTACATACTTTCAAACCACAAAACTGTCAAAAATGTTGTTGTAAGTCATTGCTCATATTGTCATCACCATGACAACGCAAAAGTTAAGGATATTTGATTATATGAAAGTGTGCCAAAAAACCCATTGAAAATGTGCGAAAAAGTAAATCCCATTTAAAATACATTGTTACTTCACGCACACTTTAAACCCTTCACGCACTGCTATCCATAATGACAGTTTTCACAAACTAAAAACTTATACATAATATGACATAGAGTAGATAAAATACATTAGAAAATCAAAGGTTATAGCTCATGAAAAATTTATGGTTTAATTTTTTTAGTAGAACTTCTACGTTTCTTAGAATTTATATGTACGATTCATCAAGAAAAAAGCAATTGGGTAACAGCGACAGTTCATAATAAAATGGAGTATTACCGTTAGTTACCAAGAACTTGCAATTTTTAATGTTTTTAAGATTCGCCAAAAATACATCAGAGAATCAATGGCTATAGCCCGTGAACAATTTATGGTCTAAAATTTTTTTGTAGAAAATCTACGTTTTTTTAGAGTTTATACGATTCAGCAAGAGAAAAGCATAAAAAAATGGAGTATTACCAATATTAATCGAGAATTTAAAATTTTTAACGTTTTTAAGGTGAAAAATTGATGGTCTAAGATTTTTTGTAGCAAATCTACGTTTTTTAAAGTTTATACGATTTAGAAAGAGAAAAGTAATTGGGGAGAAGTGTGTGTGTGTGTGTGTGTGTGTGTGTGTGTGTGTGTGTGTGTGTGTGTGTGTGTGTGTGTGTGTGTGTGTGTGTGTGTGTGTGTGTGTGTGTGTGTGTGTGTGTGTGTGTGTGTGTGTGTGTGTGTGTGTGTGTGTGTGTGTGTGTGTGTGTGTGTGTGTGTGTGTGTGTGTGTGTGTGTGTGTGTGTGTGTGTGTGTGTGTGTGTGTGTGTGTGTGTGTGTGTGTGTGTGTGTGTGTGTGTGTGTGTGTGTGTGTGTGTGTGTGTGTGTGTGTGTGTGTGTGTGTGTGTGTGTGTGTGTGTGTGTGTGTGTGTGTGTGTGTGTGTGTGTGTGTGTGTGTGTGTGTGTGTGTGTGTGTGTGTGTGTGTGTGTGTGTGTGTGTGTGTGTGTGTGTGTGTGTGTGTGTGTGTGTGTGTGTGTGTGTGTGTGTGTGTGTGTGTGTGTGTGTGTGTGTGTGTGTGTGTGTGTGTGTGTGTGTGTGTGTGTGTGTGTGTGTGTGTGTGTGTGTGTGTGTGTGTGTGTGTGTGTGTGTGTGTGTGTGTGTGTGTGTGTGTGTGTGTGTGTGTGTGTGTGTGTGTGTGTGTGTGTGTGTGTGTGTGTGTGTGTGTGTGTGTGTGTGTGTGTGTGTGTGTGTGTGTGTGTGTGTGTGTGTGTGTGTGTGTGTGTGTGTGTGTGTGTGTGTGTGTGTGTGTGTGTGTGTGTGTGTGTGTGTGTGTGTGTGTGTGTGTGTGTGTGTGTGTGTGTGTGTGTGTGTGTGTGTGTGTGTGTGTGTGTGTGTGTGTGTGTGTGTGTGTGTGTGTGTGTGTGTGTGTGTGTGTGTGTGTGTGTGTGTGTGTGTGTGTGTGTGTGTGTGTGTGTGTGTGTGTGTGTGTGTGTGTGTGTGTGTGTGTGTGTGTGTGTGTGTGTGTGTGTGTGTGTGTGTGTGTGTGTGTGTGTGTGTGTGTGTGTGTGTGTGTGTGTGTGTGTGTGTGTGTGTGTGTGTGTGTGTGTGTGTGTGTGTGTGTGTGTGTGTGTGTGTGTGTGTGTGTGTGTGTGTGTGTGTGTGTGTGTGTGTGTGTGTGTGTGTGTGTGTGTGTGTGTGTGTGTGTGTGTGTGTGTGTGTGTGTGTGTGTGTGTGTGTGTGTGTGTGTGTGTGTGTGTGTGTGTGTGTGTGTGTGTGTGTGTGTGTGTGTGTGTTTTGTGTTTTATTGGCACTGGTTTTCACAACCAACTGGCCAGTCAATTTCATAATGATTTTTCAGACTATAACTTATCACTAACTCAGGGGAGTAATGTGTAGTGTGTGTGTTGAGTAAGTGTCTTGTTACTTTGCAAAGTCGACGTCATTGTCTTTACAAAGAGACGCTAATTGTATCGGAACGTCTGCGGTCCCTCCGGTGAGCACCGATCCCACAAGGACAGAAACTATTTTTATTTATTAATTTATAATAAAAGGAAAATTTCTGACCCTGGTGAGATTCGAACTCACGACTATTCGGACCTTTCGATCCAAAGGTAGGCGCTTTTACCACTGAGCCTCAGAGGGGGTAATTGGGGAGAAGCGACAGTTCATAAAAAAATAGAGTATTACCATTATTTATTGAAAATTTAAATTTTTTAACGTTTTTAAGACCCGCCAAAAATACATCAGAAAATCAAAGGATATAGCCCATATAAAATTTATAGTCTAAAATTTTTTGTAGAAAATCTACGTTTTTTAGAATTCATACGATTCATCAATAGAAAAGCAATTGGGGAGAAGCTACAGTTCATAAAAAATGGAGTTAATTATCGAGAATTTGAGAAAAATAGGAATCATGAAAAATTTATGGTCCAAAATTTTTTGTAGAAAATCTGCGTGATTTAGAATTTATACGATTAATTAAGAGAAAAGCAATTGGGGAGAAGCGACAGTTCATAAGAAAATGGAATGTTACCTTTATTTATCGAGAATTTAAAGTTTTTAATGTTTTTAGGCTTGCCAAAAATACATCATCATTATCTTTACTCTATCTAACGCTTCTCTGAAAAGTTTTGTAGAAATGCATTTGAACCAGTCTCTTAATTTCTTCAACTGTGACACTCTCCTTTTTGTTATACGCCTTCCTCCTCTTATTTTCCCCTGTATTTTCAGTATTAGCATTTAATATTGCTGTCCCCTCATTACGTGTCCCAGATATTGTAACTTTCTTATTATTATTGTGTTTATTATTTCGTATTTTTAGCCAATTTCTCGCAATTCTTCCGTATTCGTTTTCTTCTGTGTCCATGATATTCTAAACATCCTCAAGTAACACCACATTTAAAATGACTGTAGCTTAGATCCTTGCATGTTTTGTCCTACTCGTCTGCTTTGTTGGCTACGAACAAGCTTTCGAGTGGCTAGAAATTATTATACAACCAAGTATACGTGGCCATAGCCAATATCTTCTTCTTTAAGTGCCATCTCCTCAATGGAGGTTGGCTACTACAATAGCAAACTTTTGTTCTTCTTCATCTGTTCTTATTAGCTATTCAAAATTTAGTCCTGTCCATTGTCGGATGTTTCTTAGCCACGATTGTCTTTTCCTTTCTAGTGCCGTTTTTTCCCTCGATCTTTCCTTTCACCGTTAGTTGAGTATATTGGTACTTATTGTTTCTCGATATGTTTCTCAATTACTGAGAAACAATATTAATTAGCAAAATAAAACTGCATCAATTAAAAAAAAGTTTATTTTTGATATTTTTTAGTCGTTGATAAATAAATATTTATAAAATGAAAAGTATTTAATGAAAACAAATTATTACTGTTCATGATTATTTTTTCTTTTTTTCAATGAAAGAAGTCAGCAAGAGTATTTATATTCTTAAGATATTAATACTGGGAAGTAGGCATTTTTATGTTGTACCTATGTTTCTGACAATGAATATATCAAAATAATCTCAAGCTCTGCGAACGGACTATACAGGGTGATTGATTAGTGGAGTAAAGCTCAATAGATCCGCTGTAGTAATATATAGCAATAAAAGGTAATAACAAAAATTGTAGCCAACTTTGAGCATCACATTTTAAAATTAAGTAGAATGTTACAGGGTGTTCGATAACATCGTGACAGACCAAACTTACGTTTTTTTAAAATGGAACACCCTATATTTTATCTTATATTCGAAATCTTCTTAACTTCCCTATTACAAAAATATAAAGGTCTGTTATGTTGTAAAGGGTATTTACAAAATTATAGCCAATTTTCTATGAAAATCGTAACAAGTTCAGCTCCCTGTATAAACAAAAATAAGCAAAACAGCAATGGTTTATTGATGCCATATATTTTTATTTATTGTCAAAATTAAAAAAAAAATGATTGACATTGCTAATTTTCTTTATATCGAATACAGGGTGAGTCCAAACGCAAGTACATTATTTTCTCAGTAATTTTAAATAGAACACCCTGTATTTTATATCACTATTGAAAAGTACCATTATCGTACTTTAATTTGTATACAACATTCCCTATGCCTAAATTTATTAGTTTTCGAGATATTTTCATTTTTCAATTGACCAGTAGGGTGGCCACCCAAATCACTAAAAATTTAATAAACTGGACTGATTTTTTTGGGTTACGTTAAGAATGAAGGTTATAAAATGACTCCAATAACCAGGGATGAGATGAAAAATAGAATACAAAGTGTATTTCGCAGTGTTAATTCACAAATGCTTCGTAGTGTAAGTAACTCATTAACTCAACTCATTTTGAACACCTTATGTAATTAAATATATAAAATATTTTACTAAAAGTAGCTTTTAATTTTTTCAAAATGTTGTATTTTGTGTTCATGTTTTTTTTTGTAAAATTTTTTACATTATTACATTTACATACATAAGTAGTTTTTAATTGTTTTTTAATTGATTTACTTGAAATTTTCACAGAAGGTAGAAAATAGTCCAAGGATCATTTTCTATATCATGCCGCTGTGCGCTAAAACCATGGAGGTGGTTGCCACCCCATCTCGGGGGTGGGAATTTTTTATTACATTTTAACCATGGAAAGGATGGAAAAAGTAATTCTAAGAAAAAAATGTTTTTTACATTTTCTTCATAGAACTAATATTTTTCGAGTTATTCGCGCCTAAAAGTAACAGGTTTTCGACGAAAAAATCGACTTCTTTAGAGGGTTCTTTGAGAATACCTCGAAAAATATGCATTTAATCAAAAAAAAAACTGTCGATATCAAAATTGTATCTTTTAGTAACATAAACCAAACTCTTTATGTATAATATCTTTAAGACCAATACAAACCGAGATATCGCATGTTAAAGCTTAGCTTTTTTCGTCAAATGCATAATTTGAAATATTCAAAGCCAAATAACGGGAAAACTTTGCAATTTTCGAGAAAATCTTAAAAAATATTTTTTCAATATGCTATTAGTCCTTTCAAAAAATAATAATAAAAGTTTCTAGCATGAAAATTGATCGACATGATTAAAAAAAGGTCGGTACCTGCTTTTCTCTACGAAAAAAACAGTGAAAACAACCTCCAAACTACCCTCCTAATTAAAAATTGGTCTTCACCTTTTTGTAATTCCTTTTATATTTGTATTGTCAATACAACCAAGAAGTTTGACCTATTTATATGGCGTAATTTTAGAAAAATTGGAGTTTAAAGAAAAATTGAATTTTGTAGTTTTGTATTTTTCACCGTTTACTTCAAAATATTTCCGAAAACACTGGAGATACGAAAAACATGATGGACTACTAAATTGAAGCTTTTTTAATAACTAAACTTCCCGTGTACATAGATTTTCATTACAATGAAAAGTTAGCGAGATATAGCTGTTTAAATCCTATATTTACGAGCCAACACCCCCATATTCGAGCCTTTTAAACCCACCCCAATTAAAAACTAAGGCATCTTACGGAATTTAGTGTACACAGTCTTATAGCTCTTCAAAACTCCTATAATATCATTTTGGAAAAAACTTTTTAACGCCAAAAATAAAAGAGCTATTTTTATAAAACAATTTTTTTTCGAAAAATTCGAATAGTCCGCTTATGGATCATTTTCAATGTTTGTATAATACCACAAAACCGGTTCGTATACTGGAAGATGACTAAAAACTATTTGTATTTGTTTTTGTATATACTTGTAAATTCGTATTTTTGTGTAAATAAATGTTTTTGTAATTCTTTAATTCCACTTTTTTCTCTGTATAGATCTATGTATTAAATTATCTACTTACAAAAATTGTAATGTTATTAATGTTATTTTATAATTTTTTACAATTAGGGGTAGTTTTCACTACTTCCAAATCTTTGTACAAATCGATGCTGGACGAAAAAATTGCGAGGTTTTGCCATTTTTTCAGTTTCATTTCCTCGATTAGTACATATTTTGTGCTTGTGTTTTTTTTGTAAAATTTATAACCAATAAATTATTTTTCTTTCTTTATTTGTTACATTTACATACAAAAGCAGTTTTTAATTGTTTCAAAAACGTTGTATGATGTGGTTGTGTTTTTTTTTGTAAAATTTATTACTAATAAATTATTTTTCTTTCTTTATTTGCTACATTATTGCTACATTGTAAATCAGTAATCTTAAATTATCAGTTTTAAAAAATTCAGTCATGACTTACTTAAAATTTGGAAAGATTTCGGCACCTAATTAATAATTTGCTCTGAAAAATGAAAATATCTCGAAAACTAATAAATTTAGAGATAGGGAATATTATACAAAAATTAAAGTACGGTAATGGTACTTTTCGATAGTGACATAAAATACAGGGTGTTCCATTTAAAATTACTGAAAAAATAATGTAATTGCGTTTTGACTCACCCTGTATTCGATATAAAGAAAATTAGCGATATCGACCATTCCTGAAAATTTTGACAATACGTTAAAAATATGGCAGTAATAAACCATTGTTGTTTTGCTTATTTTTATTTATACAGGGAGTTGAACTTGTTACGATTTTCATAGAAAATTGGTTACAACTTTGTAAATACCCTGTATAACATAACAGACTTTTATATTTTTGTAATGGGAAAGTTAAGAAGATTTCGAGTATAAGATAAAATATAGGGTGTTCTATTAAAAAAAAACACAAGTTTGGTCTGCCACAATGTTATCGAACACCATGTAACATACTAATTAATTTTAAAATGCGAAGCTCAAAGTTGGCTACAATTTTTGGTATTAACTTTTATTGCTATCTATAGCGGATCTATTGGCTTTTACACCACTAATCAATCACCCTGTAGAAACATACCCAAAAAAAGGGAAAAAACGGAAATTGGTAACTGAAATATTTCAAATAAAAGTCATAACTATTTTACATCGTATACTTATAGTATACTAATTACAATAATTAAAATTATATACATGGTATATACAAACTTTTATTGTGAATAATTAGCTTAGATCACTTGTTTAAAATTACAACAATAACTTTTCTGAATTAGATGATTTCAGCGATGAAACTTCTGTGCCAATTAGAAAAATTATTATTACATACTTATACTAATCCTAATGTGAATGTCATATTACTAAAGTGTTAAAACATCCGGAGTTAGGATATAACAGACATAATTACATTTTGAGAGAATATAATTTTGATTTTTTTAAGTTTTTGTCTTGCAATCAAATCTAAGGTCCTAGGCCTATGACAAGTCTAACGAGAGACAAGCTATTAACAAGCCTTTGACGTTGACATCATCGGCAGCAGGCTTTAAACAGGAACGAATCTGTCTCGTGAACAAAGGATCAGTTTGTTGATTGACGCTCTTCGGAGTGTACGTATTGTAGTGTATATATTAATGTTGTTACAGTGAAAAAACGTTTAATCAACCGCATAAAACAACTTTTTTGTTTATTAAACATGACATACCTTTAATTATTGTAATCAACTTTTATAAGAAAGTGCACGGCAGAAGTCGCAAGTGATGACACGTGAAGTAGGCCTAGTGATCCCAAGTACAAAAACATGCCGAAGCTACCCTGATGGTAGTGTGAAGAAGAGATTTGATCATACGATTTTTATATTGCTGTAGGTTTTTACCGTACGTTTGCGACCTTATTCGTTATAGCAAAAAAAAATGAAAATGATCAAAATCGTACAAAATATGATTCTCTCCATTTTTATTTAGGTATATTTATGTCGTAAAATTAATGAGATAATTTAATAATTATGCTCTGCCATTATTTTTCTCCATAACTGGGAAAATATCGACCGCACGAAAAATCTGCATAGAAGAAATTATAGGAAATAGCATTTGTCACAATTTCAGTTCTTACCAATTTTATCTCAAAGTTGAAAATGGCGGAGGTATTGACCAAAACTCCATTCAGCAACACAAAAGACAACAAAAAGTTCTGTAATTTAAAGTATTTGGATAGAACTTTGACTATCGACATAAAATGCACATGCTTGGATGTTACTCTGACTAAATCAATGACAAGAAAAATTTTTGAAATGTGACTTTGGAGAAGAAGCCTGAGAATATCTTACGTAAACAGAGTCAGTAATGATTCAGTTGTGCGAAGATTTTCAAAAAAAAACTAAGTAATGACATAGAAAACTACAATACCTTTGATACGTAAAGAGATGAGCAAAATACCAGTTTCTACAGAATATTATGTAGGAAAAGAGTTTAGGAAATCATAGCGTTGGAAGGTGGCCAATTTGCGCCGCTATCTGTGGTCTGCGCTATCTCAGGTAATGGTTTGATTGTTCGATGAATCAGCTTTTTAGATGGGCTGTAAACAGAATACATAGCATGGCGACCAATGTCATGATGGTCGCCAACTTTCGAATGAAAACGGCATCTTATGAAGAAGTGATATGGACACATATAGCTCGTGAATACTTCTTCTTCTTCTTTCTCATAATCCTTAGTGCTCTTCAGGGCGTCGGATGTCGGGTTCCGCCTTTTATCCACTTCTTCCAATTGCTTCTATTGGTGGCCAGGTTCTTCATATCCCTCATACTGATGTGTCTCCTTTCACCTATATCTTGGATCTGGTCGATCCATGTCTTCCTCGGCCTTCCCTTTTTTCTTTTGTTTCCCATTTTGGCTTCATGTACCTTCTTTGTAAGTCTATTTTGCTCCATTCGTTGTATGTGTCCAAACCAGCTTAATTGTTTGTTTTCGATCTTCCTATTTATCGGTCCTTCTTCCAGCTCTCTTCTTATATCTTCATTTCTGAATCTGTCAAACTTCGGAACTCCGGCTATTCTTCTCATGTATTTCATCTCGGTCGCGTTTATCATTGATTCATGTTTCTTTTGGACAATCCAAGTTTCCGCCCCATATGTCATTATCGGATTTACTATGCTGTTATACACTCTGAGTTTAGTTTTGTTGCTTATTTCTGACTTTCCAAAAATTGCATTATTTAAAGAGTAGTACACGCTAGTTGCCTTCTTCAGTTTATTACTTATTGCCAAGTCCGTTTTCCCATCATCTGTTATTATATTTCCCAAATATTCAAAAGTAGATACATGTTCTATTACTTTTTCCTTTACTATTATGTTAGTATTCCTTTCTCTTTTCTCATCTTCATTTATTATCATAAGTTTTGTTTTGTTTAGGTTCATTTCCATTTTTAATTTATGAATATCTTTTTGCCAAATATCTATTAGTTTCTGCATTTTCTCTACTGTGTCTGTGATTAAAACTATATCGTCAGCGTATAGAAGGGAGTTGATCTTTATTGCATTTAAGTTTTTATATCCTACTATGTATTGAAGGTTTCTTGTTTGATCTTTGGTATTTTTGATTAAAGTATCCATGACTATTATAAACAAGAGGGGGCTTAGTCCATCTCCTTATTTAATTCCCTTATCCCATTTAAAAGTGCCTGATCTTTCTCCATTTATTTGTACTTGGCCTTCTACTTCCATATATATAGATTTTATAACTTTTATCATCTTTTTTGGTATATTATAGCTCTCCAATATTTTCCACAATATTTCTCTGTTTATTGTATCAAATGCCGCCTTCAGATCGACGAACATGAGAAATAGTTCATTTCCTTTAAGGCATTGTCTCTCTATTATATTTCTTATAATGTAGACGTTATCGTTTGTTTGACGGTTTGATCTGATTGCAGCCTGTTCGTCTTCCAATTTTTTCTCTATCACTGATCTTAGACGCTTCTCTATAATTCTCGTGTATACCTTGAAGGCGACCGATGACAAGCATATTGCTCTATAATTCTCGCATTCATTATGTTGTCCTTTTTTGTATATTGGTAGAACTATGTTCTTCTTCCAGTCATCTGGGATTTTCTCTGTACTCCATGCTTCCTTGCATATCTGTAATAGCCAGTCCTCTCCTTTTTCACCGATCCATTTTATAATTTCTGGATCTATTTGGTCCTCTCCTGCCGCTTTTCCAAGTTTAATATTGTTTAAAGCTTCTTCCAGTTCTTCCTTCTTTATACTCTCTGGTTCCTCTTCTCCCTCCAGTTCTGGTCTATTTCTTCCTGCTTCATATCTTTCTACTTCTTCGTGTTTGAATTTATCTTCGTAGTATTGTTTCCATACTTCTACTATTTCTGTAGTCTCTATTTTCAATTGGTTATTTTTATCTTTGTTTCCATACTGTTCCCTGCCTTTTTTCCCTCTTAAACCCTTTATAAGGTTCCAGAATTTTCTGTTATCTGTTTTGTAATTTGCTTCCAATTCTTTTCCGAATTCTTCCCAGCTCGTGAATACAAATATAATAAAAAAATGATTGCTTGAAGGAAAACCTAAAGAAGGAACGTCTCAAATATCAGGGAAGATTATACCAACATATCATAAGAATAACTATTGCAATATCTAATAAAGAATGTGGGATAGTGGAACCGAGCTGCTACTTGGTGTGTAAGTTACCATCAAGCCTATTACATCAAAATTAGTAGCATGGTAACAAGAAGATAAAAATGATATTAGGAAATAATTGACGAAATAAGTAGATAACTTCCAAATAATTTAAATACATAATATAGAAAATAATATCCTCTCCGAATGTTTTATGTAATACGTGATTTGGTAACGAGTAAAATATTTGGTAATTGTATCATAAAATATATGTACACTGTAATAAATAAAACTTCTGTATCAGTACTGAAAATAATTACAGATTTTTCGTTTTTTAATTTTTCGTAAATGGGTAATTCTTGAAAGAAATTCTGAAACAGGTCGATTTTTCTATTTTTAAATTATAGTCCAGGGCGCATCTGTTTTGAGATGGACGTTGAGAGGTGACTCAAATTTTTTTGCAGAAATTGCTTGGAAATAAATCAAATAATAATATTTGAGTTATCCTCCCTCTCAAAAAGGTCCCGAATATTGTTTAAATAATCAAAATGTCAAAAAATTAAGGAAAAATTCGATTTTTTTTTCGTTTTTTGATTATAACTGTAAAAGTATTCATTTCCGAGAAAAGTTTTACTGACATAAAAGTTGCATAATTAAATTTCCTACAATATAGAAATGGTAAAAATTTTTAAAAATAGTCACCCTTGTTGCAAAATAGCAATAATTGCGAAAAACAATACAAAAACAAGTATTGGCGTTTTACGTCTTTCAACCATTTATGCTATACTTAGGACCTTCATATTTCACGCAGAAAAACTTTATGATACAGTAAAAAAACACTGTAAATTTAGTTAAGATCGGTTTAATAGATTTTGCAAAATAAATTTTGCAATCCAGCTTTCGCAAAAAAAATTCATTTTTTCAAAATGTTACAGGACTGAAAATAAAGCAGATAGCAAGTTGAAATTTTTTTTGCTTATAAAAGTGTACTGTACTTTTTATTTGCAATTTGCAAAATTAAAATCGATTAATTAACACGGCGTCAGGAAATTTTTTAAATAAACATTAATTTTTGGTGCTACGCGCAGGACAGCGGTGTTCGATTCACACAAGTTGATTTCCACCAAAATTTCTTCTAATCTTTATCTAATATATTATTTTCTTACTCTATATTTTGTTGTATTTTAATGTTTTAATTCCACAAAAATCAAACTAATTTTATTACTGTTTGTGAAATATTGTTTAAACAATTGCATATATTTAAAAATAATAAACTTTTATTCTCTAAGTTAAAATATATAAACAATAAAGTTTTGCTAATAAAAGTGTTATTTCAAAGGATAGAGTATGTGTTTTTATTTTGCAATAAACAAATTTATTTATTTATACCGAAATTTAATAAAAACTAAATGTATCAATCATTATCAAAGGTCATTGGAATGCCCAATAAGAGCAAACTCTCCGCTGTCCTGCGCGTAGTACCAATAATGAATGTTTACTTAAAAAAATTTCTGACGCCGTAGTAGTTAATCGATTTAAATTTTCCAAATTGTAAATGAAAGGTAAGCAGGAAATCACAAAAGAGCTTGTAGAAAAAAATATACACATATGTGCACTACAAGAGACAAAGAAAAAAGGAAAGGGTCAAATTATGCTGGATGACTATCTGATGATTTACAGTGGTGTTGCAAAGGATACAAGAGCCAAGGAAGGAGTCGCACTGCTAGTTCACAGAAAATTTGTACACCAAGTACAAGAGTGCCGATATATCTCCGAAAGAATAGTTAGTGTAAAAGTCAAACTGGATGTCAAGCCTCTGACCGTGATAGCGATGTATGCACCTGAGAACAACAGGGATGCCACCATAAGAGAAAACTTCTATGAACACCTTCAGACTGTAATAAACGAGATCCCAAATGATGAATATATAATCATTATGGGTGACTTTAATGCCCGTGTTGGCAATGACACAGTTCCGGGAATAAAACAACGATATAATGAAAATATCAGAAATGAAAACGGAGACCTTCTAACGGACCTCTGCAGCATAAATGAAATACGAATTAACAATACATTTTTCCCTCACAAAGAACAATACAAATACACTTTTGAAAACACTAGAGGACAAAGATCTATGATAGACTATATTCTGTCGAATAGAGAGTTACACCCGTCTCTAATCTTGGATGTAAAAGCACTAACATCAGCAGGAATAGGAAGCGATCATAAATTGGTATTGTGCAAAATCACAATGAAAACACATCTATGTGATAACAAAACAGCAGAATACACCACCAAGATTAAAGTCGAAAGCTTACAGGACGACTCCACCAGATACCTTTTCCAAAAAAGACTAACGGAAAAAAGCAGCAACATGTATATCACAGAAAGTGACGGAGTCGAAGAAAGCTGGGCAAAAATTAAGTCTAATATCTTAGCCTCAGCCAAGGAAGTTCTTGGTGAAAGAAACATTAATAAAAATAAATCGCTTCCAAGACGAAGAACTCCATGGTTTTGTACAGAAGTGAAGGAAAAATGTAAAGAGAAGAAAAAAGCCTACCTAAAATACATGTCAACTAAAACACAAGAGGCATACGATAATTATAAGACCATAAGAAAGGAAACACATTCAGTAGTAAGAAGAATAAAAAACGATCACTGGGAACGTTTTTCGAAAGAAATGGAACATGATTTTTATGGTCTCCAAAAGGAAATATGGCGCTTTATAAGAGGTCAAAGAATGGAGGTAAAGGAACTAATAGAACCAAAACACATAGAAAAGGATACATGGATTGACTATCTAAAAAAGCTTTATGCAGAGGAAGAACAAATAATGCTAGAACCGGAAACACCAGAAATTACCACAGATGAAGATGTTAATATAAGTGCACAGGAAGTACGAAAAACACTCGAAAAGCTGAAGAACAGAAAAGCTGCAGGTAAGGATGGAATACCAAACGAACTACTGAAATATTGTGGAGCAGCAATGACAGAACAATTAACAACATTAATTAACAAAATCATAAAACACGGTAAAATACCGGAAGAATGGAGAACGAGCGAACTAATCCTACTATTCAAAAAAGGAGATAAAAAGCAGCCAGAGAACTACAGAGGTATCAACTTGTTAAATACTACCCTAAAACTTACAACTAAAATCTTACAAGACGTAATGAATCAGAGGATAAGTTTAGCAGATGAACAACAGGGTTTTCGTACTGGAAGATCGTGTACAGATGCAATATTCGTCATAAAGCAAATTACTGAGAAATCACTAGAGTATAGTAGACCAGCATTTCTATGTCTGATTGACTTAAAGAAAGCATTTGACAGAGTAAGACTCAGGGATGTAATCCACCTTCTGTATAATAGAGAAATCCCTCTAGATATCATAAAAACTATTGAGAACATCTACCAAAATAACAAGATGGAAGTCAGAATAGATGGACAACTTACAGAACCTGTAGATATAGGCAGCGGAATAAGACAGGGAGACTCATTGAGTCCTCTGCTTTTCAATTTAATCATGGATGAAATCATCAAAAACGTAAACAAAGGAAGAGGATATAGAATGGGAAACAAAGAAGTAAAAATACTCTGCTACGCAGACGACGCAATATTGATAGCCCAAGATGAAGATAGTCTGCAAAGATTAGTCCACAGATTTAACATAAGAGCAAAAGAATTCAATATGACAATTTCATCTCAAAAAACTAAAACTTTAGTAATCAGTAAAGAACCAATCAGATGCAAAATAGAAATTGATGGTATCAGTATTGAACAAGTAATGGAAGTAAAATACCTTGGAATTACATTGTCAAGTTACGGAGACCTAGACAAAGAAGTGAGAAATCAAGTACAAAAAGCAAATAGATTGGCAGGATGCCTTAATAACACTATATGGCGAAACCGACATATTAACACTGAGATGAAGTCAAGAATTTATAAAGCCAGTGTAAGACCAATAATGACATATGCATCAGAAACAAGACCCGATACAGCCACAACACAAAGACTACTGGAAATGGCAGAGATAAGAGTACTGAGAAGAATTACAGGAAATACACTGAGAGATCGAAAGAGGAACGAAGATATTAGAAGACAATGTAACGTACAGTGTATAAACGAATGGACACTAAATAGAAAAAAAGAATGGAACAACCATATAACCAGAATGGGGGAGACACGTGTGGTCAAAATAGCACGAGATAAATCACCAATCGGCAGAAGAAGTATCGGCCGACCGCGCAAAAGATGGAGCGACAACCTTCCATAGAGGTATCAATCCGCCAATGAACAAGCAGAATTGCTTATAAAGAGGAAGAAGAAGAAGAAGAAGTAAATGAAAGGTACAGTAAACTTCTATATGCAAAAAAAATGTCAACGTGTTATCTGCTTTATTTTCGGTCCTGTAACATTTTGAAAAAATGAATTTTTTTTGCGAAAGCTGGATTGCAAAATTTATTTTGCAAAATCTATTAAACCGATCTTAATGAAATTTTCATTAAGATCGGTTTAATAGATTTTGCAAAATAAATTTTGCAATCCAGCTTTCGCAAAAAAAATTCATTTTTTCAAAATGTTACAGGACCGAAAATAAAGCAGATAACACGTTGACATTTTTTTTGCATATAGAAGTTTACTGTACCTTTCATTTACTTCTTCTTCTTCTTCTTCCTCTTTATAAGCAATTCTGCTTGTTCATTGGCGTTCATTTACTGTACCATAAAGTTTTTCTGGGTGAAATATGAAGGTCCTAAGTGTAGCATAGATGGTTGAAAAACGTAAAATACGAATACTTGTTTTTGTATGTTTTTTTCGCAATTATTGCTATTTTGCAACCAGGGTGACTATTTTTTAAATTCTTAGCTAATTCTATATTGTAGGAAATTTAATTACGCAACTTTTATGTCAGTACAACTTTTCTCGATAATGAATACTCTATAAGTTATAATCAAAAAACGAAGAAAAAAATCGAATTTTTCCTTCATTTTTTGACATTTTGATTATTTAAACAATGTTCCGGACCTTTTTGAGAGGGAGGATAACTCAAATATTATTATTCGAACTATTTTCAAGCAATTTTTGCAAAAAAATTTGAGTCACCTCTCAACGTCCAAATGTGCTAATATTTTTACAGATGAGCCCTGGTCTATTATGACTTTTTGGCATATATGTCATACCAGTTACGTCATCAATCTGAGCCCAATAACGAAATCGATAATTTTTTTAAATGAGAATAGGGGTCGTGTGATAGCTCGTTTGAAAGGTTATGCAATTCTCTAGTCAGTAATATAAACAATAACATAATTGTTTATACATGATGTCCAAAAAATTTGTTTTAATTAAATTAATTGACACAAAAAGACGAATGTATGTAATTTATATAATTCAAAATACATTTTACTGCTATCAGAAAATTGAAAAAAATGTTTATTTAAAAAAATTGGTTTTCGCTTAAAAATGTTAAAACTACCAATAGGCAGGTGAGTGGCAGCTTTGACAGTGAATTTATGCGAAAAATAATATTTATATTGCATATTGCATATATGTCAAATAAGCATTTCCTCCTATTTTCTTACAACAGTAAAATCTATTTTGAATTAAATAAATTATATACATTCTTCTTTTTGGCTCAATTAATTTAATTAAAAAAAATCTTTGGCACCCTATATAAGTAATTATGTTAATATTTATATTACTGAATAGAGAATTGAATAACCTTTCAAATGAGATATCACGTGACCCCCATTCTCATTTAAATTACTTCATCAAGTTCAGATGGATGACGTCATTAGTATAATGTATATGAAAAAAGTCATAATTTAAAAATAAAATTGACCTGTTTCGGGATGTCTTTCCAAAATCATCCATTCATGGGAAAATGAATTTATTCCAACCTTTACTAGCTCACTGTATGTTCTTCATATTAATTATAATATAGATCCTCGAATACTCTATTACTCTATTCATTACAATGTACAAGTCAACATTTACATATAGTGCAGCTAGTGAAGGTACCTTTGATTTCGTTCAACCTTCATCGATTTACATGAAAATTGGTGAGTGGTTAGACGATATCTCAAGAAACAAAAGTAACATGGTGCCAACTTACGCTTTTACTTTGGGGATGGATGCCACGTCTTCTCGGGGTAGAAAACTACTTTATTAAAAATAACCCCATAAATCGATAGAAGAACTAATTCTAAGCAAAGTTGTTATTCAAGTTATTAAAATAAATCAATATTTTTTAAGTTATTAAAGATCAAAGATTTTAATTTTTCGTCAAGAAAAATGCATGTTTTCAAGCGGCTTTTGATAAACATTTGAAAAGCTATAACTTTTTACAAGAAGTTTAGAAGGTATTATACTCACATTTAAAAATAAAAAACCGCATTTTTTCGGTTTTTTTTTTCGTTTTTTGATACAATTTTATACATATTTAACAAAAAAGATAACACCGTCACTGGAGTACGTAAAAAACTGAAAAATAATTGGGGTTTGTTTAATAAACATTTTTTGTAACGCCATCAATTTTCAAGATACAGGGCGTTGAAGAAAACAAAATTTTAAACATTTTTTACGATTTTGCCGAAACTACTGTCAAAGTTGTAATAAAACTTGGCGGATTTTAAGAGGTAGTTATTGTGCATGTTTTGACATACAATTAAGGATTTGATATTCATCATTGGCGCGCTTAGGGGTAATGGTCTGTACTTTTCAAAGAAAAAAAGATAGTACGCCACTGACATAATTTCAAATTAACAATCATTTTTGAATTCCTCGTTCAATTTGCGATAAAAAACTATGTTCTCATTTTTTCATACGAGGTGCCCTTTTGCTGCAAAAAATAAAATATCTTAACGCTTCCAAAGTATTCGAATTAGTTTTTATAATGGATGTACGAGTTGATGTAGATGTAGAAACTACTAATAGTAGTATTTTATTTCATAGAAATTCGAATACTTTGTAAGGGTTAAGATGTTTTATTTTTTGAATAAAAATGGCGCGTCGTATGAAAAAATAGGAAGATAGATTTTTTGTCACAAATTGAACGAGGAATTCAAAAAGGATTGTTAATTTGAAATATGTCAGTGGCGTACTATATTTTTTCTTTAAAAAGTTCAGACCATTACCCCTATGCGCGCTATTGATAAATATAAAATTCTTAATTGTATGTCAAAAAATGCACAACAACTTAAAACTCGCCAAATTTTATTACAATGTTGCCAGTAGTTTCGGCAAAATCGTAAAAAATGTGTAAAATTTTGTTTTTTTTTCAACGCCCTGTATCTTGAAAATGGATGGCATTACAAAAAATTTCTATAAAGCAAACCCCAATTATTTTTCA
The DNA here is from genome assembly GCF_917563875.1 of Diabrotica virgifera virgifera. NCBI lineage: Eukaryota > Metazoa > Arthropoda > Insecta > Coleoptera > Chrysomelidae > Diabrotica > Diabrotica virgifera. Next base: position 194,151,178 of record NC_065449.1, read on the forward strand.
GTTTTTTACCTATTCCAGTGACGGTTTTAACTTTTTTGAAAAATATGTTTAAAATTGTTTCAAAAAACGTGTCATTGGTGCTGTTAGGACTTTTAACCTTTATAAAAAATGGCAACGGTGGCAACACCGCGCGCGCCTCAGTGACACCTAAAAACTAGAATTCGGGAACTAATGTTGTTAAGAGTGTAGACAAGAAAACAGACTACAGACGAATACGCGAACCAAGAAGTGTATTTTGTGTAATTTGTACCTCTTTCAATTAATTACAAGTATCATACAGTCCACTAGTGTTTATTTCGATTATCAGCGACAGGAAACGAGTAAATTCCAAACAGGTGCGTTTCACCAATTTTAAAAATTTGAAAAAATTCAGGGTGAAACATTATACAAAAATACACGTTATATATTTTTTTCGTGAAAACGAATGTCTTAGTTATTTTTTTTATACTCATTTAAAATTTTAAAATCGTTCTAAAATTTAAATTTCCCGCCAAAAATTAAAAATAAAATTTTTTTCGTACAGAACTTCTTAAAGCTTACAACTTTTTTATTTAAAGTTTTTCGCTAGTTCTCGGTGCGGCTGAGATAAAAAATAAAAACATAAAAACCCTGATAAAAATTTCAGAAAGTTAGTTTCACTATATACGCTAAACGGTGACATATATGGAATTCGAATCGAGTTGGGGGCACTTTTCATCATCTTACCCCGCTAGGCCCTTTATGCTCCAAAAATTTTAATACAAAATATAGAGCTATAAAATATAGCATCAAGATTTTGGAGCATAAATTTTGATGCTATCAACTGCATCTGGAGCTTATTTAATGAGTATTTCTGAGTACTTTGATAAGTGTTTAGTAGGTATATAAATATTATAAAATGCATCGTTTTTTCGTTATCTAAGCTTGAATACTTAGATTTGAGTACTTGCCGAAAAAGTATGTACTTCAGTTACCGTCAACTCGCTTTGAATTAATATTAGTATTAATAATATAATATTATTAATATAAAGGTATTTTGTGGAAATTTGTTTATTCGATTTTTTATTAATTTTAGTTTTGGTAAGAATAACTTTTTTGTAAAAACAGCTTTTTGTACCAACTTTTCTAAAGAAATAGTAAAGTTTGCGTATAATTTGCCCTTCTATCGATTTATGGAGTTATTTTAAATAAACTAATTTTCATCCCTGAGAAGGAATTCCATCCACTGACAGGGTAAAAGGACAAGTCATCTAACTACTCACAAATTTTCATGCAAATCTATGACGGTTTAACGAAATCGGAGGTAATAGTTCATATCCACCTTCAATGACTGCACTATTAACATCTTTGTTTAAGGTCTAAATTATTATACCCAATTCGCTCGCACATTCCCTTATCCACGGCATAAAGCTTGAAACTCTTGTATATACCCCAGGTTTGTTTTTCTTTGCACAGCCTTCTCCCCATGATACTATTCCTGCTAGTTCCATTTTCCCATCTTTTTCGCAAACTAACGGCCCACCTGAATCACCGCTGCAAGCATCGATTCCTCCTTTTATGTACCCTGCACACAGCATAGAATCCAGGATCTGTTGTGACCGGCCACCATATATAGCTTTTAACCTATTAAAAGAAAAAAATATCAGAATCCGTTGTTAGGGTCGATTTTTCATACCTGAATTAATCTATAGTTCAATTGACTGAGCTCCATCCTTGAACTTCGGTTTTGTTGGAAATGCAATTCTCATTCTCAGTTCACGTTCTACAGCTTTCGAGAAATGCCAATAAATGGCAAAAGGTAAAACTATCGCCATTTTGTATGACCTTTTTTATGCTGTTGCTGAATAAATTTAAATTTAAGTAATTATAATCAAACAGTCATTTTAATAATTACAAATACTTAAATCGAATAAGAATAAAAATAATGATAGCGTTTATCGTTATGCTTAATATAATATACCTAATAGGTTATATTTATATTGCGACAGCGCTTCATGTTAAATGGCAATAATAAACGCATGCGTAATCCTTGAAATAATCTGAACTGGGTTCTGAACGCCCGAATTTTCAAGCTGAACGTAGTTTAAACTTAAATTAAGCGAACTGCTCCACGGGTGACAAATTTACGCTAGCAGTAGCAGTAAAATTGCTGCATAGAGTGCATAGCGCCGCACTTGTTAAACTTACAACAAAAGGAACTTTTAGAAATGGTCATCCCTATATAAAATTTAGGTATAAACTGGTGGATTTACCTCTGGACCTCTCCGTCTGCGACATTACCTTAACGACGCCCCTTTTCCCGATCTTGAGCGACAACTTACAGCTCCGTGGAGTGGCCCAGTATTATCGCTGTTGGTTTCATTTACCACTCTTCATTTTACTCCTATTGCTAGCGTAAATTTGTCGCCCGAGGAGCTGTTCACTAAAAGTTTAGGTTAAACTGGAGTTGAACTCGATATGAGAAATCGGCCCTTAGAAAGTATTAGTCCGTTGATCGCAGATCGCAGTCCGACATCGCAGGTTATTCGTATACCTGCTGCGATACCCTTGTCGTTTGTTGATCAACTTTTACGTAGTGTTGGTTTATTAAATCTGAAACTACGGTACCATGATAATAAATTCCTTTTTCCTTTTTAAACTTTCCTTTTTATGGGCTGCTCCTTAAAGTTTAAAAGAAGGTTATTCAAATTTAATATAAAAATATTTTACATTTAAAAAACATTTAAAATAAAAATTTCTACAAATATTTTTAATTGATAAAATACAATAAAATACAATAGATTAATAGACAAGGCGAAAGCGGCGGATTCGTTGGGAAAAATATTCCCATGAGATTTTTTTGCATAATTACATTTGTGAGACATCCCAGAATAAGGTTCAAGAAGTCGCCCACGTGAAAAGTGGGCCAAATTTTTTTTAACAATTTATTTTTAATCAAATTGCAAAAATCAATATTTTGCCCCGACAATTTTTGTGTAGGTTTTTTGGACCATTCTGGATAAAAAAGGTCTCTCATTGTTCTCTAAAGTTGATCGTTTTCGAGGTATAAGCAATTTAAAATTGAAAAAAACGAAAAATGGCGATTTTCAGGGCTTAATAACTCGGTTAAAAGTTATTATTATGAAAGTCAGAAAGTGACTAAATCAAAGTTTAATGCCTCCCCCCCTACAAGATCCCGAAGAAATTTTTGTCATTATTTTATTACTATGCTGTTATTTTTAAGTAATAATATTGAGCGCCATGCACGTGGTAGGCGTGGTAGCCGACCGTAAATGCTGAGTGCGAGAGAGATGCCACTCCGGCAGTACAATTTTGTATGTTACTTGCACTCACATTTACGGCCGCCTACCACGTGCATGGCGCTCAATATTATTACTTAAAAATAACAGCTTAGTAATAAAAAAAATGACAAAAATTTCTTCGGGATCTTGTAGGGGGGCACTAAACTTTGATTTAGTCACTTTCTGACTTTCATAATAATAACTTTTAACCGAGTTATTAAGCCTTGAAAATCATCATTTTTCGTTTGCTTCAATTTTATATTGCTTATAACTCGAAAACGATCAACTTTAGAGAACAATTATAGGAGACCTTTTTTATCCAGAATGGTCCAAAAAAACCTACAAAAAAATTATTCGGGACAAAAATATTGATTTTTGGGACTTATTCTGGGATGTCTCACGAATGTAATTAAGAAAAAAAAATCTCATAGGAATATTTTTCCCAACGAACCCGCCGTTTTCGTCTTGTCTATAATGTAAAATCAATTTTGTGGTGTGAAATTACCAGCGGTAATTGAGTATTGTAAACAAACCAAGTAGATACACAAATTTGATATATATGTTACAGAGGAACCTCGATAAGTCGGATTAATCGGGACCACGGTCAATCCGGGTTATCGAAAATCCGGGTTAGCCGGAGAATATGGTAAAAACTAATAAAATACATATAAATAATAAACAAATACACATTATAATTGGAAAAACATGACATACATATGCACAGTACATCTAAATTACATACAGTTGTATACAGGATTGTTAATTTCTTGGTAAAAAATCACTCAAAGTGAAAAAATGTTTGTTTTGTCTGATGAAAATCGGTCCGGGTTAGCCGGACTTCCGGGTTATCGGAGCCCGACTTATCGGGGTTCCACTGTACCTACCGTAAAAACCCGATTTCAGTTAAAACCCGAATTTACTAGGAAAGACTAGATTTAACTGTGGGCTTTAGAGAGTTCTAATTTTAACTAGTGAAAACTAGTACTATCAAATATTTTCAGTCAATACTAGTTTTTACTAAACTTTTCAGTAATTTCCAGATTCAACGAAAACTCGGTAAATAATTTGCTACCCCGGTTGTTTGCAAATAATTTCTCTAAAACGTAAAATACTCTGGACAAAGTCGTAAACGTAAAAATCTTTTTGACCACGTTGTTGTGTTATTGTCTTGCATCCAGGTTGCTAACATTTTCTTGATATCTTGGTTAGCTCGCTTGGCTGAAGCTTGTCTCTGGCTGTGCCTTGGTTTTCCATCAACTAATTTTTTCTCAGGCTTGTATGACATTACCTCATTAACCAAAAGTCAAGAATATATCCGTTAATAACATTGATAAGCAACTTCTTCCGCACTCTTACGTTGTAATGGTCTCAACAAAACAAATTTTGTTAAATGGTCCTGATAAACCATAATAAACTTTTAGCCGTGATCCTCTTGTGATTGCATATCGATCAAATCTACCTAAAAGCTACTATTCATTTTTGAATGCAATCTAGGTTTCGACACAAGACCCCTCTTCGCTCTACTCTTCTTCCGTTTTTCAGGTTTCACACATTAATATAAAATTATTGAACATATCAATTGTTATATTTGCGTATTTTCTGGCGGTTTTACTCTTCAACCTATCCCAACCTCCATAACCAATAGCAATAGCTTCAATTATGTCAAAAATGTCTTCAGCAGGTACATAATATTGAAATTTATTTAAGATTTCTAGTTTTACCTGAATTTAGCAGTCTAATTTAGTTTGGCTAGTTAAAACTAGAATTGTCTAAAGCGCGTAGTTAAAACTAGTTTTTCCTAGTAAATTCGGGTTTTAACTGAAATCGTGTTTTAACGGTAACATAAACAACACAACAGCATTTGCTAAACTCCATGACTTTACCGATAAATATAGAAAATAGCGAGGAATTAGACAAAGACAGGGTAACACCCGTCTCGCCCCAATTATTTATTGCAGCTCTGGAATATGCATTTAAAAAACTGGATTGGGCTAACAGGGGAATAAATATTGATGGTGAATATTTGAGCCACTTGCGCTTTGCAGATGACTTTGTCATTATGGTCGAGAGTTTAAATGAAACTCGCAAAATAATGGAAGAACTAAAACAGGCAATAGAAAAAGTAGGCCTGAACATAAACTTTCCAAATTACAAAATACATGACCAATCGAGTTCCAAGTGGTGTTATGAGAGTAGGTTGGTACAAAGTACATCAGGTTTCTAGCTATATCTATTTAGGGCATTAAATTAGAATAGCAAAAGACAATCAAACTTGTGAAATGCAGCGTCGGCGTCGTATAGACTTGGGATGGCAGCACTTGGCAAGATGCGACATATTCTAAAAGGAACGGTACCGATTTGCTTGAAGGAAAAAAGTTTACAACCAATGAATACTGCCAGTAATAACATATGGTTCCGAAACCATAACTTTGACTAAACATTCTGCAATGAATTGAGAATAACTTAAATAAGAATGGAAAGAACAATGTTGGAAATATCAAGAAGAGATATGGTACCAAATAGGATAGTGAAAGAGAGGACTAAAATCACAGATGTCATATGTCATAGAAAATTGCATAAGCCAAATGGAGATGGGTTGGACATATAGTACGTTAACAACAGGTGGACCAAAAGACTCATAGAATGGAGACCTAGGATAAAAGAGACCGAGGTAGACCACCAGAAAGATTGATGGATGACTTGAGAAAAACAGTGGGAAATTGGATACAGAAGGCACAAAATAGGGAAAAATGGACGAATAAGGAGGAGATCTATATCCAAGAGTGGATTCAGGAGGTTAAGGAATGAGCATGGTAAGTGTGCTCATTTATTACGATACCGCACCGACCAGTGTTTTTTTAGCAAAATCGGATCGGAGTTTGTTGCAAAGGCTACATGACAGGTGTGTTCAAGCCTTAAGAGAGTTAGCATTTGTTTCTGATATTATTTTTATGTTAACTTATTTGAACCTTACGAGATTTCGGGCATACAACTCGATAAAATTATTTGACATTGCTGATATATATGCAAATATTTCTGTCTGCTTAAATATCCAGCTCAATTAATATGACTATTCTTCTTACGGTGACTTACGGTATTCATCCGTTCCGAATGGTGCTTTCTGCTATTCTGAATAGTTCGGTTGTCGATGTATTAAACCACTTTTTCAGTTTCTCAAGACAAGATAATCTTTTTCTCCCTGGACCTTTCTTTCCAAATACCTTACCTAAAGAATGAATTGCAACAAGCCATATCTCTGTTCATTCCTCATAACATGGCCAAGATATTCTAGTTTACTAATATGGTGTTAATGGTGTTAATAATCTAGCTGGTGAACTTTGATGGTGTTAATAATCTAGCATTCCTTACGTATTTTACGCAAGACCTCAACATTAGTCACACGATCCACCCACGAAATTCTTAAAATGCGTCTGTAACACGCCATCTAGAATGTCTTGAGTGTTCTTAAAGAAGCTTCGGAAAGTGTCCAGGCCTCTACTCCGTATCATAACGTAGAAAATACATAGCATCTGGTGATAGAGATTTTGGTAGCAACTGATCTCGCTTTCCCTATGCGTTGTTTTATTTCACTTGTGTGGTGCCATTAGCTGTTTTATGTTGGTGCCAAGGTATGTGTAGCTATCCACCCTGTCAATTCGTTATTAATTGGGTATTGGTATAAATTACTTATAAATAAAAGAGAATATTTCAAATTAAACTGACCTGCAGGTATCCAGGGATATTACTGGCACCGCCGCAGCTTTCAAAACTGGAGAGCTCGTATCGATATCATTGGGATCCACAGCTCCCCATCCAGACACTTCGCACCAAGTACCCGATGGAGGTGAATTATCAGAGAAACAAGCTGGTTTGACATATTTGTTGAAAGTAAATCCTGGAGCTTCTACTATGAGTAAGGCTAGATCATGAGAGTAAGCACCAAGCTTCCTGAAATCTGGATGTGGAATGAATTTTTCTACTCGAAGGGTTTGTTCGTTTTCAGAAGACCCTAAAAGATGAATTATACAAGATTAAATATCAAATGGCTTGGAATGTAGCTGGTTTCAGAGTTACAGTGAGTAGATACAAAGTTAACAAATAGCAATACTACTTTATAGGTCTGGATCCCGCGTATGAAAAAAAAGTTGATTAATAGCAAGCTGAAAATTTGTTAATAGCTTAAGGGTGTCTAGTCGGACAAACTTTGATATATGGGAACACTGGAACAGGGGAAGATTTTATTGAGGAACAGTTTAAAAATTTGGAACGGTCAGACCACGAAAACGGCACATGTATTTTGTCCGACAGAACAGACTTAAACTCTCATGCAAAAATCAGACTGCTATTTATCACCAAATGGGCGTTTTAATGCGTGGAACATGTAGAATATGTCAAATGACAGGAATTATGACAGGTGATAAATAGCAGTCTGATTTTTGAATGAGAGTTTAATCTCTGTTCGGAGAGTTGAAGTCTGTTCTGTCGGTCAAAATAAATGTGCCATTTTCGTGGTCTGACCGTTCCAAATTTTTAACCTGTTCCACAATTTAAATTGGCCCTGTTACAGTGTTCCCATATATCTCAAAGTTTATCCGATTAGACACCCTTAAGCTATTAACAAATTTTCAGCTTGCTATTAATCAACTTTTTGAAGTTATACTTCTTTACGCGCGATATGAGGGTGAATTCTTATATGTTAAAACCTACGAACCGGGCGCATGGGCATTATAACTTTGTTCTGATTGGATATTCAAATGACATTTAAAAAATTATTCAATATAGCGGCTGTGGCACAGCTGTGGTTTCATAGAGAAATAAAAAGAATGTTGTTTTTATTTCTCTATGTGTGGTTTGATTATTTATGGTTGTTGCGTTTTGAAATTTGTGGGAAAAGAAACAACAAACAAAAGTTAGTTAATAGTTATACTGCCTTTTTAAATAGTTTTCATATATATTTTTGGACTTTTGGACAAGGAAAACTCATTCTAATTTGGTAAGTAGTTTTTATTATAATCATATTGTAATTATACATTTGGATTAGGTTGGAATAAATTTATTTTCTCAAGAATGGGGATTTTAGAGGGAAATCCGAAATTAGGTCCGTTTTTTATTTTTAAATTATAATTTTTTGGCGTAGATTTATTTATCTAGTAGGTATGTAATGCTTTGATTTAGATACTTAATTTGATTTCATCTAATATATTGTTTTCTTACTGCTTTGTCATATTTTAATATTTTCTTCCACAAAAATCAAACTACATAATTTGATTAGGTAAATTCAGAACAACTGTCAAACAGTAAAGCGTTCAGTTGCCCTATTTTTTCACATGACAAATAATGTGTAATTGGATGAGTGAGTCTAGGCTTCGATTACGAATCAAAGCGTCCCCAAATTCGCGGGTTCGAATCCCGATGCAAGTTTTTATTTTTTTTTTTATTTTTTTATGCATTTTATGATTGTAAGTATATTTGTTATATAATTTTTTTCAGAAAATGCGTATTTAAAATTTTTGCCAACAATTATTATCGTTCAGAAATCATTTTTTCTTTGTGGCATTTTTCAATGTTTGTGTGCGTTTTATTCTTTTATTTTTTAATATTTTTGGTATTGTCTTAATAAAAATTTTTGGAAAGTAGTAAGTATTAAAATTCGTTTAATATTTAAATGAAATATAAATAAACTGTTTAAGGTACATTATATCAATTTCGTTAAAATCACATAATATGTAATAGAAGTATAACTCCTTACGTGCGTACAAAGTACACACACATTCTTTTTTTAATACGCGGGATCCAGACCTATTAGTTTTCTTTCTTTAGTAATGCAATGGTAATGTACTAGTACTTGGTAACAAAGTACATTGATGAAAATAATAACATTTATATATAACTAGCCAGTTCCTAGAATAATAAAATCAATTATCAATATTCAGTTAAATATAACATGGGCGTAGGTACTGGCAAAATCCACTAACTCCATTTTTTTTTTCAATTTTGACATTTTAATACCACTAAATCTACAAATATCAATAGGTTAACAGGAAAAACCCTATACCTCCAAATTCGTCATCCACCGTGCTTAAATCGGTACATTCAATGACAAAGAAAATCAACTACCTCCATCTTTTTCTAAGTTTTCATGAATGAAATAATGTTTTTCCAAATATTTTTATGTATATGTATATGCACAATGCACACCGTCTGTGGTTAACATCATTCAAAATCATATCCTGGTACTAAAACTTGAACAGCCAGTGTACCCGATTTTTAAGAGATAAGCCATAAGGTATAATAATGTTTAAATACGTTTTTCTCAGCACATTACTTTTGTGAGTTAGTGGATTTTCCCAGTACCCCCACGATAATATATTGTTTTAACATAATATTCTTCTAGTAAAATTCAGCTGCGTTCGTGTGTCCGAATGAGAAAAGTCAACTAAAAATTAGAAAAATCAATTAATGTTTTTTAAATAATTAAATTGTAATGAGTAAATACATAATATAAACTACTATGGATGCAACTAATTACAAAAAGTATATATTTCGTTTGTTTAAAATTTGACGTAGGTACAAAGACTACAAAACCACCAAAATAACTAGGGTTTAAATATGGAATATAAGTATGCCACAAAAATATTGAGAATAGCATTTGGGTAAAAGTACATATAAAAATGAAAGCAAAGGTGTTGCACGTTTTAAAATTTAAAATATATTTATTATGGGTTAATTAGTTTTTCAGTTTTTCTTGATAAACAAGAGTTGTAGGTGGGATAGATCCCAGGAGTTGGCTGTATACCATATAGTTAAATAAATAACTTTTAACACGAAGTAAAAACGTCTTTATATAATTGGTATAATTTAGTCAAGAATTAAAATTCTAAAAAATAAAACCATTTTTTTCAAATTTACATTAAAAATTTGTAATAATAATACGACTTGAAGCCGATGATCATACAAGAGATGAGAAAACATGAGATTTCTCTACATTGACATTTTTTACCCGTACGCTTTGGACTACTAGGGTAGACGAATGTAGGTACAACAAAACAACAAAAAATGACACAACGAAATGATGATTTATTAAAAAAATTTTTACAGAATTTGGGGAAAGATGTTTCAAATGTAAGTTGTAGAGGGAGATGCTTATTCAGTTTTTTTGCGGAATATAATATAGATATCTTTACTAACTCGGACGGGATCGGTAAATAGACGTCGAGGTAGAATTTCTGCTGGAGTAGTCATGTTTAGGTATTGCTGAAAAGACATGTAGATGTTTACGAATTAAGCAAACAGTTTCTAAATTATGTAAAGAAGAAAGTGTTAAAATCCCGTGGTCTTTAAAGTAGCTTCTGCAATGTGTTATTCTCCTGAGGCAAAACAGATATCTTAGTGCTCTGTTTTGTAATTTAAAATAACATCGGATTGGCAGCTTTACCAGAACCCCAAAAGGGATATTCAACAGTTGTATTCCACCAGTTATGACCTATGGAATGGAGAGGATGATATTTACAGATGTATCAGCCAATAGATTGAGAACGACACAGGGCGATCGAACGAGCTATGTTAGGAGTATATACGACATGTATGTACGTGCGAAGCAGGATGCAGGTAGAAGATGTAATTGGAAGAATAATTGTGCAAATAAAAAAGGACTGGGTAGGAAACGTGGCACGATAAAACATCAAAAGGTGGACGACAAACATTGTACATTGGAGAAAACTCGAGCATAGTCGTAGTAGAGGAAGACCACTATAACGATGGCTAGACGACATCAAAGCAAAAAGGGTAAGAAACTGGCGCCAAATAGCACAAAGCAGAGAAGAATGGAGAACTCATCGGAAGGCCTTTGTCCTGGAGTGGATGCAAACAGACTAAAGAAGAAGAAGAACTAGTGTCCAATCTAAAGAAACTGTCTTATCATAAATTTTAAAACTACCCACATTCGATGGTCAAACAGCATGAAAAACTTTTCCACCTTAAGGCTGCAGCTGAAGAAAATGGCAGGACTGAGAAAAATAGCAGCTTCTTCAGAAGTATTGCTTTAAAGACAGGCAGCAACCGTCTTGCAATTTTTTATCCAGGATACACCCAGTTATTCCACTCCCGTTTAAGCTTTAGAGACAAGATAGGGCCAGCAGCATTTGAAGTAGGTTATTCAAAATTCGGTAATAAAAATTTACCGAAAGTCTCCAAGAATTTGAAGCCGATGTTAAAATATTATTGCATTTGGAGCACCCGCAGGCAGAACAAGATTTTCTGCAAGAAATAATTGGTATACACGCATTCATAGATGGACTACAGACTACAGGATCTTGAAATGTAACCAGCTATCTGATTAAAATATCACAAAATTCCAAATGGAGCAATAATCTTAGAAAAGGAGAGTATAAAGCGGCGAAAAGTATTTCCAGATCCATCTCTCATCCACAAGTTAAAAAACTATCATTTTAAGAAAATGTTGAAGTCGTTACCGCAGATAGCCAATAACATATATCACAGTTGTACAGTTGGTGACAGTTGCCTGTCACCTCTTGTAACATAATGACCTAATCTGTTACCTTTGACCCACTTACAATGTGTGGGAGTCATATGTTATTCTAGGGCCGTATCCTTAGGAATTATATCCATCCTTTGGAATTTGCTATGTTAGCATTTTGATGTGACTTTTAGTCCATTTTTGAAAGGCTTTAATCTTCGTATTTTTTGGTTGGCTCACCATGTTCTTGCAACACTGATGATGCTCTTTTTAGAGCGAAAACGTTTTGTTCGATGTTTGTAGCCCTATAGGGCTTTTTAAAATAATATACCTTTTACCAAGACCAAAATTTTTTATTAAATTTTACTAGTAACATATATGTTATTCCAAAGGTTAAGCATACGGAAAAGTATTTAAAAAAGAATGTGTGTGTACTTTGTACGCACGTAAGAAGTTATAGTTCTATTATATAATTTGAAAGAAATAAATATACTTAACAGGTTATTTGTATTTTATTTAAATATTAAACTAACTTTCTTACCTACCACTTTTAAACTTTTTTTAGTAAAACGATACCAAGACATTTTAAGAGGAAAGACACAAAAATTATAATAAATATATTTATTAAAACACTAATATACTCTTTCCACACCTTTTTTGGACTGATACATACATAACTTAAAATATTTAACAACGAACTACATACTGCCTATGTGCGCATGCGCGCAGAATAATAAAAATTCAGTCCCAATCGCGCCTAAAGAAGTATACCTTCAAAAAAATTGTAAAATGAAAAAAGAAACTTGCATTGCAGAAGAATAGCACATTTGCAAAATATTTGCAGAAGCCGATCCCAGGCAAGGAAAAACGAACCAAAGAATGAAGTCAAAAGGTATCCTACATTGACATCCAGAAGCCCGTCACATAGTTCTTCTAGTAATACTAGTAGATATAGGTCTCTTCCACAACTCACAAATCGATCTTCCACAACTCACCACAGATTTTCAAACAATAACCAGGAAAACAAATAAAAATCGATATTAGAGCGTGCTGACATAAAAATCCCAAATTCGCACTTATTACTTTAAATAAAATTGAAAAAAGCATCTTCATTTTTGATGCCGGTGTAACTGGATCCTTTATTTGAACCCCATTTCTAATTGGAAAACTATAAACCAACTAAAACAATCTTAGTTGTTGAAACAGCTTTAAGTCTCACTATTCCAATTCACGGGAAGAAAAAAACAATCACATAGGTTGGTATATAAAATATTAGAACTGATCCTTAAAGGCAAAATAGAAGGCCGTAGGGGTATAGGAAGAAAACAAATTTCTTAGTTAAAAAACATTCGCGGATGGACTTAGATATCAAATGCAGGATAATTATTCCATTTTGAAGAAGATCGAGAAGCCTTCGCAATGGGGTCCCGGACAATTGCCCGAAAACAGTTTCCCGAAAGACAATTCCCCGAAAGCATTTCCCCGAATGGACAATTCCCCGAATGGACAATTCCCTGAATAGACAATTGCCCGAATAGACAATTGACAGATAAACAATTGCCCGAAAAGAGAATTGACTGAAAAATATAGTTAAATAGTTATTGCTTTATATAAGCTATTACTGCTTATATTGTGTTCGACATAGCTATCTCGTGAATTGATTTATTATTATAATAATATATATTTTTGATTCCATGTTCTCTTCACACTTTACTCAGACTTAGGACTTGCAGCGTACCGCTGACGTGTTTAGAACTTGGAATAAACATCCAATTTGTCATTTACTTGAGATTTTTTTATTTTTTTAATTATTTTTACAATTTATTTTATTTTTTGTTTTTTTTTTAATTTTTTATTTTTTTGAATTTTTTTTAGACTTTATTTTAATTTTTATTGATTTTTTAAAATTTATTTATGCACGTGATCTTTATATGTATTTCCTATATACTAATACGACAAATTATGTGCTATTCCCCGCAAGAATTCGTAAGTGTTCGCAGGGTTGTATTTGTTTACCAGACTTGCAATCCGCCCTGCACAATCTCTGTATTTTTTACGTGTAGGAGGGACTTCTAAGCCTCCTATATACTCTTCAACTTAAAGTTCATGTAAGCTCTGCTCCAGCTCAATGCCTTTAATAAATCTCCGAATGTTTGGATGATCTGCGGAAATCTGTTGTTCAAACCCTGGATGCCATCGTTCTATGGAATTGTTTGTTTTTGGTAAACTTTCGTGGACTCCATCATAACAATTTCAAAGATCATGTGAAAATAAGGTCAAACGACATTGTCTACCTCTTTGTGGAAGCCCGATCCAGGTATCTTCAAAATAATTAATTACTGACTGGACCTCTGTCGTCAACAGATCTTGGTCGCAAATCGTTTTAAATGCCTCCACTACGTCTGCAGTAGGAACGAATGCTAAGGCCGCCAATAATAATTAGAGCTTTAAAGCAAAATCTGAGTCAGTTTCATATCTTCTTTTTAAACCGTCTGATTGGATTCTTCTAAAGAGACGTTGAGTGAAATGGAAAAAGCACCCACGATGTCTTGAGTCGGGATATTCTTGTCTTATAGCACTTATCATACTTTGGATGTTTATTCCAAGTTCTAAACACGCCAGCGTGTGAAGGGAATATGGAACAAAAAAATAGATATTATAATAATATATTCATTAAAGACATAGCTAGGTCGAAAACAATCTAAGCAGTAATAACTATTTAAATAGCACCTAAGTTACCGTATTAGTATATAGAAAATACATATAAAGCAATAACTAACTATTTAAATATATTTTTCGGTCAATTCTATTTTCGGGCAATTGTCTATTGTCTATTGTCTATTGTCTTTTTTCGGGCAATTGTGGGGCAATCTGTCAATTGTCTATTCGGGTAATTGTCCATTTGGGGAATTGTCCATTCGGGGAATTGTACATTCAGGGAATTGTCCATTCGGGGAATTGCTTTCGGGGATTTGTCTTTCGGGAAACTGTTTTCGGGCAATTGTCCTAGATCCCTTCGAAATGGTGATCGCCAACGTTGAACAATAATTCTAATATGGCACGTAAATAAGAAGAATAGGTTGGTAACAGAGTTATTACGTGAACCAATATATCATGGAGAACTTCAAAACAAAGTTTTGTTGATTGAAAATGAAGCGGTTATCCTAAATTTTAAAAAATGAGTACCTCAAGTAAGAGTTATAGTGAGCGAGGATACAGAAATTTCTTAAAATACTGAAAGTATTAGGTTAGGTTAGACATATAGGACATATTGGAGTAAACAAACATATTGGAGTAGTTTGTGGAGATTTACTTGGAGAATGTGTGGTCGAACTGGACCACAGATCCAATTGATTCACAAATGATTTATCGAAAATTACGTTGGAGAATGTAAAAAATATACTTAATCACCACAAAAATTAACGGATTTAAAAGAATGAGATTTCCCAGATATAAACAATAAATCTGAAACTTTCTGGAACACTTTCTGGTAACATCCTTAATCTCTGCCTTTTACTGTTTATAAGGCAAGGAGGCGACGAAAAAGAAGACGAAAAAGACTACAATATGAAGTCACATTCCGTTTATTCTGTTAATTTTCCATTTAACGGATTTAATTTAAGGAACAGAATATCCACGAGATAGTTAAAGAACCAAGCTAACGGTCTTTTATGTACTTACCAGGTGTTCCATGCGCCCCAGCTATAGCCCTTAATCCATCGTTATAACAATGCGCAGCAGACAAAACTAATCTATTACTAATCAAAGCACCACCACAATAATGCTTATTATCTTCCAGCCTCAAGTCTATTTGCCACGGAATCGCACCAGGCGGTGGAACTTGTCCACCGATCACCTTGGGCTGCCTATTTGGTCTCCATTGAATATTCCGCGTTCCACAAACACTATTTTGACTACGCGCAAATGAAACGGGGAACTTGAGATGCCCATTCCGGGCGTACCGCACGGCACCGATAACTGCGACTGACGAAAGGAAACAAATGAAGGCGCACAGAAGTTTCATCGCTGACAGAACTTGAAGTTTGGGTGGTTGGTATCTTTTTATGGCTGGGTCCGGTCCCACTCTACCGCCAAAATTCAATGTTATTGTTGTGATAATTGAGAAGTTCATGTTCATTTTGATGCACTTGCATCTTTGAAAGCATAGTGCTGGAGCTACATCGTTTCGCGTACATTTTATAATATCCATGGAACTTGAATTTGAATTAAATTCTTATCCTAAAATTTGTTCATGACTTCCAAAGTTTTAAGATTATTTACTATAAAAAGCTTAATATATTGTAACAAGTGCTACTGGCAAGAATGATTACAATAATGCATGGTTAACTAATATAAATCTTAATTGTGAACTTATTTTTCAGTAATCAAAATATCTACTAGAAATCTCATTTTAATACACAGTTAGACAAGAAACTGAGGATGCAGATTTTCAGGACAAGTCTTATTCGAGAGATGCAGAAACGTAAATTGCAATTTATACATTGGTTGATTAAGAGAAAGCGTTTGAACGAGTATAGCACGCCAAGATAAGGCAAATACTTAAAGAAGCAGGAATTAAAAACAAAAACCTGAAAAAATTAACAACTTTTACTAAAATTACAAATCTCGGAATTGACGGTGAACACACTGAATACGTGAAAATCATGCGTGAAATGAGGGATGGCTGTATTTGCTCTCCTTTAACCTTCAATCTCTACTCTGAAAGAATATTTTCAATAGCTTTGTACGAAATTAAAGAATGAATTCTGCTAAACTGCTATCGACAACATAGAGATATACACATACAAATCGTTATGAACAAAATCACGTATTACAGTCAACAACGTGGACTCAACATAAACGTTAAATATGTGACTTTCTACAACTACTTCGACACCATAATACATACAGTGTGGACCAAAAACCAATGAAACGTGAGAGCCTTTATCAAGAGCCTCAATCTATCTTACTATAAAAGTAAGACTGCCGCGATGCTACGTCTTCTCTATGTCCTTTTTTATTGTGTTAAAACGTGGACGTTGAACGAAGATGTGTGCAGAAGATTAGAAGCATTTGAGATGTGGCTATATCAGAGGATACTTAAGATTCTGTGGACTGACAGAATCACAAATGAGAAGTTTCTCAGCAGAATGAAGAAGAACCGAGATGTACTGACCACGATAAAATCTAGAAAGCTAAAGTATTTCGGACACATTATGCGAAATGAATCCGGATATGTCCCCTTACAAGCTATTGTGTAAGGAAAAATATTTGAAAAGCGAGAACTGGAACGAAGAAGAACGTCCTGGTTAAGAAACCTCAGCACCTGATTTAATATATGTGTAGATTTCAGCGTTGTTGCCGACAAGATCAAGATGACCCCGCATAGGGATGATGGAAAAGAGAACGATGATGCGAAAACTATAAAATTGTACGAAAAAAATGTATGTGACAAAAAATTTTTATACCTATTTAAGTTTTGATAAGTATATTGTTTTGTCAGGTGAGATGTTAGATAGTTAGGATTAAATTATTCTGTCTTAAGTAGCATTGCGAAGTATTACGTAGCTGTGGATTCCTGTCTATTGGCGAATATTACGCATCATGACATCTTTTCCTAGACTTCTCCACTGGCCAATCGTCCATGTAACCACTGTTACCATTGGTAACAGTTAAAAAATTTGCAAATAAATATATTATTATGACTACTGTGAAATAATTCCATTTTATCTTTTTTAATAGAAATATGAGTGTTAATAGTAATTCAGTAACAAGCCAACTAGACGCACGAAAATATTGGGCAGTTTATGACTCGACTGCAGGCAGGTAGAGGGTTACTACGTTGTTACCACGGTTGTTACCTGAGACGGCTCGTGTCTAAAAATTTTGAAAGGCGAAGAGGTGGGCGCGATGTGGTGATGTGGATTAGTGCTTTGTTACCACTTTTTGTATTGGTAACTACTCGAGTAACCATACCTAAAACGGCTCACAAACCATCAAATTTATCGTCAAACTTAGTGTGCAACTCAAGCCATGTTGGCAACACTGGAGAGAAACATTCTCGTACCAGGGCCGCTAAATTACAGTACCTACGTTTTAAAAAATTATAGTAGATGAGATCAATTTTTTCGCAATAAAAATGGTTAATGGTTTTTCGTTGTTTTTAAAAAACTATTACATTGACAGTTTGATTGGAAATCAATAGATTACTGAAAATTCATTAATGTTTTAATAAGTTGTCATAACCGATCATTTCGAAAAAAGTAATATAATCAATATAATAATCGTTTATATTAACAGAACATATTATTATACCGAAACAACGGTTACTCTCCACCTTTTGTACTATCCCTAAAAATACAAACGCTAAATATTGCAGTGAATACAGAATAATATCATTAATATGCTCTAGTAAACTGTTTAACTAAACTATTCACGCAGATATTATCTAATCGAGTAACGATATGGCTGGACAATACTTCCGTTATTCCAGAATGTCAAAATGGGTTTCGTCAAGGCAGGGGATGTCTAGATAATATATTTACCCTCACTTCAGCTGTTCAGCTACAACTGCGACTTAAGAAAAGAAGTCTTCGCTGCTTTTATAGACCTCCAAAGAGCATTTGACTCAGTCGAACATATCTTGTTATGGAACAAACTTTTTCAGTGTGGCATTAGCGCTAAATTTATTAGATTAATTAGATTCCTGTACGCATCGGCTACCTTCCAGGTTCGCTCAAATTCACAATTGTCACGACAATATAAAATAACGGAAGGTGTTCTTCAAGGAGAATGCTTAAGCCCGACTTTGTTCTCAATTTTTCTTTCAGATGTGGAGGCCTTTTTTAGGGAGGCAGGGGCAAAGGGAATTAATATTGATGGTAATACTGATATTCTTCTATTACTCTATGCCGACGATTTGATAATATTAGGAGAATCAGAAGTTGACATGACCCGCAAATTACGAATATTGGAAACCTACACCTCACAGAATAAACTGACTATAAACACTTCCAAAAGCGAAATCTTAGTCTTCTCGAGGGGTGGCCATTTCTCCAAGGAGCGAGGATTCCTACTAAATGGTCAAAAACTTGAAAGCGTTAATAAATTTAATTATCTGGGTGTAACGTTTAGTAGTTCCTCGTTATTTCGAGAGATGACCGTTACTACGATTGCTAGAGCCAAGCAGTCTATAGGAGCAGTAATGAACCTCTTGTCTAATGCAATAGTAAATTCATGGGAGACGAGAATTACATTATATAATTCCATTATTTTAAACTGTCTTTCTCAGTGTATATCTGTCTGGGGTCTGCGCTACTCAAATACTCTAGAACAAATTCAAACTAATTTCTTTAAGAGACTGCTGCATCTACCAAAAAATACCCCCAATACTTATGTTAGGCTAGAAGTTGGCCAAGTTCACTTAAAATACTTAATTTTTAAAATATCACTTAATTGGCTTGAGAGAATTTTACTTATGGACTCCTCTAGGTATCCAAGAATTTGTTATAACCGTCTTCGTCAGCTATGTAACAATAATGACAATAATGAGAATTATAACTGGGTAGTTCAGCTAAAAAATTATTTTTCTGAAATTGATGCAATAGAAACTTGGGAAAATTTATCATGGGGGTTACTGAGGCATCAAAGAAACGGTTTGTTATTAAAAATGAAAGAAAAACTCTTCCAAGATGACTTATCAGCATTAACAAGTTCTCGCTATTCTTTGTACTATAAACATTTCTCACACAATAGGCAACCGCAAAGCTATTTACAAATAAAAACTCCCATATATATTACAAGACTTTATTCACAAATCAGACTTTGCTCTAAACTTTACATAAAATTTTATTATAAAGGGATTTCGTATCACATCGACCAAACTGAAAATTGTTCAATATGTAATTTACACAAATTAGAGACTCTTTCCCACATTTTGTTGGAATGTCCATTATACTCGTGTTTTAGATCACCCCTTATTCGATTATTTGTAGAGAATACCGAGAGCTTTTTTCTGTTTTTAAATACAACCCATTCTCCCACTGAGATTAAGGAACTGTGTACATTTTTTATTAATGCACTCAGATTGCGTTCATTTATATTAAATGAATAATTGTAACTAAATCTCCATTAAGCGTCGACTATTTATTGTAATAATTTGTACTCAACCTCTTGTTATATGATTTTTCATTAGAAACAATAAACATATCTATCTATCTATCTATCTATCTATCTATATCATTAATAAGTCACATTCTCAAATTTAATTACATATTCTCGAAAATAATACATGGTCGTATAAATAAAAAACTGGAAGAAGGAATAGATGCTAGTCAGTTTGGGTTCAAAAACGGACTAGGAACCAGATAGGCGTTATTTGCTTTTAATGTGTTAGCTAAAAGATGCATGGATATGAATATGAATGTGCATGTGTGTTACGTTGATTTTGAGAAAGCATTTGACAAGGTAAGACATGAAAAATTAGTCCAAATTCTAAAGACCAAGGACATAGACAAAGGCGACTTACGAATAATAAAAAACTTTTACTGGAATTAAAGAGCACAAATCGTAATAGATAACGAACCCAGTCCAGAAAATGAAATCAGGGGAGGAGTTAGGCAGGGATGTATTATGTCTCCATTACTATTTAATGTATAGTGAAGCTATATTTGAAGAAGCATTACTATCTCAAAGTGAAGGAATAATAATTAACGAAAGATCTATTAACATAAGATGTGCAGATAACACCGTGTGATGGCAAGCTCTGCTGAACAACTCCTATTACTTCTAAACAAAACAAACAGATTCTTTGAAAAAGGTGGACTAAAAATGAATATAAAATAGACCAAATACATGGTAATAACAAATAATATACAAATATAGAAACAAAGATATATGCAAACAAACATACATTTGGAAAATGTACCGATAGAAAGGGTTGATAAATACAAATACATAGGAACCTGATTCTTAGACAACAATGATCAAACAGAAATAAGAGCCAAGATAGAAATAGCCAGAAATGCGTTTGTATAATTTCTAAATTTGTGTTTGTATAATTTCTTTTTGTAAAACATTGATTAATAAAAAATTGTGATAAGTTCGATGCGCGTGTCGCTCATCGGTGACATTCAGTTTGTTTCGGTATTATAATATGTCCTGTTAATATAAACGGATATTATATTGATTCTAATACTTTTTTCGAAATGATTGATTATGACAACTTATTAAAACATTAGTGAATTTTCAATAATCTATTGATTTCGAATTAAACTGTCAATGTAGTAGTTTCATAAAAACAACGAAGAACCATTAACCATTTTTATTGCGAAAAAATTTATCGCATCTACTATAACTTTTTAAAAGATAGGTACTGTAATTTAGCGGCCCTGGCACGAGAATTTTGCTCTCCAGTGTTGCCTACATGCCTTAACTTGCACACCAGGTTTGACCAGGTAAATTTGATCGTTTGTGAGCCGTTTAACAGTGTGCGCTCAATTAAACATGGATGAGTGTCGTCTTTTTTTTTGGAATTTTTGACACTATGATTATTCCACTTAAAAATAGGTTTTATAATTTAAAGCATCTAGAGCGTTTGGCACTATTTATGAGTTTGACAATTTTAAAAATTATTCAAATTAATTAATTATTAAACAAATTCCCAGATAGTGCATTTTATCAATTATTTGTATAGCATCAATTGTCAATCAATTCATCAATTATTTGGACAAAAATTTGACACAGTAAAGTTAAAAACAGAATTGACAGTTCTCTTTAATATTCCAGAATATATTTAAAAAATGTACAAGAATAATTGTATCAATATTAATATCTTCAGAGCTTAATAATCCATTTCAGGAAGCTTTTAATTGGCAAACCTGTTTTTAACAATCCCGGCTAGGGGCCGTTCAAATATTACGTAACGCAGGTTGGGGAGGGGTCAAAAATCTTCAAAAACCGCGTTACGTAATACTTGAACGCTCCCCTACAAGTGAATCCGTTGAAAAAAGTTTTTCAACAGTGAAGTGGATTAAAACATGCCAAATAAATACCCAGTTGCAATATGCAATATCGAATGTCGTCATTTTCTTTAATTTCGATTGAGAATCCCTTTTTAAATTTATTAATGACAAAACCCTCTTTATACGATTCTGTTATTAACATATTTGCCATTAAAGTAAACAAAAACTTATATTCGGGAGGTTTAAAATATTTTTTTTAAAAGATATTTTACATCTGGTTTTGGTAACACTTTAGAAAAAGTCATGCGTCGCCGCTGGACCTCTCTTAAACCCTTGAAGTGTAACCTCTCCCCATGATACGTGTTAAGGTATACACTCTTCTTACTTTTTAAATAATCAAAAAGTTCCATATCCTGGAAACCCGCTCTTATTAATTACTTCCTTATTTCTTACTCCGCCCTTTTATGATATTTTATGCATTCGGCGCAGACGCTAGATTTCAAAAACTTGAAGTTTGTTAATGGAACTGTACTTTAACGTCCATGCTTCTATTACGTACAAGAGAACAGGCCACAAGTAGTAACAGTTTAGCATATTATATCTCAGGTTGAAATCCAATTTGCTATAAGTCAGGTATCAAAAAAGTTTTTCGGTTTAATTTTTGGAAATTTCACAGTTACACTTTTTTGGCATGTTGTATGTATTAAGATGTAGTAAGATGGGGTAGGCAAAGACGAAGAGAATGGTTCAGTCATGTAAAAAGAATGGAGGAGCATAGACTACCAAGAATTGTGCTAGAAGGAAAACCAGCTGGCAAGCGTCCACCGGTGAGACCACCAAAAATATAAAGTGATAGCTGGCAGTCTACCTCTTAAGAAATACTTCAACGTCGGAATTAACAGATCTACAGATCTATAACTAGTATAGGAAGAAGAAAACTTTTTTGGCATGAAGTTTTAAAACGTGTATGGCTATTTGTAGGCTTTACTTTTATTTTGATTCTTAATTAATACACGGAATTGTCTTCAATAATTTTTTTTCTTATCTTAATGTTATGTTTTATCTGGAAGATTGCTAATAATTTTTATGTAGCGATTTAAATACGTGATACCTGTAGCTGATACGTGTTTAAGGTATACAGTCTTCTTACTTTTTACATAATCAAAAAGTCCCCTATCCTGGAAACCCGATCTTCTTAATTTGTCCTCATTACTTACTCCGCCCTTTCATGATATTTTATGCATTCGGCGCAGGCGCTAGATTTAAAAAAATTTAAGTTTGTTAATGGAACTGGGCTTTAACGTCCATGCTTCCATTAAGTACAAGAGAACAGGCCACAAGTAGTAACAGTTTAGAATATTATATCTCAGGTTGAAATCCAATTTGCTATCAGTCAGGAATTTACGAAGCTTCAAAAAAGTATTGGAAAGAGTACGTCGAGGAACTATTTCATGACCAGAGAGTAGCTAGTACATCTGTATATAGCCAAACGGAAAATGTAAGCCCAGGGATAACCAGATCAGAGGTTAGTCAGGCAATAAACTCTATGAAAACCAATAAATCTGCTGGTCCAGATGAATTAAATAGCGAGCTGATAAAGTTGGTCAACGAGAAAAACCTGGACATAATAGTAGAACTGTTCAATGCTACCTATACTACAGGAATCATCCCTAGAGAAATGTTGACATCAGCATTTGTGTGTTTGCCAAAGAAAGTGAATGCCAAAGAATGCAGTGACTACCGAACCATAAGCTTAATGTCACATACCTTGAAAATTCTATTGAAAATTATCCACGCCAGAATACACTCTAAACTAGAGCTGGATATTAGTAACACTCAATATGGGTCCTGCAATGGTATGGGTACCAGAGAGGCATTATTTTCCTTCAACGTGCTGACACAGATATGTTTGGATGTTAACCATCCTCGTTACATCTCTTTTATAGACTACAGCGTTTCAAAAGCGTTTGATAAAGTAAAACATGATCGACTCATGGAAATCCTAAGAAATAAAAACAAAGAGATTTAAGACTAATAACACACCTTTATTACAATCAGCGAGCAATAGTAAGAATTGAAAAGGAAACATCTGAAGAAATGGAAATTAAGAGAGAAGTTAGGCAAGGCTGCATACTATCACCTCTATTACTTAATGCTTATTTTGAAGAGGTAATGCGAGAAACTCTGGAAGATGAAACAGTCGGCATAAGAGTAAATGGAGACTTAATTAACAACATGAGATATGCAGATGATACAGTAATAATAGCCGATAGTTTACAAGACCTGCAAAGACTCATGAGTAAAATAGTAAGGTGTAGTAGGGAGTACGGACTCTCTCTCTCAATATCAAAAAGACTAGGTTTATAAAAATTAGTAAAATCAACCATAATATAAACGAAATCTTGATAGTAGAGGGACAGCAGATCGAAAGAGTAAAAAAGTACACTTACCTAGGAACACTTATAACAGAAAATAATGACTACACTACAAAAATAAAAGTCAGAATCGAAAAAGCACGTTCTAATTTTATAAAAATTAAAAAGGTCCTATGTAGCAAATATTTAAAATTAGCTCTTAAAGTACGCCTAACAAAATGTTACGTCTACAGTGTACTACATTATGGAGGGGAATCATGGACGTTAAATGTAGAGACAATGAGACGACTTAACGCCTTTGAAATATGGACCTATAGAAGAATTATGAGGGTTTCCTGGGGAGATAGAGTTACAAACAATGAAATACTGAGAAGAATAGGTAAAGAGAAGGAAGTTGAACTTACAATTAAAGAAAGAAAGCTACAGTATCTCGGACATGTGATGCGGGGCGAGAAGTATGGCATCCTACGACTCATAATGCAAGGAAAGATACATAGATGGCAAACGAAGCATCGGAAGAAGACGAATTTCATGGCTGAAGAACCTGAGAGAATGGTTTGGATGTAGCTCAAAACAGCTATTTAGATCTACTGCCTCAAAAATTAAAATAGCTATGATGATTGCCAACCTCCGTAGCGGAGATGGCACCTGAAGAAGAAGAAGAAGAAGAAGAAGAAGAAAAAAGTATTTCTGTTTTAGTTTTGGAAATTTCACAGTTGTACTTTTTTGGTATGTTGTATGTATTAACCTTTCCGTGGCCGTGCGGGGCAACTTGGTTACCCCAGATGCGGTTTTGTCTTTATAACTTTTCAAAATATTTTTATTTTTATTATCCCTCCAGGTAATCTTAGAAAATATATTACTAAATCGTTTTTTTATAAAAATTTACTAAAATTAATAATTAATTAAAATTGAAATTAACTCCTCTGGGCACACAGTGCCAGAAACCCCTGCCAGAGACATTCAACAATATACAAGTCGAAGATGCAGCTTTTGTGCCAGGGCACGTGATAGAAAGACTCAAATATCATATAGTACATGCAGAAAACCAATTTGTACCATACATCGAGAAGAAAGTAAAACATTTTTATGCCCTGACTGTAAAAATCAGGAATAAAATCAGATTGTAATTACAGGTAAAAATAAAAAAAATGTAAATCTTTTTAATAATAAAAACAAATTATTTCAGTTACTAGTGCCTTATTATATAAATTTCCAAACAATAATGTAAAATTTAAATGAATTATTAAAGTATTTTAGTGGGGTAACATAGTTGCCCCGCACGGCCTGCAGCGTAAGTTTTTATAGCACGGTTCCGGAAAGGTTAAGATGTAGTAAGATGGGGTAAGCAAAGACGAAGAAAATGGTTCAGTCATGCAAAAAGAATGGAGGAGCACAGACTACCAAGAATTGCGTTAGAAGGAAAACCAGCAGGCAAGCGTCCACTGGGGAGACCACTAAAAAGATAGAGAGATAGCTGGCAGTCTACCCCTCAAAAAATACTTTAACGTCGGAATTAACAGATTGACAGA
Organism: Diabrotica virgifera virgifera; assembly: GCF_917563875.1. Classification (NCBI taxonomy): domain Eukaryota; kingdom Metazoa; phylum Arthropoda; class Insecta; order Coleoptera; family Chrysomelidae; genus Diabrotica; species Diabrotica virgifera. Next base: position 194,176,783 of record NC_065449.1, read on the forward strand.
TCTATAACAAGTATAAGAAGAAGAAGAAGACTTTTTTGCATAATGTTTTAAAACGTGTATGTCTATTTGTAGGCTTTACTTTTATTTTGATTCTTGATTAATACACGGAATTGTCTTCAATAAAGTTTGTTCTTATCTTAATGCTATGTTTTATCTCTTTTGAAGCCATATTTGTCCAGCAAACATAGTACAAACTTTTGCTTGAAGATTTCTAATCATTTTTATGTAGCGATTTAAAACATTGTAAAAACTAAACTGGTAAACAAAACTAAATAAAATATTTAACAAGCAATTGGACTTCGCATGCCCTAGGTTTTCACTCAACGTGACCAGAAGTAGCACTGGAAGTCGATATTTAAACTCTTCGTGTAACTTTGTGTCGATTGCTGTACTATTTCACTAATTTTTCATACTACATTACTTCCAGTTGCAACTACGGAACCGGAAGTCCCAGGTCAAATTTCTCACCTCTAATACCATCTTTGTGATATTAGCTGTCATTTGATATCTCATTTGTTATTATATCTGTTTTACTAATGGAGAGTTGGCGAACGACCTCTACTTCGATATGCTTCTTGTTTCTGATTGGCGGACGACCTCTACTTCGACCAACGCCAACCAAATGGTCTGATGATCTAAAACGGATCGACAAAAATTGGATGCATACAGCATAAAACAGAAATGCATGGAATAGACTGAGGGAGACCTATATCTAGCAGTGGATAGATCCGGGTTGAATGATGATGATGATGACGAATTAAGTGTTATATTCGCGGACGGACAGACAGACGGATAGTAAGGCATAAAACCGTAAGTATTTATTTGTCGTCGTCTTGCTAAGGCGCGTTGAATAATATATCGTTTGTACTATTTCGGAGAATTTAATATAGTACTTTCGGTTGCAATTTTAAAACCGGAAGTCCGAGGCCAAATTTCTCAGCTTTAATATTATCCTTGGGTATAAGCTTTCATTAGACACCTCATTTGTCATTCTATCTCGTATAATGACGGAGGAGTTGTGTTTATAAAGGCACTTGGACAGAAGAACATGGACAATTCAACGTTTTCCCATTTTTTCAAAATAGTTCATAATTATTGTCGGACGAAGTTTAAAAACAAATAAATGTAGCCTAGCTTTATGTCTTACTTATACAAGTTTTTCAAGTTTACAATCAATTAAACAATGTTGCATCATTAAAAACACATATCATTGTTTTTCCACAAATCTTCTGAAATATGTAAAACTGAGCAAATATTCATTTATTGCCAAAAATATACTGAGTGCCTTTGCAACATCAAACAAACCGACCAAAAACTTCACACGAAAGTGAAACCAGCTTCCAGCCCATTTCAAAACCATTGTCTTGATAAATGGCAGTTATGTCATTGCATCCCGCACGTTCTTCAATTGTTTTATGCGTCGTGACACATTTTAGTTATCGAGCCGGCCACCTTGGCCTAGAGCGTAGCGCATCTCACTTTCGCATGGCCTACTTCCTGCACACCGCCGAACGTAGGCCAGTTCAAATTAGTATGCATGTAAATAAGGAAAAACAAATGAACATAAAAATACGGAAAAGGTATCTTTGTTAATATTGGTAAATATAACAAGGATTAGGTTATTATGTATTAATAAGAACCGAATACATTTTATTAATCGGATGATAATTAGACTTAGGCAAATATGCAAATTGCATATTTTGCATATAATGCATAAAAAATGCAAAAATGTCAAATTTTGCATATTTTTATAAAACTGAGCATAAAGTGCATATAATTTGAAAATTTGGTGTTAACTATATATTTTTATATTCAAACTTACAGATAGCATGAAAATGCCAATATTTAATTTTGTTTTATACCTAATCACTTGGTATTCAAATTCTTGGTATAATAACTAATAAAAGACAGCGGCTTATAGTTTTGTCACGTTTTGTCCTGGAATTAAGGGTTTGTGTTTGCCAGTTTATGTCTTTAGGTAAAAATTTTTATTTTGACGATCAGTTTCACTTGGTTTCACTTTTGTTGTAAAATTGGAGGCGTAACAACGTGTATTTCTAATTGCGAATAATTATTGTGCTTTGAAAATGCCGAAAATAAGCAATGTTTCAACTTGGATAAAACCTTACACAAGATCTATGGATATGAATAAAGTTTATTGCTCATGCTGTGGCAAAACCGTAAGTACATACGTATTATTTTTTATTTTATTCTAAAAATTTACACGGTGGTACAAACAAAGATTTTAAAATTGGAGATTATGTTTTAGAAAAGTACCGACACAAGGCTAGTTCGCAATAAAGCGATGTATTTTTCTTTTTTCAAGCATTTTTAAACTCCTTGCGATAAAAAAATAGGATACCTATTTAAAATTCAAATCGTTCAATAGTCTACTGAAAGGTCGCTAACATTTTTTTAACAATAGCGTAGTTTGCTTTAATTTTGCTAAAAACAAAAACATATCATATATTGGACTTAATTAATTAAGTGCTTTTAATTTATGCTCACAGTATGTTTTCTTTAAATGTAAACAAAACAGACCAAGAGCCTCTTGTAAATAGTTGGGGGTTCTTCCTTCTTGCACAGTCATTTCTTGACATTTTCAAGATTACTACACCGATTTTTATTTGATTTAATTTAAATATTTTAATTGTTATGCAAAAACGGTTCATTTTTAGTTTATTTCTACAATCTTAGATTTTAAAAATGGGTACAACTATAGAATATTTATATTCTTTTTTAGATTTCATCTGAAAAAAAATTCAAATAGATCAGCATGTAAGAACCGCGAAACATTTAGCTAAAAAGTAAAAACCACATCAAGTGAAAAATATCAACCTTCAGTGTCCAAGTGCTTTCGGTCAATCTTTATTGGAAGCTAAGCAAGCCTTACAAAATAACATCCTCCAACAGCAACAATAACTGTCAGTCATAAAATCAAATTATAGTTTTGTCCAGAAAACTATAACTCAATTAGAATCCTCCAAATTATCATTGTTAGAGAGTACAGTTTTAATAAAAGAATTTGAGCCATTGTGTCAAAACGTTAAAGGTACTATTGGAAAGGAAATTTTTCAAAAATTCAAAGTAACCATGGAAAAAAATAATGGTTACCAGGTTCTTTCTGAAGTGGTTCAAGTACTAGCTGGGACATTTTCCGAACCACTTAATTTAGAACCATCTATTATAGTAAATTTGAAAAATGTCGAATTTGATGTCGAAAGAAGTTTTACTATTTACAAATGTATGTATTCAGATAGAAGCCATAAGTTTTTATTAGAAAATTTTGAACATCATTTGATAATCTATTGCTACCACAATAAATTCAAAATAATATTTATATGTTAAAATAATTGTATATGTTATGCATTTATAATATTGTAAGTATTTTTGTAAATAAAAAAATATTGTAAATATTTTTTATTACATGCATATTTTCTAGATAAATATGCATATTTTGCATAAAATACTGCATATTTTTGCATAAAATACTGCATATTTATGCGCATATTTCAAACTTTTTTATTTGCATATTTGCCTAGGTTAAATAGACTGTCAATAATTATTTATGTACCAAGTCAGTAAAGTTACTCTTTATCGAACTAGCCGGATATTATGAGCAGAGCGAGCTTAGTAAGCGAGGCGAATAACAGACGAGTTCGATAAAGAGTCTTTACTGACGTGGTGCATACAAAATTTTATCGCCAACAATTTGATATTGGTTAACACTTACTTACAATTTAAAATTTAAGAATTTTTTAAATTTTAGACGTAATAAAAATTTTATGACAGTGACGAGAGATGACTTTTGCATGATGGCCGCTTTCGATTTTTAATAGACAGTTATCAATATTGAATAATTACTTAATCGGGAGAGTTTTGATTTACGTTATATGAATATAATTACAAAATACTACAGAATTTAACTCTTTGGCATAAATTTAATTGATAATGTCGTAAATTTTGTACAATATTTTTACTAATTAAAGTACATAAATTATAAGTTAACTCAAATGAATAATCGATTACTGCCATCGACCAGTGGACCACTTACATGCAATCTCAATTAATCGCGGCAGGTAAAGTAAAATTCTTCTTTCAGTAAAATAAAGTGTTACTTTACTGCCGTAAGTGAAGGCAAATGAGTACAATAATGAATGACTTTAGTGACGGTTGGCGATAAAAAATATTTTTCGAAGCTTTTTTTGTGAGAGTTTACGAGAGAAGTATGAATTAAAAGTTATATTTTATTATTTAAATATTATGAACAATACCAGCCTTTTTCTGTTTCATAGACCTAGAGAAAGCGTTTGATAGAATCCAATTAAAAGATGTGATACACCTACTATATGACAAAAATTTACCACTGGATATCATAAAACTGATAGGAAACATATAGGTATGTAAGAAATAAAATAGAAATGAAAGTCAATGGAATAATAACAGAACCCATAGAAACAAACATATGGATCAGGCAAGGAGATTCACTAAGCCCTCTACTGTTTAACATAATCTTGGGTGCAATAATAAAACAAGTGAAGAAAAAACGAGGGTACAAAATGGGCAATAGATGAAAATACTCTGTTACGCTGATGACACCATGTTAGTAGCAGAGTGCGAAGACGACCTACAAAGATTATTGCACGAGTTCAACATTAACGCAAAAGAAATGAATATGAAAATATCAGCCCAAAAAACAAAAAGCTTAGTAATTGCCAAAGAACCAATAAGATGCAAATTGGAGTTAGACAATCAAATTATACAACAAGTAATGACTTTCAAATATGTGGGAATTAATCTATTAGCCGATAACAATATCGAAGAAGAGGTAAAAGACCAAATAATTAAAGCCAATAGAACAGCCGGATGCCTAAACGACACAATTTTGAAAAAGAAACACCTAAGATTGGACATAAAGGCCCGAATATATAAGTCAGTTATTAGGCCAGTTATGACTTACACTGCCGAAACAAGACGAGATACAAGCAAAACACGAAGACATCTGGAAACCAACGGAATGAAGATCTTAAGAAGGATTGCTGGAAAAGTACCACAGGATGGGGTAAGAAGTGAGGAAATCAGACGCATATGTGGGGTAGACAATATAAATACCTGGGTAAAGAACAGAAAACAAGAGTGGAATGAGCACATAAGCAGGATGTCTGAATCAAGGATAGTAAGAAAAGCCAGGTACAAGTCACCGTTAGGCAGGAGAAGTATAGGACGCCCAAGGAAAAGATGGAATGACAACTTAGGGGCAGAATGAAAGGCACCGTTGAAGAAAACCAGGCAGTACTGCTTATATAAAAGAAGAAGAAGAAGATGGTGAACAATTATATGATTTAAAAACTGGTAAACAAAAATATAGTTTAGTCTTAAAAGTTTATTTAGAATTTTGAACGAAAACTTTTCGTTTATAAATTCGCAAAGTCTGTTCGTTTGTGCGTCGCCGCTTCTGAAATACTTAGGGCCGATTTACTGATGAATTCTCATGTAATTTTGTCTCTTGAATCGAAATCTGAAAACGGCATTTCGATATATCTAACCATCTTCGATATAACCGAACTCAAAATTAATAATATGACGTTGTTCTGAAGCTATTTCCTTGTGGCATTTTTTTGAATAATTATTTATATGGGAATATAAATTTATTCGAGAATTTTACTGTCGTTGCATTTGGTTGTCATTTTAAAGACGGATCACATGCTATAAATTTTTTTGTTACGGATATTCTTGAGTTGGGATTGATTTCATATAATCGAATGAACTATCTTTCAGTAAGTCGTCCCAGGACCGCAACTCATAAATATTGGCAATATCATTTTAAAGTCTTCTACTTTAAAATGAATAATATATGTATGAATTACCAATATAATTGAGTCAGATTAAATAAATTTTTAGAAGAATTTTTTACTTAGCATTTTTGTTTATTTTAGTAATATTTTGTATTTTGACAACGGCACCCGATTTGGGCGTCGAATCGTTAATAAAATTATTTTTTTATTTTAATTGTGGCTTATTTCCCATATAAATAATTAATCAAAAATATGACGTCACAATCCTTTTTCAAATATTTTTTTTCTGCCGACACAACTAAACGTCAACTCAAATCGTTGCTAGTAGGCCAGATTTAATCTGAATTTGTGAAGCAAAGCATAGGTTATTTAAATTTGAGTTTAACACTTCGTCAATGTCAAACTAAATTTTAAATTAGATATTAATAAAATATAAATGATATTTGATAGTGAATATAATTATTATATAATGTAAATAAGATGTTTAAAAATACAATTTGAGCATATTTCGAAAGCAATAATTTATTAACAACTTTAAAAAGGTTTGTACGAGTATACGGCCTCCCCTTTAACGGGAGTACCTGATAATAAATGGCTTCCATTTCCATATATTATTGACAATTCAAAACACTACTATCCTTCATCAGGACTTACGTTTTTCGTCAAATTAAAGAAAAATATTGGTTACTTTATTGAGACAATAATTAAAAGCTTCATGTAACTTTATTTATAAGCATATATTTATAATTATGAAAACCATTTTTAATAACAATTTTCTACACTAAAACTTGAAAAGTAAAAGTTGAAGTAAACTGACAAATATTTCTGAACATATCTGAATTAATCATAGACATGCACTGTATCTCTGTCCTTCAGAGCCCACTATGATGACAATAATTTTGGATCACTGGATATTTATGACCATATTATATACAGGGTGTCATTAAAGTTGCCCGTTTTATGGGGAATTTTTTATTTTTAATTTTACGAGAAAAGTTATACTTCATAAAAAGTTCTGCATGGCCTAAAGCCTACGATTCAACCATCAGATATCAAATTGTATCTATATAATACGAGGTATGAAAAAAATATGAATATCGCTAAAGAATAAAGTATCTCTATTTATTTCACATTATTGAAAATTGTTATTATGAAATGTTGTTTGGAATAAAAAATTATGTTTTGATAATATGCGATTACATCCATCTAATGGAAAAAAATATTTGAAGATATTTCTCAAATTGTGGATACCAACATCATTTTCATTTACAACACTTGTATTTTTAATTTGACCAAGAAAAGTTATTCTTCATAAAAAGCTCTTCATGAGGCCATTAAAACCAGAGTGGCCTAACTGATATTTACATTATTTTACATAATCAAAGAAAATGATCAGAAGCTATCAATGTCCGATTGTTTTAGTAATTGTGTGTTGATCAATAGTGATTCTTGGTCAACATACAATGACTAAAACAATCAGACTGTGTTTGCTTTTGATCATTTTCTTTGATTATGTAAAGTAATGTAAATATCAGTTAGGCTGATCTGGCTCTATGGCTTCAAATTAGAATGATGTAATTGCACATTAAAATATAGTTTTTAATTCAAAACAACTTTTTATCATAGCAATTTTTCATATTATGAATTGGAATACGTAAATAATCAAAGTTTTCGTTATGATAATGCTCGCATTTTCAGCTTGTTTCTTCTCCAATCGATAAGGCAGTAACTATAATAATTTACTACATCACCCAATAATTAAAATTTAAGGCGATTCATACTCATGAGGATGTCTGCCTGATAATTATTATGTTGTGGTATATTATTTTACTTCAAATACATAATTTTTTGCCAAAGAATATATATTGAATTTTTTTAACGGACTGTACATAATGTTTTTTATTTACCTTTGCTGCTCAAGTTATGCATGTTTATAGAGTATCCCTACTCTTGTTGAATTATTCAAACCTAAAATAGTTGTTTAGGCATCTTTACTCTTCTTCTTTCCTCTTAAATTAGTTGAAACACTAATTGTCTCTGATATTTGAAAATAGGCCCCACTAAACTTTACTAAAAAGTTCCGTGCTCTTAATAAAAGCCAATAATTGTTTTAGAGGAAGTTTAAGGATTTCTGTTAGTGCAGTACATATTTTATTAATATTTATTATGTATCTGATTGGAATAGATGATAAAGATTTGACAGTTTTACAATATCCATATTGAAATCAAGTAACTTCTATTCTGGTAGACGGCAAATAAACAGACAAAATTTTCTTTCAAAGAGATGTAAGACAAGGTTGTGTATTATCCCCAACTTTGTTTAACGTGTACTCAGAAATAATATTCAACGAAGCCTTAGAAACGCAATGTGGAATCCGAATTGGGCGGGAAACTATTAACAACATCAGATATGCAGATGACACAGCAATCATGGCTGAAAGTATCAAAGATCTTAAACTCCTTATAGATCGAGTCATTAGAGAATGCTCCGATAACGAACTTGACTAAAGTTACTTGTGGTTAGTAAACAAAACTTTGGGTCTATACAAATAATTGTCAACAATGAGTCTATTACACAAGTTAACCATTTTAAATACCTAGGATGTTCGATATACGAGACACTAAATCCCGATAGAAAAATAAAAACTCGTATAGAGTTTTATAAATGCAAGGGAAGCATTTGTGAAACTTAGGTCTACCTATACTATGCAATTCTCATCTGAACTTACAACTAAGAATCACTGAAACTGAAACTATCAACTAAAATGTTATGTGTATCCTGTAGGTATTACTATATACATAGATGTGAAGCCTGGATCATGAAGGTTAATACGATGAACAAATTAGAAGCCTTCGAGATGTGGTCATATCATAGAGTGATTAAAAATCTCATGCGTTCAACGCACTTCAAACATAGAAGTCTTAAACAGAATAGATGAAGGTGAAGGTGACTTAACAAAGATGATAAATCTTATAAATCTGTGCATATAATGAGAGGAAGCAGATACTGGATACTGCAGTTAATACTCAATGGAAAGATCGGGAGATAAAGAGGAATTGGTAGGAATAAATGTTAATGGCTCCTAACCCTTCGTCATTGGACTGGCTTATCAGCAAATGAATCGTTAGCCAAGCCGCACACCAAAGAAACATGAAACGAAAAACATGAAACATGAAACGAAAAACATGTTTCATGAAAAGAAAACACTGCTAAACAAATCTCAAAGTCCGCCTACCAATGAAACGAGTGTGATTCATGCTCATGACACATTTTTATTTTCGGAGAGTTTCATAAATGGCCGGACATATATTTGTTTAACAGTGGTTTATTTCCATGAATCGTTTCTTTGATGTGCGGCCTGCCTAAAATGCCGATGAACGTATCGTCCAATTGTCATGGAAGCTACCGACGACTAAAATTTGGGTAGGGTACCCAAAGAAGAAGATAACTTTTTCCATAATTTTAAAATGATCTTTTTTTGAGAACTCGAAGCGAAAATCGAAGTGTCAAATTTTAGTCAGTTATTAATTGTAATTTTTATTACAATAAATAAATAACTGTGGCTTGATTCCGTATAAACATATTATATAACATTTATATTTTTCATGTGATAAATTCCTGTGACTGGCCTAGCAGGGTGGTATATTGAAAGTGAATAAGCAGTGTCCACCCGTCCGCCTAGCAGCTTTGTGAACTGTAGCAAGGAAAGTTGTAGTTATGATATCTGTAGGTTGGTCGGCTTTGTTTGGGTTAAGTTTTTATGTGACAGTGATGACATAAACTATCTTATGGAAATGGTCCATTCAATAAAAAAAATATGTTATTCAATTAAATACGATGTTGCTTAATGCATGCACATATAATATAAACAAACAAGAAACTGCATATGGGACCTAATAATTGATTGATAAATATTGTAATACCATAAACTCCTTAAATTTAGTCCTTTAATGAGTAAACGTAGATATCATTGAGGTATCAAGCAAGAAAAGATTGGGGGCAAGAGCAAAATTAGGAGACAAGGATTTTTTGGTTGCAAAACATAAAAAAATGGTTCGCTTGTAGTTCTTTTGAACTTTATAGTTCAATACAGTTCCTCGGGACTTGTAAGCTCCAAAAAAAGAAAAAAGTTTCCACAGTTACTAGACTATATTATATTATATGTTTTAATTGATGTGTATCTTTTAATTTGATAATTTCACTCCTACTTGATATACATTTATTTTATCGTCAATCGACACTAAAATCATTCATTATTGTACTCATTTGCCCTCATTTGCGGCAGTAAGTAACACTTTATTGTACTGAAAGAATAATTGTACTTTAGCTGCCGCGATTAATCGAGATTGAATATAAGTGGTCGATGGCAGTGATCGATTAATTATTTGAGTTAACTTCCAATTTATTTACTTTAATTATTGAAGTTATATTTCTTTAGGCGCGATTGGAGGTGATTATTTATTATTAATCTGCGCTCATGCGCACACCGACAGTATGGTATTAGTCATTATACGGGCTCTGATTGGGTGTTGAAATGATCTGTCAACAATAATTGTTCAATATGGAGGTAAACAAATGTAGTATAATATATTAGTTTTATTGTTGTGAGGACAGAAACAAAAAAGTTTATAATTGTAGTGACTTTTTAAATAGTTTTTAAAAGCAACAGGTACGTAATAATAATTGTAAATATTTCAGTATCGCAATAAAAAATTACATAACCTATTTGGAAAATGTAAAATAAACCTACCTAGTATGTATGTAAAATAAACCTACCTAACCAATAAAATTTCTAAAAATATTCATCTAATATTGTTTTCTTGCTCTGTTTTGTTGTGTTGTAATATTTGAATTCCGTAGACATCAAACTAATGTGGTTAAATTCGGAACTGTCAAGTTGTTCAGTTGCTGTATCTTCCAGTAAGATGCATATGTCCCCCGTAGCCGATATCTTAGGCAGGCCGCACATCAAAGAAACGTGAAACGTAAATAACGTTTCATGGAAATAAAACACTGCTAAACAAATAGACGTCCGGCTATTTATGAAACTCTCCGAAAATAAAAATGTTTTATGAGCATGAATCACACTCGTTTCATTTGTAGGCGGACTTCAAGATTTGTTTACCTGTGTTTTATTTTCATGAAACGTGTTTTACGTTTCATGTTTCATGTTTTACGTTTCATGTTCCTTTGGTGTGTGGCTTGCCTAAAGGTGCTGGAATTTAAACACAATGTACGTGGGTTCAATCCCCAATACAAACTTTAATTTTTTTATACATTTTATTATTGTAATTATATTATTATATATTTTTTTACGAAAATACGTATTCAATTAAAATTGTTCCAACAATTATTGTTCAGAAATCATTTGTGGCATTTTTCAATGTGTTTGTGTGTGTTTTATTCTGTTATAAGTATAACTTCTTACGTGCGTTCAAAGTACACACACATTTTTTTAAAAATATTGTACAAAATTTACATTGTTAATTAAATTTATGTCAAAAAGTGAAATTCTGTAGTTTTTTGTAATTATATTCATGTAAAATCAATCAAAACCTTTACCGATTTAGTAATTATTCAATATTGATAACTATCGATTAAAAATCGAAAGCAGCCATCAAGCAAAAGTCATCTGTCATCACTGTCATGAAATTTTTATTACGTCTAGAATACGAAAAATTCTTAAATTGTAAATGGTAAGTACATAAGTGTTTAAACCAATATCAAATTGTTGGCGATAAAATTTTGTATGCACCACGCCAATAAATACTCTTTATCAAACTCGTCTCTTATTCGCCTCGCTCGCTCGGCTCATAATATCAGACTCGTTCGATAAAGAGTAACTTTACTGACTTGGTACAAAGATAACTACTATCTAACGGTAACACAATGAACAACTTTTGTTTTAAGTACTTCTTCAAATTATTAGTTAGTCACTGGAGATGTTTCGGCAGACTGCTTTTCTCAAGTTGGTTATTCAGAATTATATCTGGCTATTATATCTGAATTATTAAGGCCTTTTTTGAATATAAAGACTTTTGACTGTTCATTAAAAGAATGATTATGAGCTAGAAAGTGAACCGCATATGTAAACTTTGTTTTTCTATTATTTAAAGCCCTTTTGTGTTCTGCTATACGTTTGTCAAAGGCTCTGCCAGTTTGACCGATGTAAGTTTTTGTACAGTCACCACATGTCTGTTTGTATACATCACTCTCTAATTAATTTTTCTTTTGGCTCTTACTCTTCTTAATTTATTTGCTTAAGTTGTTGTATGTTTTGAAAGCTGGGGTTATATTTTTTATGTGTTTCTCTATTTTTATCATTCTGTTGTTTTATATCTTGCCTGTATATTATGTAATACGACAAAAGGTAGTGCGTTTTTTCCTGTGGTGTTGGGAAGAATAATTTCAGGGATATCTGATGCTGTTTTTGATTTAAAATGTTGTTGATTGTTTGTTCGTTATACGCAATGTTTACTGCTATTTGCATTATAATATTCTATTCTATTTCGAAGTTATTTTTTGACAAGGATTTATATCAATTTGGGTAGCATGTTATGGTAGGCTGCTAATTTATGTTGTGTAGGATGAGATGATGAATTGTGTATAGTTGTGTCAGTATGGGTAGATTTATGATATACGGAGAACTCATGTTTGTGTTTATATAAAATCGAGATATAGAGCGGCTCAATAGACTTTATCTAATTCAACATTATATCTATCTACAAGACCAAAGTAGTTTATTTGTGAATGATTCGGTGTATAAAATTAAAAATATTGAATATTTCTCAGTCTACCTGTACAAATGGGAAATATAAATTTAATAAAAATGTATTCAATGAAATGAAATGTGATAAATTGGAAGTTATTAAACAGATGCAACAATATACGTACACAAAAAACTTTGAACAATACCTTAAGAAGTGAAATCTCAATTAATAAATAAGATACAGGTTAGTAATTTTTCTCTGTGCATTAAGGACTACAAAATATGTCATGTCGCCTGCATGTCTAGCACCTAGAACATAATATTTAATATATATTCATATGTTTAAGAATAAAAATATTCTTACAGTTGCTCGAATTTGCCGTTTTTTAATTTAAGAAGACCACCTGCAAGATTTTATCGTTTTCAAGAAATGGGCTTGTGCTGACATTCCGTTTGAAATATTTGGGGCTGATAAAATCAGGTGCAACTTTTTTCGCATACAAAAGCAACTACAGTGTTGTGTTCTAATAATATTCGTCCTATTTCTTATAAATAGGTATCAGGATCTGTTCAGGGTCTCCTAGATTATATAGTATAAATCAGTATACTATAGTAAAAGCAAGTCTAATGTATAAACTCTGAAGTGTATCCAAAGTTTTGAGCAATGTTTGCTGACTTGTATACAACACACGCGTAGTCCAGTTTTGATCTAGTATATAAACTATCGGTTTACAACGTTCTCCGTCTTCCGATACCCATTCGCCATTTTTCCTCTCTGTCCGCACATTGATCTACTTGAAAACCGATTTCATCTTTGGCTTTGTTTATTCCTGCCTGCCAACTTTTCCTCGGTCTACCTCTTCTTCTTCTATCTTGCGCTTTCCAGTTTTGTCCTTGTTTTAGGATTCTGCCCTGGTGCATTTTTTGTACGTGACCAAACCATCTTAGTTGTATTTCGCTGATTTCGTCATTTATTGTATGTGTTCCCTTCATTATTTCTCGTATTCGTTCATTGGTGAAGTGTTCACTTCTTGATCTTCTTAGAGCTCTTCTCCAAAAACCCATTTCGATGACATCTAATATTTGTTTTGATTTTTGCTTCATAGGCCATACTTCGCAGCTGTATTTTACAATGCCTTTTACTGCGGCGTTATAGATCTTTGTCTTGTTTTGATTGTTTCTCTGGTTCTCTAGAGTACTGAGTTTAGAAGCGTAATAATTGCCTTCCTGCTCTGAATATCTCGTTCTTTAATGGCTCCGTCTAATGTTCCATCATTCGTGATTTTCATACCCAGGTATTTGTATTCGTTACATTTACTGATGGTTTCTTCTCCGTCTAGGATCAAGTCCTGCTGCGTCCCATCGATTTTCATATATTTGGTTTGATCTAATTAAAGCTCTATAAAAATTGATTAATTGGAACATCTGCTTCCCAATTTTTGTGTGACAGATTTCATAGCGTTAGTTCAGCTTGGCATTTAGTTGTAGCTATTATTGATAAATATTAAAATTTTAAGTGGTTGTCATGTTTAATTATTAATTAACAATTCTATAGTTATTAATCTATTACGTTATCAACGTTATGTTGTGTAAATTATTTGGGTTAAGTTAATATTAAGTTTATTTACTTTGTATAATAAATAATAAAATGTTTGCTTTAAAAAAATTATTTGCCTATTGTAGGCGTCTTTTTCTTCGATTCTTGTTGCCTATAATAAATCAAAGCTGTGATCATTACCTCTGGTGATTTTTAAATTCAAGTTAAGTGACTTTTATAAAAAGAATAAATGCTATTTTTTTATTTAATCCTCTTTGGTCATCATCATAATTCTCTTTGCCTTATCCCTATGCGGAGTCGGCTTCTCTAATTGCATTTCTCCACACAATTCTATCTTGGGTCATATCAATGTTAATCCCCTTTACCAACATGTCCTGCCTTATCGTCGCCCCCAGGTCTTCTTTGGTCTTCCTCTTCTACTCCTTCCAGGAATCTGCACTTCAGCTATTCTTCGTATTGGGTGATTAACGTCTTGACGTTGAACATGACCAAACCATCTTAACTTATGCTCTCTCATTTTGGCATCAATTGGTGCCACACCTAGACTTCCCCTAATCTACTCATTTCTAATTTTATCCTTCTTTGTCACTCCAGTCATCCATCTAAGCATTCTCATTTCCGCCACATGCATTCGTTGCTCCTCTTTTTTTTCACTGTCCAACATTCAGTTCCGTACATCACAGCCGGTCTTATGGCTGTTTTATAGAATTTTCCCTTCAGCTTTATTGGAATTTTTCTGTCATACAACACACCACTCGCTTCTTTCCACTTCATCCATCCAGCCCTAATTCTACTGCATGCATCTTCATCTATTTCTCCATTACTCTGTAAAACCGATCCCAGGTACTTAAAACTATTGCTTTTCACAATCATTTCACCATCCAAAGATACCATTTTATTTGTAGTAGCTCCATCTTTAAATGAACATTCCAAATACTCTGTTTTTGTCCTACTAAGTTTTAATCCTTTTTCCTCCAGAGCTTGCCTCCACTGTTCCAGTTTTTGTTCTAAGTCTCTGTCACTATTTCCTACTAAAACGACATCATCAGCATACATTAAGCACCATGGAATGTTACCCTGTAGTTTCGCTGTTCTCTGGTCCAAAATTAATGAGAATAAATACGGACTAAGCACAGAGCCTTGGTGCAATCCTACTTTCACATAAAATTTATCAGTCTCTCCCACACCTGTCCTAACACTAGTCGTTACTGCCTCGTACATATCACTCACAATCTTTACATATTCACCAGGGACTCCTTTCTTATTGAGTGCCCACCACAGAATCTCTCGAGGAACTCAATCATATGCTTTCTCAAGATCAATGAATAGCATATGAGCGTTCGTTTCTTTACTCCTGTATTTTCCATCAACTGCCTTATAATGAAAATTGCATCTGTTGTTGATCTGCCCTGCATAAAGTCAATGATTCTCGGATATTTCGGTCTCTTCACGTATCCGTCTATCAATTACTCTTTCCCATATTTTCATGGTGTGGCTAAGCAGTTTTATAGCCCTGTAGTTTGTACATTGTTGTGTATCTCCCTTGTTTTTGTAAACAGGTACCAGTATACTTCTTCTCCATTCGTATGGCATTTGTCCAACTTCCATAATTCTATTAAATAGGCCTGCTAGCCACCTTGTTCCTCTCTCCCAATCCTCTCCATACTTCCCCAGGAATATCATCTGGTCCTACCGCTTTTCCTTTCTATATTTTTTGAAGCGCTTGAGCCACTTCCTCGTTTGTTATTTTGGTGACCATTGCTGCTACTATCTCCGTTGATTCTACAGGCTGTCTGTCAAATTCTTCATTTAACAAGCTGTCAAAGTTCTTTCTCCATCTTTTTTTGACATCCCTTTCGTGAACTAGTGTTTTATTATTCTCATCTCGGATACATCTAATCTGATTAAAATCTGTTGCTTTTTTTGCTCTCTGTTTGGCTATTTTATATATCTTCGTTCCGCCTTCCCTGGTATCATGTTGATCGTATAGGTTTGAATACACTTCTGCTTTGGCTTTTGCCACTGCCACTTTTATTCCTTTTTCGCCACCATATAGTTTTGAAGATCTGTGTCCAGGTTTCTTGCCACTTTTTATATAATTTTCTCTTCTCTTTTATTTTTCCTTGTACTTCGTTTGACCACCACCAAGTCTCTTTATCCTCAAACTTTTTTCCTGACGTTTTCCCAAGTATTTCAATACTAGTCTCTCTAATACTACTGGCCATTTTTCTCCAAATTGTATTAGGGTTTCCTTTCATGTTCCAACATATTTTTTCTACTATTCTTCTCCTGAATAGACCTTCTTTCTCATCTTTTAGCATCCACCACTTGATTTTTTGTGGTCCTCTCCGATATTTTTGTTTAGTTTCGCTTTTTACTTCCATGTCCAGAACAAGCAGCTAATGTTGTTGGCTTACTGTCTCACTAAATATTTCCTTGCAGTCCTTGCATTGACGTATGTCTTCTTCCCTTATCATGAAGTAGTCTATTTGGGATTGATGTTGTCCACTTTTGTAGGTAATAAGTTGAGTTTCTCTCTTTTTAAAGAATGTGTTAACAATCGCCATATCCAATGCTGTTGTTAATTCAAGCATGTCATCTCCAGCTTCATTTCTAGTTCCAAAGCCTAATCCCCCATGTATTGCTTCGTATCCTGCCTTGGCTTGGCCCACATGTGCATTGAAATCACCTCCTATTATAACTTTCTCCTCTGACGAAATATCACTCAGGACGTCTCCTAATTGGTCATAGAAATCTCTTCTTTCATTCTCACCCAGACTTGTTTGAGAAGCATACACACAAACACAACATTCAATACCTCTTTATCAATTACAAATTTCACTGACATCATTCTATCACTCGTTCTTACAACTTCCACTACGGTATCTTTCATTTTACTATCAGTAATTATACCAACTCCATTTCAAGTGTTACTAGTCCCTGCATACCACAATTTGTAAGCCCCACCTAGTTCTTTCGCCCTTTGACCTTTCCACTTAGTTTCTTGAATGCAAGCAATTTGAACTCCCCTTCGTTTAAGCGCATCCACTAACTCCAGACTCTTAAAGACTACCAAGATTCCACGATCCTATCCTGATTTTTCTAACCTGCAATGGTGTTTTCCCTGAAATAGTCCTCACCCGGAGATCCGAACGGAGGCTCATTTTACTTCCGGTATATTTTAGCTCAGGAGATGCTATCATTTCAGTATAGGTTTTTATATCTTTGGAGAAGGCCTTTTCATTTTTATGGCCTGAAAAGATTTTGGTTGGATATTTGATGCCTGAATGCCTTTTCTATCAGCACCATACCCTGCCCTGCACGTTTAGCCAATACACCACCAGTGCAACCAAAGTGCAATATTACCCCACACCCGCCTGCATTTTTCTGTGTAGGCCAGGATCCCTACTGTAAGGACTGCCCTATAAGCCAATGTATTGTTGCCCTTATCCCGCCACTAGGAGGTACATACTTTATTCGGGATACTGATTTATTTAATCCTCTTTGGTGATTCACATTAAACATTTTTGTTACTCATCGTTAGTGACATATTTTTTATACTTTGAAATAAATATCTACCGCTAATATTTTTCTTCTGACTAATAATTTACGCACCAATATCCGTTAAAAGACAAAGATAAACTTATGATAAGGTTGAAATATAAAATATGTCAATACAGAATTATAGTTTCATGGTTTCCAGAACATGGCCAACTTATTGTTATTGACCCGTTTGTCTATAAACACACCCAACCAAGCCGCAAAATTTGCATACGTTTATCTATAACCCACACAATATAATATTTGCAAACAAATTTCAGACATTTCACAGATACGATAATCCAGGTGCATATTTATTCTTATTTCGTAATGAATATTTCAAAAAGTAGACTAATCTAAAACGACTGAGGATTTTAACAAAAGAATCTGATGCGCAGTTTTTGATTCTTACCGATTATATTCTTTTGAAATAGGTATGAATTTAAATAATAATCCGTTTATTGTGATGTTATTGAACTGTCTGTTATATAACAGTACTGTACAAGAATGGATTCAGTATAATACTATTTGTTTACATATATCGTGATTTCGTAGGTAGAAGACAAACTTTACTGTTATACTGTTGATTGATAAATATAAAGGTTATACTATGAGCTTTACAACTCAATGTTACCCATAACGCTCAAAGCTTTAATTGCATATATGTAAATAGGAATTGAAAAATACGCGAGTTACTTGATATATTTAGTCCAAGTAATGAAGCTTAAAATAGGACAAAACCTCGCAATTTTTACGGAATGGATCGATTTGCATGAAAATTTGAGAATAAGTAGTGGATAGTCCAAGGATCAAAATCTATATGATGCTGAAAGGCGCTTTTACCATGGAGGTGGTTGTCAACCCATTCTGGGGGGTGGAAGTTTTTTATTATATTTTCACCGCAAAATTTAGTAAAAACATTCATTCTAAGCAAAAACGTTTTATAAATTTTTTTGATAAAATTAATAGTTTTCGATTTATTCGCTATCGGAAGTGTTAGTTTTATATCGAAAAAATCAATGTTGTTAATAATTTTTCGGCTAATAACTCCAAAAGTTTTCGTTTTATCAAAACAACTTTACTTAACATAAATGTACCTTGTGAAACAATAAACAAAACCGTTTCTTTTAGTTTTTTTTAAGACCAATAGTAATCGAGCTATACATTATTAAACGTTAGCTCTTCTTCGTCAAATGCTAAATACTGTAGTTTCAAAGTCAAAAGACGGGAAAACTATGCATTTTTCGAGGATAACTTGTTCAAACTAATTTAAAGCATTTTAAAATATCTATCTCCAGAAATAAAAACAAAGTCTTTAGCTCAAAAATTAAGTGACGTATATTGAAAAGAATGTTAGTCCCTACTCTTTTCAGCGAAAAAGTGATCCGAAGCAACCTCCTAATCACCACCCTAATTAAAATTAGTCATTAACCTTATTTGGTCTTCTTTATTTTTATTTTATTAATAGGTTCTAGAGTTTGACCGGCTTAGAATGATTAGTTTTTAAAAAAATGGAGTTAGAAGCAAATAACGAATTTTTGTAGTTTGGAAAAAAATGGCCTTTTCTTCAGAATAGAAAAATGTTTAAATATGAAATTGTAGCTTATTTAATTCTTAAGAAACTGGTTTGAAAAAGTAAAAATTGAGTGAACTATTGATAATTAAAACTTGTAATAAGATGCAAAAACCACCTTTACCAACCCTTTCAAAGTGACCTCTTTTTGCGACTGAGGATTTTAAAAGGAATTAATATTAATAGTCTTATAGACCTTATACAAACCCACAAAATTCTTTTTTGCCAAACTTTCTAAGATAAAAAATAGAAGAGTTACGGTTAAAAAATCAATATATTTTTTTTGAAAAAAAAAAGAAGAAATCTAATTGGAAGCATAATAATGTAAGTTAGCAATGTGTTAGTCGTTGGCCTTATTCACTCTTCTTTATTTATGTATTACTAATATATTCTAGAAGTTTGACTGGTTTAGAAAGATTAGTTTTTAAAAAACTGGAGTTAAAAGCGAATAAAGAATTTTTGTAGTTTGGTAAAAATGTCGATTTCTTCAGAATAGAAAGATTAGCATCAGAGATACGAAAAAATGTTTAAATATGAAATTGTAGGTTATTTAATTCCCAAGAAATTGGTTTGAGAAAATTTTTTCTACGGCAAAAATTGAGTGAATCGTAAATTAGTATATTATTGAAAAACATTTATTTTTTCGATATAAAACTAACACTTTCGATAGCGAATAAATCGAAAACTACTCATTTTGTAAAAAAAATGTATAGAACATTTTTTGCTTAGAATGAATGTTTTTATCAACTTTTGCGGTCAAAATAAAATAAAAAATTTCCACCCTCGGGATAAGGTGGCAACCACCCCCATGGTAAAAGCGCCTTTCGGCATCATATAGATTTTAATCCTTGGACTATCCACTACTTGTTCTCAAATTTTCAAGCAAATCGATCCATTCTGTAAAAATTGCGAGGTGAAAAGCTTCAGTTCCTGGACTAATTAGTATTTACAAAAAATTAAATCTCGTTTTGAACTTTCTTTATTACTGCTTATATAATGTGTTCATCATCATCAAGGTTTTCAATTCTACGTGGATTAATTGCCGTTCTAAGATGAGTTAACAGTATAACATAATAGAGTACATAATAGTATAATAGTATATAATAGTATACTATTATACTAGTAAATTCAGAATAGATAGACTGCTTACAGAACCTATAGATATAGCCAGCGGAATAAGACAGGGAGACTCATTGAGGTGTATGCTGTTCAATTTAATCATGGATGAAACCATCAAAAATGTCAACAAAGGAAGAAGATATAGAATGGGAAACAAAGAAGTAAAAATACTCTGTTATGCAGACGACGCAATATTGATAGCCCAAAATAAAGATAATCTGCAAAAATTAGTCCACAGATTTCATAACAACAAAAGAATTCAATATGGCAATTTCATCTCAGAAAATTGAAGCAATAGTATCAGTAAAGAACCAATCAAATATTAAATAGAAATTGATGGTATCAGTATTGAACAAGCAATGGCAGCAAAATACCTTGGAATTACATTGTCAAGCTACAAAAATCTGTACAAAGAATTGAGAAATCAAGTACAAAAAGCAAATAGACTGGCAGGATGCATTAATAACATATATGGCGAAACCGATATGTTCTTAACACTGAGATGACGTCAACAATTTACAAGGCCAGTATAAGATCAATAACGACATACGCATCAGAATCTAGATCCGATACAGCCACAACACAAAGACTACTGAAAAAGGCATAGCGATGAGAGAACTGAGAAGAATTGGAAATATAATGAGGGATCTAAAGAGAAGTGAAGACATTAGAAGTCAATATAACGTAGAGTGCATAAACTAATGGACCATAAATAGAAAGAAAGAATGGAATAATCACATAATCAGAATGGGGGAGATACGTGTGGTCAAAATAGCAAGAGATAAATCACCAATCGGTAGAAAAAGTATCGGCCGACGGCGCAAAAGATGGAGTGACAACCTTCCATAGAGGTGTCAATCCTCCAATGAACAAGCAGAATCGCTTATAAGGAGGAAGAAGAAGAAGGAGAAGATTAGTTAAAATGTAACTCTTTACTTGGATTTGTTTTTCTATTATTTTCTGGTTTATATTATGTTGTCCATTTTCTTACTGTCTGTCTTATTTATTACTGTAATGTATCTTAAAACACTTTTCTTTCTGAACCAAGATGTGGTTTATTGTCTGTGATCTGTGAGTCACTTATACCAAGATCATGTGGATCATTCCCGCTGTGACAATGATATTGCTATGGGATGCTTTAACCCTTTGAATGCTGATGACGCCTAAAGACGTCATACTGTTACTACTGTCAGGTGCTCATGACAGCATTAGGCGTCATTTGCAGATAAGCACAACATTCGTCGAGAGGTTAGTATTTGTTTGACTTTGGCTAAAACGAGTTGTCTTTCTATTGAATACGTAAATAAAAGAGTTTTTATAACGTCAGTTTAGATTCATATTATAGTTGCGTTCGCGGGTACACTGGACAAATTGTCGCCGACAATTTCTAACCTCACTTAATATAAATAATACCGTTAATAGGTAAAAATACAAGGTATTTTTACTTTTAATTAATATTAATAACTAATTAATAAATTATACTAGGTAAACATACCTTGTGAATTTATCTATTAACGATATTATTTATATCATTTTATAGTGCGCATCCGTTTTGCTGTTAATTTGTCGCCGACTAGTCGTCGACAGGTACCCGCGAACGCACCTTGTATCAGGCTATTCCAGGGCCATCTCGACCAAAACACTACAATGTAAATGCAGCGAAAAATCTAGCAAGCGCCTAATGCAGGGTCAGCATTGCAGGGGTTAAGTTAATTCATTGATACCTATTGGACTAAATATTATTGGGATATGCCGGCGTGTCTGGATAAGAACTTACCCCAACTAATCGGTCTTCTGTGAAGTACTGAAAAGCCCCTCCACGCAAGCTAAAACTAGTGCGAATCTAAATATCATTTTGTACTAAAATAATTAAATATTCTGTACATAGTTGGAAAAATATAATCTGGAAGAAACCATAATCTACAGTTGAGTCCCTGAATCTTTACCCGTGCGTCATCATTTAAAGCATACGAAATAAGTCGATGATAAGTCGGAAATTGAAATTTACTAATCGCAACAGCAAGTGACAGTAAGTGACCTGCTGTTGTGTATAGTAAATTTCAATTTCCGACTTATCATCGACTTATTTCGTATGCTTTAAATGATGACGCACGGGTAAAGATTCGCGGACTCAACTGTAGCCCAGTCATATATTCAACAATAATAGATTCATCGTTACATTCATCGATCCACATAAAACACAGCCTATAGTGGATAATATCTAAATTAAACAAACATTAAACAGTTGAGATCAATTTCCTTAAACAATTTTCTACCTATATGAGTATACCTATTGTCCGTCAGCTATAACTTTCCCATGCGTCACGATTCATTTTCAAACAAATTAAGTTAAAACATAAAGTGAAACGTACGCCGATGTGTGTAGTATATAGTATAGAGTATACAAAATATATATACACATCGACGTTCGTTTCGACTTTACGTTTTGACTTAATTTGTTTGAAAATGAATCGTGACGCATGGGAAAAGTTATAGCGGACGGACTATATTTGAGAATGAAAAATGTCAACAACAAATAAATGAAGCAGTTGCAACCAGCATTCACAGAAGCGCCAATAAAGATATTAATAGTGCCTGGAATGAAATGAAATCGGCAATAATTAACGCTGGGCAAACGTTTGTGGGTAAAAAAGAACTAAGTGCCAAAAATGACTGGATGACACCAGGTATTATAAAACTCATAGAAGAAAAACGAAAATACAAAAAATACAAATAAAGAAAAATAAAAGCAAATGAAGAAACTAGTAGAAACGCAGATCGAGGAAGCTAAAGAACGCTGGATGTAAGAAA
The DNA here is from genome assembly GCF_917563875.1 of Diabrotica virgifera virgifera. NCBI lineage: Eukaryota > Metazoa > Arthropoda > Insecta > Coleoptera > Chrysomelidae > Diabrotica > Diabrotica virgifera. The sequence continues at coordinate 194,199,889 of NC_065449.1, forward strand.
ATTGCAGAGAAATAGAAGAATTTATACAAAACATGACACACATAACCTACATAAGAAACTGAAAAAAATTACAGGTAATACACGGAAGAGAATACCACAAGTTATACGAAACTTCATTGGAGATGTCCAATTATCAGAAAAGGAAAAATATCAAACTTGGGAGCAATACATTAAGGACTTATTTGCAGATAATAGGGAAGAAATAAATGAAACATTACCAGCTACTGAAAATTTAAAAAAAAATTTGACATCAGAGGTGAAACAGACAATTAAAAACTCAAAAAGTGGTAAAGTGCCAGGTCCCGATGAAATTGCTGTAGAAATATTAAAAATCCTGAATAATGAAAATATAGCATTTCTAACTAAATTATTTAATAAAATATACCTGATGAATCTACGTATCTTTCTACCTTTACCCAAGACAAATAATCCTAAATCTTTCGATGAGTACCGATTAATTAGTCTTATGAGTTACACCTTAAAAGTACTACTTAAAGTTATTCAACAGCGTATATAAATATAAAAAATGTGAAGAGCAATTAGACAGCACACAGTTTGGATTTTGAGGTGGAATGGGAAAAAGAGAGGCATTGTGCTCAATGACGGTGCTATTACAAAAATGCAGAGAATATAATAAAAACGTATTCATATGTTACATAGATTTCCAAAAGGCGTTTGACAAAAGAGTTCAACATGGTAAATTAATACATGCATTGAAACACATACAGCTAGATCCCAAGGATATTAATTATATCAAACATCTATACTACAATCAAACACTGGTCGTACGGGTAGAATACAGTGAGACAAACCAAGTGGAAATTCAAAGAGGAGTCAGACAGGGATGCGTGCTGTCGCCACAGTTATTTAATGTGTACTCCCAACTAATATTTCAGGAGGCATTATGGGAAAGAATTGAAGGTGTCACGATTGAAGGGAGCATCATTAATAACATAAGATTTGCAGACGATACCGCAATCATGGCAGAGAATATAGACGATTTACAAATTCTCCTAGATATCATTAACAGAGGAAGCAAAACGGTGGGGCTAAAAATGAATATGAATAAAACCAAATTCATGGTGATCTCAAAAAACCCTATTGACAACATACATCTGACATTGGAGGGTAAACCGATAGAGAGGGTCGAGAAGTATAAATACCTTGGAGCAATTATAAACTCACGATTAGATCAAGCTGAGGAGATAAAGGTCAGAATACAAATAGCTCGAAAAGGATTTATAAAATACAAGTCAATGGTTACAAATAAGAAATTAAGTATGGACATTAGATTGAGGTTCGTCGAATGTTATGTTTGGTCGCAACTACTATATGTGGCAGAAGCTTGGGCCCTAAAAGCCCAATCCGTAACAAAATTAGAGGCATTCGAAATGTGGCTATATAGGCTTATTCTGGAAATTCCTTGGACAGCAAAAGTCTCAAACGAAGAAGTGTTAAGAAGAATTGGACATGGCAGAAAGCTTATGAACACAATTAATATAAGAAAAACATCGTATCTGGGCCACATACTTCGTAACGATAAATACTCTCTGCTACAAGTCATCATGCAAGGAAGAGTAGAGGGGACAAAAGGCTTTGGAAGAAAGAAGAAATATTGGCTGAGAAATATCAGAAATTGGACTAACCTCATTGTTGAACATATATTTCATGTTGCAAAAGACAGAGAAGCTTTTAAAAAAGTGATCGCCAACCTTCGTTAGAAGACGGCACAAGAAGAAGAAGAAGTAGGTACCTTAATGTTACGGACAATGATGTAAATTGGCCATTGACGTTAAAGGCCGAGCATTGTCGTGAATGTCCATTTTCCCCGGTTATCAGCGACAATGCTCGGCCATTTATCACAATAACATTAGCCGTTGTATTAACTATTGGCCAATGTTGTAAAAAATAACCTAAAATTAGAATTTTCATCAATAACCGGTCAATAACGACCGTTATCAAAATCAAATGGCCAATGTTGATAAATAAATAAAATTAGGTATGATATCCTAATATTTTTTATTTAATATAGCTTTAGAAGGCATTTTTTTACAAAGCAACATTCATGGTATAGAGAAACTGGTGCGACATATCTGATGTCAGTACGATAAAAATAAGAGCAGAAGAAGAATCTCTGTACATTCGACCACCAGCTTGAACGACTACACGTTACATAGCGTACGGCAGAACCCAAAGGAAGAAGCGGATATATTTGTAGAAAGGCAAGTTAAGAATCTGTTCAGTACTACCGCTTAAAAATTAAAAAAATAGCGAAGAATAAGAAAGAATATAATCTACAATTAATGATCTAACTGTGTTACGATGTAAGGAGAGTATTCACTAAGAGTAAAAATTAACTAGGAAATATAAATACAAAATAGAAAAGTATATTAGAAAAACCGAATTGAAGTTGAGATGATATTACATACTTAAAGAATTAGAAACAAAATCTTGCAATGATCGATTGTAATCATAATTACGGAAGAATAATATGTATAATGTAGCTAACAAAAAATTTGATTTCTGCGGTTAAACAGACCACTTGTTATTAGTGAACACCAGAACATCAAAATGTATTTCCACTCAACAAATTCTGGGAAATCATTTTTCAAAATACAATAGGTGTTAAACATTACCTGTATCAATTGATAAAACCAATGGAAGTAATGAAGATTATAGTAATTGTATGTTAATGCAGGTATTCCCGGAAAAATCGACAAGAGAATTTTAAACAAGGTTGCAAAGGAGACATTGAACGAAATTTTCAAGGTTACTTCGCAAACAATACATCGACCAAATATTTATATTAGTAGGTAAGTAATAAATTTTTTTTTAATGAAATGCCAAATATTGATATGAAATATCATTGAAGAACAACAATTTACAAAATATAGACAAACAGCAGCCCACTTGCAAATAATTCATAGAACAAAACAGCATGTACTCCATTAAAATGTTACATTTAGGTTGCATTTCTTAGAGGAGTCACTTTTATTTTTTAATGTGTGGGGGGGTTCAGTTCCTTCAGTGTAGGGGGAAGCTTAAGTTCAAGTTTTTGGGGTCGCCACCCTTGTCCCCCAGCCGCCATATTGGAAAAAGTTGTACAAAGGGCTTTCGCGCTGTATATCCTAAACTAGCAATCCTACAGAAAATTTCATTACATATAAAATGTAGCAAATTAAATTTTCTACAATTTTATATCTATTACTTTTTATCGTCAAGTGAACAACAAAAAAGTTATAAACAAAAATATGAGAAAATTTTGTAAGAAGTTTCCTTTTGGAGGTTATAACTTTTTTTCCGTTCATTTCACAATAAAATAACATCATAGGGATTTTGTAGAGGATTTTTCAATGAACAATTTTCATTTTATTTATTATCTAGGTTTTACAGCGCTCCAATCTTGACCAGATTCTCGAATTCTCATAGGAATACAATAAAAAAATATTTTTCTATCCATATAGTCCTGTCGCCAGGGGGGATACAACGGCCTCCTTAATTGAGATGGACTTACCCAAGTTTTTTTTTATGTATTTTGATCCGTAGAACACGAATTTTTTGGGTAACAGTCGATCCGGATGTCGATAAAATTGTTGTAAACAAAGAACTTGAAGAATCACATAACAGTGATTTTTCGCAAAACAAAACATTTTTTGTATTTTTTGGGCCATTCTAAGCAAAAAATGATTTTACAAGTTTTTTCGTAGGATGCATAGTTTTCGACAAAAGCGCGGTTGAACTTTAAAAAAATCGTAAAATTGCAATTTTTGAACACGAATAACTTTTGATTAAAAAATAAAATAGCAATTCTGCTTACTGCATTTGAAAGTTCAAGTCAAATTCTATCGGTTTTGATTATTTCCATTGCTAAAAATTAAGTTTTTATTTGTTAAACAAAGCCATAAACACATAGTGTTTCCCGTGCCCAATGCATGCGTTTTAATGTACTTAATCTACGTAGATATTGTATGTATGCGCGCCTACTCGTTCGATTTCAAATGAGAAATGCATTGAAAACATCATTCAATCACTATGTGTTTATAGCTTTGTTTAACAATAAAAAAATTAGTTTTTAGCAATGAAAGTAATCAAAACCGATAGAAATTGACTTAAACTTTCAAATGCAATAAGCAAAATTGCAATTTATTTTTCAATCAAAATTATTCGGGTTCAAAAATTACAATTTTTCGATTTTTTGAAAGTTCAACCGCGTTTATGTCGAAAACTATGCATCCTACGAAAAAACTTGTAAACTCATTTTTGCTTAGAATGGCCCAAAAAATACAAAAGCATATTTTGTTTTGCGAAAAATCGCTGTTATATGATTCCTCAAGTTCTTTGCTTATAACAAACTTATCGACATCCGGATCGACTGTTACCCAAAAAATTCGTGTTCTACGGGTCAAAATACATAAAAAAAACTTGGGTAAGTCCATCTGAATTAAGGAGGCCGTTGTACCCCCACTGGTGACAGGACTAATATATTAGTCGAGCGGCAGCAATCGTTATGCTGACCGCCAAAATCAAATTTAAGGTGAATGACCAATTTTGGTCTATTTTTATGTTTTCGATGTCGCTGAATCCGAATATGAAGTTTATTTTTATCTAGATTTGGTGGAACATGTTCAAAAATCAAATTTTATACAAAAATGCCGAAAATCAGTTTTGATGATTTTTCAAATTTATGTATCCTTGGTCGCTGTAAATATTTCCTTTTGAAAATTTTACTGTGTCATATTTGAAGTATGTAGATAACAATGGAATTTGTCCAAAATGTTTAAACACATTAAAAAGGGGTTGTTAGTTTTTAAACATTTTGTCATCATATTTCGTTAGTTTCATGTTTACTTAAAAAAGTTGAGTGACAAGTTTTTTAGTTTATAATTTAATTCATGAAGAAGTTTTTGGGAAAATTTTAAGTCAAAATATACAATAGGAAAAAAGTTATGTTACTTCATAGACAACCGGCACACCACAAAAAACGCTTGTATCTCGAAATCCTGACCACGGTGTGGTAAATGGCTGATTTTGATCATACTTTATGATTTTGATATCAAAAATTCGTTTTTTGCTCTTCTTAAGAATTTTGCATTTTGCGGTTGCGTCATTCTTCTTCTGAACCGGCAAACAACTTCTTGGGCCTTCTCTATATATGCTTAGGGTTATATGTTTTATAGTGGGGAGAAAAGTCAAAAACAGATTAATAATAGCATAGGAATGTTAAAATCATAATAAATTGTATGAATAAAAATATGTATATATATAGAAAAGTAAGCCTAACTTTTTTTTATTGTATCCATATTCCCTATGAGCATTCGAGAATCTGGTCAAGTTTGGAGCGCTGTAAACCTATATAAATAAATAAAATTAAACAACTTTATAGTGAAAATTGTTCTGTGAAAAACCCTCTACAAAACTGCTATATTGTTATTTTATTTTAAACTGAACTGAAAAAAAGTTATAACCACCAAAAGCAAACTTGTTAAAAAAAATTTACATATTTTTGTTTATATCTTTTTTGTTGTTGGTCACTTGACGATAAAAGGTAATAGAAACAAAATTGTAGAAAATTTAATTTGCTGCATTTTACGTTTAATTAGATTTTACGTAGGTTTGGTAGTTTACGAGATATAGCGCGAAAGCCCTTTGCACCCCATTTTCAAGATAGTGGCCGGGGGACAAGGGTGGCGACCCCAAAAACTTGAACTTAAGCTTCTACTGATCCCTCTACACATTAAAGAAATACAATTGACTCCTCTAACAAATGCAAGGTATGGCTTAAAAAATGTAACATTTTAATGCTGTTGATATTTTGTAAAAGGCCCATAACACATTTTGATTAAACAAAATAAAAGAATCCGAAGCATTTGAAAATTATGTAAATGTACGACAGATCAATCTTCTCCTATCAGTGCCATCTCCGCGAGATGGTTCGTTATCAAGTATAAATTAATGTAGTATAACTAGTAAAAGTTTGGTATAGTTCTTACACTCTAACTTTTCCCATGAGTCACGATTCATTTTCAAACAAGTAAAATCAAAAAATAAAGTGAAACGTACGTAGATGTGTAGATAGTTGATACGTACTATCAGAGTGTCAGTGGTAATAACTAGGAAATGGCTATTATCCCGTGAACGTAATGTTAAAAAGTTAATTTATCGCCAACCGTCACTAAAGACATCCATTATTGTACTCATTTGCCCTCATTTGCGGCAGTAAAGTAACACTTTATTGATGAAAAAAGACTGAAAGAAGATTTTTTACTTTACCTGTCGCGATTAATCAAATTAACCGATATTGAATGGTCGATGGCAGTATTCGATTATTTATTTGAGTGAACTTAAAAATTTATTTACTTTAATTGTTAAAAATATTGTACAAAATTTACGTTACTGTTAATTAAATTTATGTCAAAAAGTGAAATTCTGTAGTATTTTGTAATTATATTCATATAAAATAAATCAAAATTTTACCGATTTAGTAATTGTTCAATATTGATAACTATCGATTAAAATCGGCATGCAAAAGTCATCTCAGGAATTAATTTTAACAATATGTCAAATTGTTCATTAATTTTTAATGCAACCCAGCAAAAATAAAATTACTGTTATTATATAAAATTATTACTATCCATTTTTTGTATGTTTGCACCATAGGGATTTTCATCGATTTTCATTTGTTTCGAGCTTGTGTCATATGTTGCATAATCTGTGTATAATATTAATATACACGGATTATACGACATATGACAAAAGCCCGAAAAAAATGACGGTGAATGAAAAGTCGTATAAAAAGATTATACAAAATATGACTATTTATTTAGATTTTCTAAGATTAATCAAGGGAAAAGCAACTGGGAAAGGCTACAAACAGTTCATAAACAATGACGTAACTATTAAATTATTTTTAATTTTTGATATTATTTTAAGTATGAAAATTAGTTTAATATTTAAATAAAAATATAATTAAACTGTTTAAAATATATTCATTTCGTTGAAATCATAATAATAGAAGTATAACTACTTACGTGCGTACAAAGTACACACACTCTTTTTTCTTTAGAAGGATGTAATTAAGTAAGTGTTAAGTAAGTGCTAGTGTTTTTTATGATTGCAGATAAAATTTTGTATGCACCACGTCAATAAAAACTCTTTATCGAACTCGTCTGTTACATCGAGTCACTTTACTGACTTGGTACATAAATAACAAACTATTATTAATGTGTTTAATATTTTTTCACTATTGAGGAGATTGATGTGTAATAATTGTATTTACTAATTGTGGTTATATTAATATGCATAGATTGATGTAATAATAATAGCCCGATCAAAGAACAATCTGACCCAAAAAAAAAAATAAAGGAAGGATGAAAATTTGGGAATAGGTAGCTGAAATGGTCTATTATTATATAAGAAAAAGTTTATAATTCTACATCCCCTCCATTTTTGTAAAATACCCCCCTTTCGAAGATGAAAAAAATACATTCAAAATAAGACTGGAATTGGATAAAATGAATAATTCTAAACAACTATTCTTCTAGAGTTTTTTCACCAAGTCAATACTTCTTGAGTTATTTGCGAGTGAATATGTTCATGTTTAACAAAATAAAACATGTTTTTGGACGGTTTTTCGGACATAACTCAAAAAGTAAGTATATTAGCGAAAAAATATTCTTAGCAAAAATATAGCCCATAAAAAATTGAAAAAAATGGTGTATACATAAGCTCTGTAGGCCCAGTTGAAGCAGAGTTGCAGCTAATGAAAAGTAGGTTCTTCTTCATCAAATTCCAAATCGAATATCTCAATGTGAAACAATCCAAAAACGGAGCACTTTTATGGGAAAATTCATTTCAACATTTTTAAAGTGATTAAAAAAGGTTTATTTTTGTTTTCTAAAAAAACTTGGAATATTAAAAGTAAGTGAAATATTCCAAATCGAATATTTCAATGTGAAACAACCCAAAAACGGAGCACTTTTATGGGAAAATTCATTTCAACTTTTTTAAAGTGATTAAAAAATGGTTTATTTTTGTTTTCTAAAAAAACTTGTAATATTAAAAGTAAGTGAAATATTCCAAATCGAATATTTCAATGTGAAACAACCCAAAAACGGACACTTTTATGGGAAAATTCATTTCAACTTTTTTAAAGTGATTAAAAAATGGTTTATTTTTGTTTTCTAAAAAAACTTGTATTATTAAAAGTAAGTGAACTTCGCTCAAAATATTGTTGGTCCATTTTAATTTTTGGTAAAATAATCGCGAAAATCACCTCCTAATTAGCATCACATCTACATTTTGACATTACCACTTTACAAGTTCTTTTTATATGTATTATTTATATGATCTGTAAGTCCCATCGGTTCAAAGTGCTTCGTTTTGAAAAAGCTGTAGTTAAAATGGCTTGAACGAGTAACTAATCACGAGTTTAGGCAAATTTTGAACAGCCATAGCATAACCAATTTTTGTCTAACAAGAAAACAAAAAATCAAAAATATTCAAAAAAGCAAATCGTACATTTTATTACATTTTATTTGAGATTTTTGGTATTCCTAATTGTTTTTAAATTAATTCCATAAACAATTACGATTTTTTTCAAAATTAAAAAAAATGTTTTATTTAAACCCAATTTTTTTCAAAACTGAGCACTTTGGACCAATGAAACTTATAGATAATATAAACAATACATAAGTAAAGTAACTTGTAAAGCAGTAACGATTAATTTTATTTGAGAAGCTAATTAAGGGGTGATTTTCGCCATTTTTTTACCAAAAAATAAAAGGGACCAACAATATTTTGAGCGTAACTCACTTACTTTTAATGTTACACGTTTTTTTAAACAACAAAAATAAACCTTTTTAAACTTTAAAAAAGTTGTAATGAATTTTCTCCGAAAAGTGCTCCGTTTTTGGTTATTTCACATTGAAATATTCGATTTGGAATTTGACTAAGAAGAACCTACATTTCATTAGCTGCAACTCTGCTTCTACTGGGTCTGCAGACCTCACGCATACACCATTTTTTTCAATTTTTTATAAGCTATATTTTTATTAGGAATATTTTTTTTTGCTAAAATACTTACTTTTTGAGTTTTCTCCGAAAAACCGTCCAAAAACACGTTTTTTTTTTTGTTGAAACTGAAACATTCACTCGCAAATAACTCGAAAATATTGACTTCGTAAAAAAACTCTATAGAACAAAAGTTACTTAGAATTAGACATTTTATCCAATTCCGGACTTTTTTTGACCGTATATTTTTTTACCCCGAGAGAAAATTTTTCACCCCGTATTTTCTAATTTTTGTAAAATGGACGGGATATAGAATTGTAAACTTTTTCTTATATAATAATGGACAATTTCAACTACCTATTTCCAAATTTTAATTAATCCTTTATTTTTTTTTTGAGGTTTTCGTAAAATTTTTGCGTTCCCTGATCGGGCTATAAGTGGTAATAATTGGGAAATAAATGCAACTCTTCCTTTATTTAACTGAAATATTTTATTTATTTTTTTATAAATACACTAATCACAAAAAGTATCGCATAACTTTTGAAACAGAAAAAAAGTTTAAAAATAATTTTTAGTTTTTAGCAGAATGGTATAATATCCGTCTATCGTCTTCTTTAGGTGTCTACAAACCCATAAAATTTCAAGTTGAAGCGTGTTTTTGTTGAAAAAAAAAAGAATGTGTGTGTGTACTTTGTACGCACGTCAGAAGTTATACTTCTATTATAATATAATTTCAACGAAATAAATATACCTACTTAACAGTTACAATACAAAAAATTAACAATAATTACCAAAAATGAACCAAAACTTAACAATGCCAAATATTAAAAAAAATATATGAATCGTCCGGGATTTGAACCCGCAATCTCGTAATTTTTTTATCTCTGGTCCAATGCTCTACCAACAAGGCCATCAAGCCGCATGCTACTTACCTTTCAGATATACATAATTATACATCACGGTGACAAGTGAAATATAAAAATAGATGTTTTATTATTTTACGCCCAAGGAAGACAAATCCAAAGACACAAAATTATAATAAAAAACCTTTTAAACCACCTTTTTCAAATTGCGCAAGTTGTATTATTAATATTAATGTTAATAAATGAAATACAAATATTTTGACGTTTCACAATTTGACAATTCACTTTTAACTGCAGTGCCTTAAAAATTTTAAAGCACTAGTGCCTTAAAGTTGCATTTTTAACGCTCCTATGGAGTCCTAAAAATTGCATTTTTAACACGTTTGTAGAAAAATATATTTAAAAACACTAATATATCCTTTCCACATCTTTTCTGGACTGATACATACATAAATTAAATCATTTTGAAGTATAACTTCAAAAATATAATATAAAAACTATTTAAAAAGGCAGTATAACTATTAACTAACCTTTGTTGTTTCTCTTCCCACAAATTTTAAAACGCAACGACCATACATAACCAAACCGTCAACCGTCCTAACCACAGCTGCCCTACAGCTGCCATATTGGATAATTTTTGACATGTAATTTGAACATCCAATCAGAACAAAGTTATAATGCGCATGCGCCGGGATCGTAGGTTTTAACATATAAAAATTCACCCTCATATCGCGCGTAAAGAAGTATAACTTCAAAAAAACAAGAAACACAACGTTGTTAAAGCAGAATATTTATTTTGGATATTTGTGCAAGCAGAAATAGTGCACAGATCAAATACTCGAACACAAATGTCCAAAATAAATATACTGCTTTAACAACGTTTTGTTTCATGTTTTTTTTTTCGGCAAAAATACGCTTCAACTTGAAATGCAATAGGTTTGTAGGCACCTAAAGAAGACGATAGAGGGGTATTATAACATTGTACTAACAATTAAAAATTATTTTTAAACTTTTTTTCTGTTTAAAAAATTATGCGATATTTTTGCGTTTAGTGTATAAAACCAAATAAACTTTATTGATAAATAAATAAAATTTTATTGATTTATAAAACCAAATAAACAATAAATGTAAATAAACCAATTAACGGTCATTGCCATTGAAAATTATAACCGTCAAAATTTATAGGCTATCAAATACATTCTGTATTGTTTATCCTTGTTTAACTTATTGTGATTTATATGGAAAAGCGGCTTAATGTTGAAAGTTTCTGAGTTAAAAAGAGACCTAGTATAAAAACTAATTCGTGAATAATTCCATGCATGGAAAAAGTTCGAGTGAAAGTACTATATGATCCTTATGGGATTTTAGTCTATGTTCTTTGATTTCAGTATATTCATTCATTGTTCATATCGTACTTCATCTAATGCTACCTATATTGTAGACCAGGGGTCACCAATTAGTTTCCCTGAGGGTCCGTTTCGAAAACCTATGACACTTTCGGGGTCAGAATTTATGCTGCCTGTGTCTGACTGTTCTGATTCGGTTTCTTTGTGAATTCTTGTTAAAAAAATCTCCTATAAACAAACCAGAAGGGTGCCGGGCGAAATTTTTGGGCAGAAATTGTTTAATATTTTTTTTAACAAATTCAAAACATCACCTTTTTTGCCAGCGAAAATATGTTTTTAGCATTTTTGGGTCATCTTAAATAAAAAAGATCTGCCATTTTAAAACTTAAGAGTTTTTAAGCATCGCAAATGCATATTTTTAAATGCATATTTTTAAAACCATCAACTTTTCAGAAATATGACACGAGACTTTTTTGTTTATAATTACCCCAGAAACCTAAAAATACATTTTTCGAGGCAAAAAAGTAATTTTGAATTTGCTTAAAAAATTGTTTCACCCGGCACCCTTCTGATTTGTTTAAAGGGGACATTTTTGAACAGGAATCCGCAAAGAAATCGAGTCAGAAACATTTTTCATACAAAAGTGGCCTCACACATGAACTAATATGGAAAGGAAAACTAATAAAGCTGATTGTTTTTTGGTTACTGTATACTTTTCTGTAAATTTTCCTGGTACAATAAATAAAATATAAATTCATTGTGTATTGTTTTGATGTTATTATCAGTATATTTTGAAAACAGCAGTATTGTAAATTGTTACTGAGAATATGTTAGAAATTAGGAATTAATTTATATTTTGAATTCTAATGAAGTTTTTAGACATCTTCAATTTTGTAGAAAGGAAACTGAGGAATTTAAAATAAATAGTCATAGTACAAAATGTTAACCAACATGTTATCTTTTCTACATTAATTTCAATGCAAGGTGTTTGTTGCAAACTTATTAAATCTGAAAATTATTTTAATTAAATGCACATCTGAAAAGTATTCCTACTTAACATATAGCTTACTAACAATTTTATATTACAGCTTACTTAATTTCAAAATTAATGATTAGTAAGTATAACAATAACTAATAATATATAACAATAATAACATCTTTACAAAATGAAATTATCAGAGAGAAAAATGACATTTTTTATGTACAACCTTTTTGAAGTTTAAAGTGAGTTTAGTGCAACTGAGTCTCATTAGGGAGTTGAGATATTCATCTGTTAAGTGAGACCTCTACAGATTTTTAATAAAGTTCATTCTTGATAAAGCGGTTTCGCACACATAAGTTGAGCCAAACATAGTACACAATTTCATGGCAACGTTTTCAAAATTGCCAAACACTAGGTATATTCTGAATTTATTGACGGTCCGCACAAAACCAGCTCACGGTCCGGATGCGGACTGCGGTCCGCTAATTGGTAACCTCTGTTGTAAACAATACAACACGCAACTATCTCTTGATTCAAATTGTATAATATTAATGTTTATGTCCAGTTTATGATATATTCGGTTATGTATCACTTTTAGTATTAACCTTACCACATGGTATTGTGGTATTGTTAAATTTGTCCTTTATTTCAGTACACAAAGACCAAGATACTGGTTCTTAATTCATCTCACATTTGTCCTGCGTTCCTAATTCAAACGTCTCTCACCTCACGCAGTTTACATTTCTTCAGATATATGATCTGATTCAACTGATTTACTTTTCTTTAGGGCGAAACCAGACGCGCCACTCTGCAGCGCTACTCTGTGGATCCACAGTGGCCGAAACAGGCGATTTTCTAGCGCCGCCGACTACGCTGCGAAGTGGATCGTTTGGAAGGGTGCGGCGTTTAATGTAATCGGGTGAGAAAAAACAGCAAGTTTGTTCAAATGATTAAAAACTTGCCAGCTATTTTTTTTTAAGTGTGTTCGTCAAGATCAGTTTTTCTAATGTCAATAGTTTTAAATATTTTATAAAATTTCAACGCTTTTGAAAAAATAGATACCAATAAACTCCATAAATTTTATTAAGAAAAACCAGACAAAAACAGATATATCACAGAATGAAGCACATAAAAAATCAACCAGTACATCTGGTATCCTACAGGCGTAAAATAGTTTGATACAACCTGTCAACTGAGTGAAAGAGGCCCTTAACCCATTAACGCCCAAGTTTTTTCTTATTTAAAAATCTTTACTTTTAGGGTTAATTTGATGAAAATGTTAATAATTTAATCCAAAAAACAAGTTTTTCGGTTTCCTGTCTTTTTTAAAAAAATATATGGTGTTACCATATGGTAACGCTGGGCGCTTAAGGAATTTTTAGGATCGTTGAAACCAAATTTTTTAATTTTTTTTTAAATATTTATTTAAGAATATTTTCATCGTCTGGTGTGGTATCCTATAAAACAATTAGCACACAAACCAACGTTGCATTTTTTACACATTGTTCATCCAGATGTTGTACATCTTTTTTTTTGGACTGAGGTGGAACGCTCTTAGCTGACTAGGGAAGATGTCCCTAGTACTGTTGGACTCGGACAGGAGAGGAGAACACGCCAGGGCACAGAGACCAGAGTATGACCCATGTGTCCCGCGTGCCTCCCATAACCAGCCGCCTACCAACTCAAACCACCCCCTCTTCCGACCCGGAATATCCCTGAACGTGTTCAGTGGATGAACGAAACATGGGGATATTCCGCGCAGTCTAAAAGGGATGTCTGGAGATATCTTACGTGTTAAGAACTATTATGTTAAGCGGCAGGCACATAACAGGAAGTCTGTATCTGAAGTTTGAATAACTGAACCCAAAGCACCTGCCTAAAAGCGGCAAACGCTTGTGGAATAGGTCCTGGCTCAAAAAGTTTCACCAGTTTCATGTTGTACATCTGTCTCCAGCACATCGCCTTCTATTGCTTGATATAACAAATGGTTGAAGCGATCAAAACGAAGATCTGGCAAGTTCTGTCTATGTAGACTAGGTCTTCCTGTATATAAGGGACGACTTCCATATCTTATGAGAAGAACTTGGGCCAATTCTCTCCTAAACGATAACAAGCATATATTTTTTTTATTTTTTTTTATATAAATGCCATGAATTATGGACTGCAACATCCAACAACCATGTTACCAAATTGCTACTCGGTAGGTTGAAACAGCTTGATCCATCCAGTCGGTACCCATCATATTTTGTTGTATTTAGTAATATAGTGAGGCCGACTTACTTGAATGTGGCCTTTTTCTTCATGAGAAAATCTTTTTACTGTGCCCAATGCTGAACCACCACAACTCGTAGATGCTATTGTAACAACAGAGTTATCTTTCCATCGCACCAGTGACACTATCGCTTCTGCTAACAAAAATCCACGACTGAAAAAAAATAAGATTATGACTCCGTAAGCGCCCACCGCAACCATATGGTAACGGCGTACTTTGACTATTCCTACCGAATTCGCTACATTTAATTGTTGATAAAATACAACAATTTATAATAAGTTGGGGTATAATTAATTTAGTTTTACTTTATCGTACTATATACGTAGTATAGTATAATAGATAAAGTTATAGGATCGTGCAAAAAAATTTTTTTCAGATTTCACTTTTTTTCGACGTTTTGAGTCCCCCTGAGTCTAAAAAGCAAATAAAAAAAACATGTCGGAAGTATGTACGTACGTACGTATATCGCCACCGCCCAGCAAAAACTACTGGACCGATTTTGATGAAATTCGGTATGAGTAAGTTTAAGAGAATTTTGTCGAGAAACTAAGCTTTTAAAAAAAACTCTCAAAGGGGGGCCGAAATAGGGGGGTTATTTAGGGCCCATTTTTGCAAATTTTGACCGAAATGAATGAAATTCAACTCAAAGTAAGCTCATCGATAGGTAAATAAAAATACGGAATTTGACATTTCCAAATTCAAAATGGCGGCCAACATGGCCGACCGCCCATCCGACACATTTCCCTATCTATCTAAAAACTTGTTGAAGATAAGTTTAATTTGAAAAAGTCGTTATATAGCCTAAAGATGGGGCTATAAGAAAGATGTTATCGTTTTTCAGAAAAAGTTACGGGTTGCCTATATTTAAGGGGTCAAATTTTGACATAAATTTGAACTAGATTTTCTCAAAAATGGCTCCAAGGAATTTTTTTATTTTTTGATATATTTTTGATATCCTCTGAGTAAATTGAATGACATTAGTCATATATCTTAACTCCCCATAGGAGGGGAGTAATGAATTTTTTATAAAAAAATATTCGAGTGCCCGTAACTTCCTTCTTAATAGAAACTAAAATTTGAAATTTTGCAGACATATATGGTATTTTATTATCTATTATCACAATAAATTTTACCAAAAACATGGCTTCCGGTTGAACCGGAAATGAATAAAAAATCTTAATTTTTTAGATACGCACTGTATATTTTAACATATTTTGAAAGAATGCAAAATTACCTTTCCAATGACATAAAATTTATTGCTGTAGCTCAAAAACTCGAAAAGTTACGGTAAATAGAAATTTTGCTATAATCTTATGTGTGTCCTCTCTCACGCGTTCATAGCAGAGCATTATTGTAAGGCAGTCAATGAGGGTATTTGGCTCCGAATTCCATCCTACTACATTGATGTACTTGATATTTTCACAGCAAGTAGAGAATAGCTCAAGAAACAAAATCTACCCTATATACTATGGCGCTTTTATCTTGAGGCGGTTCCCACTTCTTCAAGGGGGTGGAAAATTTGTTGGTCAAAAAAAGCACGGAAGTGGCTAAAGAACCTATTTCTAAGCAAAAACTGGTCTATATTTTTTTTTGAGAACTCAATACTTTTTGAGTTATGCGTAGTTGAAAATTGGCCATTTTCATTGAAAAATGACACCTTTTCGGACGGATTTTTTGTGAATACCTTAAAAACTATTCATCGAACTAAAAACTCTATATAAAACATTTTTTAGATTATAAATAATAAAGAGATTCGTTCCTTAGTAAATGTTCTATTTATAATACAAAAAGAGATATGGTAGGTGAAAATAGTTTGTTTTTTGGTGCATGCTCAAATTGGTGTATTCAACTTGAAATAACAGAGGAACGGTAGGTTTTAGGTGTATAATGCTACCAACATCTTTTGTAGTGTTTGAAAAGGCCTTTAAAACGAGCACCGTTAAATGTCGGTTACTTACAAACTAAGCGAGATATGGTGCAAAAAATATATGACTAATGTACTTTAAGGAAAAATGAAAAGTATATACATTTAACTCCCCATCCACCATAATTTAAATGCATTGTTTTTCTTCTACAATACCTTTTAATATAGTGTTATTTCTACGTTCAAAAAGTTGAACGGGTTTAAAATGAGTTATGAATAATATAGTGTTATTTCTACTTTCAAAAAGTTGAACGGGTTTAAAACGGGTTTTTGTAAAAAATGTGATCAAATTATAGAATGAATTTTTAAATTTTCTTAAAAATCTTCCTTTTTCTCCATGTAATTCGAAAATAAAAATATTTCACCCCTGAGAAGTGGTGGGAACTTCCCCCATGATAAAAGCGCCATAGTATATAGGATAGACTTTGAATTAGGAGATTGGGCTACTCCCAAAATTTCATTAAAATGCATGCAGTAGGATAGAATTTGGAGATAATATCTTGTTCTTAATCTCGCGCATTGACTGGCGTAATCGAAATAGAATGAAATGCAAATATTGTAATCTATTAATTTCTCAGAAAAATGAACTAATTTGAAATGAAAGTATGACTATAATATTCTATTGATTTATGCAATAATCTACACATCTGTAGTGTGTCCCCGAAATATGGCATCGAACATTTTCTCAAATGCAGGAATTAATGATGCGTAGAACCATAAAATACTTTTAAGTACAGTAGGTGTTTCTAAAATATCAAAATAACGAGTAACTTTGTTATTTTTATAGAATGCCAGTATCTAGTACCATAACGATAATAGATCGGTACGATAAAGTTCTCGGGCGGCCCTTCCGTCCAGCGTTTTTTTTTAAATATTCAAATATATTTTAACTATTTAGAATGGGAAATAAGCCACAATATTATTAAAAAATGATTTTTATTAACGTTTCGACGCCCAAATCGGGTGCCGTTGTCAAAATACAAAATACTATTAATATAAACAAAAATGTTGTTGCTTAGTAAAAAATTCTTCTAATAATTTATTTAATTTGACTCATTTATATCGGCAATTCAGATACATAATATGATACATTTTAAAGTAGAAGACTTTAAAATGATATTGCCAATATTTATGAGTTGCGTTCCTGGGACGACTTTACTGAAAGATAGTTCATTCGATTACATGAAATCAACCCCAACTCAAGAATATCCGTCACAAAAAAAAAAAAAATCATAGCATGTGATCTGTCTTTAAAAAGACAACCACATGCAACGGTGACATTAAAATTCTCGCGTTAGAGATCTCATAGTAAATCACGAGGGAAAACCAGGAAAAACCTCGTGATACTATCCCGACATCGTAAGTATTTGGTCTTACATTTAATTTACTCTCAAAATTAATACCAAATTCTGACTTTACTAAAATTTTGTTTAAATTATAAATAATAGCAATAATACATGGGTATATAAGTAATACTAAAATATAAAATATGTACTAACTCGACTATTGACTTACTAATTGTGGTATTTTCTTTCTATTGACTTCCTCTTTCAGTATGGGTATCCACATCCTACTGCATTCCACCGAGGAATTTGCGACACAATTGGTTTCGTTTAGCATAATTAGAGCCGCTTCTTTGATTTTTCTCTTTTTACTATCTGTTTCTTTCAGTCAGAATTTGGTATTAATTTTGAGAGTAAATTAAATGTAAGACCAAATACTTACGATGTCGGGATAGTATCACGAGGTTTTTCCTGGTTTTCCCTCGTGATTTACTATGAGATGTCTAACGCGAGAATTTTAATGTCACCGTTGCATGTGGTTGTCTTTTTAAAGACAGATCACATGCTATGATTTTTTTTTTTTTTTTTTTTTTTTTTTTTTTTTGTGACGGATATTCTTGAGTTGGGGTTGATTTCATGTAATCGAATGAACTATCTTTCAGTAAAGTCGTCCCAGGAACGCAACTCATAAATATTGGCAATATCATTTTAAAGTCTTCTACTTTAAAATGTATCATATTATGTATCTGAATTGCCGATATAAATGAGTCAAATTAAATAAATTATTAGAAGAATTTTTTACTAAGCAACAACATTTTTGTTTATATTAATAGTATTTTGTATTTTGACAACGGCACCCGATTTGGGCGTCGAAACGTTAATAAAAATCATTTTTTAATAATATTGTGGCTTATTTCCCATTCTAAATAGTTAAAATTGTAAAAATGCCACAAGAAAATAGCTTCAGAACAACATTCAAATATATTTACTAGAAGACTATCAGAAATTGCTAACGCAAAACGGACCTCCATCTTTTTCTATAAATTTAAACCACACTGTCATATGATTATCTCTCGACGGTTGAGAAAAGGCTAAAATACGAATCCGTTACGTTTTATGGGTGCCTGAAATATTCCTAGAAACGATAGTTCTCAAAATATGTGGCTGACTAATTCCATGGGCATACCGCAGAATTTTTAAAAATCATGTGTTTTACGTTACCATATGGTAACGCTGGGCGCTAATGGGTTAAGAAGATGATGACAGTGAATATATCTAAACATGTTAGCTTGCAACTCTGTTCTAACTGATATCTTATATTCCCAGAATGTTTATATTCCCTTCAGAGTTGTGACTGCATAATCTTCATTGATGATGCATAAGGATGCTGAAATAGTTGCTATATGGAGATGGTAGTTCAACTCTGAATCGAATATAAACAAAACCTGCCTTGAACCCTTTTTAATCTTTTTCATTTTACTCAGTTTTTGAGTATTTAGAAACTGTCTTTCGGTCCTTTTCCTAGACGAAGAGAAGGTAAATGCGTGGCCTAAGTGTCCTCTATTTGCTTTCTCCTATTTTCGTCGTCTCTACGTGATTATATATTGTAAAATCCGGAGATATGGGATGCAGCCAGAAAGCAGTTTATTAACGAAAAGTCTTAGATTCAAAATATTGTTTATTATATTTTTATTTAAATTATTCTAATTGTTTAAAAAGTAGTAAACTTTGTATCTGGAGCTTTTCGTTGTTTTCCTCGTAATACGAGAGATGTCGCTGATTTGCGTCTCAAAAGGTGGGTTCATTGCATCGCGATGTTTTGCCTTAAAAGAGGCAGAATGTTTATATTCCCTTCAGAGTTGTGACTGCATAATCTTCACTGATGATGCATAAGGATGCTGAAATAGTTGCTATATGGAGATGGTAGTCCAACTCTGAATCGAATATAAACAAAACCTGCCTTGAACCCTTTTTAATCTGATATTTTATCGTTTTGTTTTCAGCAACAAACAATAAAACTTTTAATGTCCATATAGCCGGTCTGTTTTGCACTTCAATCAAAAACCGTTCCTAATTGAAATTCATTTTAGGTGCTCACCCTATAATCTTTCTTAAAGATCTGGGGCAGCTGCAAAAGTGGTCCGTCTGAATGGCGTTTGCCACTAGTGGACGCCACTAGCAGTGAGGCTCGGCGACTGTGGCTGGCCACAGTCGCTCGTCTGGGGTGCAACGCCCACTTCACATAAGAATCCACGGCCAATCATCGGAAGCTGCTTTGTGGATCCACAGAGTAGCGCTGCAGAGTGGTCCGTCTAATTTGGCCCTTATTTTTTGTAGTGTAATTTCATTCTTTCCCTTTCTATACCCCCTTCCTTTGTTGACGCTCCTTATGATTTTTTCCATGGTCGTATTGAATAGCATAGTGTTTAGTGAATTCCCCTAGACATTTATTTTAACATTTATTTTAATTTTCCGTAGACAATATAGAAATATGTATCTGAAAGGAATTATTCACGAGAAAAATCAATGAAAGAGAGAAACGTCCTAAGAAATAGCGGAAAATTTTTATAGACACCCGAAAAGAAGGTTTATATACGTAGCAACTTGAAACAGGAAAATTTCATACAGGAGTTTATCATTTCAATGTAACGTCTATAGTATAAACAAGCTGAAAATGCGAGCATTATCATAACGAAAACTTTGTTTATTTACGTATTTAAATTTATAATATGGAAAATTGCTAGTATGAAAAGTAGTTTAGAATTAATAATTATGTTTTAATGTGCAATTATATCATTCTAATTTAAATGTTATGAACTATAGTATTTTTACTACAAAAGCGATATTACGTAGGTCAAAATTTTTGACGTAAGAGAACTGTCAAAACATTAGAATGCGACTTTTCATTATTGCCATGTTTATTATAAACATGGCAATAATGAAAAGTCACATTCTAATGTTTTGACAGTTCTCTTACATAAAAAATTTTGACCTACGTAATATCGCTTTTGTAGTAAAAATACTATATAAAGGCAGTTTACTCTTGATCGAAATTCATATTTTTTATATACCTCGTATAAAATTAATAAACTTTTACATATGATGGTTGCATCATAAATCTTAGAACATGAAGAGCTTTTTATGAAGAATAACTTTTCTTCGTCAAATTAAAAATAAAAGAGTTATAAATGAAACTGTTGCTGGTATCCATAATTTGAGAAAACTCTTCAAATATTTTTTTCCATTATTAAGATGTAATTGCACATATCAGACCATAATTGTTTATACCAAACAATATTCTTTCATATACTGTCGGTTCGCTAAACTCAGACACAACTGGTTAGTGATTTTACTGAATAATTTTGCCAATTCGCCAAAAAAAAATAAATACTAATTAGTTAATAATTACTAAATAATTAATCATTTTGTCAATTTTGGCAAAATTCTCAAAAACAAAAAAATTACCTACTAAAATCACTAGCCAGTTGTGTTGAGTTTAGCGAACCGACTATATTTTAATTTCATAGCAAATGGAACAGTCCATTTATCATAAAGGGGAGGCCGCATACTCGTATAAACCTTTTTGAAGCTGTTAATAAATTATTGCTTTTAAAATATACTCAAATTGTATTTTTGAACATCTTATTTATTTTATATAAAAATTAAATTCACTATCAAATGTCATTGATGTTTTATTAATACTTAATTTAAAATTTACTTTAATATTCACTAAAACTCAAATGTAAATAACCTATTATGCTATGCTTAACAAATCGAGATTAAAAAACTAGCCTACTTAATAGCAACGATTTCAGCTGGACGTGTAGTGTGTCGGCATAAAATAATCCCGATTGTGACGTCACATTTTAGATTTTGGGGTCGATTATCTCGAAGACGGTTAGAAGTATCGAAATGCCGTTTTTAGATTTGGATTCAGAAGAAAAAACTACATAAGAATCCATCGATAAATCTGATCTGAGCATTGCAGGAGCGACAACGCAATAACACACAGACTTTTGCGAATTTATAAACGAAATGTTTTCGTTGAAAAGTGATTCATATCGTAAACAAATAGTGGACTCACTGAAGGTTTTCACCTCTGATTTCGTTGAACCTCCATCGATTTTCATGAAAATTAGTGAGTAGTTAGGGGTTACCTCAAGCAATAAAGGTGACATGATGCAAACTTGCGCTTTTACCTTGGGGGTGGAAGCCACCCCTTCTCGGAGGTAAACATGATTTTATCAAAAATAATACCATAAATCGATATAAGGACAAATTCTAAGCAAAATTTGTTATATAAAGTTATTAACATAAATCAATGCTTTTTGAGTTATTCATAATCAAAAATTTCATTTTTTCGTAAAAAATGCATGCTTTAAAGCTGTTTTTCACGTATAACTCAAAAACTATAAGGTTTTACAAAAAAGTTATAATTACCAAAATTGAAGATAATATAAAATTCAATACACTTCTCACCTAAAGACCTAAACTAATAGACAGATTTTAGACCCTCTACTTTTTGACGTACGTTAAACGTAAAACGTTATACTTCTCATGCGCACTGAGTGATAAATAAGGGATAACGTGTTTTACTTAAAATAGTTTTTGAAACCCTTCAGAAAATACGCACACAGATTAACGTTAATTGACATTTGGCAAAGGTAACCTATAAAACGGCAGTTGTGTGCTATAACTTATTTTATTGAATTATTTGCCATATAGGAAGAAAATGTATTAAAGACGTTCACCAAAGACAATTTACTACTTTAGGAACACAAAACATCCATCCTAAGTTTTACAAGACAATTCAATCAGGTGTCAGATTTCTGAAGAATAAATGGTGTAATTTAGAATTATTCTACCAGGGTTGCCAAGCAGATTATATTCAATTATATTATAATATGTTTATTACCTAATAGTTTTTAAGAAAAACAAATTTTGATTACAATTTTATACATCGTTACTATATTTTTTTATTCTAGTTGTCTTTGGTTCAGCTCATATGATTTTTTTTTCGTTTTTTGTGATTTAGATATATGACATTTGACAATCTTATAAATACGTAATCCCTTAATAACGTGGACCTTATTTCTACCTAAATAAGGGGATACCTTATCCGCTAATAAAGTAATACGTTATTTTTCAGTTAATGCGCATGAGCAGAATAGCGTATAACGTTTAACGTTGCTGAAATAAGGGGCTTAAAATCTCTCTAGTATTAAGTCAAAGTGAGTTATGTGTAATTAAATGTAAATTTTTTTCGACGAGTACTCAAATGGGAAAACTATGCAGTTTATAAAATATACCTGTTAACCACTTGTCAAAGCACTTCGGATTGCCTATCAATTGAGCTTCAGAGGAAGTCAATGTCATTGAAATTAAGCAATTTATGATGAAAATAAGAGAAACCTTTCGAATTTTTTAGGAAAAAGTGAAAAATAAAACATACGCCATTTCCACAAAAATTTAAATTCATATTAATCCTTAAAATAATTTCTTTATATTAGCATACGTAATGATTTCAACAATTTTGACCGGTTTAGAATGAACATTTTTGAAAAAAGGTATAATTTAAAAAAATCAGAATTTTTAAAATGATCGTAATTTTCATTTTCTTTTGATAATAACTCCAAAAATACTTAATATACGTAAAAAATGATATATAAAAATATTTTAGTTTTTTTTTTGTGTCAAATATTTTACTTTTTTTATTATTTCGGTAGGGTACAAGATAACCGAGATAGAAACGTTTAAAGCTTAAATTTTGCTCCGAGAACCATCTAACCGGGGTCATTTAACTTTTTATTTAAAAAAAGTGAGGGGTTTAAAAAATTAAATTCAACGTCGTTTAATTTCCCTTGGGGAACTAACTTTCAAACGAGACGTTCGGATACAATTAGCGTTTCTTTGCAAAGACAATGACGTCGACTTTGCAAAGTAACAAGACACTTACTCAACATACACACTGCACATTACACCTGAGTTAGTGATAAGTTATACATTTACGTGGCTAAAGGTTCTAGTTCTAAACCAAGGCCAGAATCAGAAAGAAAGAAAAAAAATTTTCAAACGGTTTTTAAGTGAATCTGAGACCCTAAAAATTAACGAAGTTATTTAAAAAAGAACAATTTTTGGCAAAATTTTGAAAGATAAATTTTGAAACATTTTTGGAGCATAAATTTTAATGCTATCCACTTGTTCGAGGGCTCATTTGATAGATATTTCTAAGTACTTTGCCAAATATTTAATAAGTTTATGTTATAAAATGCATCATTTTCCCGTTATTTAAGCTTGAATATTTAGACTTGGGTACTCGCCGAAAAAAATATACATTCAATTACCTATAACTTACTTATGTTTAACATTAAAAGGTTTTCTTAGTAAGAGGTTTATTACATTTTTTATTGGCTTCAATTTTGGTAATAATAACTTTTTAATAAAAACTTATAGTTTTGAGTTATTCACGAAAATGCGGTTAAAAACATGCATTTTTCTCACGAAAAACTAAAATTTTTGATATTTAATAAAATAACTCAAAAAGTTTTGATTTATTTTAATAACTTTATATAACAAATTTTGCTTAGAATTGGTCCCTCTATCGAACTATGGGATTATTTTTAATAAAATAATTTTCACCCTCGAGAATCGGTGGCACCCACCCCCAGGGTATATCATTATGTCACCTTTGTTCCTTGAGATATCCTCTAACCACTCACCAATTTTCCAGCAAATCGATGGAGGTTCAACGAAATCGGAGGTAATAGCTCATATCCACCTTCAGTTCTGCACTAAAAAGAGTTTACACCAAAACATACAAAAACAATGTAAAACGTCGAAAAGGAAATGCTATTGGGTCAAGTATACCTATTGATCAGCTTACCCAGACATATCTGATCTGACCTTTTGTTTTTCATTGAACTATTTTGATAACGGATTTATCCTACAACAGATATTATTTAAATTGTTTAGGAGAAAAACTTTGAAGGTGAGGTGCACCGAAGGTTAGTATTTATTTGTTATTTGTTCATCTTTATTCATACTTTGTTAACTGTCGTTAAAAATTGAGCTCTGAAATATTAAAAATAGAAGTTCAAACAAACTAAAAATGAATGTTTGTGTACTTTGTACGCACGTAAGAAGTTATACTTCTATTATAATGTAATTTCAACGAAACAAATATACCTACTTAACAGTTACACTACAAAAAATTAACAATAATTACCAAAAATTAACCAAAACTTAACAATACCAAATATTAAAAAAAAAGAAAAAAGTATGAATCGTCCGGGATTTGAACCCGCAATCTCGCGATTTCTCGATCTCTGGTCCAATGCTCTACCAACAAGGTTATCAAGGCGCATGCTACTGACGTTTCAGATATACGTAATTACACATAACGGCGACAAGTGAAATATAAAAATAGATGTTTTATTATTTTACGCCCAAGGAAGACAAATCCAAAGACAAACAATTATAATAAAAAACCTCTTAAACCACCTTTTTCAAATTGCGCAAGTTGTATTATTAATATTAATGTTAATAAATGAAACATAAATATTTTGACGTTTCAAAATTTGACAATTCACTTTTAACTGCAGTGCCTTAACATTTTTAAAGCACTAGTGCCTTAAAGTAGCACTTTAACGCTCCTATGGAGTGCCAAAAATTACATTTTTAACACGTTTGTAGAAAAATATATTTAAGAACACTAATATATCCTTTCCATACCTTTTCTGGACTGATACATACATAAATTAAAACATTTAGTAACTAACTCCATACTGCCTGTGTGCGCATGCGCGCAGATTAATAAAATTTCACCCTCAATGAAATCGCGCCTAAAAAGTATAACTTCAAAAACACAATGCACCAAAATGGAAAATAAAATCGTCTTAAAAAATTTCACAAAATTCGTTATCAACGTAACCGTAGGTATCCAATATGTTTTCCGATAGACCATAACACTAAAAGCACCCGAATAAATCGATATTTAAATACAGTACGTAGAGACTTGCAACTTTTTGCATTGTATTCAGTTGTGTTCAAAATGTTGTCAGGAAAAAAATCTACTATAGAAAAATGGGTGGAAATACATAATTGAATTTTAAAGTGCATCAAATGCTTCCAAAATACATAAACATGTTAAAATAAGCATAGTAAGCGCCAGATTTTGTTACTCGGGGGTTTTTGAAGTCGCTGAACAGTAGTGATGTTGATTATATAGTTACCTTCGAGTATAGGGCTTTTCATCGATTGTCATTTGTTTCGAGCTTCTGTCATATGCTGTATAATCTGTGTATACTATTAATTATACACGGATTATACGAAATATGACAGAAGCTCGGAACAAATGACTGTGAATGAAAAGCCCTATTCGTTACAAATCGTTACTTTTGTATAAAGTAATCATGTACTTAACAAAACCGTAACAAAATAAAAGTAAAAGATGTCTCTACCCAAGTAGCAAAGCTTAAATGGAAGTTCGCCGGAGACACCCTACGGCAGAAGGATGAAAGATGGACTAAGATGATTATACATTGGAGACCGTGGAACCACAAACAAAAAAGGGGAAGGCCACAGATGCAATGGTCGGGTGACCTGAAGAAACACACTGGGTCAAAATGGATACAAATTGCCCAAGATAGAGAGGCATGGAAGAAGGAAGAGGAGGCCTATATCCAAGGATGGATGTTTAGGGCTGATTAGATAGATAGATATAATCATTTACAGTATTCTTTACTTTGATTACTACGATCATTTTGTATTTGATTACCGGTAACCATATCTCCTTCTTCTTCTTTTATATAGGCTGTACTGCCTGTTTTTCTATGTCCTATACTTCTCCTGCCTAACGGTGACTTGTCCCTAGCTATTTTTACTATCCTTGATTCAGACATCCTGCTTATGTGCTCATTCCACTCTTCTTTTCTGTTCTTTACCCAGGTATTTATATTGTCTACCCCACATATGCATCTGATTTTCTCACTTCTTACCCTATCCTGTAGTCCTTTTCCAGCAATCCTTCTTAAGATCTTCATTTCATTCGTTTCCAGATGTCTTCGTGTTTTGCTTGTATCTGGTCTTGTTTCGGCCGTGTAAGTAATAACTGGCATAATAATTGACATATATTCGTGCCTTTGTTTCCAATCTTAGGTGTTTGTTTTTCGAAATTGTGTCGTTTAGGCATCCGGCCGTTCTACTGGCTTTAATTATTTGGTCTTTTACCTCTTCTTCGATATTGTTGTCGGCTGATAAATTCATTCCCAAATATTTGAAAGTCATTACTTGTTGTATAATGTGATTGTCTAACTAGTCCAGAAAGCCACTGCGCATCCGCTAGGAAAAATATTCTAATTCGGATTTTTTGCACAATCTTACCAAAAAGGAAACCTTTGCATGTTGCCAGGACCAAAAATTGGTCAAACATTTTTTAAACGTTTTTTTTTGTTTTTTTCCTAAAATTATTTTTTTTGCATGAAACAACATTTTTTTAGGTTTTTTGGATCATTCCAAACAGAAAAGATATTTAGTGACTTTTCTCTAAAGTTGATAGTTTTTGACATATCAGCGATTAAAAATTGAAAAATTGCGAAATCGGCCATTTTTAACCCTCAAAAGCTATGTGAAAAACTGAAACTGAAAATTTTTGCAATACAATATTCAAAACTCCTTTGTTTTTTAATTTCTAATCAAGCGTGCGCGACACTATTTTCCACCGTTGCATGTGTATGCAGTATGGTGCAAATAAAAGGAATAAATTCGTTATTTCGTAAACCGGCGACTCTAAGGAAAAATCCCGACACAGGTCGATTTTTATTTTTAAGTTATGATATTGTGACATATATGGTGTACTAGTGACGTCATCCATCTGGGCGTGATGACCTAATCAATAATTTTTTTAAATGAGAATAGGGGTCGTGTGCTAGCTCATTTAAAAGGTTCTTCAATTCTCTGTTCAGTAGTATAAACATTTGCATAATTATTTATATAGGGTGTCCAATAATTTAATTTTTTTGTCAATTTGCCAAATGATTTAATTTAATAAAAATTTTTTGGACACCCTGTATAAATAATTATGTACATGTTTATATTACTGAATAGAGAATTGAATAATATTTCAAATGAGGCAGCACACGACCCGTATTCTCATTTAAAAAAATCATCGATTACGTCATCAAGTCCAGATGGATGACGTAACTAGTATACTATATATGCCACAATATCATAACTTAAAAATAAAAACCTGTTCTGGGATTTTTTTCTTAAAGTCACCGGTTTACGAAATAACGAATTTATTCCTTTCATTTGCACCGTACTGTATACACATGCAACGGTGGAAAATAGTGTCGCGCACGCTTGACTGGCAATTAAAAAACAAAGGGGTTTTTGATATTGTATTGCAAAAAACTCTTCGGTATTTCATCAATCGATATTTAAAGAATATCTACCTACCTTGGCAACATTCAAATTTTCAGTTTTTCACAGGGTTAAAAATGGCCGATTTCGCAATTTTTCAATTTTTAATCGCCTATATGTCAAAAACTATCAACTTTAGAGAAAAGTCACTAAAGACCTTTTCTGTTTTAAATGATCCAAAAAATCAAAAAAAAATTGTTCCATGCAAAAAAGTAATTTTAGGAAAAAAACAAAAAAAAAAACGTTTAAAAAATTTGTGACCAACTTTTGGTCCTAACAACATGCAAATTTGTTAAAAGGGGTCCTTTTTGAGTAAGATTGTGCAAAAAATCCGAATTAGAATATTTTTTCTAGCGGATGCGCAGTGGCTTTCTGGACTAAACTCCAATTTGCATCTTATTGGTTCTTTGGCATTTACTAAGCTTTTTGTTTTTTTGGGCTGATATTTTCATATTCATTTCTTTTGCGTTAATGTTGAACTCGTGCAATAATCTTTGTAGGTCGTCTTCGCACTCTGCTACTAACACGGTGTCATCAGCGTAACAGAGTATTTATTTCTCTATTGCCCATTTTGTACCCAATTTTTTCTTCACTTGTTTTATTATTAACCATATCGATAATCGTATTTCGCAGTAGGTGGGTATTTTGTATAAAGTAATTATTTACAGTATTCGTTACTTTGATTAGTATTATTACTTTTGTTACTTTTGTATTTGAGTACCGGTAATCATATCGAGAATCGTATTTCTCAGTAGGTAGATATTTTGTATAAGTAATCATTCACAGTATTCGTTACTTTGATTACTATGATTACTTTTGTTACTTTTGTATTTGAGTGCCGGTAATGATATCTAGAATCGTATTTCTCAGTAGATAGGTATTTTGTATAGGTATTCCGATATAACAACGACCTTCACCTATCTGTTTAAGGAATAAAAATGATTTGATTACTATGAATACTTATGTTACTTTTGTATTTGAGTACCGGTAATCATATCGAGTATCGTATTTCTCAGTAGGTAGGTTTGTATAGGTATTCCGATATAATAACTACCTTCACGAAGTAACGAAGTAATCAGAGTAATCAAAGTAGATACAATAGTCGTTACTCGCTCAAATACGATTGGTATGAAGTAACGAAGTAATCAGAGTAATCAAAGTAATCAAAGTAGACACAATAGTTGTTACTAGCTCTGATACGATTGGTACGAAGTAACGAAGTAATCAGAGTAATCAAAGTAATCAATGTAACGATTTGCCTCTCTGTATAGTAATCGTTACTTTCGGTATTCGTAAGTAACGAGTACTTTGTAACGAATAGTTACTCTTTCAACATCACTACTGAACACGACTACGCGATCAGAACCGACCTCCGGAGCACCTGGTGCCCAGGGTCACTGCTAAAGCACATCATCTGGAGGTTCGAGGATTATCGACACTAAATTGATGAAAACATATTACTTTCAGGTTTTTGAAGTAGCTGAAAATGAATACTGCATCAGAACCGACTCCTGGAGCACTTGTTTCTTAGTGTCACTGCTAAGGCACGTCATCTTCTGGAGCTTCGAGGGATTTTGGCACCAAATTGATACAAACTGATTACACGAGGGGCTTTTAGTGTTACTGAACATAAATACGCTTTTAAAACTGACCCCCGGAGTACCTGGTGCTCCCGTTCATTACTTAGGCACGTTTTGTTCTGGAGTTTCGAAGATGTTCGATGAGTTGAAATAGATTACTAGGCGGTTTTTAGGGTCGCTGCTTGTTATAGCTGCATGCTGTAAGGCGTGTTACATTCTGGCGTTGTATAAGAGTGTTTGTGGGTACCAGGTACACCGGAGGTCGGTTCGGATGGCGTATCCTTGTTCAGCGTCACCAAAAACCCCCCTAGTAATCTGTTTAAATCAATCTAGTGCCGAAACCCCTCGGAACTTCAGATGCCGTGCCTTAGCTGTGAACCTGTCGTGTTCATATTATGTTATTTAAATATTTTTCAAAAATTTTAACGTAGAGTGAAAAATTACATTATTACTGGAGGCCTGAGGTCCCTGAAAACTTCCATAATGTTTATTTTAATAAGTTACAGCGGTGAAAATAAAGGAGAAAATTTAGTGTAATTTTTAATTGCAAATAATTAGGCACTTTAGGCCCTCGATAATAATGTAATCTTTTTGATGCGTTTAAAATTTTCAAGAATACTTATTATTTTTTTCACAAAAGGATTCGAAAAAATGAAGACATTTAAAATACATTGAACATTTTGACAGACGACATTTTGCGCCTTTCCCGTAAACTCCAAAATTTGAAGTTTGAAGAATTACATTGAAAATATGAATAGCTAATAAATAATTAATACTGCGTGCTACTATAGTATGCGGTCTACCGTGGCGTTTATAAACGCATAAATAACAAGAATAAGAATTAATATTTTAAATTTACAAATAATCCTTTGTTATATCTCTATTTACTATTTTAGTTGGGAATAAACCAATTTTGTGGCTTATTCTCGATCAAAATAATAAATGATTGATATGAAAAATATTTTTCTAGTAAACTGCTCGTCAAAAGTTAGGCATATAGAAAATTATGCTGATTTTCATAGTTGATTTTTTCGCGAACAGACGGATTCCGATATTTTTTTATTTTAGCTTTTTCTTTAGCATTTACACAGTTGTGCAAAGGTTTACTCAAACCTATTTTTTGTACTTATATCGGGTGGAAGAAAAAAATATGTTTGTCTTGTGTTAAGTTTCAGACACCGTGTAGGGAGAACGAGGTACAAATGTAAGTATACATCAGAATAATGTTGTAGTCTTATGTTTTGTGAATATGCTGTTGTTTGAATGTCCCTGATATCTTAAGTAGGGGTCGACAGGACAAGAATTCTTGTCTTGACAACAACTTCTTGTCTTGTCTTAAAAAAAATCAACAAATTTAAAAAAATCTTGTCTTGACGTTTTCTTGACATGTTATATCTTGTCTTGACTCAAGAAATTTCAAGATCTTGAAATTTCTTGAATACCCGGTCGGATGATTTCACGGTGACCTTTTTATTGCGTTGTGTGCTAACACCGCCTCCACTGCCACTGGGGGGAGTCCTTCATCTGCGTTTGTTTCCTGACGAACCCAAAATTGGTATGTAGTTGCATGCTTACAATAATCATTTTGTTTGTTTCGCACATATTCTAAGCTTAGCGGTTCAGGATTTCATAAAAACTGCTGAGCCAAATTGAAAAAGTTTAGACATTGAAAAGAATTTTGATTATTTGGAGGATGAGATTGAAGAAGAAAATGCTATAAATACTACTATTTTAGTTTTTAACTCTCCTGTAAGTAAAATACTGTCATCTTAGTTTCTCGGTACAATGTGCTTGAAAGAGATAGCGCAAACCAGTCGAAGAGATCTTGTCGTCAGAACGCGCCGAGTAAAGGCTCACTCTATGTTAATATATACCTCTATGGTCATAAATGTGTATTATCACGGAACAGTGATTCACGGACTTACCTTTTTTCTATAATTTGTGACGAACTGAAAAATGGTCATGAAAAGGAGAATATGTAACGTATGTAATTAGTAGTTTGTAAAATTAAAATGGTAGTAGTTCTTCTGATTTTTGTCATCTACATTACGTGGTTTAAACAACAAATAATATTATGGATTATGACATCACATAGTTTCCTTTTTTATGAAAGTATCTGTGGTAGGCTCAGGAACTACTTAGTTTTGCTTGTCGCCAACAGAGGACGGACAGGGAATTGAATTCATTTTTTATATTTCTCTTGAAGAACGCAGCGATATACAGTGATAAAGCAGTATTTTACTATAATTTCTTTTTAATTAAATTTAAAATTATAATACTAATTAAATAATTATCTAAAATTACTGTTGTGCTCAAGTAAACTAAATTTCGTGTATTTTGGCATTTACCAAAACGAAAAGAAGAATATAAATAAAAATAAACATAAAATAAAAAAAATAATTTTAAATTGAAATTTATGGTCCGCTATGTTATTTTTATTGATAATTAAAAATAATATTACCTATTATTTTATTAGGTTGAATTATATTCACTAGTGTATTTACTAACATTTTGTCGAGAAGGATAAGTATGGCGGCTCAATGGTCTAGGGGTATGATTCTCGCTTTGGGTGCGAGAGGTCCCGGGTTCAAATCCCGGTTGAGCCCAATTTTTTTTTCTTTTTTTTTATTAGAGTTTAGAAAATTTTTTAGTAGTTTTTATTTAAATGGAAATAATTTGTGACATACTGATCGTTCTCCAAAAAAAAATTCCAGGAATGAGAGAGCAAGGTCACTGACTGAACTGTACCACATAATATGGCGTTTATGGAGTTCTTCAAAACAGGTAAAACAGATGAAGATAGAGACAGAGACCAATAAGAATTATAGGTGCATTTAGTTGTTTATATTAAAAAAGTAATTCTCTACTACGTACGACCGAACTGATATGTACCCATTACCCTATACTTAACAAGTCATATTAATCAAAAACGGAATTCAAATAATGTAACTCTAACGCTTGGTTCACACAATAAGAATGGAGGCCATGAGAGCCAGAGTGGCCTAACTGATAAGAACATTACTTTACATAATCAAAGAAAATGATCACAAGCTAACAAGGTCCAATTGTTTTAGTAATTGTGTGTTGACCAAGTAGTCCAGAGTCCAGGGCGGATCTGTTTTGAGATGGACGTTCAGAGGTGACTCAAATTTTTTTGCAGAAATTGCTTGAAAATAAATCAGATAATAATATTTGAGTTATCCTCCCTCTCAAAAAGGTCCGGAACATTGTTTAAATTATCAAAATGTCAAAAAATGAAGGAAAAATTCGATTTTTGTCTTGGTTTTTTGATTATAACTTTAAAACTATTAATTTCCGAGAAAAGTTGTAGTAACATAAAAGTTGCGTAATTAAATTTCCTACAATATGGAATTGGTTAAAAATTTAAAAAATAGTCACCCTAGTTGCAAAATAGCAATAATTGCGAAAAAAAACCATACAAAAACAAGTATTCGCATTTTACGTTTTTCAACCATTTATGCTACACTTAGGACCTTCACATTTCACCCAGAAAAACTGTATGATACAGTAAAACAATACTATAAATTTCATTAAGATCGGTTCAACAGATTTTGCAAAATAAATTTTACAATTCAGCTTTCCCAAAAAAAATTCATTTTTTCAAAATGTTACAGGATCGAAAATAAAGCAGATAGCAAGTTGAAATTTTTTTTGCTTATAGAAGTGTACTGTACCTTTCAGTTGCAATTTACAAAATTAAAACCGATTAATTACCACGGCGTCAGGAAATTTTTTAAATAAACAAGTTTTTGGTGCTACGCGCAGGACAGCGGTTTTCGATTCACACAAGTTGATTTCCACCAAAATTTTTTCCAATATTTATCTAATATATTATTTTCTTACTCTATATTTTGTTGTATTTTAATATTTTAATTCAACAAAAATCAAACTAATTTTATTAATGTTTGTGAAATATTGTTTAAACAAATGCATATTATGTTTAAAAATAATAAACTTTTATTCTCTTAGTTAAAATATATGAACAAAGAAAGTTTTTGCTAATTAAAGTGTTATTTCAAAGGATAGAGTATGTGTTTTTATTTTGCAATAAACAAATTTATTTATTTATATCGAAATGTAATAGAAATTAAAATGTATCAATCATTATCAAAGGTCATTGAAATGTCCAATCAGAGCAAACTATCCGCTGTCCTGCGCGTAGCACCAATATTTAATGTATATTTAAAAAAATTCCTGACGCCGTGGTCTTAATCGATTAAAATTTTGCAAAATGGCAAATGAAAGATACAGTAAACTTCTATAAGCAAAAAAAATTTCAACTTGCTATCTGCTTTATTTTCAGTCCTGTAACATTTTGAAAAAATGAATTTTTTTTGCGAAAGCTGGATTGCAAAATTTATTTTGCAAAATCTATGAAACCGATCTTAACGAAATTTACAATATTGTTTTACTATATTATAAAGTTTTTCTGGGTGAAATATAAAGGGTCCTAAGCCTAGCATAAATGGTTGAAAAACGTAAAATGCGAATACTTCTTTTTGTATGGTTTTTTCGCAATTATTGCTATTTTGCAACAAGGCTGACTATTTTTTAAAATTTCAACCAACTCTATAATGTAGAAAATTTAATTACGCAACTTTTATGTCAGTACAACTTTTCTCGGAAATGAATACTTTTAAAGTTATAATCAAAAAACGAAGAAAAAAATCGAATTTTTCCTTCATTTTTTGACATTTTGATTATTTAAACAATGTTCCGGACCTTTTTGAGAGGGAGGATAACTCAAATATTATTATTTGATTAATTTTCAAGCAACTTCTGCAAAAAAATTTGAGTCACCTCTCAACGTCCAAATGTACTATTTTTGCAGATGCGCCCTGGTCTAAAGACTCACTATTGGAACGCTATTGGTTAACATAAAATTAGTTAGGTACTAAAACAATCGGATATTGATAGCTTATGATCATTTTCTTTGATTATGTAAAGTAATGTTCTTATCAGTTAGGCCACTCCGGCTCTCATGGCCTCAATTTTGACCGTGAGATGGTTAAAATCTACATAGTGGCTCGAGCAATCATATCTAAATATATCCGTGTTGAGCTTCCCCCCCCCCCACTTGCCAAAATTAAAAAACCAATAGCCCTGATTTATGAGCTAGCTTTCATATTCCGCAAATTAAAAATTTTGAGCTCGTTCCACTGAGCAGGAATTAAATATTTTAGTGAACTGAAAAATAGGGATATTGAATCGATTTTTGCGGCAGAATTACGAGCTATTTATGAGCTCTTGATATGATATAGTTAAGATTTTTGAGCTCATCCCCTTCACCCCCAAACAAACCTTTAATAATTGATTTTACTTAAGAGAAATATGCTGAAAAAATTAAAATATATCGTATCACGAATATTATTCCAATAGCTTATATTATATTCTAAAAATAAACTCTTAAATCATGCGCATTTCTATTATTGAGCTACAACCCCTTCGCAAGAAAACCACCCCATTTTCCAGGCTTAAGAAAGAGTTGTTCTTAAAATGCAATAAATTAATTATTTGGCGACTAAATATCGCATAATAATATATGAGCTTCAAAAATACGCGCCATAAGGTCATTAAATTGCAATTTCTTTTGAATAGTGCAGTCACTGAAGGTAAAAATCAACTATTATCTTCAATGTCGGTGAACCTTCATCATTTTCACGCAAATTGGTGTGTGGTTAGAGGATACCCCAAGACACAAAGGTGACAAGGTGCTACCTTGCGCCTTTATCCTGGTGGTGGATACCATCCCATCTAGGGGGTGAAAATTATTTTATTAAAACTAACTCCACAAATCGATAGAAGGACAAATTATAAGCATAATTTGTTATATAAAGTTATTAAAGATCAAAGATTTTAATTATTCGTGAAAAAAATGCATAAGCAGTTTTTCGTAGATCACTGAAAAACTGTAAGTTTTTACAAAAAAGTTAATAGAAGTTAAATTCGTATAGCTTAAATTCTAAGAATAAACTCTTAAATACCGCGCATTTTGATTATTGACCTACAACCCCTTCGCAAGACCTACAACCACCCTATCTTCCCGGCTTAAGAGAGAATTTTACTTAAAATGTATTAAATTAATGATTTGGCGACTACATATCGTTTAATAACTTATGAGCTCGCAAAATACACTCATTTCAATTATAGAATTGCAATTTTCTTTCTATAGGGCTTTTCATCGATTGTCATTTGTTTCGAGCTTCTGTCATATGTTGTATAATCTGTGTATAATATTAATATACACGGATTATACGCCATTTGACAGAAGCTCGAAACAAATGACTGTGAATGAAAAGCCCTATAATGCAGTCACTGAAGATAAAAATCAACTATGATCTTCGAGTTCGGTGAACCTCCATTCATGTTCATGAAAATTGGTGAGTGTATAGAGGATACCTCAACAAACAAAAGTAACATAGTACCAACTTGCGGTTTTAGCCTGAGGTAGATATCACCCCTTCTCGGGGGTGAAAATTGCTTTATTAAAAATAACCCCACAAATCGATAGAGCGACCAATTCTAAGCAAAAGTGTTATATATTGTTATTAAAATAAGTCAATACTTTTTGAATTATTAAAGATCAAATATTTTAATTTTTGTGAAAAAAAATGCATGTTTTAAAGCGATTTTTCATAAATAACTCAAAAACTGTAAGTTTTTACAAAAAAGTTTCATCACTAAAATTGAAGTTAATAAAAATATAATAAATTCCTCACCTGAAAAACCATATAATGTTACTTAATTTAAAGTAAGTTATAGGTAATTGAATGTATGTATATTTTTTTCTGCGAGTATTCAAATCTAAGGATGCAAACTTAAATAACGGGAAAGCGACGCAATTTATAACATTTACTAAATACTTGTCAAACTACTTAGAAATACCTATGAAATGGGCTCCGAAAGAAGTTGATAGCATCAAAATTTTTACTCCAAAATTTTTTCCAAAAAAATGATATTGTTTTTTTTTGCAATAACTGTTAATTTTTATGATATCA
Source organism: Diabrotica virgifera virgifera (assembly GCF_917563875.1). NCBI lineage: Eukaryota > Metazoa > Arthropoda > Insecta > Coleoptera > Chrysomelidae > Diabrotica > Diabrotica virgifera. Next base: position 194,236,586 of record NC_065449.1, read on the forward strand.
GGCACATCCAACTATTTGAAAGTTAATTTCAAGAGCTATAAAACTGTATTACATTTAAAGGAAAAGATTCCTCTCATTGGCTGTATACCATAATAAAAAACTTACTAAGGAAGTAAAACTTCACTTGTAGGTAGATGGTATATAAATTTATTAAAATTTTTATCTAAAATGATCCAAATTGGATTGAAGTGGGTACATCTATAGTACAAAAAACACAAACGTTTTCGGACCAATCAGTCCATCATCAGGTAAAAACTTTAGATGCAAAATTGTTGGAACTAGCTACATAGTTAGGTCAAAAGATCTTAGTATTACAATAATTAGGCCATTTCGGCTACAACAATGTCGACAATAAGTCGATGTTAAAAGAATATAGAAATGTAGTGAGACTATAGTGTGGTCTTCGGCTTCAAACTGACAAGACAAACTCGTGTCAGTTATTAAATTATGAAAATTATTTTCATGTTCACTTGCTTAATTTTGATGATATCAACTTCTTTCGGTGATCATTTAATAGGTACAGTATTTCTCATGATCATCTTTCAGTGCGTCACAGTTTTTCGATTTCTTTCTAACGCATTAAATTGTATGTGACAGAAAAAAGGCACGTCGGTGATTACATTTCGTCGGTGACATTTTTATAACATTTATTCTAGTTATTCTAGTTGTCGATAGATGGCGCCATATAAAAAAATATTTTTTTTAAATTAGATAATAATATTACAAATATAATCTGTATAATTTATAAGACCATACAAATCAAAGAAAATACTATTTTATAAATGCAAGAAACACTTTTGATTTGTTTTTATTCCAAATTGAAAATAAAATGTGACAACTGTCAGATTTAACTAAAATGTCATGTTAGAATAAATGTCATAAATGTGTATTATCACGGACTTACCCTTTTTCCTATCATTTGTTACGCACTGAAAAATGATCATGAGAAATACTGTATTTCTGAGTACTTTGACAAATATATTGTTATGATCTGCTTTCTATTACTTTTATATTAATTATTATATATTTGATCAATTATTTAATTAACGCAAATCATACATAAAAATATTAAGAAAAAATCTCAGGGTGTCTTTTGTCAAAAAAAAAAAATTAATTAAATTCTCTTAGGTTATACTTATCCTTTCTCGTGGCTTCAGTATCTCTTAGTTGATTATTATCGGGATAAAATAGAAAAAGGAAATAAATAGAAAAATCATAAATAAACACATACAAATACCTTTATTATCAAAAGCAATGCTCTATAAATTTATCAATTAAATCCTGTGGGCATAACTGTCCAAAAGAAACTTTAACCATATAAATTAATCTAATTCAAACAAATATTTATCGCTTTGTTCTTGATACCCTTAATAAAAAACAAGCTAAACAAACAAATTTGGTATTCGCAAATTACTTATATGTACTTCCTATTAAATTTTTGAAATGTTGGAATCTTAAATGCATATGCTTTTACGTAAAAAATTTTAACTTCTGATTATAAAGAAAATCTATCACGTAGGTTATTGACTGACCTTTTTGATTCACACACAATGATGTCTCCTCTTGACCCAAACAGCTCCTCCTTGTTGATTATGTTAGGCTACCAATCAAAGCCCTCTCCGTTCTCAGCAAACAATCCAGCAGGATACCAGCAACTATTTCTCCAAAACACAAGCCAGGCCTCTTTTTGCCAGTATTCGTTCAATAAACTCCAAAACTCTCTCCTCTCTTTCTCTCAACAATAACCTCCTGAGACCCAAGTATCTTTTTTACTTGGTGTCACAAATATTTTAAAAACGACAATTCTTGTAACTTACTCTCTTGGACTTTACAGAATCAAAGAGGTATTTCTTCTCGATTTGATTTGTCTCTCGTTCCACTTTTCCGCTAGTCTCACTATCAAAACAACCACTAGTACTTGCTTCTCAACTACTCACGAAAACTTTTGACTGCTCTTCTCGAATGCCGGTAACACAATAATCCCTCTTTCCAAAACTATCTGAAAATTCAACCTTCTCTCCTTCCCATTCCAAATTGCCAAACCAATCAGAGACATTTCTTCTTCCCCACTCTTTTTTTCATTCGAAAAAATCCAGTCATTCTTTCAAACAATACTTCTAGTCAAAACTTTTCGGAAATTATCTAAATATTCCTGTCATTAAACAAACATATTTAAAATTAATAATTACATCTACCTGTGGTTTTACCTTTCCCGTAAACAATCTTTTTAAAATTATAATCCTAAATAAATGTTCGTTTCACTTTTTAATTACAAAAATGTTTTTAATTCTTACTGGGTGGTAACATAAATTAAATATTTGTTAAAAAAAATAATTTTCGTAATAAAAGTTAATTAAGTAATCGTGTGGGGAAAAATAAATATGTCATTTTAATTGCCTACTTGTCTAATTTGTAAAATTCACATCATAGTTTTCAAAAAGCGTATACAGGTGAAATTTTTTCTAAGGCCCAAACAAACTAATTGTTTAAAGCCGGACCTGATTTTTTTCTAGTTTAAATAAATCAGTTGATTAGGTGGTAATAGTGTAACGATTGACCAAAATAAGAGACATCGATCTGACCGTTCAAAAATTATGGCCTATACAAATTTCTGTCAAAATGAAAAACTCGCCCTGTATATTACTAAACAATGGGAGCAGACACTTTTTAATGGTCATTTGTTATTCCCATAGGAGCCTCTATCCGAGGTAGGAGTATGTACAGTTCCTCATGACTCACCCTGGATACGCTGAGATCTGGAAAATATTTCTTTGTTTTTTCCACAGCACATTACCTTTCTTCGTTTACCGGTGACAGTAACGGTTAGGTTTAAAACTTACACGTTTCTTAAGAGATCTCAAGACAGAAAAAAGGTATCGACATGCGGTTTTCGCTATTCTTGCTAATTTGATGTAATTTTGTAATACAGGATTAAAAATGCATACTTGTCTTTAATATTTTCCAAAGAAAACTAGATTTCTGAAAACAATTAAATAACGCCTCCTAGCTGGCACATTACTTAATAGGCTGTTTCGAAATTATAACTCTTACATTGACGAAAAAGAGCTGTTTTCAACAAGATCAAGTTTGCAAAATTCCGGTTAGCAGAACCGGACTTACAGCCATTTTTTCATAACAAGGTTCCCACTCACCTCCACCTCTTATTTGCAAAGGTAGACTTATATTTGTGAAATCAAATATGCGCAGAATTTTATGAATAATACGATGATCTGATTTCCAATGCCCTTTCACTAGACAAATTTTGTAAAATTCAGATTTTTTAATTTTTGATATTTAATTACGCCCTCTAGCGGTGAACCTACAAATATGAAAATAATTTCCAGGCTTTTCCCGAGGCAACTTTTGTTATAAATATTTTTTTCTCAAAGCTGCACTTAAAACGGTTCCTGAGATATGGCCGAGAGCCTTTCTTATTGGGACACCCGGTACATATCAACCATCGTACGTTCAAAATTCCTATAGTGTGTTTCGAGCGTAATACTTATTTGGATAAGATTTGAATCTTAGAGAGATCTCTATGTACAATAATCATGAACTTGTGAACTTATCGTACATTTACAACATAGTGATAATAAAAAAATATATGGAAATATTGAATAATTCAATAATAGCATAAAAATTGACATTCAATAAAGAAATGCTTCATTTGACCGAAAAATCAGTAAATTCGTTTGAATCGATATTTCCTATTTCCCTACAAACTCTGGGTTGAGGAAAGGGACAAATGCACATCTTGGGATAAGCTGGACCAAAAGCATCTACATACTTAAAAAAAAACGGAAAAAACGTTATCCGAAAATGTCGAAAGGCGGTTGTACCCCTGATTTTTTTTAAAAGTCTTGAATAGATTATCTCTTGCCGTCAATTTGAACCGAAGAGTCAAACTGTTGCAGTTGTCGTACATAAAGTTTGCCGCTCGTTCTTCTCATATACTCAGAATTTTTCTACGTCTATTGCATTTCAATATTCAATAATGTTGCTGAATATTTTGCTTAAATTGTTCATTTTAAGTCAATCGAGAGTCATTCAGTAACAGGTTTGTAAATAAGAAGTGCCCCCTATTTGAAAGAAACTTGTTGAGAACAAGAAGAAAGGGAAGTGCAATTTATGAGTGTTATACTCGTATCTACACCAGGGGTTCCCAACCATCTAGCAACTGCGTACCACCAAACATCGGTTTGGGAGGAGGGGCATGGAATGAAAGGAAGCCCCCCCCCCCCTATTTTTTTAGAAAACATATTTGCTATCAGAAATATGTCCATTAGCTTGTTTTATTTTATAATACAGTAGACCCTCTTTATAACGAACACGGGTATTACGAGGTTTTGCTTATAACGAGGTACACTAGATATCCCATGAAATTTCTATTGAACTATAACACCTCTGTAACGAGGCATATTTGGTTATAACGAGGAAAAATGAAATCGAAGAATATGTATCTTTACCTGTTGTTGGTGTGGTGATAGCTATAAATAAATAGCCCAACTACCTATATACAGGAATACCCAATATCTGTGTGTTTACCGAGGCCAGTGCTGTAATAAACTTCTTCTTCCAGTTTATCTATGGACCGATATTGAATATTGTAGTAAATTTACAATTTACGATGGCCTAGTTTCATTGTTGAAGTCGACCATCGACACCTAATAAACTACGTAAGAGGTATTAAAACATTTCAGTAGTGGTGGTATGCATTATATTATTGTTGTCTGATATAAGATTCATATATAACGAGTTAATTAGTCCGCCATTTCAGTTCTCTTTATAGAGGGAGTCTACAGTAATAATAGTCTCCCGTTTTATACCGCTACGCGGCTTTGGGATTATAGCAGGGTAGCCTGCTATATCTAGGGCCTACGGTATACAAGGAAGGTAACAGGGCCAGTGCTACTCTTCAACCGCATATTATTACCCCTGGTTTTTATCCAAAGTACTCATTTTATTCAGGCCGAGTCTACCTGGGGCCTATAGACATTTTTAAAAATTTCTAGATGCTCTTACCGGCGCTGGGTTTCGTACCCCGGCCTACCTGGGTGGAAGTCAGACATCTACCGCCTGAGCTATCCGGGCCCGTATATTTTATCCAGAAGTTAATTAAGAATATATCTTTAAAACTGTCTTCTGTGAAATCGATGAATATTTTCTGTAAATCCTGCAATTCTAACTCATTTGGTGGTGTTCCTGCAAAAGGATTTCCGATTCAGTAAATATTTATTAAAACATTGTTGAATAGATTCCAAGTGAAGAATTATATTGGCAATCATATCTGGTATTGGATATATTTCGTTTTCGTCAAAAAATGATGACAGCGTCGGAAATGCAGAGGCATCCTTGTCCTGTATTTGAGAACATAAATGAACCAAATTTTTCTTGAAGTAGTTTACTTTCTCATTGGCTGTGAAAGGTGCTGTGTTTGCTCTCTAAAGCCCATGTTCAGCGTGTTAAGTATGTCATTATTTTTTTCAGATAAAGCATTGAAACTTCTGACTTCACTTTGAAGAAACGGGCGAAAACTTGTGCTAGGAAGAAGAGACGCTGGCACTTCCGTAGACTTTTGTCTACACGTCCATCGTAATAGCTTGTTTCACCCACGTGATGCGTACCACCTGAAACCTTCCCGCGTACCACCAGTGGTACTCGTACCACCGATTGGGAACCCCTGATCTATATCTAGTATCTATACTTGTATCTATACCTAGTAAATAGAAAAACTGATTCAAAAAATAATTTATTAATTTAACAACAATTTCAACATGTTTTATTTATAAGTAATGAATACACATTATTTGTCTTCTTGAGTAACCCTAGATTGGAATTTTTTTCAATACTATAATTTCCCTAAAATTAGTCCAAATAGTGACCCTGTCCATAATTCCATAATATAAATATTTTAGTCTCCAGTCATCATCTCCATGAATTCTGAAACAGAAGTATTTCCTTAGTTTTGTTATACAAAGCGAATATTTTTCCCAGAAAGGGTTTCATTGTTGTACAAGCTTTAATTATGGTAATTATCGAAGATTTCGCAAACTAATTCTTTTTAAATTATGAAGTTATTTCGAAATATTCATGTTAATAATAATTATTGTCAAAAAACTAAAAACATCCGAAACATAAATGCAGCAGGGGAAGATGAAATAGCAGTGGAATTAATAAAATACGAGGAAGAGAATTACATAAAGAAATAAACCATCTATACAACAAATATGAATACAAAACAGACTACTATACGATTGGAATACAGGTAAGTATTATAGTATGTACTTACATATAAAAAAGGATATCAAAAAGAGTGCCAGAGCAATAACCTTATTAAACACAACCTATAAAATTTTAGTTACCATACTAAAGATGAGACTTAAATCTTGCGCTCAACGGATATTAGGTGAATACCAGAACGGGTTCAGACCGGGGAGATCGACAAGTATTCCATACATAGGGTGGACAAATACATAATTCGAGAGATTTTGATATATTTCAAAAGCGCTTTTGATAAAATAAATCAGATAAAAATAATGGAGGACCTAGAGAATCTTGGAATCCCAGAAACATTAAGACGTATGATAACAGTCAGTCTGAAGAACACCACATAGTGTAGGAAACAAAGGTTGAACCTTGCAAAATGGAACCTTAAAAGTCCGGTTTTATTTTTTTTCTGGTATATAAAGGGGTGCTTATTATAAGAATAACTTTTTCTGAAAAAAATTCGCCCCGGAACCCCCTTTTCACCCCTTTAAAGGGGGTAATTTGTGGTTTTTGCGGAACGTAGCCCTTCCTTTACCTTTTACAAAAAATTTCTTTTATAGAAATATGAAGAGGACTATATTTTCTACGATTTATTTTCCGACAGCATCTGTCTATCATCCACCGTTTAGCAGGGGTGGCGCTCCAAAGCTGACAAGTTTTTAAAAAAGATGTTTTCAAAAAAATATATTTTTCCCTAACTGTAACGGAAATTAAGAAGAAATCCTGCCGTAATTATTCACAAATAATTGATTGATTTTTTGGTATAGGTTTCACTTAAAAGTAATTGCCTTTTTTTTAATTACAGTGTGTTACATTTTCAAAAACCCCTTTTTATACCATCTGAACCTTTTATGCTAGAGTAAAAACACTTTCAGCGATTACCCATGTACTGGTGCTATTTACAAATTTGTATAATGCACCTCCATTTTTTCCCCAGAACTACCTCAAAAAAAAAGAAGAATTAATAAATAAAGTGATTTTCTTGGAATCCTTCACACAATGCCCTTTATTAATATGCTTCATATATCATTTTGTGCACGTTATTATTACCCATGCATGGACACCAAAAGTGATTTCCTAGTGCAACCCCTGTAGCCAAAAAAAAAAAAAAATAAATAAAATGGGGGTTGAAATTTTTTTTGTTTTTTGCTTTTTGATCCATATGGGCATATGCTTCATCAATAGTGCTTTTCAAAAATATATATGGTTATTGCAAAATCCCTGCGTAAACCACTCCTATCCTTGAAAATATACTGCAGAAACTACCCCTATCCCTTGGAGCATGTTTTTACGATTTTCTCATTACCTATGCATTCTTTTTAAACAATACTTATACAAGGTTAAAGACCACTATTTACTCTAAAAATTAGGTCCAATTCATTTTTTTCGTATAAGCAACCGTTCCGGCACAGTGGCGCCGTAAACCTCATATATGCTTTGGCGGGCTCCAGTTTTTGTTTTTCGTCATCTGTTCGTTTTACTGATAAAGTATTTTGTAAAATAAATCAACACAGTGTAACCTACAAATTATAACTTATGCACATTTTACAATCTTTGCGCCCCAAAACCACAGTGGTGGCCCAAAATCAATGTTTGCATATTTTCGCCACCTACACGCATTTTATTGCCTTAATGCTACCTTAATAGCACAATATTCACCCTTAAGTGGGCGCTAAGCAGTGGCGGATTCAGGGAGGGGTGATGGGGGCGATCACCCCCCTCTCAAACCAAGTGATGTTAAATTATTTAAAGATTATAAAAATATTCACTTTTTTTATAGAAATTTAACCAATTGGAACCCCTTTCTTAACGGTGCTGGATCCGCCACTGTCGCTAAAGCATAAAAAGTACGCCATTTTTATAAAAATTATAATATAAATATTTCTATAAAAATAAATGAATATTTTTATAATCTTTAAATACAATATCACTTGGTTGGGGGGGTGATCACCCCCATCACCCCTTCCTGGATCCGCCAGGGCTTAGCGACCACTTAAGGGTAAATATTGTGCTATTAAGGTAGCATTAATGCAATAAAATGCGTGTAGGTGGCGAAAATATGCAAAAATTGATTTTGGGCCACCACTGTGGCTTTTTGCCTCAAAGATTGTAAAATGTGCATAGGTCATAATTTTTAGGTTACACTGTGTTGTTTGATTTCACATAAGTACTTTATCAATAAAACGATCAGATGACGAAAAAAAAAACAAAAACTGGAGCCCGCCAAAGCATATATGAGGTTTACGGGTCCACTGTGCCGTAACGGTTGCTTATACGAAAAAAATAAATGGGACCTAATTTTTAGAGTAAATAGTGGTCTTTAACCTTGTAGAAGTTTTGTTTAAAAAGAATGCATAGGTAATGAGAAAATCGTAAAAACATCCTCGCCAAGGGATAGGGGTAGTTTCTGCAGTATATTTTCAAGGATAGAGGTGGTTTCCGCAGGGATGTTGCAATAACCATATATATTTTTGAAAAGCACTATTGATGAAGCATATGTCCATATGTATCAAAAAGCAAAAAAAAAACAAAAAAAAATTTTAACCCTATATTTTATTTATTTTTTTTGGCTACAGGGGTTGCACTAGAAAATCGCTTCTGGTGTCCATGCATGGGTAATAATAACGTGCATAAAATGATATATGAAGCATATTAATAAAACGCATTGTGTGTGAAGTATTTCAAGAAAATCACTTTATTTATTAATTCTTCTTTTTTTTGGGGTGGTTCCGGGGAAAAATGCGGGTATATTATACAAATTTGTAAATAGCACCAGTACATGGGTAATCGCTGAAAGTTTTTTTACTCTAACCTAAACGGTTCAGATGGTATAAAAAGGGGTTTCTTAAAATGTAACAGCCTGTAATTAAAAATAAGGCAATTACCTTTAAGTGAAACCTATACTAAAAAATCAGTCACTTATTTGTGAATAATTGCTACAGGATTTCTCCTTAATTTCCGTTACAGTTAGGGAAAAATATATATTTTTTAAAAACATCGTTTTTAAAAACTTGTCAACTTTGGGGCGCCACCCTCGCTAAACGGTGGATGATAGACAGATGCTGTCGGGAAATACATCGTAGGAAATATAGTCCTCTTCATATTTCTATAAAAGAAATTTTTTGTAGAAGGTACAGGAAGGGCTACGTTCCGCAAAAACCACAAATTACCCCCTTTAAAGGGGTGAAAAGGGGGGTTCCGGGGCGAAATTTTTTCAGAAAAAGTTAGTCTTATAATAAGCACCCCTTGATATACCAGGAAAAAAATAAAACCGGACTTGTGTCCATTTTGCAAGGTTCAACCTCTGTTTCCTACACTAACAGCAAAGATCAGTTTCAAAGGAACAACTTTTAAAGAGATCAATGTAAACAAATACGTAAAATAAGATTCTATATCTCTCCGACCTATGTAACTATGTTGGACATCAAATGATATGGACGACAAACTTTGCAAACAAAAACATTATTACAGATCAATATCAACTAGTAGCAGATGTATTTGATCTAGTCCTGATAGCGAAGACGAAGAACACAGAACCATAAATTTGAAACTTTATCCACCTTTAGCTACCTGGGAGTAACAATAGGAAAAACCGAAAAAAAGAGAACAGAGGAAACAATTCTAAATGGCGAAAAAACATTTGGAATGAATAAAAAGCTTCTGAGAAGCAAGACTCTAAGTAAGACGACAAAGATGAACCTATATAAGATCTGAGGTTACTTATGGGATGGAAACAACGACGACTAATAAGAAAGAGGAAGAGAGCTTTCTGAAATTTAAAATAAAAATAATGGGAAATTAAAGACGAATTAAAGATAGAAAATATAGTCAGATACATAAAATCTCTTCGCTTAGAATGGATAGGACATATATCTATGCGTTGACGAAGACCTAGAAGATGGCTGAATCATGTAGAAAAAGACATAAAAGCAACGAACGTTAAAGACTGGAAAGTTCAGTGCATGGACAGTAAGAAATGTAAAACAGTCACGACAGCAGCAAAGACAAACAGCAAGCTATAAATGACAGAGGAATAATCCACCTCACCCAAGAATAAGTTTTTGAACGCCATGGCGTTAGCTGTTATCACTAGGAATTGTAATGCTGAAAGAATAAATGAATATTTAAAGCAAGGAATCAAACAGTTAACTGCTACAACACCTAAAATTATACGTTAATAATTATTGCTTGAGACTCACCATCGAAATCTACGGTACCAGATCCATCAGTATCAATTTCTGCAATAATTCCGTCCAAGTCCCTGCTGGTAAGGTTGTCGTCCAGAGCAGCCAAAATTTCTTTTAGGGTACCTGTTGTGATATATCCGTTACCTTCCCTATCGTATAACCTAAAACAAGACAATATTTATTAGCCAAATTTTATAATATATATTCATGATAATCGAGTAAAAGAGAACAACAAAATCAAAAACTTCCTATAGGAAAAACTAATAAATATATTTATGGCCAACCGTCACTAAAGTCATTCTTTATTGTACTCATTTGCCCTCATTTGCGGCAGTAAATTAACACTTTATTGTACTGAAAGAAGAATTTTACTTTACCTGCCGCGATTAATCAAATTAACCGAGATTGCATGTAAATGGTCGATGGCAGTATTTGAGGGGACTTACAATTTATTTACTTTAATTATTAAAAATATTGTACGCAATTTGCGGTATTATCAATCAAATTTATGTCAAAAAGTGAAATTCTGTAGTATCTTGTAATTATATTCATATAATAGTTATTTATGATATAAGTGTTAAAAGTACACGTTTAAGGCACGCATGTGAAAGTTTAAGGCACATGAGTGCCTTAAAAATGTACATTTTAACATGCTTATCATACAATATTATTTCTACAAACGTAATTACAGGACAATATCTACGAAAACTTTTACTTGAACTTGACTGACATTCCATTTTTATATTTTTTTGACATTACATCAAAGTTGTCTATACGCTGTGAGCTCGTACGTAGAAGGGATATTTACAAATTCTCGAGCGCCAGTAGTGACAAGTCTGTAAACGATTACTGGAAATTTGACATAAATGTCAAAGTGATTAATTTAAAATTAAAATTAAAAACATTAATCATAAAAAGTATTAGTTTGTCAAAGCTGTGTTATATATTTTTACCTTAAATATACAATACGTTTTAAATACTGAATTTAAGTTTTTTTAATGTTCCGTAATATCTAATTATAAATTAATATATTAATCTTAACGCCATCTATACGATAATTGTGAAAGTATCCGAAGTAAGAAATTCATATTTTATCAATAGAACGTCAAAATGATTAGCAAAATCTTAAAAAAATCGATTATAATTTAATTACTTTTTTGCGTTGTAAATATTAAGCGATAACAATTAAATAATAAATTTAAAAATTACCAGTGAAAGTTGATTAGTAATCCGCCAGGAGCGACACCAGCGAAGCTCACAGCGTATACGGTCAATACGAACTGCAGTGCCATAAAAATTTTAAAGCACTAGTGCCCCTAAGTAGCATTTTTAACGCTCGTATCGAGTGTTAAAAATTGCATTTTTAACACGGTTGTAGAAAAAATAAATTAAAACTTTACCGATTGAGTAATTATTCAATATTGATAACTATTGATTAAAAATCAAAAGCGGCCATCTTGCAAGTTATTTGGCATCACTGTCATGAAATTATTATGACGTCTAAAATTTAAAAAGTTCTTAAATTGTAAATTGAAAGTACGTGTTAAAACCAATATCAAATTATGTTGGCAAATATTATTTTATATCAATAAAACATATCTTAAATATTGTCAAATATACCAGCAAACGAGAAGTAAACTCAACCTTCCCAGTGACATATCTGAGCTTCTTAGAGACAATACAAATAACAATATCATACAGTTTTTAACGGAAATAGGAATAAAAGACATTTAAGAGGAAACAGTAACGATCAACAGGTAGCAAAAACGCGTTCCAAGATTGCGGCTGTAATTTTGAATATTTTTTCGAGATATTTGGCACACGTATTCGCAATATAATAAAGAATGGCGGTACAGAGCCCAATTTGAAAAATATATTAATATGTGGAAATTACTCTGTAATTAAATACAATATTAAAAAAGGAGCCTGTACCGCCATTAAGAAGAACAAAACAAATACACTTTCTTCAAATAAACTTTTTTATCCGATGCCTAGATTTTGTGTCATTTTGGAACTACTAAAATTTTTTATTTCATTAATAGTTCCAAAATGACACAAAATCTAAGCATCGGATAAAAAAGTGTATTTGAAGAAAGTGTATTTTTTTGTTCTTCTTAATGGCGGTACAGGCTCGTTTTTTTAATATTGTATTTAATTACAGAGTAATTTCCACATATTAATATATTTTTCAAATTGGGCTCTGTACCGCCATTCTTTATTATATTACGAATACGTGTGCCAAATATCTCGAAACAATATTCAAAATTACAGCCGCAATCTTGGAACGCGTTTTCGCTACCTGTTGATCGCTACTGTTTCACCTTAATTGTATCACAAATTTTTCTGGTATACTTTTTGTTAGTACATATATGTATTTACTTAATATTAAAATCTCTTTTTATTTTTAATATGTATTTTCCATTGTTGTCGTTTATAACCCCAGTGGTTCGGACGACATTATATTTAAAAAACATATGTTGGCGATAAAATTTTGTATGCAACACGTCAGTAAAGACTCTTTATTGAACTCGTCTATTACTCGCCTCGCTTGCTACGCTCGCTCTTCTCGTAATATCAGACTCGTTAGGTAAAGAGTCACTTTACTGACTTGGTACATAAATAACTATAATCTCGGTTAGTCCTTAATACAGTCATTTCTGATGTATGAGAGTGAAGTATGGACGTTAACAGCAGATTTTAGAAGACGAATCAACGCAGCAGAAATGGACTACTTGCGCTGAAGTGCTGGAGTTTCGAGACAGGAGAGAGTGCGTAACAAGGAAATCCGAAGACGAATGCACGCCCAAGACACTGCAGTGAACAGAATGGAGCGGAAAAGCTTGAAGTGGTTTGGTCACGTGCTTCGGATGGATGAGCAGCGTTGCCCAAAAAAATATCAAAGTGGAAACCCCAGGTAAGAGGAAGAGGGAAAGGCCAAGGTTATCGTGGAATGAAAATGTAAGAAAAGCCATGGAACATCGAGATTTGGAGGAAGAGGATGTCCAGTATAGGAATATATGGCAGTTAGGTGTGAGGATGCAGTATAGACTTTTTTAAACCCCGTATATATGTATAAATAGATAGCAAGAATAATGAAAGTTATAAAAAGCGAGATCAAAAAATGAATACTTACAAGGAAGTATAAAAATAAGTTTCCAACATAGGAAGAGAAGAAAAAAGAACAGTATGTTATCACCGAAGAGATCTTTTAATTATTTAAGGAAAATACGAGATTTATGTAAAAGTAAACTGAAAATTGTATGCAATGGATCATTAGGGATTACCTGAAAGCTTCCTTAAGTTCGTTCTGTGTTTCAGCCTCATCAAGATCCTCTTCTAGGAAAGGGTAGATGATTTCATAGAAGCCATCGAAGTTCACTTGTCCAGTCCTGTCAGGGTCATTTTTGGTAATCAAATCATTTAGGGCGACTTCATCGAATAATTGACCAATGGTGTTCAAAATGGTGGCGATTTTAATGGTCTCGATGAAGCCTGTTTTGCCCGTGTCGAACATGGTGAAGGCTTTTTTGATGATCTCCATCTTTTGGTCATCGTCCCCACTCTAGAATAACGAAAAAGATATTATGTAGGCTTAACAAAAATCACAAATCCTTTTTTTTATTTTACAGGACGTAGTTAAAAAATGGTAAATAGTACACAATAAAACATTACATTTAACCTACACTTTGCCGACGATATAGTATAATCACAATAATGATAACGATATAGTAATAGATAATGCCGACGGTATAGCATAATCACCATAGAAAGTACATTAGGAGAGACATACACAAGTTAGCAGTTGACAGGTTGATTTCATAGAATTATAGAAGTTAAGCAAATACCAGATAAATGGAGATACAGTATATACAAGGTGATATTGCACCTGTTTACAAAAACAAGAAATACAATCAAACCCGCTTATTAGAATACCGGTTATAGGAATATCCCGGTTTAAAGCATAGAAATTTGGGGTTCCGAAATGTTTCTACTAGCCACAAATGATCGGTTATTAGAATATCTCGGTTATAACAATAATTTTGCTTGGCACGAAGGCTGTTCCATTAAGCGGGTTCGACTATACAGTGTACCGGGTGTCCCAATAAGAATGGCTCTCGGCTATATCTCAGGAACCGTTTATAGTAGAGCTTTGAAATAAAAATTTTTATAACAAAAGTGGCCTCAGGAAAAGCCTGGAAATTATTTTCATAATTGTGGGTCCACCGCTAGAGGGCGTAATTGAATATCAAAAATAAAAAAATCTAAATTTTACAAAATTTTCCAAATGAAGGGCCACTGGAAATCCCATTATTGTATTCTTCATCAAATTCTGCGTATATTTGATTTAACAAGTTTAACTCTACCTTTGCAAATAAGAGGTGGGGGTGAGTGGGAACCTTGTTATGAAAAAATGGCTTAAGTCCGGTTCTGCTAAATCAAATTTTGAAAACTGGGTCTTGTTGAAAACAGATCTTTTTCTTCAATGTAAGCGTGATAATTTTGAACCATCCTAATAAGTAATAAGCCAGCTGGGAGGCGTTATTTAATTTTTTTCAGAAATCTAGTTTTCTTTGAAAAATATTAAATGCAAGTATGCATTTTTAAACATACTTTATAAAATTAGATTAAATTAGCAATAGAATAGCGAAAACCGCATGTCGATACCTTTTTTCTATCTCAAGATATCTCGAGAAACGTGTAAATTTTATACTTAACTGTTACTATCACCGGTAAACTAAGTTAAGAGAAGTAGTGTGCTGTGGAAAAAAACAAAATAACATTTTCCAGATGTCACCGTATAAAAATATAATTAATTAAAACAACAATATAAAGAGAAACAATACTATTAAAATTAAATATAACACAGAACAAAAAGAACTACTTAGTGACGACCTAAATATTCAAATTGTTGCCCATCATACACTACTCTAGAATACATTATCCAGAGAATACTAAACGCCATTCAAAGCATATCGAGAGCAGAAATTGAGACTGCTGTTCAATCTACTCTTGAAAGAGTAAATGTTTGCAACGAAAATGATGGGCAAAAATTTAAACGTTTATGTCATCACTAAATAGTTGTTTTTATTTCTTTGTAATAGGGCTTTTCAACACTTCTCATTTGTTTCGAGCCTCTGTCATATGCCGTATAATCCGTGTATAATATTAATATACGAGATATGAACGAGGCTCGAAACAAATGAGAAGCGTTGAAAAGACCTAATATACGTTGACAGCTGGAAATTGTTTCTTTGTTGTTTCCATAGCACACTACTTTTAATGAATTTCGTTTACCGGTGACAGTAACAGTTATGTTTTTAAATTTACACGTTTTGTAAGATATCTCGAGATAGAAAAAAGGTATTAACATGCGGTTTTCGCTATTCTGTTGCTAATTTTGTCTAATTTTGTAATATGGTATTAAAAATGCATGTTTATATTTAATATTTTCCAAGGAACACTAGATTTCTGAAAAACATTAAATAACTCCTTCTAGCTGGCATATTACTCAGTAAGTTGGTTCGAAATCATAACTTTTACATTGACGAAAAAGATCTGTCTTCAACAAGACCAAGTTTGCAAAATTTGATTAAGCAGAACCGGACTCACAGCCAGTTTTTCATAACAAGGTTCCCACTCACCCCCACCTCTTATTTGCAAAGATAGAGTTAAACTTGTTAAATCAAATATGCGCAGAATTTGATGAAGAATACAATAATTGGATTTCCAGTGCCCCTTCATTAGGAAAATTTTGTAAAATTTAGATTTTTTTATTTTTGATATTCAATTACGCCCTCTAGCGGTGGTCCCACAATTATGAAAATAATTTCCAGGCTTTTCCAGAGGCAACTTTTGTTATAAAATTTTTTATTTCAAAGCTCTACTATAAACGGTTCCTGAGATATGGCCGAGAGCCATTCTTATTGGGACACCCGGTACAACGAGCCATAAAACTACTTAGCACACCTAGTCTAGTCGCAACATAGGGGGTCCCATGAGAAATTCTAGCTAGCCGTGATTTGAGGGTGGTATTATAGGTTTTTTGGGTCGCTGAATCCAATGGAATTATTCTGGAAGCCTAAAAAGGGGGTGTGTAAGTGTTATTAACAAATTATGGTAAAATTAGGTATTTTTCAGTTATTATTGGAAGCCCTGTAAAGAAATTGACAGTGTTAAGGTGCTCTCTGGTGTATTTTTAGTCACTGAATCGAATGCAACTAGTCGCGATTACTCAAAATATGTTCTTATTTTGTTAATAACAAAATAATTGTTTATTCGCCGAAAAGCTAGAAATAATGCGCTATTTATAGCAAGTTTGTAGTTTTTTCATAGTATTTTTTTACGCCAAATCGATTGCCACTAGTCGTGATATATAAACCACGTTCGGACTTTGTTACTAATAAATTATTGCAAAAGGGGTAAAACTCACCCTGAGGGTAAAAGCACACATCGAAACAGTATCATTTGTTTTGTTTGACATGTTAGCTACATGCATAGCAAATTTCATGTCAATCCAAGTGGTTTTTTTAAATTTAGAGCAAAAACTATGAGTAAACGTACTATAAACCGTTATTTTTACTATAATTTATTAATAACAAAGTAGGAACGTGGTCTAAGCTATCACAACTAGTGGCAATCGATTTAGCGTATTAAAAATATTATGAAAAAAACTACAAACTTGCTGTAGATAGCGCATTAGTTCGAGTTTTTCGGCGAATAAACAATTATTTTGTTATTAACAAAATAAGAACATATTTTGAGTAATCGCAACTAGTCGCATTTGTTTCGGCGACCAAAAATTCAGCAGAAAAAACCTTAACACTATCAATTTATTTACAGGGCTTCTAATAATTCCCGAAAAATACCTAATTTTACCATAATTTGTTAATAACAATTAAACGCACAGTATTTGGGCTTGCAGATCACTTCCATTGGATTCAGCGACCCAAAAAACCTATAACACCACCATCAAATTACGGCGAGCTAGAATTTCCCACGGGATCCCCTAGGTTGCGTCTAGACTAACCGTGAAAATATGGAAGAGGGTGATCGATAAACGGCTACGGGAAGAAACCGAGACATCCGCTAATTAGTTTAGCATTTTCCAAGGCAGATCAACAATATATGAAATTTTCATTATATTTTATAAGACTCCTGATGACAAAATACAGGAATATAGGAAGAAACGCTCGCATTGTATTTATTAACCTTGAGAAAGCATGTGATAGAGTTCCTAAAGAGATTCTGTGGTATTCACTGTTCGCTCAATACGAAAAGAATTCTCGGTGAATATGCAGGAGCGTCATTTGAAATTTTGATTGGGAGGGGGGGGGGGGGCAAGCATTGTATATACAATACATTATATATGATGTAATGATGAAAATTGATGTATTTTTTGTAAATTTCAGTCATTTAAATGACGCCCCTGTGAATATGTAAAGATTGTGACAGACACGTATGAGGGAGTAACACTAGTGTTAGTAGAGGTGTGGAAAACACTGATAAATATGTAAAAGTAGGATTACACCCAAATTTGGGGCTTAGTCCTTATTTAATCTCATTATTGTGGGATTGGATAAAAACGAAACTACAAGGTAACATTTCTCTGGTGGTTAATATAATATGTTGATGATGTAGTGTTAGTAGGTAATAGGTAAAGCGACTTAAACAAAGCTGAACCAGTAGAGACAATACCTTGAAAAAAAAAGTTCAAAACCTAGTAGGACAAAAATAGAGTATTTTTGTTTTCAGTACCTAGAATCGGTATTAAAGACTAATGAGGACTTAAATTAAGATGCATGTAGTAAAATTAGGGTTGGATGGATGGAGTGGAACGAAGTAAGTGGTGTGTTCTATGACAGTAAAATTAAAATGGAGCTAAAGGAAAAATTGTAAAAATTTAAGAAATCTAATAATGAGACTCTGAACTTAAAATACTTATAATATAGAGAATGGGCCAAAGAAAAAAGTCCACCTCGATATTTGCCAGTATTATGACAGAAACAGGTCGATTTTGATCTAAGGGGACACATTTTTACGGACATATATCTGTCATTTATCAACCCCCTCCCTTCCACACATCCCCACCCCTTATTTTTAAATAGGGAATAGGCGTAGTGTGCTAGCTCATTTGAAAGGTACTTTAATTCTCTATTCAGTGATATAAACATAAACATAATTATTTATACAGGGTGTCTAAGAAAAATTATTTGGAATTAAATAAATTCACACAAAACGAAGAATGTATGTAATTTATTTAACTCAAAATACATTCAACTGCTGACAGAAAACAGAAAAAAATGTTTATCTGATAAATTGTTTGTTGCTTAAATACAAACATTGTTTGTTGCTTCAATCTTCAACCTACCAAGAAGCAGATGGGTGGTAGCTTGAACATTGAAATTACGCAAAAAGCAATGTTTATTTATCAAAAAACATATTTTTTTCTGTTTTGTGACAGCAGTAGAATGTATTTTGAATTAAATAAATTACATACCTACGTTATTCTTTTTGTGTCAGTTAATTTAATTATCTTTTTTTCTTAGACACCCTGCATAAATATTTATGTTAAAGTTTATATTAATGAATATATAATTGATTAGACTTTCAAATGAGCTAGCACACAAACCCTATTTCCTATTTCAAAATAAGGGGTGGGTGATGTTGAAGGGAGGAGGTTGATAAATTACAGATATATGTACCGTAAAAATGTGTCCCTCTTAGATCAAAAATAGACCTGTTTCTTTATTTCCTTTGAGTCTAATAAATACTGCCTAATATCGAGGTGGACTCTTTTCTTCGGCCCGCTCTGTAAAATTTCAACGCTATTACCCAAATTTCGATACAACTCATAACACTATATATTTAAACATACAAATTATAAGACAATCAGAAAATAAAAGATACATGGTGCTCAAAAGTAACACAAAATATAACTTTCAAATGCCACAATTTATTGGAACATGTAATATACGTATAATCAACTAAAATACCAAGAAGTTAAAAAGAGTTACCTTTTCAGTAGATACAAATCTCCAACATAGTGAAAATGGATTTATTTTGAAGATTTGTCATGAAAATGGGAATATACTGTTCTATAAAAAGAAATACTGAAACATAATAATTATATATTAATATTGCCTTCGTATCTACAATGTTGACGACACAAAGCTACCAAAAAAATATGAACTAGATATCGCTGAATTTTAGAATACCAGGTAAAGTTTGAAAACCTTACATAATAGTCATGTTATCCGCATAGAGCCCTACACGACATTTTAAAGAAAAGATGTCATTTCTTTTTGACAATATTTTTATGTTACTGACTTTATAAAGAATATTCAAAAGTAGGTAAAATAGGTAAAATAGGTAAAATAGTTATGTAATCGCAGTACGCATGAAGACGGTCATGGTGAAGAAAAAAGTACTGAAAAGATTGGAAAGACAAAATATAGGAATAGTAAAAACAACTTTCAATTAAGGCAGTCCTGACAAATTCACTAAAATAATGATGTCTGTGTTTACTGTTCATTCATTAAATTTTGTCGTCAATATAGAGTTAATTTCCAAAACAAATCAATAAAAAATAAACTAGAAAACGTCACACATTTTTCAAAATTATATTTTCAAAGTGCCCATTGTTCTTTTTTGTAAATTTCTCCCTTGGTAGATGAAGATACCAAACATCATTGGAGTTTATTATAAATAGCTTTTGTTAAATTTTGTATTAATGTAATGTAAATAAAACAAATTAGAAAAGTAATGAATATGTTGAACATACAACAAATTAAGAAAAATTATAACATCAGTATAGTATTTAAAAATTCAAAAGTAGTGTAATTAAAAGAATGAATCTAGATGTTAAAAAGGGGTATACGAAATATATTGACAACGAATATACAAAAAATCGCAGAAAATGGCTGTGGCTTGCAGAAAAACTGGATAAAGAAAATACTTAGTAGTTCACCGAAACAAACGACGATAAAAAAATTAAATCCAATTGTTTAGAGGCTCCAAAACAAGCACCTGTAGTAAACGAAACACGAAGAAAAAGAAAAAGACATGAAAGCTTTATATTCATTTCACAATAAATAATTAATAATGTTGTACTGGTGACTAAAATTTCTTCAACGGAAATAATGTTTCTAAAGTTAATCCCACAAATTATCACAACAATTATTCACTAACGTAACACACAATTTTCACAATAATTTCCAACATACCATTTTGCTAATTTTTTAATGTCACTTTAATGACAAAGGAATACTAAAAGCTTTAAGAAAATGTAAGCATCTTATATTTCTCCCACTCCCGTCAATATTTAATTTAGAAAAATGATTGCGAATTATTTTGGGAATTTTCAGTTTTAATCTACTACAAAAGTTCTAGTGCATTGTAGCTTGTCAATTGAGAATAATTGAGTGAACGATATTTTTGGAAACGTTTTCACGGTTTCACATGAAAGTGCGAAAATTCGTTTCGTAATATTTTGGCAGGTTTGTTGAAAAATAAGTCATTTGGTAGGTATTTTTCCGCAGTGTTGTTTTTATAAGGTTGTCTGCTAACCTGTTTATCTCGTTGAGTAGCCAAAAAATGATTTTTTAATCACAACAGTTTCTATTACATTAGGGTTATCATGAAAACATAAATATTGGAATGTCAGCAATAGAAGCTAAATAAAACAACTGTAACTGTAAAAATAATAAATATAAATAATGAAATAAACAACAAACTAAAATTATTTCATGGGATTTAGAAATAATAAAAATTGTTTTATTAAAAAAAATATGAGTTTATATATTGAACATATAGGGTGACTTTATTTGTTGTTTTGGAATACTGGAAACTTCGAACAAGCTATTTGACTCTTATCTACACACACAGTGTGTTAATTTGAAGACTCTCTATAATTTGAACCCTATAGAAAATCTAAAAATATGCATATAAACGTCAAATTTATTTATGAGGGGGATCTTTTGTAGACCAGTTTTCCTTTAAATTTCATCAACCCTCTAGTGGGGGCGGATACAACCAGAAAATCTTTAATGGGAAGGGGGGTTAAGTGATACCTCGTTTTAAAGGTCGTTCAACTGCCTTTTCAAAAATACCGCATATATTATATTTTATTTTCCGTATTTTTGAAAAAATCTAGGCAAAAAATATGTGGAGTTTTGAACTCGATAGTTAATATCTTTACGGTTTTACTTAATCTTTTCAAAAGTAATAAAAAGAAATAAAAAGTGTTTGGCATTTTTGGAAAAGTGCTTGAATGACCTTTAACATGAGGTATCGCTCAACCCCCTTTTTTTTATAAAAGTTATGGGGGTTGTGTCCGACCCCGCTAGAGGTTTGATGCAATTTAGTTGAAGACTGGTCTACAAAATGTCTAATTTTAGGGAACAAAAAATAAGCATAAAATAAAAAATATCTCAAGAGCGTTACCTCAAGGAATGTCTAAAGAAAATATGTACAAAATCCCAGGTGGGTCGGTCAAGTAGTTTTTGAGTTACAATGTCTGCAGAGTTTGAAAAAAGCAGTTTTGAGAAAAAAGCGTTTAAAGTATTGTCAACTTTTATTTTCAATTTCTTTCTTGTCTGTCAAATCGTAAAATGATGCACACCGAAATATCTTTTTGAATCTCGGAGTAATTTACAAAATAAAATGAGAACAGCTGTTGACTGTTATACATTCAAGCAAGCTGGCGCGAACCTGCTGCAAAGCGAGTCGAAGATAGGGGTATTCAACATTATTTCCCTACCTCCCTACGTTCGACTCGCATTGCAGCCACTTCGCGCCAGCGCGCTGGAGCGTAGTGAGAAACGGTCAACAGCTGTTCTCATTTTCTTTTGTCAATTACCCCGCGATTCAAAAACATATTCGGATGTTCGTGACTTTACGATTTGACAGATAAAAAAGAAATTGAAAATAAAAGTTGACTATACTTTAAACGCGTTTTTCTCAAAACTGCTTTTTTTTCAAAGCCTGTAGACATTGTAACTCAAAAACTACTTGACCAACTACCTGTAATTTTGTATATATTTTCTTTCCTTGAGGTAACGCTGTCGAGGTATTTTTAGTTTTATATTTATTTTGTGTTTAACAATAATAAATACATTGATTTTTCCTCTTTTTTTGAAAAAAAAATTCGTTTTTTTTTACTTCTGAGTGATAACAAAAAGTCAAAATTGGATAAAACTAAAAAACTCGATAGTGTTAGCTCGAGAAACTCATAAGCTAATAAAATATTTTTGAATCTTTTATTTACTATGATCCAACGATGAGTTCTGATGTTCACCGCAAAGTTCATTGCTTTTTAAGGTGTCTTTAAAAATTTGCCACCGTTGGCTTATTTTTCAATATTTTTCATTAAATTTTTTCTTGAATACCTATGAATTGTACTGCATATGCCTCATCATTCATCATTCTCTTTGCCTTATCCCTATGCGAGGTCGGCTTCCGTAATTGCATTTCTACACACAATTCTATCTTGGGTCATATTAATGTTAATCCCCTTTACCAACATGTCCTGCCTTATCGTCTCCCCCCAGGTCTTCTTTGGTCATTCTCTCCTACTCCTTCCAGGAATCCGCACTTCAGCTATTCTTCGTATTGGGTGATTAACGTCTCTATATTGAACATGACCAAACCGTCTTAACCTATGCTCTCTCATTTTGGCATCAAGTGGTGCCACACCTAGACTTCCCCTAATATACTCATTTCTAATTTTATCCTTCTTTGTCACTCCACTCATCCATCTAAGCTTTCTCATTTCCGCCACATGCATTCGTTGTTCCTCTTTCTTTTTCACTGCCCAACATTCAGTTCCGTGCATCATAGCCGGTCTTATGGCTGTTTTATAGAATTTTCCCTTCAGCTTCATTTAAATTTTTCTGTCACACAACAGACCACTCGCTTCTTTCCACTTCATCCATCCAGCCCTAATTCTACTGCATGCATCTCCATCTATTTCTCCATTACTCTGTAATACCGATCCTAGGTACTTAAAACTATTGCTTTTCACAATCATTTCACCATCCAAAGATACCATTTTATTTGTAGTAACTCCATCTTTAAATGAACATTCCAAATACTCTGTTTTTGTCCTACTAAGTTTTAAACCTTTTTCCTCCAGAGCTTGTCTCCACTGTTCCAGTTTTTGTTTAAGTCTCTTTCACAATTTCTTATTAACACTACATCATCAGCATACATTAGGCACCATGGAATACTACCCTGTAGTTTTGCTGTTATCTGGTTCAAAACTAATGAGAATAAATAAGGACTAAGCACCTAGCCTTGGTGCAATCCTACTTTCACCTGAAATTTATCAGTCTCTCCCACACCTGTCCTAACACTAGTCGTTACTCCCTCATACATATCTCTCACAATCTTTACATATTCGCCAGGGACTCCTTTCTTATTGAGTGCCCACCACAGAATCTCTCGAGGAACTCTATCATATGCCTTCTCAAGATCAATGAATACCATATGAGCGTTGGTCTCTTTATTCCTGTATTTTTCCATTAGTTGTCCCACAAGGAAAATTGCATCTGTTGTTGATCTGCCCTGCATAAAGCCAAATTGATTATCGGATATTTCGGTTTCTTCAAGTAATTCGTCTATCAATTACTCTCTCCCATATTTTCATGGTGTGGCTAAGTAGTTTTATAGCCCTGTAGTTTGTGCATTGTTGTATGTCTCCCTTGTTTTTGTAGACAGGTACTAATAAACTGCTTCTCCATTCGTCTGGCATTTGTCCAACTTCCATAATTCTATTAAATAGACCTGCTAGCCAACTTATTCCTGTCTCTCCCAATGCTCTCCATACTTCCCCAGGAATATCATCTAATCCGACTGCTTTTCCTTTCTTTTTTTTTGAAGCGCTTGAGCCACTTCCTCATTTGTTATTCTGGTAATCATTGCTGTTACTGTCTCCGTTAACTCCACAGGCTGTCTCTCAAATTCTTCATTTAATAAACTGTCAAAATACTTTCTCCATCACTTTTTGACGTCCTTTTCGTGAATTAGTATTTTATTATTTTCATAATGTTGTTCTGAAGCTATTTTCTTGTGGCATTTTTATAATCAAATATATTCAAATGGGAAATAAGCCACAATTTTACCTAAAAATGATTTTATTAATATTGGCAATATCATTTTAAAGTCGTCTACTTTAAAATGTATAATACGTGTCTGAATTGCCGATATCAATGAGTCAGATTAAATAAATTATTAGAAGAATTTTTTACTAAGCAACAACATTTTTGTTTATTTAGTATTATTTTGTATTTTGACAACGACGCCCGACTTGAGCGTCGAAACGTTAATAAAATATTATTTTCATCTCGGATACATATAATTTGATTAAAATCTCTTGCTTTCTTTGCTCTCTGTTTGGGTATTTTATATATTTTATATATGTACTGAATATGCCTATTTAATTTAAAAATAAAATAATTCTACCATACTTTCAAAAAAATGTGCTTGAAATATTGATTTCAACCCCTACGCACCCCCTCAAGGATAGCTATGACACGATTTTGATAGGCAACCCATGCTAAAAATATTTGTCTATGTATGAAATTTAATAAAAAAAATGTTTCATCCGGCAATCAGATAATGTACATATCGACCTTTATTCGGATCTCTTACTAATAGTTAAAGGGATTTTCGATTTAAACTTATTTCTTGTGTTTATTTATCTATGCTATTTTTACTTAAAATATTTTTGCTGTTTTAATTGCTGACTAGTATGTAATTGTTTTTTAATAATTGACAGCATATCCCAAGATTACAGCTATCACACGAAGTTGGTCAACATTAAATATTACATAGATATTTAATATTTGTATTGGCACAAACTCAAATTTTTTTTTGCATTAGAAACCTTACTCCAAGTAATTGAGGTCAACGAAATTACCAGAAAAAAATAATTAAAATTCATTATACAGGGTGTAACAAAAACGTAGGTCATAAATTAAATCACATATTCTGGGATCAAAAATAGTTTAATTGAACCTAACTCTTACTTTATTACAAATGTGCACATAAAAAAGTTACAGTTCTCGATTTTTTCCAATAATAATATGTTGAAAACTGTTAGGGATTTTATATTAAAAATAGACATGGGACAGGAACGCCTTTAAAAATAATAAACTTAAATTATTATTTTCTTCTTCTTCTTCTTCTTCTTCTTCTTCTTTTTATATAGACATTGCTCTGCCTGTTTTTCAATGTGCCTCCAGTAAGTTGACATTCCATCGTTTTCGTGGTCTTCCCACTGATCGTCTTCCTATTAATTGGGAAACCGTCTTTCACCGTCCTTACTACTCTATTTGTTGTCATTCGGCTTATGTGGTCGTTCCATTCTACTCTTCTGCTTTTCACCCAGTTATTAATGTTGTCCACCTTGCATCTCCCTCGTATATCTGCACTTCTAGCTCTATCCCACAGCGTCTTACCATCGATTTTTCGCAATGTTTTCATCTCTACTGTTTCTAGCATTCTTTTTGTCCTTTCTGTATCAGGTCGTGTTTCTGCCGCGTATGTCATTATTGGTCTGATGACTGTTTTGAAATTCTGCCTTTCACTTCTTTTCCGATGTTTTTATTTCTCCATATTGTTTCATTCAGGCAACCTGCGGCTTTGTTTGATTTATTCACCGGATCTTCCACTTCTGTTTCGAGCTTTTCGTAACTGCATAGTGTGATGCCTAGATATTTAAACTCCATGACTTGTTCTATTATTTGACCCTCCAGCTCTAATTTACACCTTATTAGATCTGCTGTTATAACCATGCATTTAGTCTTTTTGGGGAAATTAACATGTTAAATTTTCTAGCGGTTATATTAAATTCGTGCAGCATACGTTGTAAATCATCTTCATTTTGAGAGATTAGTATTGCGTCGTCTGCATAGCAGATTATTTTAAAAATACAAAAATAGACGGTTTAGTATATTTCAGATTATTTTAAGTTGTTTTTCTCCCATTTGGTATCCTTTTTTTGTTCTTACTTTTTTATTATTTCGTCTATGATCAGGTTGAACAACAGAGAACTTAGGGAATCTCCCTGTCTTATTCCATTACCAGCTTCAATTGGGTCAGTTAGTTCTTCATCTACTTTTACTTTTATTGTGTTGTTCTGGTAGATATTTTCGATCGTTTTAATTATTCCTAGAGGTACCTCTCTTGCGTACAATAAATGGATAACGTCCTTTAATTTTACCCTGTCAAATGCCTTCTTAAGGTCGACGAAACATAAGTATGCCGGTTTGTTGTATTCAAACGATTTTTCTTGAATCTGCCTCATTATAAATATAGCGTCGGTGCATGATCTTCCCGACCTAAAACCTTGTTGTTCTTCTGCTAATATTATAATTTTATTCAGTTTGTTTGTTATTACTTTGGTCGTTAATTTTAGTATTGTGTTTAATAAATTAATTCCTCTGTAAATATCTGGGTCCGATTTTTCTCCCTTTTTGAAGAGAGATATTAGGATGCTTGAACTTCATTCTTGTGGTATTCTGTTTTGTTCTATTATTTTTTGGATTAGTTTTAATAATTGTTTGGTCAGGTCTTGTCCTCCATACTTTAGAAGTTCATTCGATATTCGGTCCTCTCCTGGTGATTTTCTATTTTTTAATTTCCTTAATGCTTCCGTTACCTCTGCTTCTTCAATATTTGTTTCTTCGTTTGTTGTCACTTCAGGTGTTGGTGGTTCGTTATCGTTATCTTTAGCAAACAGAGATCGAAAATAGCCTGCCCAAGTTTCTTTCTGGATGTGTTTCGTTTTTATTAGTTCGTTCATCTCTTTTCTTTGTCCTCTGATCATTCTCCATATTTCCTTTTGTGTTCCGTAGAAGTCGTGTTCCATCTGTTTTGAGAAACTCTCCCAGCGTTCTCTTTTTATTTGTCTGACTAAAGTGTTTGTTTCGTTTCTAATTCTTGTATAGTGGTTGTAGGCCTGTTGTGTTTGTTGTGTTCTGTATTGTAAAAAGGCTGTCTTCTTTTCTTCACATTTTATCTTCACTTCCTCTCGAAACCATGGGGTTTTCTTTTTTGATATATTGGTATTCGTTACTTTCCTCTCTCCAAATGATTCTGTTGCTGCGTTAATTATGTTACTTTTGAGTTTTTCTTAGCTTTCCTCGATGTTATCGTTTTCTAATATTTCATATCAGCAATCTTCTCTGATATTCTTTTTCTATATAAGTACTCGGGATTCCGTACTTAGTCCTTCGACTTTGATTTTTGTTTGTATTTTAAATTATTATTTTTACACCATCAATTAACACAATATTTTTTAAACTTTTTCCCTGTTAAGTAAATAGTACTTTTTCCAAGCCAGTTTAAAGCCAGTTTTATCGGCATGCGGCTTCTTTATTAGATGTATTTCAAAATTTCTGAGTACACCTAACAAAATGTAAATTATAAATATGTTTTGTGGTTTTAATTTTAACCCTAATTTGTTATTTGTTTTTAATCCTCTATACAGGGTGTTTCATTAACAATATTCCATATCGTCAATCGAGAAACCTTAGCACAAAATACGAAGATTTAACTCAAAACACTTAAATAAAATATTATTCCTTACCGAGATACAGAGTGTTGTATTACAAATGTTCTAAAACGATTTCAGCCCATTGTTAAATCACCTTTTAATATTTTTTGTTGAAACTTGACACACAATTTACACATGTTGGTATACTTTAACTAGTGTTAAAAAGATAGTTTTTCGCTGTTACCAGAGGCGTGCTGTAGGGATGTATACTTTATTTTCGCCCCTTTTCCCCCTCACAATCTACGCCACTGTCGTAATAATCATTTCAGCATGTTTTTTGATTATTCGTTAATTTTTACGTAAATATAATCCTTTTGTCTCAATGCCATGGAGTGAGTAGTTTTCAAGTTGTTTGCGTTTAAAGGTAATGGATTCAATGAGATTATGAAATGTGTATTTTAAACACATAATTTGATAATGTTTAAAATACATAATCTCATTGAATCCATTGCCTTTAAGCGCAAATAACTTGAAAACTACTCACTCTATCGTATTGAGACAAAAGGATGATACATATTTACGTATAAATTAACGAAAAATAAAAAAAAACATGCTGAAATGATTTTTAAAACAGTGGCGTAGATTGTGAGGGGGAAAAAGGGGCGAAAATAAAGTATATATCCCTATAGCACGCCTCTGGTAACAGCGGAAAACTATCTTTTTAACACTAGTTAAAGTATACCAACATGTGTAAATTGTGTGTCAAGTTTCAACAAAAAATATTAAAAGGTGCTTTAACAATGGGCTAGAATCATTTTACAACATTTGTAATAAAACACTCTGTATCTCGGTAAGGAAGAATATTTTATTTAAGTGTTTTGGGTTAAATCTTCGTATTTTTTGCTAAGGTTTCTCCAGTTGCGATATGGACAATTGTTAATGAAACACCCTGTATATGTATTTTAGCTTGTAGTTTTGTTTTTTAAAAAACAAACTTTTGAATTGAGCCTGAAGATGGTTCATACATTGCAAGTCCTGAAACCCGTCCTCTTTTACCATCTAATAAACGAATAAAGTTGTGAGTACATATTGACCTTTTTGTCATAACTCTTAGGGAAAGTAGAAGAGTACGTATATTTTAAATAGCCCAGTATATTTGCGCCGATGGACAAAATTGCACAGTACGTTTCCCTATCAGCATTCAGCATCAACTGACCATTGTAATTATAAGCAATATTTTTATTTTTTATAGTTTCATGGGGGAGGTCCACTGATTTTTCCCAAATTTTGGTATGTTGTACTACAAAACAATGCTCAATGCTCAAAAAGAAATTAAAATGCTCTCCGTAAAAGCTCAAAAATAGCTATTTTTAACGATTTTTGAAAAATATTTTCTCAGGTTCATCTTTATCAAAAATTATTAAGAAAACGTTTTATTTTAGATCATTGTGCATCAATTTCATATGCATTTTTTAACTTGTCAAATGTCAAGGTGCCCTTTTGGCAAAAATTAAAGTAGGCCCACTCTTTAACCAAACAGCTATAAAACAGCTTCTAAGTAACGCAGCCATATTTAGGTATAAACGAATAGAAAAAGCTCTAATTTATTTAGTTATTCTAAAGAAATTTAGCTCTAGAAAAAATCTATACCTTTGTCATATAAAGTATTTTCCGCGTTTCACAACTTTTCTAGCTAAGGACGTTTGAAAAGTGCTCTTTTTACAAAAAACGCGTTTTTTCGCATTTTAAAAGAGGCCAAATTTTTTTCTGTCCACTTCGAATAATTGCACAAACTATTTTTGAAAGGCATTTAGTTTTTTACATATACTACAAGCTTTGTCTTCTTCTTATACTTGTTGTAGATCTGTCGATCTGTTAATTCCGACGTCGAAGTATTTCTTGAGAAGTAGACTACCAGCTATCTCTCCATCTTTTTGGTGGTCACCCCGGTGGACGCTTGCCTGCTGGTTTTTCTTCTAGAGCAATTCTTGGTAGTCGGTGCTCCTCCATTCTTTTTACATGACTGAACCATTCTCTTCGTCTTTGCCTGCCGCATCTAACTACATCTTGCACTCCACCGTGTTCCCTGATGAAGTTGTTTCGTATTCTATTTCTTCTGGTCTACTCTGCTATTTATTGATCTTAGTATCTTTATTTTGGCTATTCGTAGCATGATTTTGGTTTTATTGGCGTCTTCTCTTAATTCAATGCCATAGGTCATAACAGGTCTGATGCAAGTTTTATAAATTATAACTTTGCTGTCCATTATCATATATTGGTTATTCCAGACCACATCTCTCAAACATCCGGCAAGATAGCGGCCTTGTTAACTTGTCCTCTTAGGTCTCTGGCTGGGTCATGATAACTTGATAACTCTACACCTAGATATTTGAACTGGTTTAGCTGTTCTATGGGTTTCCCCTCTACCGCGAGCTTGCAACTAATTGGGTCTTTCGCTATGGTAATGCATTTTGTTTTCTGCTTGGATATGTTCATATTAAGTCGTCAACATGCTTGATATAATCGATAAAGTTGTCTTTGTAGGTCATCCTCGTCCTCTGCCATCAGAGCTGCTTCATCCGCATAGCACACTATTCGGATTCTACTGTGGCCGAGTCTGTATCCTAGTTGTAGCGATTCCACATCTTCTATTATTTCATCCTTTCGTTTATTGAATAGAAATGGACTGAGGCTGTCTCCCTGTCTGATTCCTCCTGGTGTTGGTATGTTGGCCGTAGTGGTGTCGTTTGTTTTAATTCTTGTCGTGTTATTATGTCATTGTTTATTGTCATTTTTTACGACTTCAGCAATGTTTGCCGGTATCCTTTTTTGCTTACTACAAGCACCCAATGGAATTTGTTTGCTTATTTTTAAACCTTCGGGGGCTAATATACATGTCGATCTTTCTCTCTAAATTAGCTACTCAGCCCTTTCGTCAAGAATTATAAAGGGAGAAAAAAATATATTTAATTTAAGCTATGAAAGAAGTCTCTAGCATTTACGAAACCAAAGTTATGACAATCTTAATTGAATTGAAGGTTCAGTCCAGAGGCTGATCCTGTAAGAAAAAACTATTCACTTTTTTTGGCCTGCAAAATATTTTTTACATTTTTTTGTTCATTCTAAATAAAAAAAGTCACCCGTCATTTTTCTCAACAGTTGATAGTTTTTGAATTACAAGCGATTTAAAATTTTAAAAAGACGCATTTTCAAGGCTGCAAAGTGCACATGTAAATTATTATTTTTGACGTTACTAAGTGTTTAAGTTGAAGGCTAAATATTCAGCTCTAATATTCTGATGAGAAATCGGGGCTTATTTCAATATACACCGTTGTTTTTAATTGTTAATTATGCAGTCGTCGCTGTGGACGTGCATAATAAATAACAATTAAAAAACAACGACCTATATTGAAATAAGCCCCGATTTCTCGTCAGAATCTTAAAACTGTATATTTTAACTTCAATTAAGATACCTAGTAATCCCAAAATTAATAATTGGCTTGTGATGTTTGAAGCCTCAAAAATGAGTATTTTCGCATTCTTCAGATTTTAAACCAATTGTAACTAGAAAACTATCAACTTTTGAGAAAAATGGCAAGATAATTTTTGAAGTTATACTTCTTTACGGGCGTAATGACGGTGAAATTTTATATGGTAAAACCTAGCGACCGGGCGCATGCGCATTATAATTTTGTTCTGATTGGATGTTCAAATGACATGACAAAAATTATCCAATATGGCAGCTGTGGCACAGCTGTGGGACTGTGGTTTGGTTATAATGTATGCTTGTTGCGTTTTAAAATTTGTAGGAAGAGAAACAACAAACAAAAAGTTAGTTAATGGTTATACTGCCTTTTTAAATAGTTTTCATATTATATTTTTGGACTTATTTACATAGAAGAGATGACTGTTGCATGCCAATGTGAAAGCTCATCAAACTGTGACTAGTATGAGTGCCGCAGATCTCGCTTATTTAAAGCTAAAGAATCTTTCACTGGTAAGTGTTTTATAAATAGTTGATCAAATTTTGTTATGATATTTGAACATAGCCACTTTGCACGACGCAAGTGATTGCGAAATTTATTAGTCGTTATACGGGCTCCGATACCTACCTTGAACCTACCAAAATACGTAAGTAGTATGTAATACTTTTATTTACATAATTTGATTACCATCAAAATTTCTATCAATATTCACCTAATATATTGTTTTCTTACTGTATGTTTTGTTGTATTTTTTCAATTCTAAATCATTTCAATTCAAAATCAAAATAATTTGATTTACATAAGTTAAAAATGTCAAAAGGTTAATCTGTTTAGTTAGACGATCTTCGCACATAATGACAAGATGTCTCTGTGGCGAAGTTTTAATGCGAGTGAATCCCAATACAACGCAAATACCAGCCGCGTGGTAAGCTGGTTCGAATCCCAATAGAAACTTTTATTTTTTTATTTTTTTTTATACATTTTATGATTGTAAGTATATTTATTATATAATTTTATTTTCAGAAAATACGTATTTGGTTAAAAATTTTTCCGACAATTAATGTTCAGAAATCATTTGTGGCATTTTTAGTGTGTTTGTGTGTGTTTTATTTTTTTATTATTTTAATTTTTGGCACTGTTTTAATAAAAATGTTTGAGAAGTAGTAAGTATAAATTAATTTAATATTTAAATAAAATATAAATAAAAAGTATATTAATTTCGTTTATAATCATATAATCATATAATAGAAGTATAACTTCTTACGTGCGTACAAAGTACACACACATTCTTTTTTTTTTTTTGTTTAGAATGAACCAAAAAATATAATAAAAACTTTTCCGGAGCAAAACTTGATTAGTTGTTTCATACAGGATCGGCCTCACAACATGGACTGTACCTTCAATTCAATTAAATCTAAATATTGTCATAACTTTGGTTTAGTAAATGGTAGAGACTTCTTTCATAGCTTAAATTAAAGGTCTTTTTTGTTCTCCTTTCATAATAATGTATGGTTTAATAGCCCCCGGTTTAGCGAGAAAGATCAACAGGGCAAATTATATTAGCTCCCGAAGGTATCAAAATCCTCGATTTTTAGAGGTTTAGCTAAGGAGTTTAAAGAAAACAAGCAAACAAATTCATTTGGCAGCTTGTAGCATATTATGTAAAAAGCTACCTCCAAAAAAACTTTTGTGCAGTTTGAAGTTGGCGGAAAAAAGTTCTACCTCTTTGAAAATACGAAAAAACGTGTTTTTTAAGGGCACTTTTCAAACCTCCGTAGCTCTAAAAGTTGTAAAGCGCAAAAGAAAACTTTATAAAATACATTGTAGACCTTTTCTACATATTTCTAATCTTTACTGCCTTTATATGGATGCGTCACTTAAAAGTTGTTTTACAGCTGTTTGAAAATGGTCATTTTTGGTAGAAAGTGGGCCTATTTTAATTTCTGCCAAAATGAAATCAACTTGACATTAGACAAGTTAAAAAAATTCATATGAAAACTAGGCATCAGGAGCTAAAACATGACGCTTTCAGTATCATTTTTGGTTAAGAGGAACCTGAGAAAAAAATTATTCAAAAAGCGTTGAAAAGGTCTATTTATGAACCTTTTAAGTTTCACACAAGTGGCACCTGGACTAAAAAAAAATTTAAATGATTCAGAGTCCCTTTTTTTTATAGAACAACAACATACTTAAATTTTGCGAAAATCGTTAGACCTTCCCCAAAAAAGTAGGCATCGCCTATATAGAAAACAACGCCTATACGCCCTGAGCTTCGCTGGTATCGCCACCTACTTAGCGGATTACTAGTACAACTTTGGTTGGAAATTTCGCTGGAAAGAAAAAAGTGTTGTCTATCCTCTGTCAGTTTCGCTGGTATGGCTGGTATCGCCATCTAGCGGATGACTTACTGTTTCGGCCTGAAATTTAAAGAGGAAAGGAGAAAAGCAAATAATAATTGTTTCAAATTATTTAATTCTTATCGTGTAATTCACAACGTAAAGAAGTAATTGGATTGTAATCGATAGTTAATGTCAATCTCTCTCTCTCTTTTCAATCCTGACCCCCCGGAGGGAGTGTAGTGGTCGACGTGATGTCGTGTATTGTCTGTCTCCAAAGATCTCTGTCTCTGGTCATTTCTTTTAACTCATGCATAGGTCTTTTGCATATTCCTGTAATCTGTCAATCAGTAAGTACAGCGGAACCTCGATAAGTCGGATTAATCGGGACCGTGGCTGATCCGGGTTATCGAAAATTCGAGTTATCCGGAGAATATGGTAAAAATTAATAAAACACAGTATACTTACAGATAAATATAATTGCAAAAACATGAAATACATATGCACATTATATCTAAATTACGTACAGTTGTATACAGTATTGTCCATTTTTTGGTAAAAACGCAGTCAAACTGAAAAAATGTTTGTTTTGTCTGATGAAAATCGGTCCGGGATAGCCGGACTTCCGGGTTATCGGAGGCCGACTTATCGGGGTTTCACCGTACATAATTTATTATTCATTATGATTATTTTTAAGATTTTGCTTATCATTTTGAAGTTTATGTTGACAGATATTAGAAAAAAATTTTTCTGCAAAAAAATATAATAATTTAATATAATTATAGTATAATACTTCTTGAATGTTAAATTATGCATTTATTGCACTTAAATAATTAATTAAGAGCGTAAACGTAAAATTTCGCACCAACTCTTTTTAAATGAATTCCTTTTGTTTTTCGAATCCCAAGACAACCAATAAGTATATTTGAAAAAATTGAACGCAGAATGAAAGACTACATTATTATCGAGGGTCAAAAATCCCTGAAAATTTCTGTTTATTTTAATCAGTTACAGGGGTGAAAAAAAAAAGGAAATTTAGTGTGATTTTTAATTTTAAATATCTCGTTCAAAAGAAACTTTTTGTTTATTCTAAGGAAGTTTCGGCCTTTTAAATGAGGCATGTAGTAAAAATTATATGCAACTCTTAATGCAGAACGTCAAATTTCCAGTTAAAACTCACTGACTTTTCACTACTGGCGCTCGCGAATTTTTAATTATCCTCTCTACCTACGAGCTCAGAGCGGATGGAAAAAGTAAAAATATTGCTCATAATATTGACGAACGCGCTAATAACCGGCAAAATAACGCCAAAAATGGAAAACATATTTTGTGAGATAAAAAGAGATGAAACTAGTAGAGATGAGAACTTTAGCGATAAAAACCTAGTAATTTACATTCTATTAATTATTTCCTACCTTTAGACGTATTCGATGAGTATGTCAACTAAAATTGTAACTGTGACAGTGACCAGTGGAGTTTTCAAACTCATCTAATACATCTCAAGGTGGGAAATAATAAATAGAATATAAATTTATAGGTTTTTATCGCTAAATTTCCCAACTCTACTCGTTGTATCTCTTTTTATCTCCGAACTTAATATATTTTCTATCTTTTGCGATATTGTAACGTTACAAACGTCACATCTTTGCTATTTTATTTTTAATTAATTATTTTATTCTATTTTCTTTATTATTTCATTAGTAATAATCTTCTTCTATTTGGTTTACCCGTTTCTCAGTGAAAAACTCGTTGGCGCCCTCTTTTGTTATCCTCTATTTACTATATATCTTTTTATCTAACATCTAAAGCATCATACTGAACGTACTTCATACATTCCACGGTACACAGAGAAGTGTATCGTGATACATTCTTACTCTGTAAGTATCTATCTTTTAATACGGAACGTGGTTGTCCATCTCCTTATACTTTGCGCTGTCATATTCAATGACAGTGACAATAATGGAGAGGGCGAAAAATTAATTTATTATTTTTTTTTATTTAGCTAACGCCTCGACAACTAATGGCCATTGGCATGGTAGGTACGGTAATTTTGAACAGTTAGGTACCTAGTGTCATGTGTAGTGTGTGTGTTGAGTAAGTGTCTTGTTACTTTGCAAAGTCGACGTCATTGTCTTTGCAAAGAGACGCTAATTGTATCCGAACGTCTGCGGTCCCTCCGGTGAGTACCGATCCCACAAGGACAGAAACTATATTCATTTATTAATTGATAATAAATGAAAAATTTCTGACCCTGGTGAGATTCGAACCCACAACTTTTCGGATTTATTCGATCCACAGGCAGGCGCTCTTACCACTGAGCCACGGAGAGGGTCTAATTTATTTAAAGAGATGAGCTTTTATTACGTCCGTTTTATTTCAACAAATCTTCTCTTGGGGTAAGAATTCTAATTATTATATTCACTATAATTCCTACATGCATACCTAGTTTTTTGTAGTCGTTTTTTGTTTTATATCCAACCTCCAAATCTCCACTCACGTGTGTTGTCCCAATATTTTAATTTTTAACTTGCACATGTAATTCAAATAATTTAACTAGTAGCCATCACTATTAATTCCATTTAATCTATTGTTGCCATTTGCTACTTTTTCTGATTATGGGCAAACTTGACACACTTTGAGTTTTTACTTCTTGATGTTTGATGTGTTTTATCTTCTAGTTTTTAGGAATAAATCAACTTTTCTCCCTTCGGGAGCCTCAAGCCGTCTACATCACCGGTGATGCCACTTTAAGGCTAAGAACGACAACAAGATGCATCTAGCAGCAATTCACCATCTGTAGTTGCCACAGCTAGACAACCATCAAACTAGAACTGCAGTGACCCCACTCTATATTGATCGAAGCTCTAAAAGACATAGGCTTGGACGGCAGAGATGTTCGAATAATTGCAAATTTATATTGGAATCCAACAACATTAGTTTTAGTAGATGGTGTGGATGGGCTTTAATATTAAAAGAGGAGTACGGCAGGGATGCCTCTTGTCACCACTGATTTTCAACGTTTACTCCGAAAGAATTTCCAGAAAAGCTCTTTCTGAAAAACAACAAGGAATACTTGTGAACGGTGAAGTCATCAATAATTTGCGATATGCGGAAGATACAGTACTCCTAGCTTCTAGTCAAGATGAAGCGTTTTACATGTCTGCTCATATGGGAACAAGGAAAGACTATCTACTAAGATACTGGGGGTCGAAATGGGGCTAGTAGAAGGAACAGACACGCAAACCTTCATGCGAACGACAGCTCATTTTTTGTGCGGTGGCGGGTCGTAGATTCGTTGGGAGGGGTAGGAGGGTTTAAAGAAGACTAACTACATAACCGAATAAGCAAAGGATACTTACACAGACTTGAGGACTTTCCTACTATTTAAACAAATTGGGACATTACTCATATCGAAAAGTACTCATATCGAGTACTTACTGGAAACCAACTGGGGGACATTCATCGTAGATTCCTCGTTGGGGTTATACTGGGCTATCATTTACCTTTATTGGCTTCTATGCCATTACATTTTCTTCTATTCTAAAACTTAATTCGCTTGTATTAGATATCTGTTAATTATTTTCTTGAAGAAAGAGGTTACATAAATAAAAATGTGTACATTTTATAATGTTTATTTAAACCTTTATACCTTTTATTATGAGAATAAACATATTCTAAAACAAGAAATGAATAATAAAAACAAATACATGGTTTTACAATTCTTAACCTTATTTATTTTTAGCAATGTACCAAAACAAAAATTTGACTTATGGCTGTCAAAAGTCACTGCCGTTAAATTTACTTTACATAAAAATTTCCGAGAATCCATGTTGAAAACAAATTATTTAAATATGTAAAACCTTTACCAAATTAATATCCACTTGTGAATTTATTTAAAATAAACATTATTCATACCTCGTTAAAACAAAATCCATTCACATGTCACACTTAGGAACTTCAAAATTTTCCATTCGAGATTGGGGGGAAGACATTCAATTTTGAACCACAGGACACTGGATAAAATTGATACCAAATCAACTATAATCGGGATACTTCAATACAGGAATGTTACCATAACATCATAAAAACAGGAACCAGGAACCACGCACTTCTTTTTTACCGGCAAATCAAACTGCATAATAATAGTGTTTCACAAGAATATATCCATGTAAATGTTGTGAAACTATTGTAATAATATTCCTTGACATTTACTTTTACTTGACAAACTGCCAGTCCTTCACTTCTTTTACCATAAAAAGAAAACCATTTTAAAGCCGGCAAAGTGCGTTTCTTTGTGAGTCTGTTGAGTTCTACACAAAAAGATGCTTATACTTCAAACATGCTTTCAGAACTAAACTTTATTTTCAGCGGCGTACGTACCGCGTACCTTCTCTTCCCAAAATTCTCCTACACTTCAAGCCGATCATTCTTTCGGTTTGAAATTTGACCAATCGGCGGAGAGAACTCAACGATCTTTCAAAATTCTGACCAATAATATCATAGGGTTTTTAGCGCTCAAAACTTAAGGGAAATATACTGGGATTTTTCAACGGATCCTTCCAGAACAATAAATGTTTATACAAGTAAACAGGAAATTTCCTATGATTTTACTATGTTGCGAAACAAACAGTATTACTCATAAGCAGGGACGGCTTAGAATTTTTAATGATATATTAACTCACAAAATATATTAGAAAAATAAATATTTTTCTTGGGATAGGATTAAAATTAATGGATATTTTTTATAAAACATTGTAGTAGAAATCCATCTGCTACAAAGAAGATCTGCAAACACTACTCGATAGTGTCGTTGAGAGTTGTAGGGAGGCAAGTCTGGATCTGAACATACGGAACACCAAAATACTCGTAATAAGTAAACAGCAGCATATAAAACCGTCTATGTATGTAAATAGTACCAAACTTGAGCAAGTTGATAAAATCGTTTACCTTGGACAGCAACTAAATTGTAACGCAGAAAGTCACGGCCAAATTAGATCTAGGATAGAGCAGGCTAGAGCAGCTTTTAGAAGGATGTCCAAGGTGATATATAACAGAGACCTAAAATTGGCATTTAGGATCCGCCTACTTCGCTTCTACGTGTTCCCGTTCTTAGTTTATGGTGTCAAGTCCTGGACTGTGAATAAAATCGATCCAAATCGCCTTGACGCTTTCGAAATGTGGTGCTATAGAAGAATTTTAAAAGTTTCCTGGGTGGAGAAGATTCGAAATTCCACAATACTAGAACGTCTCAGCAAGACTACTGAGATCATAAAAAGCATCAAGCAGAGAAAACTGGAGTACTTCGGACATGTAATGAGAAGTCCCAAATATAGGTTGCTACAAAATATCATGCAAGGAAAAATAGCAGGCAAACGCAGTCCAGGACGAAGAACAACCTCATGGTTGAAGAACTTGCGAGATTGGTATGGTGTCGATACAAGCATGCTATTTAGGGTGGCAGTGAATAAAATTAAGATAGCTATGATGGTAACCAACGTTCTGAAAGGACATGGTATATGAAGAAGAAGAAGTGACCTAGGGCCACAACTTCTGCCCAGGTCTACACCAAGTCGACAGCTGTACCTGTACCATTCGACATCAAGAAGTTACCATCAGATACCAAACGCCATAAGTATAATCTAAAAATTTTTAGTTTTTGGCAAGAATTTGAATATATTTGTTAAGAGGAAACAGTAGCGATCAACAGGTAGCGAAAACGCGTTCCAAGATTGCGGCTGTAATTTTGAATATTTTTTCGAGATATTTGGCACACGTATTCGTAATATAATAAAGAATGGCGGTACAGAGCCCAATTTGAAAAATATATTAATATGTGGAAATTACTCTGTAATTAAATACAATATTAAAAAAACGAGCCTGTACCGCCATTAAGAAGAACAAAAAAATACACTTTCTTTAAATAAATTTTTTTATCCGATGCCTAGATTTTGTGTCATTTTGGAACTACTAAAATTTTTTATTTCATTAGTAGTTCCAAAATGACACCTAATCTAGGCATCGGATAAAAAGTTTATTTGAAGAAAGTGTATTTTTTGTTCTTCTTAATGGCGGTACAGGCTCGTTTTTTTAATATTGTATTTAATTACAGAGTAATTTCCACATATTAACATATTTTTCAAATTGGGCTCTGTACCGCCATTCTTTATTATATTACGAATACGTGTGCCACATATCTCGAAAAAATATTCAAAATTACAGCCGCAATCTTGGAACGCGTTTTGGCTACCTGTTGATCGCTACTGTATCACCGCATTTAATAAGTCATATTTTTATTATATCTTTATTGAACAATAGACATGATTAGTTAAAATAATGTTTGGTTGCTTCCATTCTGAATGTTCATGGTTCATGTTTAAGATTAGGACAAGACGAACACACACCTTGGGATACTGAGCTAGGCCAGGGTGAAAGATGCTTGGCCTTGGATGATTGAGGTATTATTTTTCAATGTTATTTCGAT